>NC_134700.1:76530999-77228499 GCF_043290135.1 Rhipicephalus microplus | reverse complement strand
TGCAAGGAACCTTAACGATTGATGTCATGCTCATGTTGTGTACTCCTGTTTGTCATTTTCCACTGAAGAACTTTGCATCGACGATATGTCAAACCAGCTAAAGTTAACTTCCACACTGTTGTGGTAGTCTGGTGAGACATGAGCGCATGCATTTTTTTTCATATCAATGGCAGCGTGCTTTCATGCCATGCAAAGGCACTAGCTTGGTAGAGAAGTTGCATGCATACCTCTCATCTGTGTTTATTCACCGGCAGCAATGCCACTTTGTGCTCATCTTGTGTAATGCATACTCTCCTGCCAGAGATCAACCGTCTGGGAGCACAGGCAGAGAAAGTATCATGCAGCAGGCTTCCGACAGCCCACATGTCAGAGATGACACGGCCAACCAAGAACACCATGCGACACACCCCCAGATACCACCGACACCAACACCCACCACCTCGTCAGCTACGACCACAAAAAAAAAAACGTCGCCAAACACCCAACCAAACACTCACGGCAGGCCTTCTGAAATATCTGCATGAATCAGAAGCGAATTGAGAGAGAAGGCATGCGGAACGCCTTGCTGCCTATAAGCAAGCTGAGGCGGAAAGAGCCAGGTTAGTGAGAGATCGAACCGCTGCTCTTGAATGGCTAGCCACTGCCCTATTACAGCAAGGGCCCCCTGGAAGCCACAGTGATTAGGCCCAACACTTGCTATGGTTCATTGTAGTGTAAATTTGAATGTTCTTTGTTGGGATACATTTATTTAATAGAGTTCAATTCAATGTGTTGTGTTGTCAAATGTATTTATAATTGTTTATTTCATTTTTTTGTTTAGCACGGTTGCTTATATTCATACACATGTTTTTACGTTTGCATTTTCACCAAAAACTCCATTTAAAGTGTTTTGCAATTAGATCCAGCTGTTATATTTAGTGTACAGTGATTATTTATATTGTGTTTTTTTCTTTTTTTGCTGTTATGTCATGTGACAAAAGAGCAGTGATGTCACGAGTGATAGGTACAGTCGTTCAAAGCTTTAAATATTGATTATGCATGGCATATACTTTTTGGTCTGTCAGCACCTTACTGTGAAACAAAGCTAAGAAAAAATGCTTGAAAGACATCTGCTTTGTGGGCATACACTTGTCCTCACCTTTTTTGAAAATTAATTCAGTCGTATGGCAAATATACACAGAAAAAACTACAAGTCATGCACGATAGCCGAAGATTAGGCCTACTGTAGAGGTAGTGAAGTGTATATTCATAAGTTCAGTTCCCTTAACAGTGGCGAAGTGCACAATGCACACTATTGTGTGTAAGTGCGGTGATTATAGGGCTTGTGAGATCTCAATTTTTGGTAGTGAGATGTGGCAGAGCAAGACTTTCGCGAACAATATCCACATATGATTTATGATTATGCAGTCAAATCCTTTTATAGGAGACACTGATGTAACAGACAACTGCGTGTGACACTGGTGTGTTTATGTCAATGTAGAGGTTGACAAGAAAATGTGAAACTGGTACCATGCTTACCATGCTTATAAGAGACATCTCATATAAGAAACAAGAATTTTTTCCTGGTGTAAGTCTCTGATAAAAGTGGTGAAGTTTACAATGTACACTATTGCGTGTTATAGCTCGAGACAAATTTTTTCCTAATGTACGTCTCTTATAAAGGGGTTGAGCTATACGTGGCGGTGCAAGATAAAAATAGATATTTCGGAGTTTCTACCTGAATCTGCTCTTAGGTGTTCCCATAATGGTTAGTGCATCGATAGTCCTGCGTTTTGCCCCGCTAAAAGCCAGCTGTCATGTCCAGGAAATCAACCTTCACCTTTGAGCTCCCATAGCAACACCTTGCTGGCTCAGCTACCAGCCAGGTGCTGTCACCCTAATTGTAAAAGTATGCACTTAAATATGCACTCATAATCATTTTGACTGGTTGTTTTTATTGAAATGGTGCCACTTTTATTGGGAACGGGTTTTTGTTTTTTATGCATTCAAGTAGAACTTTGTTACAAGTTTTGTGTGAGTGTGATACCCCTTTGATTCATCATTTCTGCTACATTGTGATTAAAGAATAGAAAGGAAACGTTTGGTCAAGGAAGCTGAAATACTTAATACTGTTATTTGGTCCATTACCAGCTATATTCAGAGCAGAAAATTTTAGCCACGCAATAATTTGCAGGTTAGAACATTGCTGTGTGGAGCTTATCTTATCCTTTTCCGTTGCCATGTTTTCTCCTTCGATTAACATCTTGCCTCATGACTTATAACACCATGCGCACCTGTGTGAGCTTATTCTGTCACAAAATTAACTTTTAGCTGTTTGTTTCTTTTTCTCAGCACAGTACAAATCAACATCCAAAGTCCTCTTGGTTAAGAGCCCTTTCATGTTCCGGTAGTGTATAGTGTACCTCACATGCATGCATATCTTTGGGGAGAATTTGTTTTATTTTTGCTTTACTGTTACTATATGTGATTTTACTGTTTAGCTTTACTGTAACAGTAAGGGGACACTAAAGTCAACTATTAAGTCGACGTTGATTGTTGAAATGGCGGTGCAGAAACCTCGTAGTGTCACTTTTGTGCCAAGGAAGGGCCTATTTTAAAATAAAATCACGTTTTAGGGCTCTGCATCAGGTTGGCGCACTCCAAATTACCCGCCTCAAGAAGCGGACTGATCGGTCCGTCTCACGTCACTGTTGCCATGCACAACGTTGCCAGGCTTTACTGTGCTAGTAGCCGCATACCAAAAGCAGCGAAAGCCATAGCAGAAACAACAGCCATTGATCAATTTCCCGCCATTGACTTCGAGATTGCAGGTGCTTTTGTTTCAACTGCGCCCCGCTAGATGGCACCTTATAACCACATGAAAATTTAATTTTTGAACCACTCGTGCCATTCCCCATAGTAAAGTTCGGCGGTTCTTTTTTCCATGACTCAAACAGAAACGAAAAAAGCAGCATTTTATTGCATCTCTTAATGCCCAGAACATACTTTATTCAGTGCAGTTACTTGATTAGTGATTACTTGTACGGGGTTTGTCTAATGTCATCGGGATCATTTTGAAAACGTCCTACTGCGGCTCTTGTGTTCTTGTGCAGTATTTTTAAATTCTCGGTAAGTAGGGCACATTTGTTGATAATATTGTCGTTTTGGATGTTGTCGAACATTGAGCTTTCACTCTGACGTAAATTGCTGTGTGACTTTAGTGTCGCTTTAAAAGCTACTTGCACCAACGGCAACGCATCTGTGCATTCCTAATCAAAAACGCCTGTGAACTGATTGTCATGCAATGCGTGCAAAGCACTCTGCCTCTAAACGTTAAATTTAAGAACATTAGCATTACTTTATTTATTCTTCTAGGTTTAAACATCCATTCGTAACTACTGCTTTGCAGAAGCACTTTCCATGTGCATCAATTAGCGGAGCTTGATTTAAATGAACATGCCATATGAATGTCACAAAATACTTGAGGTATGTCCCAAAGGAAAACCTGACATTTAATTCAAGCTGTTGGATTTTTTAGCATGCACCTAGGTAAAGATAAACAGCTGTTCTAGCAATTTGCGCCCTCTAAATATACTGTACGAAATTAGTAATTTAACCTATATCTTTATGCTTGGTAGTGTAACGCCTTAACCAGCATGTCAACTTGTCAAATTTTTATTGTTCACCTGTGGCAGTTATGATATACCTTTCGCCTAAAAGTATGCATGCCCTTTCATATTGTAAGCTTCTTTAGTAGTAAATGCCGTGGTTGTACAGCATGCATGTGCGTGTTTGCCTGCTTCTGAGGTCTACTATAGCTTTCAAATGAGAGATCAGCACTGCTCCACACAACTGCACATTTAATCTAGTCTAAAAAAAGCTTTGTGCTCGTTGCCTCGCATGATAAGTCGACTATTTGCAATGTCAGTTGCTGTACTGGTGTGCTTGGACTAACAGACCTGACACATCAGTGAAATGTTTGTGTTGTTTGCAAGTTGCCCAAGGAGCACAATAAATGTTTTTTGCTTCGAACTGCACCGGTGACTCTTGAATTACATTTGCAGAAATATTTATAACAATAAGTAATGACCACTGTAATCTTTATTTCAATAAGACTGAGTTGAGACTGTTTCCACATATTCATCCCAAAACACTGGGGGTACAAACAAGAAAAAAGTGGTGTTTTAACTTTCCTCTTGCGTTATTGTTTACAAACCCAAATTACATAAAAATCGTGTTACTTGTATGTACTAGGACAAACGTGTCATCATTATAGATAAACCCACGACTGCAAGGGCATTTGCACGAACTCAGACGCTGAGTAGGTCTGTGTTTCCCAACAATGGTGCCCATTCTATTTTAACATTATTGTACTCAGCTTGCCATATAAATGTGCTGCCTTGAATGCTAAGCTTAAAAAGCACTCTTACATTTTTTTTAAAAGTTTGTCACATCCACTTTGTCAACATACCATTATAGTGCTAGCTATTTTGGTGGTTAATCGTATGCTAAACTACACACATCGCATTTCATTTTTCCTGTGAGTGACAGTTGCATAGAACAACACCGCACGTATTTACACACACGTGGTGACCCAACCACCTTTGGCTGATGTGGGGAAAAATATCACATTTATTCATAACCAACTTTCACTCCTTAAGAATCATTGCTTACGTGGGTCATAAACAACCCAAGGGGCAAGTTGAACCATAATATATTCACAGTGGTTAGCATCTGTAGCATGCAACCAGCACATTCAAAGCGTGCTGCTTTTAGGCCGGGGAATGTGTCCAAAAAAGAGTTCCTGCTAAACAACAATATAAAGAAACAAGTAAATGCAGTGCTCAGTAGAGCAACTTACATGGAACCAATGTTGCAACCCCTCGATTCTCAACGCGCGGCGCTAACCACCACGCAACAGAGCGCATTGGCTACGGGTATGTTAACGGCAAGCCATTTATATACATAAAAAATCCTTCGGAACTTCTTTGAGCTTTGAAAGTCTAGCGCTTTTTTATTATTACTGAAGAGATGGCGCGATAGGCTCACGTTGGGTGCGCTCTAGGGGTCGTCGTCTGCACGAAGTGCCACCTCCACGGAGCATGGTCTCTCCTGCGGGCGCTTATCAGACTCTTAGTTCGTGAGAGGACGAAGGCCCCTTCGTACGCTGCCACGGCCGCGTTTACAAAATGAGCGCGCTGCTGACATACGAAGCAGTAATATTTGCGACAGTTGTTCGCGCTTGTTCTGTGTATCTTGTGCACTCGTTTCGTGCGTCTTTCTATTCGAACACCGCACTTTAAGTATCGAGTTGTGGGAGATGTGTGTCCGTGCTTGTCTTGCGTATGCTAATTTCGTGCGTGCTTTCCACTTGATGTGTGTGCTACAAGTTTCGAGCTGGTTGCCGTTCCTGAGCTCAGTTTGCAATTTGTTGCTGTTGATGAAACAATGCACAATAAACGCTCAACTATCTCTGTAAAAAACGTGTTTTACTTTCGTGTTATGTGGATTCCTGTATAGGTGGATCAGCTACGTTTTAGGGGTGAAGCTCTTTAAGCTGTGCGTCGTGCGTCCTCAATGTATGTAGTAGATAACCACCTCTTCTTTGGTTTTTAAATGTCTGCTAGATGGTGGTACTTGTATATGATGAATATATGATGAAAAGATGTGAGATGACCGTGCTTGGACTGCTCGCTAGATCGACGGACGGACGGACCGCCATGAAAACAGGCTGAAGGATGAACAGACGAACATATGTACAGACGGACGAACAGACAGACAGAAAGACGGACGGACGGATGCGGCCAGCAGATGGACGATTCGCGGTTTACCGGTAAGGGCCCTTAGGACCTTTACACGCGCTAGCCGCACAGCGGCTACGTACGTGCCGGGACCCCTGCCGCACGCAAGCGGGGTCAAATAAGCCAATTGGTGACGCTCTTTCACCTTCCGCAGTGTCGCCAATTGGCTTATTTGTCTCCCGCTTGCGTGCGGCAGGGGGGTCCTGGCACGAGCGTTGCGGCAGTGCGGGAAGCGCGTGGAACGGCCCTTACACGCGCTAGCCGCACACCCACACCGCTCGTGGTGGGACTCCTGCCACCCGCAAGCGGAGAGCGAAATGGCGGCCCGGCGCCAAAATGCAACACAAGCGCTAGCCGCGTGAGCGGCTCTGATGCGCACTCTGGTTGGACGATGCGACGCTGTTGAGGCTGGTAACCATTTGGCGGAGCATCAGTTTTCGAGATCGGCAACTATCACCAACAGCAGACGACGCTGACAAGTTCTTGAATGCGTTAGTTCAAGCCGCCGCGTTTAGCATGAAATTGAGGCTGTTGTATTTTCACAACGCGTTTTTCGGCCGCAAGTGTTGCGTCGCCGTAGTCATCTGTGTTCGAGGCTAATTACGCGCTCCCTTTTTGTTGTTGTCGTCGTCGTTACCACAGAGAGGTCGTGTCGCTCGAGTTGCATTTGGTGTGGCGGTGATCTTTTACAGCAAGCAGGCATGAGGGCGCCAACACGCACAAACGCTTTGTATTACAATGAAGAAAAGGCCAACAGTGGCAGCGGCATTGCACGCTGTGATACCGCGATGCTATCTACAAATAGCTGAAGGAATTGACTGGTCAGTAATCTTTATGATTAGGCGCTGGTGTATATCGTTGTGCGCGGCTTGCTGATGCGCTCTTTACTTTGCTACATACAAGTTCGCGTTTGCTCTATAACATGTCACAATGAGCTCGACAAGTATTGAAGTAATTGAACTTTCAGCCTAGAAGAAAATGTTTAGCATGTGTGATATATTCATTAAAGCTTGGATTAAATGTATGTGCATATCAAGTAGTCATGCATCATATGAGAGGTGCTCTAGCGTGTTTTTTAAAGAATCCAAATATGAAGCGTAATGTTTGTTTACATTTTCTTCAAGACACCTTGTTGCTGTTGAAAACACATGTCTGCATTCTTTGTTGGTGTACGTGAAAATGACACCGCAAACATCGCTGTTATTTTAACTCATCTGAAGGTTTCAGAATTTATTTGCTACAACCCATTCACTTCTACATGCCTGTTGCTCACCTTTCATCTTATCCCATTGGCAATATGGTTCGTTACATACCCAGACACAGCCTCAATGTTACATGGACTAATATGAAGTCATAACCAGGTTTTCTTTTCAGAATATTAGGTTTCTCCACCCACTTGAATGTTCTGTGAATGATTCATGACAAATTTTTGGTGCTTCAGCTTCCTTTTCCCCCGTTTGAGTAATTGTTAGCAGGAAGTCTTCTGTCTTCTGTTTTGCTATGTTCACAGTAGTCCAGTGAAAGGCATGTTTGAATGAAATGCATTTTCTTTTTGGACGCCAATGAAACCACGAATCTCGTTCACTGACGCATATATGTGCTTACTCAAGGTAAACCTTCTTTGTCATCACTCAATATCCCAGTCTCTTCTGGGGAGCCTGAATTCCTACATTTCATATTCTGCTAGCTGGCGCAGAGTGCCAAATGCAGTAAAACACGGGCAGCATCTAGGGCATTCTCTCTATGATCAGTTGAGCTGTGCACAACGTCTCCTTCTGAGATACATTTGCAGCTATCAGTCATTTTAAAGCATAATTGTATCAGTAAATTCAAATCATTTGTTACTTCTGCAATTCATGAATTTTAAGGTTCTAGCAAAGAAACCTTGCTGAAAATGTAAATGTCTTGAAATGTGTAAGGCGTCAGAAGAGACAAGAACACTTCTGTTCGCTTTAACTCTGGCTACATAAACAAGAACAGCCACAACGTAGTATAATACATTGTGCAAGACCATTCTATTGGCAGAAGGCATGGCCTCGGCTTTAACTTGCTGTCCTCGGGACAACTTGTGATACAATTTGTGATGTCTTCTTTTTTGGCTGCCAAGTTAACCAGTATGGACTATTTTGCAAAATCTGCCACTTTATCCTGAATTCTGACTGGTGTGAAAGTGCTTGAGGTTCAGCACTTTATTTTTTGTACGCATTTCCTTCTATTCTAAATGTGCATGTAATGTGTGCCTTCACATTATGCGTAACAATGGTCATGGCAACGATTGACAACATTGAAGGGAACACCAGAATGTGTGTGGGCTGCCACAGGGGTGTAGGCAGATTTTTTTCGTGGGCGTTGAAATAAAGGAGGGGCACCACTATGATCATAAGTGGGGCCCGGTTCGTGGATGTGATCAAGCTTCATTTCGCACTCTGTATACTGCGGGGGGAAAATAGTCGAAAAAGGGAGGAGGGTGTGAGCTCGGTGTGCCAAACCCTGGCTTTGCCACTGGGCTGCATCAACGTTGTATGCCTTGCCCTAATAAGCATAAGTGTGTGTGCACAGCCTCTTTACAATGACTACAGGGTTAACATGATGTGACGTGTGGAGTTGAGATTGGGCATCGGCATGCTAATGTTTTTGTTGTATCATCCTAAAATCAAATATCAGTCAAGCTGTAGTAGCCCATCGAGCCATTTCGTTCTGTAACCTGCAGTATTAATGTAAAGGTAGTGGGAAGATCACTAATTGTCTTCTGCTGATAACATGAAGTGTTTTCTGCTAATAGCATGAGTCTCTTTCATACTGCTCTTGTAATACTGAAGCATCATCAGCAAATTGCAAGCCATTCTTGAGTCAGTCTGATGAGACATTTTGTCTGTCTGTGATAGTCTGTTGCCATAGAGCAGAACAGGAATGGTTCAACATGCTCATGAACCCCCAAGAAGATGATTATTTGCAGTGTTATTACTTTTGTAATATGTGAAATGCTCTATCTGTAGCTGTTGTTTCACTAGAAAATTTTGCTTCAGGAAAACCACGTTACTGAAAAAAGGTTCGTTTTGATTTGCAGCAAATTTATATCATGCTCTCTCCCCTTGTCTTGAACAAGACTATCACAGCATCGTTATACAAATTCAATATTGATTTTATTTATTTATTTTTAATATCACCACTGTGAGAACGAATAGCAGTAGATAAAAATCCACCTGTGGTATTTTTTCTTC
This sequence comes from Rhipicephalus microplus, assembly GCF_043290135.1. Lineage (NCBI taxonomy): Eukaryota > Metazoa > Arthropoda > Arachnida > Ixodida > Ixodidae > Rhipicephalus > Rhipicephalus microplus. Next base: position 77,219,498 of record NC_134700.1, on the reverse strand, counting down.
TCACAGTAGTGATGCATAGTGCCAAATTTCATTCATTCATTTATTGAGTATAAAACATTACAAGTGTAGAGAGGGCACCAAAACCTACAAAACAAGATCCTGGTGGCTGACCTTGGGTCACTACATTTTATTTTAAAAATTTATAGCACAGTGATAAAGTGTCAAAAGGCGGCCAGCATTTGCTAAAATATAGAATATAAATGACATGCACAGCTTCTCAGCATCAGTCTTTTATTCTAAACTAAACCAAGATACCACACTGATTAAAATTTAAAATGGTTTCAGTGGTGTCATAGAAAAAAGGTTTACCTTCTAGCACACGTGCATTTCTGCTAGCAAGCTGCTTAATTAGACAATGGGACGAAAGCTTGCAACAAATGACATAGGATAGAACATTGAGCCACTTGTGCTATCATACTAATTGTAAACTGCTGCAAGGTATTAACAATCAATTCATTAAATTTGTCTTAATAACGTTTGCGTGCTCTAATGAAAGACGATAACGGTTGCATTACACAAAGTAGTTTATTAGCAGCTTGCACAGGATATGGCATAGGGTACACAGGAAAACATGTCGCGTTGTACTTGAGTTGTAGTACAGACTCACAGTTCTTGGGCACCCCTTTAAATCAGTGCAGAATACATTGAATGCAAATGTGATACTGTGAGCATGTTTTACAGTAAGCTATTTATATAAACAAGTATAACGGAAGCAGCCCCATCAGCACCATAAAAACAATTTAAGACTCTGTGTTGTTATAAAGCCACAGCATCAAGCCATTGTGCTAAAGGTCAATTGATCGTGCATTCGCGTACTCAATGCAAATCCACACATCACAAGTAATGCTTCATTCGTTCCCATATTGCCTATGCTACAGACCACAAACAAGCTAAGGGATATGTTTGAAACACCTAAAAAGGATTCATTTAGAATGTGCGAGATCAAGTACACTCACATTTGTATGTACGTAGTGATTATATAGCCCCCCTTCCCCACTCCCGATTTCCCCAAAATAAAATCTGAGCTAAGTCCAAACACGAGCTTCTAAGCACTAAGCCTGACAAATCATGGGAATTGTAACTTATTGCACTGAAAGCAACCCTAAGTGGGTCGTCGAGGATGGCACTGTGCAAGTCATGCTTATACTAGTCGGCATGCCTGTTGTAAGATGCCTTCTTCACAACATATTTGCTCGTTCATTATTTGTAGTAACACCATGGTGTCGCACCGAACCCCAACAAAAAACTGTACCCACAGAGTAATTTTAGTAAGGATCAATCTAAATAAGTTTTCTCAAAAGCCGCCTGAACACAAGCAAAAAATATACGTTGCCAATTTAGAGCAAAACTTTCAAATAAAAGACATCATACCGAACCAGCGGTACTACAAATGAACATATAACTGAAATTATGTTTTTTGGAAGTGTGTCTGCAATCACATTGCGAATTAGGTTTGAAACAATTAAAGTGGTTCAATACAAGTGTAAACAGCATATGTTGCCACTTACATGGTGAGTTCAACTTTAACAATTCTCGAGCAGCGACATTTTTGCATGGAAAACTTGCTTCCAGAAAATTGCTGAGGGGATTACTAATGGCAAACAGTTGCCTGCTATTCAGTAAGTACACCTCTACGGGCAGTGCCAGCAGGGGGGGGGGGGGGTTGTGAGGCTGTTGCCTTCTGAAAATTTCCACTTGCTCGCCCCCCCCCCCGCCCACTGCCACGACAAAAGCAAACACAGTGAAACGCAGCACAGAAGTTCTCAGCGTCCCTGCCCCCTGAAGGAACTCGCGTATCACGGTTGACCCCCCATAGTGAAGAAATCCTTGCGTCACCCGTGTATGCATTTGTGTTCTGGTACCTGTCATTTTGTTGTCGCATGGGTAGAGCGACCGCCTCAGAAAGGCGTTGGTCTCTGGTTCGATCCCAGGATCAGAATAAATTTTTCGGCAACTAGCTTTTCCTTGTGAGAAATCCGTACAGATTTCCTTGTGGCCTTGTGCCACAAACGGGTGGTTCTCTAGTTTCCCTTTCTGAACCATTCTGCCCCCTTGCAGGTTTCCACAGACCTTATTTGCATTACTTTGCGGTCTCATGTTACAGAAAGCAATTTAATATTTCACAAACATTAACAAGCTTGTGGTCCTTCAGAATCATGCATTATGTCATACCCTCCAAAGGAACCATGTGTTTCAAATGATGCAGGCTGCTTCTCTTTCATGTTTTACAGTAAAAGTGACAAAAATTAAAGCATTTCATTCTGAATAATCTCTGGCAACACACGTGACATATTCAAGTGCGAGTATTCATTGGCCCAAAATGAAGAATCTCTTTTGCATGCTTGAGGTACGGACATTTTTATGGTGATAAGAATAGAATCGTCTTTCATGCTTCCTGAGCACAGCAAAAAAAAAAAAGATATGAATTCATGCGAAACAGTTTGCTTTTGTGTGCAACCAACACAAGTAGTGTTGACCAACAACCTACGCAAAGTGAAATCTTACACTGCATTTCTACATTAGGACAAAACTATTTACTTTCTTATGGGTGCTCGCATGCTAGTCATAATATCTGCTGAAGTCACTGTAGTGCTCAGATTCTAGTGTTACGGCCCATGTGCGTATGGGTACTCATAATGATTCCTTAAAAAAACTGTGGTGGTGGCTACGTATGCTGATATTGATTGATTGATATGTGGGGTTTAACGTCCCAAAACCACTATATGATTATGAGAGACGCCGTAGTGGAGGGCTCCGGAAATTTAGACCACCTGGGGTTCTTTAACGTGCACCCAAATCTGAGCACACGGGCCTACAACATTTCCGCCTCCATCGGAAATGCAGCCGCCGCAGCCGGGATAGGAACCCGCGCCCTGCGGGTCAGCAGCCGAGTACCTTAGCCACTAGACCACCGCGGCGGGGCGTGGCTACGTATGCTTTGGTACCACAATTTGTCGGATGCATTTTCACTGGAAGGAGAAAAGCACCATGCTATGCGAATGAAATATCACAAGGTATGCCAGTACTTGTCATCTGCTTTCGTTTTTAAATTTGTTTGCCGGCACTTGTTTGCTAGTGCCAACCTTGCTAATTCTTTTTGCTTATACCTCAAGATTATACAAGGAAGATGTTACCACGTTAAACTCAGCTTGTAAAATATTCTTGCAGGACATCTTCAACTCAGAGTGCACTCAAGGTACAGTGCATCATGGATGCGTCCACTTGTTTAAAACAAACTGAGTGTGAACTTTGTTTCGTACAAGCACATGCATCGATGATCCACGGTACTTTGTCTTTTTATTTACCTCAGTGTGACTGACTTAATGCTGCGCTATGTCACATGTGGTGTACGCTGCTGTGGCCAGCAGAAAATAGACTTTTTTGTTGTAATGTTTTCCAATCAAATTCTGCGGTCAATATTTTTAACACTCCTAATCATCGCTCCCAAAACATTTCACTCAGTGAACGCCTGAAACAATTGTAATGAAGTTCGGTTGACTTTAATTTCTGGAACGTGCCTTTCTAAACTGAGCATTTCTTTAGACTGGCACATTATAATGACGTGAGCATGCCTTCACCAGTAAGACAATGAGGATGGTATGTGCCCATCAGGTATCCCTTCCGAGGCATTTGTATGTAAATGAAAATGCCCCTGGAGAAAGAGGATGCATCCTAACAATGCAAGGGGACAAGAGGACAGTTAGGTTGTCATGAAGCTAGAGGCTTTGGACATGCAGTGTCACATTTTTGACATCTTTTATCAACTGACAGTTTCCAAGACCTCGTTGACTGGAGACGTGTCTCGTTTATGTGGTAGGGAATGCAGTATCTGGTGAGGAGTTTAAAAAGTAGGCCAGTGGTGCATCAGCCAGACTAAATGTCTGTCCAGTGTGTGTAGGGAACTTTGCTGTCACGACGAAGGATCATTTGTAGTTGTTATAGAGTAGGCCAACTGACAGCATTTCTTAGTGTAATAAGAGGCTACAGACAGCACTGTGCACTGTGATCAGTCAAGACTGTTAGCCAGGAATGTTTAAAGAGTAGATTCAATGCCTATTTGAAGGTTATTACGCGAGCCACAACATAAAAAATACAGTATTTCCATGTCCCAGAATACACTTTCGAGAAGAAGGTGGTATCACGCAAGCTTAACACACTCTTTTTGCTGTTCCTTAAGCAGCGATCACTCCCACCTGGAGAAGCTGTTTAAATGAAGCAGTGCCTAGCACCAGCTGTAACATATTTTCCCAAGTAATTCTGTAATCGGCTGCAGAGATAGAAGCCCACAAAGAATCACGCAACACCCTTCCAATCCACTCATATCCAACATCTTGAACCGTGCTGGATTGCAAATACACCATGTGTACCAGCAGTACATTTCCCGGCTTCCTGTGTCGACACATTGGCCACTGAACCAAAACTACCCATCATAGCTGTTTGAGCTATTAGCTATTGAAACGTGAATAGAAGGACCACGCAGCAAACATGAAGTGCCAATCGTTGCAGCACAGCAGTTGGCATCACATCATCTGTTTGACAAGTACCAAGGAAACACTCACGTGTACAGTGACGGCTCCGTCACCAAAGAGACAGCGACATCAGCATTCATAATTCCGGAATCGCGCGAAGAATATTCATGTCGGTTGGGCCACCTCTCCTCTTCAACAACGTTGGAGCTCGTAGTGATTTTGCTAGCCGTAAGCTTTATTAAACTGTCGACGACACCGAGAAAATGGGTGGTAATTACAGACTCTCTGGCAGCACTGGCATGTGCGGAAATCCACTTCAAGACACATTGATGTGCGTATAGTGTACGCTATTTTAAAAGAGCTCTCAGAGGCTACGAAGTCGAATCATCGAGTGGCATTTCACAACGTTCCCAGTCACTGCGGAATGAAGGGAAATAAAATGGCGGATTAGGTGGCGAAAACTGCTCATAATTCTACGCAAACGTGCCTCATTGCAATATCTCAATATGATGTAAATAGAATTTTAAGAAAAACAAAACGTGAATTATGCCTGTAGACCTGGTTCACAGACAAAACAAAGGAATCGATCCTATATTCTGTTGATACTAATCTTGAATACCACTTAAACCGTGACCTCCCAAGACGTATCCACACACTCATTCGTCGCCTACGACTCGGAACTGCTTACACAAAGCACTTCCTACTTCGTATTTAGCGTGCAACATCGTCAGCATGTTCATGCGGGCACGACGACAAGGATATCTGTCACCTCTTCCTCGACTGTGCGAAACACGACACACACCGAAGGCGACTAGGAGTGGAATTGCATAAGTTAGATCCTGAGCGGCCATTTGCGCTGAATATAATACTAGGTCAATAGCCATCTAAAACAAATGACAAAGCAATGAAGGTGCTGCAACAGTTCGAAGAAACGAAGATTCGTGACGACTACTGAGCGGACAAAAGCTAAAAGTGAGCTTGGCGTCTACGTGTTTGTTCTGCCCATTGGAGAACTTTTGCTCTCACACATGTAGGACTGCATATATGTATATATACTATTGTTTTTTATATTTTTATTTGTACCAATCAAGTGGAAAGGGGTAGCCGTTGCTAAGTAACAGAGACAAAAACTCCTCCGTTTATTTTCTATTTCAATAAAAAAAGAATACATTTGGATTGCGACGAAGGAGGGGCTCAAAACTGAGTGAAATAAAGGTGTACATTTCGCCTCATGGGTGATTGTTGTAGCATGCAACAGGAAACGAGGGAAAGAAGAATGCACAATCTTGATTTGCACTGTTCATACCACTATGCCCCTGGGATGTTAGGCAAGTCAACGGTCGCACGGCAACTTTCATATCTCTTGCAACCTTACAAGTATATTGATAAGCACACGTGAAGAATACAGAAGAGCTTGTTCAGTAAAAGAAAAAAGGTGGATCCCTGCAGTTGGTCTGGGCCAGGTGCCGACCCAGTGTGAGCTCATTCGAGTGCAGCCAAGCAATAACCTTGCCCTATCGTGCGCAAGGCAGATACCGAGACCCACTGCCCCAAGCTCGACAAGTGCAAGCCTCTGCCTCAACCTCAATCTATGTGTGCTATTGTTGCTGAAGCTTAGGTTCGACTAGCGATAGCAAATCAGACCCACCAATGACATTTGTTTATTAAAAACACGTTACTTCAAGAAAAGAATGGTACTCCCGCAGAAGTGTCAATGCGTTGCCACACTAAAATGAGTGTGCCACTAGCTTCACAGTTACTGCAATCAGAAACAGTCGATATGAGTGAAATAAGAATGTAGAAGAGGCTGAAAAGCACGAGCTACCATCACAGACAAGCGAAGGATTCACCAAGTATTAGAAAGGGTCAGTGGATGTCCCCGTTCAACCAAAGAAAACAGTAGCATGGGTCAAAGACAATAATTAAGAGAAATTATGACAGGTCGTTTGAAGTTCACTTGGAAGACAGCATCCTGAGAAGGAACCGAGTACTCAACAGGGCAAGCCCTTCCTCAGACAAACACATTGAAGTCAGTGAGCCAGAGACAGATCAACCAAAGCAGACTGGAATTTCTGTCGGACCTCGAAGAACCATACAGCCTCCAAAGAGGCTCCAGGATTTCCCAGTTGGTTGGGTAACATAATTCAGTAAATACTGTGAGGAAGGAAAACTTCACTTCCATAGTTGCCTTCCCCAGCGTGCAGCGAACAGTCACCACTGTCGAAAGTGGGGAAGGGGGGGGGGGCTCAGCCCCTTAACTTTTCTCAGTGGGGGGATCGCACCCCCCTTGCCCTCCCCGGCTGGTGCGCCTATGCACAGATGGCGCAACCATCATTTGCAGCATCCTACACAAACCACATGCTTCTTTGAAATTCTCCACTTCCTCCTTCACTGAGAAGGCACTAGGTTTAGGGTAGTTGGTACTGATCCAAACCATTTGTAAGCACTAAATGCACGTATGTGAGACGAGCCAACCCCTTGTCCGGTGTCCTTCACTCATGTCACGTGCGTGCATTTAGCGCTTACAAAAGAGACAGATCCCTCTTCTTTGTTCATTTACATCTCCTTTTCCTTCCCGAGCTCATGGAGTATCAAGTGTCTGCCCCTCCAACTCTACACATAGGCCGCTCCCCCACCTAAATCTGCATTATGCATTCCTGGCTCTATGTAACCCTACCTATTCTTGTACTTCAACGCCGATTCAACTCGGCAAACTTCTATTGAAGAGATCCTGAAATGGTTTTTTAAAGTTTTATCGGCGTTTAAGTTAGAGCATCATGAAACCATTCGCACCATAAATTGAGCGACACGCAGTGTACCAAGGCCGCTACAGACAATTATATCATGCCCTCATTCTCACCTATGCCTGACCGCCGCAACTCACGAGGCATGCTGGCGATCGCAGAGCTCTCATGAATGCGCTCGCCGTTTTGATCTTTTACCAGTCTAGACCTCCGAGATGGCACACCGACAGGTTGCGTGCAGTCCCGGAGGCCATCACGCAGTGCGCCTGGCAGCATGCACGCTGTCTGGCAACAGAAACAATGACCACGAAGTAAGTGATTGATATCTGCTACGACAGGTGCTGCCACCTTACAAGTCGATCTTCTGCACATTCTACAGCCCATGACAGCCACTCAGATAAGCAGCCATGGTGAGGTGGCTGCTTACATGCTCTGGGCAGAGCATGTTTCTTTATGAATGGGCACTTTAAAAGGCATTCGACTGAGTTGCAACGATCTGCACCGATTGCCAGCGATTGGCATCTTTCATGCGAAGTAGTAAATTACACAGTTTATGCAGAGTGTTCAAATCAGTCTCTAAATAATACTTGAGACTTAATGTACTAGCCCAATGTGTTTGTACAAAATCACCGAAACCGTTCCAGGTTCCTTTAAACAAAAGCCCAGTGCTTTATCGGTCACTAATATCAGCCATAGAATGACAAACAATTACAAAGTGCCCAGCTATAATTCATCGTCATCAACAACCACATCATTTCAAAAATTCGCAGCTACACAAGAGCGTGATTTGCTTAACAGACACATAGTAGGTACTTTGCCATCTCAATCGATATTGGCGCCCTGGGAGAGTTTACAACAACCAATATTCTACAATGTGAACAAATTTTCCATCCTTCATAGCATGGTTCACGTGTTCATAAAGAAATGAAGAATGGCAAGCAAATGTGAATACAGTATGTATGTAAATGTTAATACTGTATGTATAGTAAATGTGAATACAGTATGTATACAAATGGGTGCTGCTAATGCCATCACATTGCACTCGAGCATTCTCAATGTTCTTGACAGTAAGGCTATGAATGGCTTTTACTGCTGGCTCTAAAACAGCCATGTGGCAGTACCTACACAGTGGGATGTGAACTCTGATGTTACGTCGGTGCTATCAGTACATTACGTGCTGGTTCCTTTGTTATTCATGCACAGAGACACAACAACATTCTAGCGACGTCGTTGTCTCGTCAAAACAGGTTAACATCTACATGATTAGACTGCATCGAAGTGACCTAAGTGGCGATGTTGGAATCATGTCTTGCATTCATGAAGCAGGCTGCCAGTATACAATAAAACGTCGATACGTTTCAGAAAGAAAATGCGTACAATAAATGCAGGATCTGAGAATACTTATGATCCAAATTTGTTTAATTTATTTTCATGATTGCCAGCATAGCAGCCGAGAAATCATTGCCCTGTCGCAGTGGTCTAGTGGCTAAGATATTTGGCTGCTGATCCGCAGTTCAGGGGATCGAATCCGGGCTGCGGCTGTTGCGTTTTCGGTGGCGGTGAAAATTTTGCAGGCCCATGTGCTCAGATTTGCGCGCACGTTAGAAAATCGCAGGTGGTCAAAGTTTCCAGATTCCTGCACAACGTCTGTCATAATCATACCGTGGTTTTGGGATGTTAAACCACACATATCAATCAGCTGGGAAATAGTATTAAGGGAGAATATATCAGTGAGGTTCTACTTTATAGGTCCACACAACTCCACGATCTTACATATTCAACAAAACATTATGGTCGTCAACTGTCTCTAGATTCAAATTTCGAATGAAGAGACAGTGTGCGTCCAGATTGAGTTCAATTGGCAGCCGACGCACTAGGCAAATTGACTGACGTCAGTGCAACCTTGAGAGTAATAGGTACGGCTGTACTATGACTCCGCAAACAAATACCTAATCTACAGAAAGCTCCTAGTGGCTATGCACCACAGAAATGGGGCAAACATTACCACTCACTACTGGTGCATAAAATTTTAGACAAAAAAGACAATAAAAATTTAATTAGCAAAAAAATAAATGTATACATAAATACATGACCTGCATTTTGCACTTCTACGCCACATAAACGGAGGTGGAGCTATTTCAAAAAAGCATATGCTAAAGTTCTGAAGTCTAACTAGATGTATGAATATAAAAAGAAAACAAACAAAATCCTTGTGGGACACAGCTTGGCAGGTCACCCACCTTCACAGAGTGGAATAGCTTCATCTTTTCCCCGAAATCTTTGCAACACCTCCCCCGCAAAAACATGCACATAATGCCGGAATAACTCATTATAGCCCGCTTGGAAGAGTATGCTGATTTCATTTACCCAAAAAGCCTTAACAACTGCCAACGACAGGTGATCAGTCTACAGGATTGCTGACAAGTTTTTTCGGCTACTTTGTACCAAGTACAAAATATCTACTACCGACAAGAACGATGAATTATCATCGTATTCATGTAATACATTGATAAAATATTTTAGCTGATTGAGAGACGCCATCTTTCTTTGGAGACAAGGCATATGTTCTTTAGTTTCTGTGCACTTTCGGGGAGGAACAGACGTCCAACACTGAGCTAACGATAATAAGAATTTTTATTGTTGGAAGTTTTCTTGACCAGCCATGTGCTTGAAATATTTTGCTACACACTTGATGATGACAGATGCATGTTTAACAAGACAGACATGTTCATTTCGGCAGAATATTGAAATTATTGTATAACCATTCTTCCAATGCTTGATGCAAGCATATAACCATCGCATATTATATCAGTGGTCATGGTGTTCAAGTAATGTAGCATGGCTGCTTGCAATCTTGACAAAATAATTCATACTGTATTAGCAGCTACTGTCGAACATCTGACAATTTATTGTAATACTTACACTTGCTTTAAACTTGGTCTACAATAACGTATTTCACGCATTCATAGACAATCGATCATAATGCGTACCTTAAAAATGGGGGGGGGGGGAAGGGTTCATGCACAGAAATGTCTTGTATGCAAGCTCCTCTTCAGGGCATGTGCACGCGACTACACAAATCGGAAACTGAGCTGTACACTCCTAAATATTTCACGGTTTCCATTTCATGAACTCACTTCACAACACCGGACAGAATTGCTCAAATGTGACACGGTCCACAGAACTTCACCACAGCGCTACACACAACAGCACTCGTACGCCGTTGCGCATTACGCATGACAACAATGATGGGCAATAAAACTTGCCCATTCTTATTGTAGCAGAAGCTAACGCTCGCAAGCGTTCAAAATTTATGCATAATATTTGCTGCGATGAACGACACACACAGAACACACCCGACGCTAACACTTGTTGCGATGATTACAAACTTTTCACTTCAGTGCGCACTTAACGCATACCCTGCTTTAGAAAGGTGGATGATTACATCACGGAAGTCTTCGAAGTTCTTTGCTATTACTCTTGGAAGATGAACGGTACAACCCAGGAGACACACGAAACGACGACACTCGCATCCGCAAACACAATTTATACACTCTGCTCGTTTCTTCGTTCCCGGTTTCGATCGCACCTGCAGACGGGGCAGTAAACACTGCCTGGCTACCGATATCCCCCCGGAAGTCTCACAGTGCTCACGATGGTCACAACGATAAAAACGGCTGTTCTTTTTATTTTCCCATGTCGCTGCAGCGCCCGCTTCAGCAAGCGTCATGTTTGCCAAGTGAGCCGACGGGGCAGCCGTCCAGGCCGTTTTTCGCAGTGGCGAATGGAAGGCGAACCATGCTAGTTGGCTTGCGGCTTGCAAAAGTTGAGAGCTGCTCTGCCTGACGTCACGGAGACGGCCGCTCTCGCCCATTTGTGCGGTGCGGGTGTGTGGAGCGGCTGTGCGGCTAGCGCGTGTAACGGCCCTAAGGGCCGATGCGTAAGCCGCCCAGCTGCAGCGCACGTGCAGACACACCTGCGGCTCCCAAGCAGAGTGTGAAAGAGTGTTGCCAATCGGCTTATTTGTCCCCCGCTTGCGTGCGACAGAGGTCCGGTCACTTGCGTTGCGGCTGTGCGAGTAGCGCGTGGAACGGCCCTAGAGGCCGTTACACGCGCTCCGCACACCCGCACCGCACGAATGGGCGAGAGCGGCCGTCTCCGTGACGTCAAGCAGAGCGGCTCTCAACTTTTGCAAGCCGCAAGCCAGCTAGCATGGCTCGCCTCTCATGGGCTACAGCGAAAAACGGCCTGGATGGCCGCCCCGTTGGCTCGCTTGGCAACATGGTGCTTGCTGAAGCTGGCGCTGCAGTGACATGGAAAAAAAAAAGAACAGCTGATTTTATTGTTGTGACCATCGTAAGCGCTGTGAGACTTCAGGGGAGGTATCAGTAGCCAGCCAGTGTTCACTGCCCCGTCAGCACGTGCGATCGACAGCGGAAACGAAGAAACGAGCTCAGTGCATAAAGTGCGTTTGCGGATGCGAGTGTCCTCGTTTCGTGTGTTTCCTGGATTGTAGCGTCCATCTTTCAAGTGTAATCGCAAAGAACTTCGAAGATTTCTGTGATGTAATCATCCACCTTTCTAAAGCAGGATAGCCATTTAGTGCGATTGGAAGTGAAAAGTTTGGAATCATCGTAACAAGTGTTGGCGTCGGGTGTATTCTGTGTGTGCCGTCGGTCGCAGAAAATAGTATGCATAAATTTTGAACGCTTCCGAGCGTTAGCTTCTGCTACGATAAGGATGGGCAAGTTTTATTGCCCGTCATTGTTGTCATTCGTAATGCGCAACGCGGTACGAGTGCTGTTGTGTGTAGTGCTGTGGTGAATTTCTTCGGGCCGTGTCACATTTGAGCGATTCTGTCCAGTGTTGTGAAGTGTGTGCATCAAATGTAAACCGTGAAATATTTAGGAGTGTACAGCTCAGTTTCCGATTCATGTAGTTGCGTGCATGTGCCCTGAAGAGGAGCTTGCATGCAAGACATTTTGTGCATGTAGCCCCCCCCCCCCCTATTTAAGGTATGCATTATGATCGATTGTCTATGAATGCGTGAAATAAGTTATTGTACACCAACATTAAAGGAAGTGTAAGTATCGCAATAAATTGTCGGATGTTCGACAGTAGCTGCTAATACAGTATCAATAATTTTGTCAATATTGCAGGCAGTCATGCTACATTACTCGAACACCATGACAACTGGTATAATATGCGATGGTTATCTGCTTGCATCAAGCATTTGAAAAATAGTTATACAATATTTTCAATAGTCTGCCGAAATAAACATGTCTGTCTGGTTAAACATGCATCTGTCATCATCAAGTGTGTAGCAAAATATTTCAAGCACATGTCAAGTCAAGAAAACTTCAAACAACAAAAATGCTTATTGTCGTTAGCTCAGTGTTGGACGTCTGTTCCTCCCCGAAAGTGCACAGAAACTAAAGAACATACGCCTTGTCTCCAAAGAAGGATGCCGTCTCTCAATCAGCTAAAATATTTTATCAATGTATTACATGATTACGATGATAATTCATCATTCTTGTGGGTATTAGATATCTCTCAATTAGTACAAAGTAGTTGAAGGAACTCGTTGGCAATCCTGTACACTGATCACCTGTCGTTGGCAGTTGTCAAGGCTTTTTGGGTAAATGAAATCAGCGTACTCATCCAAACGGGCTATAATGATTTAATCCGGCATTATGTGCATGTTTTTGCGGGGGAGGTGTTGCGAAGATTTCTGGTAAAAGCTGTAGCTATTCCACTCTGTGAAGGTGGGTGACCAGCCAAGCTGTGTGGCAATATGATTTTGTTTGTTTACTTTTTATATTTATACATTTATTAAGACTTTTAAAATTTTAGCATATGCTTTTTTGGAGTAGTTACACCTCAGTTTACGTGGCCTAGAAGTGCAAAATGCAGGTTATCTATTTATGTATACATTTACTTATTTGCTAATTAAATTTTTCATTCTCCTTTTTTGTCTAATTTTTGATGCACCAGAAGTGAGTGGTAATGTTTGCTCCATTTCTGTGGTGCATACCCACTAGGAGCTCTCTGTAGGTTAGGTATGTGTTTGGAGAGTCGCAGTACAGTCATACTTATTTCTTTCATGGTTGCACTCACGTCAGTCAAATTACCTAGTGCGTCAGCTGCCAATTAAACTCAGTCTGGACGCATACAGTCCCTAATTCAAAATTTGAATCTAGATACAGTTTACGACCATAATTTTTCGTTGAATATATGAGATCGTGGAGTTGTGTGGACCTATACTGTAGAACCTTACTGATACATTCCCGCTTAATACGATTTCCCAGCTGATTGATATGTGTGGTTTAACATCCCAATACCACGATAGATTATGAAAGACGCTGTAACGGAGAGATCTGGAAATTTTGATTACCTGTGGTTCTTTAACGTTAACGCAAATCTTAGCACATGGGCCTGCAGCATTTTCACCTCCACCGAAAATGCAGCTGCCGCAGCCCGGATTCGATCCCCCGACCTGCGGGTCAGCAGACGAGTACCTTACCCACTAGACCACTGCGATAGGGCAATGATTTCCCGGCTGCTACGCTCCCAATCGTGAAAATAAATAAACCAATTTAGATCATAAGTATTCTTATATCCTGCATTTATTGAGCGCATTTTTCTCAGAAACGTATCAACGTTTTATTGTATATTGGTAGTATGCATCATGGATGTAAGACATGATTAAAAGATGTGAGACATGATTCCAGCATCCCGGCTTACGTTACTTCGAGGCAGTCTAATCACATAGAGATTAACCTGTTTTGGCGAGACGACGTCGCTGGAATGTTGTGTCTCTGTGTGCATGAAAGGAACCAGCACGTAATGTACTGATAGCACTGACGTAACAGTAGAGTTCGCATCCCACTGTGTCAGTACTGAAACATGGCTGTGTTAGGGCCAGCAGTGCAAGCCATTCATAACCTTGCTATCAAGAACATTGAGAATACTCGAGGGCTGTGTGATAGCATTAGCAGCACCCATTTCACTGTATTCACATTTGCTTGCCATTCTTCATTTCTTTATGAACACGTGAACCATGCCATGAAGGATGGAAAACTTGTGCACATTGTAGAATATTGGCCGTTGTAAACTTTCCCAGGGTGCCAATTGTGATTGCGGCCGCAAAGTACCTACTATGTGTCTGTTAAATAAATCATGCTCCTGTGTAGCGGTGAATTTTTTAAATGCTGTGGTAGTTGATCATGATGAATTATAGCTGGGCACTTTGTAATGGTTTGTCTTGCTATGGCTTATATTAATGGCTGATAAAACACTGGGCTTTTGGTAAAATGAAGTCCGCAATGTGGGATTGGCGCAATAACCGGGACCAGTACATGCGCCTGAATGGCATGGACACTACAGACATGTACAGGATCATACCGAGAAATTTCCTCATTTCTTCAAGCGTCACAGGTTTTACTCTCTTGCGGTTGCTCTGGACCCGGAATCGCTTTGTTTCGAACGTCAGATGTTCGATCAAATCCTCATCTACCAGCTTAGTAAACATACTCAAAGGCGTTTTAGCCTTTGCCGCAGAGACTCTTGGACTTAGAATGCTAGTAGGAAAGCCTTCGTTGATGTCAAGGTCCTTCTTTACCCAGTGCCAGGTCTTTTTTATCTTGTTCTTCACAGTAGTGGACTCTTCGACATCAAGACCGTCGGTGTCTGACAAGCTAGACGAATCTGTCCCACTACAATGTTGACTTCCGGTCCTTTCCGCCTGGTCATCGTTGGAGCTTTCCAAATCGGAGCATTCGCTCCCACTTGGCCAGTCGAACAAAATTCCCTGGATTTCGGTGTCCGTTAATCCACGCCTGCAGAGAGATATTGTGTTGCATTAGAAACCAAAATTTTTGTGGCAAACCGCGGCGTTTTATAAAACGAAGCGAACGAAAAGCAGCCCCACAGACCAATTCGTGAAACTCAGGAGCCCCGTATTCCTGACGGCAACATATGTGTACGCAACACAGCACGGACAAGAAATAAATACTTCTAATGGGTTTTTCCTAGAGCAATTGACATCAAAATATTCCTTGTGAATTCCTCTATTACACCAAAAGAATTTTAAAGGAAGAAATAGCAGATAAATAGTGAGATATCACTGTAACGCGGAGGTACTTACCGTGGCGGGCATTTTGAGGAAGACGCCATTCTTCTTTGTGTTGTGGTGGAGTTGTCAATACAGGTAGCGCCATCTAGTTAGCATATTTTGAAACTTAAATAGAGCGCGAAATTAAAAAACGAAATTTCAATGTTGGGCGACTCACACGGGATTTTTAGCGCCAATTTATGTAATGGCAACATTTGTTGCCGCTGGGATACAAAGGGTTTGTTGATTTTGTACAAACACATTGGGCTAGTAGATTAAGTCTCAAGTATTATTTAAAGACTGATTTGACCAGTCTGCATAAACTGTGTAACTTATTACTTCGCTTGAAAGCTGCCAATCGCTGGAAATCAGTGCAGATCGTTGCGATTCGGTCGAATGCCTTTTAAACTGCCCATTCATAGAGCAACATGCTCCTCCTAGAGCACGTCAGCAGCTACGTCAACATGGCTGCTTATCTGACTGGCTGTCATAGGCTGTAGAATGTGCAGAAGTAAGATCAACTGGTAGGGTGGCAGCACCTATCAGAACAGATATCAACCACTTACTTCATGGTTTTTGTTTCTGTTGCCAGGCAGTGTGCGTGCTGCCAGGCGCACTGCGTGATGGCCTCCGTGACTGCACGCAACCTGTCTGTGTGCTATCTCGGAGGTCTAGACTGATAAAATCTCAAAACGGCGAGCGCATTAACGGAACGCGTAGGCATTGGTAAATGCGACGCCTAACCATAATCTGCACAGCATAGTAGTGTCTCGTCGGCGTAATTCCGGAGGAATTCGAAGACTGAAAGTTGGGTCTAAGGTACATAACCGTGCATAGATGAAATGGGACTTGTTCCATGGTGACGTGCTGCGCTTGCAAGCAAGCATGCGGGGTTTTTGTGCAGCGTCAGATCTGGAGAGCGGAATCGATATTTGATCGCTTTCAGCATGGGCAGAACGGGCAGCTCGATCGGCCCGTTCATTGCCAATTATTACACAATGACTTGGAAGCGATAGAAAGGCTATTTCGTGTCTTTTCTCAATGCATTGGTGAGTCTTTTCTGCAATCTCGAAAACCAGCTGTTCGTACGGGCCGTGTTGTAAAGGTGATAGAAGGGATTGCAGTGCCGCCTTTGAGTCAGAAAAAATTGTCCATTTTTGTGGCTGTAGATCGCTGATGAATTGCAATGCAGCACGAAAAGTTGTGAGCTCTGCTCCCGTTGATGTCGTAAGGTGGGAGGTCTTGAATTTTCTTGTCGTGTCTTTTATTGGTATAAGAAATCATGGTGTTGAACTCCTCTGTAAAACAGAGCTATCGGTGTATTCGTGTATACAGCCTTGATACGTCTCGTATAACAAGAGTAGAGCAAGCTGCCTAAGTGCAGGTGAAGACATATCTGCTTTTTTCTGGATGCCAGGTATAGTTAGGCTGAAGTTAGCCTGTGTCAGGCACCAAGAAGGAGTCGAAGGCCTGGCGGCGGGTGTGAAGCATGTTGGCAACAATAACACACATAGATTGAGGTTGAGGCAGAGGCTTGCACTTGTCGAGCTTGGGGCAGTGGGTCTCGGTATCTGCCTTGTGCACGATAGGGCAAGGTTATTACTTGGCTGCACTCGAATGAGCTCACACTGGGTCGACACAATGGCCCAGACCAACTGCAGGGATCCACCTTTTTTTTCACTGAACAAGCTCTTCTGTATTCTTCACGAGTGCTTATCAACATACTTGTGAGGTTGCAAAAGATATGAAAGTTGCCGTGCGACCGTTGACTTGCCTAACATCCCAGGGGCATAGTGGCATAAACAGTGCAAATCAATATTGTGAATTCTTCTCTCTCTCGTCGCCTGTTGCATGCTACAACAATCACCCATGAGGCGAAATGTACACCTTCAATTTCTCTCAGTTTTGAGCCCCTCCTTCGTTTCAATCCAAGTGTATTCTTTGTGGGCTTTTATCTCCACAGCCGGTTACAGAATTACTTGGGAAAATATGTTACAGCTCGTGCTAGGTAGTCCTTCAATTAAACAGCTTTTCCAGGGGCGAGTGATCGCTGCTTATGGAACGGCAAATAGAGTATGTGAAGCTTAGGTAATACCACCTTCTTCTGGAAAGTGTATTCTAGGACATGGAACTGCTGTAGTTCTTGGTTGTGGCTCCAGTGATAACCTTCAAATAGGGATTGTCTGTACACTTTAAACAATCCTAGCTAGCAGCCTTGACCGATCAGAATGCACAACGCTGTCTGTAGCCTCTTATTACACTAAGGAAGGCTGTCAGCTGGCCTGCTCATTAACAACTACAAACGATCCTTCGTCGTGATAGTAAAGTTCCGTACCCACACTGGACAGACT
Source organism: Rhipicephalus microplus (assembly GCF_043290135.1). NCBI lineage: Eukaryota > Metazoa > Arthropoda > Arachnida > Ixodida > Ixodidae > Rhipicephalus > Rhipicephalus microplus. The sequence continues at coordinate 77,201,821 of NC_134700.1, read as the reverse complement.
TTTAGTCTGACTTATGCACAACTGGCCTGTTTTTTAAACCCCTCGCCAGATGCTGCATTTCCTACCACATAAAAAAGACACGTGTCCAGTCAACCAGGTCTGGGAAACTGTCAGTTGACGGAAGATGTTGATGTGACACTGCATGTCCAAAGCTTCTAACTTCATGACAGCCTAACTCTCCTCTTGTCCCCTTGCATTGTCAGAATGCGTCCTCTTTCTCCAAGGGCATTTGCATTTACGTACAAATGCCTCGCCAAGGATACCCTATGGGCACATACCATCCTCATTGTCTCACTGGTGAAGACATGCTGACGTCATTAGATTGTGCCAGTCTAAACAAATGCTCAGTTTAGACAGGCACGTTCTAGAAATGAAAGTCACCCGAATTTCTGTACAATTGTTTCAGGCATTCCCTAAGTGAAATTCTTTGAAAGCGATGATTAGGAGGGCTAAACATATTGACCACAGAATTTGATTGGAAAGGAATACAACAAGAAAGTCTATTTTCTGTTGTAAACAGCAGCATAAACCACATGTGACATAGCGGCAGCTTAAGCCACTCACACTGAAGTTAATAAAAAGAAAAAAGTGTGTTCATTGATGCATGTGCTTGTACGAAACAAAGTTCACACTCAGTTTGTTTCAAACAAGTGTACGCATCCATGATGCACTGTTCCTTGAGTGCACACTGAGTTAGAGATGTCCTGTAAGAATCTTTTACAAGCTGAGATGAACGTTACAACATTTTCCTTGCATAGCCCTGAGGTATATGAAAAATTATGAGCAAGGTTGGCACTAGCAAACAAGTACTGGCAAACGTAAAATTTAAAATGGAAAGCAGATGACAATTACCGGCATACCTTGTGATATTTCATTCGCATAGCATGGTGCTTTTCTCTTTCCAGTGAAAATGCAGCCGACATATTGTGGTACCAAAGCATACGTAGCCACCACCACGGTTTTTTGAAGGAATCATTATGCGTTACAGTAACTACATGGGCCGTAACACTAGAATCTGAGCACTACGGTGACTTCAATAGATACGACTAGCAAGCGAGTACCTATAAGAAAGTAAATATTTTTTCCAAGTGTAGAATTGCAATGTGATATTTCACTCTGCGTAGGATGTTAGTCAACACTACTTGTGTTGGTTGCGCACAATAGCAAACCGTTTCGCACGAAAGCACATCTTTTTTTTGCTAGTCAGGAAGTATGAAACACGCTTCTATTCTTGTCATCATGATAATATCCACATCGCAAGCATGCACCAGATATTTTTTTTTGTTTGGGCCAATGCATACTCGCACTTGAATATGTCATGTGTGTTGCCAGAAATTATTTAGATCGAGATGCTTTGATTTTCTCACTTTTAGTGAAAAACATGAAAGAAAAGCAGCATGCATCATTTGAACAACATGTTCCTTTTGGAGGGTACGGCATAATGCTTAATTCTGAAGGAACACAAGCTTGTTAATGTTTGTGAGATAATGAAATGCTTTGTGTAACATGAGACAACAAAGCAATGCAAATAGGTTCTGTGGAAACCTGCAAGGGGGCATAGTGGTTCAGAAAAAGAAACTAGACAACAACCCGTTTGTGGCACGAGGCCACAAGGAAATCTGTACAGATCTACCACGAGGAAAAGCTTCTTAATTGCCAAAACATTCATCCTGGTCCGGGGATCGAACCAAAGACCAACGCCTTTCCGGGTCGGTCACTCTACCAATGCGACAACAAAGCGACAGGTAGCCGAAACAAAGGCATACAGGGGTGGCGCAAGGATTTCTTTACTATGGGGAGTCACCCATGATACGCAAGCTCTTTCAGGGGGCAGGGACGGTGAGAACTTCTGTGCTGCGTTTCACTATGTTTGCTTTTGTGGTGGCAGAGGGGGCAGGTGGAAACTTTCAAGGGACTCCAGCTCCCAGAACCTACCCCCCCCCCCCCCTACTGCTGGCACTGCCCCAAGAGGTGGAATTACTGAATGGCAGGCAACTGTTTCCCTTTAGTTATCCCCTCAGCAATTTTCTAGAAGCCAGTTTCCATGCAAAAATGTCACTGCACGAGAATTGTTAAATTTGAACTCACCGTGTAAGCGGCAACATATGCTGTTTACACTTGCATAGAACCACTTTAGTTGTTTAAAACCAATAACTGGTACAGCAATTGGCAATGTGGTCGCAGACGCACTTCCAAAAACATAACTTCAGTGATGTGTTCAGTTGTGGTACTGCTTGTTCGGTATGATGTCCTAAATTTGAACGTCTTGCTCTAAATTGGCAACATATATTTTTTGGCTTTGTTCAGGTGGGCTTTGAGAAAACTAGTTTCAATTGATTCTTACTGAAAATACTCTTTGGGTACAGTTTTTATTGGTGTTTCATGCAATACCATGGTGTTATTAAAAATAACGAATGGGCAAATATGTTGCGAAGAAGGCATCTTACTACATGCATGCTGACTAGTGCAAGCATGACGTGCACAGTGCCAACCTTGACGACCCACTTAAGGTTGCTTTCAGTGCAATACGTCACAGTTCCCATGATTTTTCAGGCTTAGTGCTTAAAAGCTTGTGTTTGGACATAGCTGAAATTTTATTTTGAGGAAATCAGGAGTTGGGAAGGGGGGCAATATAATCACTATGTACATACAAATGTGAGTGTACGTGATCTCGAACATTCTAACTGAATCATTTTTATGTGTTTCAAAGATATCCTTTAGCTTGTTTGTTGTCTTTAGCATAGGAAACAAGGGAAGAAACGAAGCATTACTTGTGAAGTGTGGATTTCCATTGAGTATGTGAATGCACGATCAATTGACCTTCAGCACAATGGCTTGGCTGCTGTGGCTTTATAACAACACAGAGTCTTAAATTGTTTTTATAGTGCTGATGGGGCTGTTTCCATTATACTTGTTTATATGAATAGCTTACTGTAAAACATGTTCAAGGTATCACATTTGCATGCAACGTATTTTGCATTGTTTTAAAGGGGTGCCCAAGAACTGTGAGTCTGTACTACAACCCAAGAACAACGTGACATGTTTTACTGCGTACTCTATGCTATATCCTGCGCAAGCTTCTAATAAACTACCTTGTGTAATGGAACCGTTATCATCTTTCATTAGAGGATGCAAAAGTTTTTAAGACAAAATTACTGAGTTGATTGCCCATAACTTGCAGCAGTATACAATTAGTACGATAGCACATGTGGCTCAATGTTCTATCCTATGTCATTTGTTGCAAGCTTTCATCTCATTGTCCATTCAAGCAGCTTGCTAGAAAAAATGCACGTGTGCTAAAAAGTAAACCTTTTTTCTATGACACCACTTAACTCATTTTATATTTTAATGAGTGTATTATCTTGGATTTGTTTAGAATAAAATACAGACACTGGGCAGCTGTGCATGCCATTTCATTTTATATTTTTTGCAAGTGCTGACCTTTTGACAGTTTATCACTGTGCTATACATTTTTAAAATAAAATGTAGTGTTACAAAATCAGCCACCAGGGCGTTGTTTTGTAGGTTTTGGTGCCCCATCTGCACTTGTAATGCTTTATACTCAACAAATGCATCAATGAAATTTGGCACTATGCATCACTACTGTGAGAATAAAAAATACCACAGGTGGATTTTTATCTACTGCTATTCGTTCTCACAGTGGTGATATTAAAAATAAATAAATAAAATCAATATTGAATTTGTATAACGATGCTGTGATAGTCTTGTTCAAGACAAGGGGAGAGAGCATGATATAAATTTGCTGCAAATCAAAACGAACCTTTTTTCAGTAACGTGGTTTTCCTGAAGCAAAATTCTCTAGTGAAACAACAGCTACAGATAGAGCATTTCACATATAACAAAAGTAATAACAATGCAAGTAATCATCTTCTTGGGGAGTTGATGAGTATGTTGAGCCATTCCTGTTCAGCTCTATGGCAACAGACTGTCACAGACAGACAAAATGTCTCATCAGACTGACTCAAGGAGGGCTTGCAATTTGCTCATAATGCTTCAGTATTACAGGAGCAATATGAAAGAGACTCATGTTATCAGCAGAAAACACTTCAAGTTATCAGCAGAAAAGAATTAGTGATCTACCCACTACAATTGCATTAATACCACAGGTGACATAAAGAAACGGCTCGATGGGCTAGTACAGCATGGCTGATATTTGATTTCAGGATGATACAACGAAAACATTAGCATGCCAATGCCCAATCTCAACTCCACACGTCACATCATGTTCACCCTGTAGTCAGTGGAAAGAGGCTGTGCATACACATCTTATGCTTAGTTAGGCAAGGCATACAACGTTGATGCAGCCCAGTGGCAAAGCTAGGGGTTGGCACACCGGGCTCACACCCTCCTCCCTTTTTCGAATATTCCCCCCCCCCCGTAGTATACAGAGTGCGAAATGACGCTCGATCACATCCACAAACCGGGCCCCACTTAAGATCTCAGTGGTGCCTCCCCTTTATTTCAACGCCCACGAAAAATTCTGCCTACACCCCTGTGGCAGCCCACACACATTCTGATGTTCCCTTCAGTGTTGTCCATCGTTGCCATGACCATGTGTACGCATAATGTGAAGGCACACAATACATGTACATTTAAAACAGAAGAAAATGCGTACAAAAAATAAAGTGCTGAATTTCTAGCACTTTCACACCAGTCAGAATTCAGGATAACGCGGCAGATTTTGCAAAATATTCTATACTGGTTAACTTGGCAGCCAAAAAAGAAGACATCACAAATTGTAACACAAGTTGTCCTGAGGACAGCTAGTTAAAGTCAAGGCCATGCCTTGTGCCAATAAAATGGTCTTACACATTGTATTATACTACATTGTGGCTGTTCTTGTTTAAGTAGCGAGAGTTAAATCAAACAGAAGTGTTCTCTCTGCCCACTGAGGAGTGAACAGATTTTGTCTCTTGTGAAGCCTTACACATTTCAGCAGATTTACATTTTCAGCAAGGTTTATTTGCAAGAACCTTAATATTCATGAACTGCAGAAGTAAAGATTGATTTGAATTTACTGATACAATTATGCCCCAAAATGACTGCTAGCTGCAAATGTGTCTCAGAAGGAGACATTGTGCACAGCTCAACTGATCAAAGAGGGAATGCCTTAGATGCTGCCCATGTTTTACTGCATTTGGCACTTTGCGCCAGCTAGCAGATTATGAAATGGAGGAATTCAGGCTCCCCACAACAGACTGAGATATTGAGTGATGAGAAAGAAGGTTTACCTTTGAGTAAGCACAAATATGTATCAGTGAACGAGCTTAATGGTTTCATTGTGGGCCAAAAAGAACAATGCATTTCATTCAAACATGCCTTTCACTGGACTACTGTGAACATAGTCAAACAGAATATTTCCTGCTAAGAATTACTCAAGCTTGAGAAAAGGGAGCTGAACACAGAACATTCAAGTGGGTGGAGAAACACAATATTCTGAAATAAAAACCTGGTTATGATATCATGTTAGTCCATGTAGCATTGAGGCTGTGTCGGGGTATGCAATTAACCATATTGCCAATGGTAAAAGATGATGTGAGCAACAGGAATGTAGAAGTGAATGGGTAGTAGCAAATAAATTGTGAAACCTTCAGATGAGTTAAAATAACACCGATGTTTTTAGTGTCATTTTTTACGTACGCCAACAAAAAATGTAGAGATGTGTTTTTGACAGCAACAAGGTACCTTGCGTAAAATGTAAACACAAGTTACGCTTCATAGTGGGAATCGTTTAAAAACAAGCTATAGCGCCTTTCATATGATGCATGACTACTCTATATGCACATACATTCATTTCCAGCTTTAATGAATATATCACACATGCTAAACATTTTCATCTAGGCTGATACTTCAATTACTTCGCTACTTGTCGAGCTCGCTGGGACATGTAATAGAGCAAACGCGAACTTGTATAGGGCAAAGAAAGAGTGCGTCAGCAAGCCGTGCACAACGATATTCACCAGCGCCCAATCATAAACATTACTGACCAGTCAATGTTTTCGGCTATTCGTAGATAGCATCGCGGTATCGTAGCGTGGAATGCCACTGCCACTGTAGGCCTTTTCTTCATTGTAATACAAAGCGTTTGTGCGTGTTGGCGCCCACATTTTTGCTAGCTGTAAAGGATCGCTGTCGCGACAAATGCAACTAGAGCGATACGACCTGTGTGCGGTAACGACGATGACCACAACAAAAAGGGAGTGCGTAATTAGCCTCGAACAAAGATTTCTACGGCGACGCAACACTCCCGGCCAAAAAACGCGTTGTGAAAATACAACAGCCTCAATTTCATGATAAACGCGGCGGCTTGAACCAACGCTTTCAAAAGCTCAGCGTCGTCTGCTGTTGGTGATGGTGGCCGACCTCGAAAACTGAAGCTCTGCCAAATGGTTGCCAGCCTCAACAGTCGTTGCATAGTCCAATCAGAGTGCGCATCACTCTGATTGGACGCCGGGCCTTCAGTTCGCTGTCCGCTTGCGGGCTGCAGGGGTCCCGCCACGTGCGGAGTGGGTGTGCGGCTAGCGCGCGTAACGGCCCTAAAGCCCTCCGAAACTTCGCCACTTTCATCATCGTTCACTCCGTGGATATGCTGTAATTTTTTTATGCGTTCGCTACGAATCATGTGTGGAGGTGTGTGCAATTTTTAATAAACAATCAGCTGTAAGTGCAGCCTTTGTCCTCTGTGGTGGTTCTTTTTTTCGCAGTCTTAGTGGTATCTTTAGGTAGTTTCATCTTCCTATTGTGACGTCCCCGCAAACACGGACTGAACCCCAACCATTTCGATATGTTTACGTTCATTTCTTAAACCCACGCATTGGAAAAAAAAAGGAAAAGAAAACTTTTGAGGTAACGAATACGCATTCTGTAGCAGAGTTCCTGGAAGGATTCTGTCGAAGGTTTTCGCGCCCCCTCCCCCCCCCTTCCGTAAACACCAGGACCGGGTGGCGCCTTGTTGTCTACGGACAGTGTGACAGGGTACGGTGGCAATACTCCGTGCGCACCCTTCAGATTTGTGGCATGGGGAAGCAGCAGAGCACCTTTTGTTGGTTCGGTGAATGCGACCTTGCTGCAGCGCCTGTGCCGGGCCCAGCCTGACTTTCCGTCAGCCTCCGCGGCTCCAGGGCTCATTACTGCGTTCTGCGCGGATGGCCACCCGCGGCGTTAAATGACGAAGAAGCAACGGCTGCGGAGAATTTCGCGGGAGACACCGAGTTGCATGGAGGCGTTGAGACTCGATCTGGACATCGGGTCATCGGGTACAAGAAACCGAGGCAATTGGTTCGACCGAGAACCTTTCGGCACAACACTGCAAACTCCGGACGTTGGCCATTACAGACGACGCGCTTTGTCGGGGCATTGGGACCATTGTTCGCCCGTAATTCACGTGTCTTGGGACAGCTCGCCCACATTTCTCGGTGAGGCTTGAGTTTGTACATTGTTAGTTGCTCAGCTTTGTTTTGGAGAGGGTTTTCTACTGGCGTGGGCCGAGGGGGCGGCTGTCGAAGATGACACACTCCGATTGACAAGAGAATATGGCGCGTTGATAGTGGCGATTTGTTTGGTGTCCCGGTATGGCGGTGTCGGAACCCGAGAAAAGCGGCCACGGGTCGAGGAAGGGGAAAGGCGAGAAGAGTTGTTCCCAGGGCAAAGAAAATAGTACATGGCGACAAAAAGGAACAGATTAGACCTCGACGCGAAGAACCAACCTTGCGCCCCGACTCGAGCAGCCAACTTCGAGACCCCGACTACATTGAAATTCTGTGAGGCGAAATTCACCTCCCTTACTTAGACGAGCTTTGCGGCAAGGGATGCGGCATATTGAGACATTGCGCGGTTTTATTCATTAATGACTTTATCATTCGTGTCGTCGTGTGTTTACTCTGTATTGAGGCACCTTTGTATTGTCACCGTTACTTCGCTTATGTATCCTGTGTCACGTGTCGCGAGTATTTACTGATGTGTTACAATTTCGTGTAACAGGGATGTCGTTCACAGACAGTATGTGTGTACGCCATTTGCACTAGCTACTGATATAAATGCGTCCATGATTAAGCAACGATCGTAACGTCTCTTACTTCCCGGCCCCAGCACGAATCCCTGTATGTGGAAAGTGATTGAGACACGTGGCCAAGAGGAAACCGGATAGAAAAGGGGTTAAGGGGTCTTCCTTCTCTTTGGTGATCAGTGGCGTAGCGGGGACGTCTCACTATTACCAGAGTCCTCAATACCTTCACTGGTGATGAAGCTTCGGCGTAGCTCTATAGACAATATTCAGGAGCTGGCTGGCTCATTCATATCTTGATGACGCCACAACACCGTGGTCATCTCCTTACCATGGCCGTCTTTCTGCCCTGGCCTTGTGCGGCACTGCTCAAGAACTGCTTCGCGTCGTCAGCTCGGCGTCCCCAAAACATCCGCGCACACTCCAGTAACAGCGAAGCGCTGAGCAGACAATGCGACGCAAATGTTCAGTGCTGCAGAAGGCTACGGTGAATAGACGGCCCCGGCAGAGAAAGTCACCATGACGGCACCTATGGGTGCAGTTTTTTCCTCGTTCTCATCATGTCGTCCTGCGCTGCTTGGCCCATAAGTTTGCGAAATGCGCGTTAATTTTCTTTATGTTTACGTCATGAAGCTTCGAGAGCACTGCCAACGCCTCCTAGATTTCTTGTGCCTGCGAGGTTGAGCGTGAAACGCGGGTCATCTATGGCGGCGCTGCCTACGTAAGGGTAAGGGTCTCTGTTCTTGGCCTTTGAGATCGGCAATTTTGGCGTTTGCTACTAATTTAGAGGATGCCTTGTATTGAAAAAGTTGCTTGTTGAATGACGGCGTTACTTACGTAGGGTTAATTATAATTACGTTTACGCCTCTTTAAATCTACTTTACGTTATATTCGTTGCATGGAAGCTGCAGAACCGTAGAAACTATTTGAAGACACCCCTACTTGAGTGGCGGCACCACCACAGTTCCGACGGCTTCCACTTCCCATGTGACCGCCGATAATCCGACAGGCACGGGAAACCTAGGACGCGTTGGCACTGCATTCGTCAGTATTGCAGTGTTTTCGAGATTCATTCTCAAATTTTCCGAGACAAGACTTAGCAGGCATGGCTAAATACGCACAGCTAATCTCCACAATACGAACAGTACCTACGTGACTACTTGTCCTCAGCGTGGGACGACACGAAGCGGTAGCTGATTTCACCATTTATTTTTTTCAGTGGCGACAGTGGGCGAGTACCACTTGTGAGTTTCGATCTAACCGGGCGGTCGCTTCAGCATGGGTGCTGCCATGTTGGCTTCTAAACCCAGCAACTGGACCTTACGGTCACGGCCGCTTCACTGGCCCAATGGGTTCGCTTGGGCATTTGGCAAGGAGAAGGGCAGTTTACGGTCTCGCGACCAAACAAGGCAGCGCGTGGGTGCTACTGCCGAAATTATATACACCTTTTCACAGAAGCAATCTCGAACCTTTGAGTGTGAGCTTCGAGAGTATGTTCTCAGTGTTACCATCGTGCCTTGCGCTGCGCATGCCGTGCCTGCATACATGTTACGCTTGGACGCAGTCCTTTGGATGTAGTATGTGTAATAGGCGCATCACTCTTATAAAAAAATCACGGCATATCTACGGAGTGAATTATAATGAGGGGGGCAAAGCGTTCGTCAGTCCGTCCGCGCTTCTGTCCGTCCATGTGACACTCCGTGCGCCCGTCGGTCTATCCGTCCGTCCGTTCCTCCATACATCCGTCCATGTGTCCGTCTGTCCGTCCGCGCGTGCGTCCATCCGTCCGTTTGCTTGTCTGTATGTCCATCCCTGCGTCCATCTGTCCGTGCATGTAGTGAACGCTCCAAGTACCACCATCTGGCATCTTTTCATCATATATTCATCATACAGAAGTACCGCCATCCAGTGCACATTGCAAGGACTAAACGAGAGGTACTTACTACTACTACTATTACATACATCGCATACGCACGACCCAAGTACTGCCGTGGCAGAAAATTGTGAGTATTCGAAGAACAGACTATCTGGCTATCACTTTGTCGTGTACGGGTGCACGTACACCCAGCGCAAAAGTAACAATTTGAGTGAAAGCGTGTCTGCAGCGCATCACGCCAGCATGTTCGCGCTGCGTCACCTGAATTGTGGAAGCAGTGGGCGTCGTCAGTAAAAAAGAACCTCCGCGTGTCGCCATCGTCACGACTCTGTGCACGGCACTTCGTCGGCGGCAAGAAAACCAACGCGAACAATATTTCTGTGCCGCATTTTGGATACCGAAAGAAAGGTACAGTTGAAGTTAAACCTGTCCAGCGCGCCAGCCGGCCGCTTTAATTGCCGTTTAAAGCAAAAGTATTCAAATAATGATGCTGTCATAATACGTATCACAGTTACGTCACATGTACTCTTTCGCTATAAATAAGGGATTATCAGAAGCTTGTAGCTGATTTGAAGTAGCAACTGCAGACAACACTGTCTCAGCCACGAACCCTGCTGCTCTAGACAAGTGTGAATATGTCTGTACCGAAATCGCTGAAGTTACTGCGCTTGCTGATGCTAGTACCGACGACGAAGCACCGCCGTTCGTAGACGCGAAGTGCATCGCTATCGTGTAGGTGCGCCACTGAATGGTTCGGACGACCACGGATTGGTCAGTGCCGGTGACGATAGCACACAAAATTGTCTAAGCAAACGAAAAGTTGGTGAACGGAAACTTTAGCAGGGATCTCACACCATCAAATAACGTGCCGGTTCGAGTATGCGCAGCGCTAGACTGAGTTTGTCAAACTTGCTCGTTAGACGGCGCGCATTTCAATACAGCAGCCCCCTGTCGTATAATTGTGAAAACTTGTATGGAAGAGTCATGACCTCCGAGATGGCGGGTGCACGGCGGGTTTCTCTACGATCGTCCCAATCACGTGGAGAGCGTGTTTCCAGAGGTGGGCGTGACCCCCTCTTTACTGAGCACAGAGGCACTGCTTCGTATGGTCGAAAAAAGTGCTATGCTGTTAGCGAAGCTGGCATGCGGCGAAAAAAAATGGTTATATGCTTTTATAAAATTCCGCAATCATTTGGGATTGTCAGCCGGACCAACTTGTAGGAGAGGCAAAATCAATGCTTGGGCGTATATCTTCTCAAATGGCCTTTTTTTTTCTGTAGATTTGTGCCGCTTATATTAGATCACCTTCAATTGTGGTGCCTTAGTAAAAGATCAGGATGTGCTGGAAACTTAGTGCACTTCTAAGTTTGCAGGCTGTGTAGTATGAAAGGCACTGGCGAAGGGAAACAGTTACAGCCCGATCAACAAGCGAAGTCAAAGCAGTGCCGCGCTGTACCCTTACGGGTTACACTCGATTGAAAGGGTTCCTTTTTTTCCTTTTCATAGTACTAGCTCTCATCATCATCATCATCATCATCATCATCATCATCATCATCATCATCATCATCATCATCATCATCATCATCATCATCATCAGCCTGACTACGTCCACTGCAGGACAAAGGCCTCTCCCATGTTCCGCCAGTAAACCCGGTCCTGTGCTTGCTACTGCCAATTTATACCCGCAAACTTCTTAATCTCATCTGCCCACCTAACCTTCTGTCTCCCCCTAAGCCGCTTCCCTTCTCTGGGAATCCTGTTAGTTACCCTTGATGACCAGCGGTTATCCTGTCTACGCGCTACATGCCCGGCCCATGTCCATTTCCTCTTTTTTATTTCAACTATGATATCCTTAAACCCCGTTTGTCCCCTAATCCACTCTGCTCTCTTCCTGTCTCTTAAGGTTACACCTACCATTTTTCTTTCCATTCCTTGCTGCGTCGTCCTCAATTTAAGCTGAACCCTCTTTGTAAGTCTCCAGGTTTCTGCTCCGTAGCTAAGTACCGGCAAGATACAGCTTTTATATACCTTCCTCTTGAGGGATAGTGGCAATCTACCTGTCATAATTTGGGAGTGCTTGCCGAATGCGCTCCACCCCATTCTTATCCTTCTAGTTACTTCAATCTCCTGGTTTGGCTCTGCGGTTATTACCTGCCCTAAGTAGACATAGTCTTTTACAACTTCAAGTACACTATTACCTATCTCGAAGCGCTGCTCCTTTCAGAGGTTGTTGTACATTACTTTCGTTTTCTGAAGATTAATCTTAAGACCCACCTTTCTGCTCTCCTTGTCTAACTCCTTAAACATGAGTTGCGATTCTTCCCCCGAGTTACTCAGCAATGCAATGTCATCGGCGAAGCGCCGGTTACTAAGGTATTCTCCATTAACTCTTATCCCTAACTGTTCCCATTCTAGGCTTCTAAAAACTTCCTGCAAGCACGCGGTAAATAGCATTGGGGAGATTGTGTCCCCCTGCCTTACACCCTTCTTGATTGGCATTCTGTTGCTTTCTTTATGAAGCACTATGATAGCAGTTGATCCCCTGTAGATTTCTTCCAGAATGTATATATATACTTCATCTACGCCCTGATTCCGCAGTGTCTGCATGACGGCTGATATTTCTACTGAATCAAATGCCTTCTCGTAATCTATGAAGGCTATGTATAGTGGTTGGTTATAACTGTGAGCATTTTTCTATTACCTGATTGATAGTATGAATGTGGTCAATTGTTGAGTAACCTGTTCGAAATCCTGCTTGTTCCTTTGGTTGATTGAATTCTAATGTTTTCTTTACTCTGTTAGCAATTACCTTTGTAAATAGCTTGTATACTACAGAGAGCAAGCTGATCGGCCTTTAATTTTTCAAGTCCTTGTCATCTCCTTTCCTATGTATTAAGATGATGTTAGCGTTCTTCCAAGACTCTGGTACTCTTACCGTCAGGAGACACCTCGTAAACAGGGTGGCTAGTTTTTCTAACACAATCTGTCCTCCATCTTTCAGCAGATCTGATGTTACCTGATCCTCACCAGCAGCTTTGCCTCTTTGCATGCTCTCCAAAGCTTTTCTGACTTCTTCTATTATTACTGGTGGGGTGTCATCTGGGTTACTGCTAGTTCTTATAGTATTAAGGTCGTGGTTGTCTCGGCTACTGTACAGATCTCTGTAAAACTCCTCCGCTATTTTAACTATACTATCCATATTGGTAGTTATTTTGCCTTCTTTGTCCCTTAGTGCATACATCCGACTTCTGCCTATCCCAAGTTTCCTTTTCACTGCTTTGACGCTTCCTCCGTTTTTCAGAGCGTGTTCAACTCTCTCCATGTTATACCTTCTTACATCGCATAACTTACGTCTATTAATCAACTTCGAAAGCTCTGCCAGTTCTATTTTGTCTGTTGTACTTGACACTTTCATGATTCGACGCTTCTTAATTAGGTTCTTCGTTTCCTGGGAAAGCTTGCCAGTGTCCTGTCTAACTACCCTGCCTCCAACTTCCACTGCACACTCCGTAATGATACTCGTCAGATTATCATTCATTGTATCTACGCTAAGGTTGGTTTCCTCACTAAGAGCCGAGTACCTGTTTTGCAGTGACACTCTGAATTCCTGTACTTTCCCTCTCAGGGCTAGCTCATTGATTGGCTTCTTGCGTATCAGTTTCTGTCGTTCTTTCTTCAAGTCTAGGCGAATTCGAGACCGTACCATTCTATGGTCACTGCATCGTACCTTGCCAACCACTTCCACATCCTGCACGATTCCTGGGTGTGCACTCATTATAAAGTCTATTTCGTTCTTATTTTCGCCATTAGGGCTCCTCCATGTCCACTTGCGGTTTTCTTGTTTTCGGTAGAAGGTATTCAAAATCCGTAAGTTATTGCGTTCTCCGAATTTTACTAGTAGCTCTCCTATGGCGTTTCTAGTACCGATGCCATAATCTCCTACTGCTTGGTCTCCAGCCTGCTTCTTCCCTACCTTTGCAATAAAGTCGCCCATCACTATAGTACACTGTGATTTTACCTTACTCATTGCCGATTCCACGTCTTCATAGAAGCTTTCAACTGAAGCGTCATCATGGCTGGATGTAGGCGCGTAAACCTGTACTACCTTCATGTTGTATCTCTTATTCAGTTTAATTACGATACCTACCACCCTTTCTATAATGCTATAGTATTCCTCTATGTTGCCAGCTATGTTTCTGTGAATTAGGAACTCCACTTCCAGTTCTCTTTTGTCTCCCAAGCCCCGATAGCAAAGGACGTGCCCATTCTGTAGCACCGTATAGGCCTCATCTGTCCTCCTAACCTCGCTGAGCCCTATTGTATCCTATTTAACATCCTCTAGCTCCTCGAATAGTACAGCTAGACTTCCCTCACTAGATAATGTTCTAGCGTTAAACGTTGCCAAGTTCAGGCACTAGCTCTGCTTTTTATAAAAACACCATTTCAAGAATCCTCCCGCTTAGCCGCAGAAGCAGGATATATGGAGGCGGGTGCAACGGGTCGCCATGCGTCTAGACTATGTATAGACTGAACTGTAGAGCACGCGGATGTCGTAGTCTTGTAAGCGAAGAGCCCAACGGGCGAGACAGCCTGAAGGATCCTTCAATGATGGCAGCCAGGATAGTGCATGATGGTCGGTGACGACATCGAATGTTCGACCATACAAATAAGGTCGAAACTTTGTAAGGGCCCAGACGATCGCCAGACACTCTTCTTCGGTGACGACGTAGTTTGTCTCGGCTCTCGTGAGCGTACGGCTTGCATATGCCACGACATAATCAGGGAATCCGTGTTGCCGCTGCGCCAGGACAGCGCCGAGGCCTACACCGCTGGCGTCCGGGTCCGCCTCTGTTGGGGCTGTAGGGTCATAGTGGCGTAGAATGGGAGGAGACGTCAACAAATGGCAGAGCTTTGCGAACGCGTCATCGCACTCGGATGACCACGAATCAAGAGGCCCGTTACCTCCAAGGAGCTTCGTCAAGGGTGATATGATCGTGGCAAAGTTTCGTATGAAGCGTCAGAAGTACGAGCACAGGCCCCCGAAAGTACGCAGTTATTTGACGGACGCAGGTTTGGGGAATTCGGCCACGGCCCGAAGCTTGGCTGGGTCAGGAAGAATGCCATCTTCCGACACGACGTACTCTAGGATGGTGAGTTGGCGTGCAGCAAAACGGCACTTCTTCAGATTTAGTTGCAAGCCGGCATTGCTTACATGTGCGAAAACGTCTTTTAGACGTTGGAGATGTGAGGAGAAATCTGGAGCGAAGACAACAACATCATCGAGGTAACACAAGCACGTGTGCCATTTCAAGTTGTGCAGAACGGTGTCCATCATGCACTCAAAGGTCGCAGGTGCATTACACAGACCAAACGGCATGACGTTGAATTCATACAAGCCGTCGGGCGTGATGAAGGCAGTCTTCGATCGAGTGTCATCAGCCATGGGTACTTGCCAGCACCCCGAGCGCAGATCGAGAGAAGAAAAAAAATGGGCTCCGTGAAGGCTGTCGATTGCGTCATCGATGCGTGGCAGGGGGTAGACATCCTTGCGAGTGATCTTATTGAGCCGTCTGTAGTCCACACAGAACCGCACAGAACCATCTTTCTTCGCAACAAGAAGAACAGGAAACGCCCATGGACTGTCCAAAGGCCGAATGACGTCGCGTCGGAGCATATCGTCAACCTGCTCCTTAATTTCCCGGTGTTCAGCAGGCGACACGCGGTATGGACATTGCCGTAATGGTGGATGGGCACCTGTGTCGATACGATGCGTAACAGTGGACGCGCGACCGAGAGAACTACGCCCGACATCGAAAGAAGAACGGTATTCTTGCAGCAGGTCCAGAAGCTGGGAACGCTGTACTGACGTAAGGTTGTCCTCAATGTATGGGCCAAATACATCAGGAGATGATGGATCAGAAGTAGAAACAGCACTGATGGTACGCGAATCGGGACAACGCAAGTCTTCGGGTACGTTCAGGACTTGTGCTTCGTTGACTGGTTTCACTCTGCCGAGACATTTCCCTCGAACCAAGGTAACAGTGTACGGGGATGGGTTGGTCACAAAAATAGCGGCATTGCCCTTGGTGATTTGCACGGTCGCGAAAGGCACTAGCAACCCTTTCCTTCTGGAAGCACGGTCGGATGGCGAAACGAGTGCAATAGTGTCGGAGAGACCAGTGCAGTAGACCGATACACCCATCGCGAGCTTGGAGGCACTATAGTAGCGTCTTTCACGAGAATCTTGCTCATTGTCGAGGGACCGTCTTCTGGCGTCAAATGCGAGAAGGGCGAGAGTTCAATTTCGGCGGCGGCACAATCAATGACGGCGTCGTTGCGGGAGAGAAAATCTGAGCCCAGAATGACGTCATGAGAGCGTGCAGGAATGATGATGAATCGGGCGACATACAGAACGTCCTGAACGACAACGCGAGCTGTGCAGCCTGCTGTAGGATGAATACGATGTGAACTAGTGGTACGACGGAGCAACCCAGAAATTGGCGTTGTCACTTTTCGAAGCAAGCGGCAAACGTTTTCGTTCATAACTGCACGGCAGCTCCAGTGTCAATAAGAGCAGATGGATGAACACCGTCCACAAGCACGTCAATGACATTAGGTGGGCGGCTCTGAGGGCTTTCACAATTCAATAGCGTCGCAGTCCTTGCCTCTGGGACTGCGACGACTAGTTTTCCCGCTCATGAGCAGCCGAACTTGGCCGCATGGAGGACAGGGACCGACGTCGTGTTGACGGCGACCTTCGAGGAGACGGACCTGGGCGAAACACTGGCACAGACGGCAGTTCGTCGTTATACGGATGGCGAAGGTGGCCAGCAACAGGAGAAGAAATGGGAGCCGGCTGTACTCGAGAGCAATAACGGGCTACGTGACCGGCGTAACCGCAAGCAAAGCAGATCGGCCGGTTGTCGGGTGTGCGCCATCGGTTCACCGGGGTGGGTCTAGCCCGGAACGGTGGCTCGAAAGGCTGCTTGGTGGGCTGAAAATGAGGCTGAGGGGTTGCGCCAAAATACGCAGTCGGCATACCCGCTGCAAAGGACGGAGGTCGTGCGGCCACTTCGGCGTAAGTCAGTGGTGCGGGCGCTTGAACGACTGGAGGCGGCCTGGTGACCACTTGGGCGTAACTTAAGGGCGCAGGGGCCGGAAGTTGTTGTGGTGGGTACGCAGGCATGACCTCCGCTATTTCCTGCTCAATCGCTCGGCGTATGGGTGGAAAAATAGTAGTTGCCGATTGTTGAACAGCCGGTGGGTGGGCAAAGGGAAGGAGAGAGAACTGGCGCGCGATTTCCTCACGTATGAAGGACTTGAGGTCTGCAAGCAGCGCCACCTGATCACATCTCGCCTCCAAGCCAGGAAGCCCTGCATCTCGTGGTGTGAAGCGACGGGTCATCGAACGCTGCCGGCGGAGCTCCTCGTAGCTCTGGCACAGCGTGATGACCTCAGCTACTGTGCCTGGGTTTTTGGCAAGCAGCATCGTGAAGGCATCATCGTCAATGCCCTTCATGACGTTCTGGATCTTGTCTGATTGGGACATGCTGTCGTTGGATTTCTTGCACAGGTCCAGGACATCTTCAATGTAACTGGTGAATGATTCAACGGCCTGCTGAGCGCGTTCGCGTAAGCGCTGCTTGGCTTGCAGCTTACGAACGGCAGGGCGGCCAAAAACGTTGGTGATAGCGGTCTTGAAATTGGAACAGGTTGCGAAATCGGATGCGTGGTTGATATACCACATGCCGGCCACACCCGCGAGGTAGAAAACCAGGTTGCCGAGTTTACCTGCCTCGTCCCAATGATTGGGGAGGCTGACGCGTTCGTAAATGGCGAGCCGGTCCTCCACGTCAGTGCCATCGGCGCCCGTGAAGATGGGTGGATCTGGGATCCTGGGGACACCAGGACAAGGGGGTGGCATGGGAGGAGGCGTTTGCTGAGAGGTGTCGTGGGAAGTGGTAGATTGCAGGGTACGTGAGCGCAGTTCCAAGGGCATCGAAGGGGATTGTAGCACTCTCCACCAATTTGTTATTGCGTTCATTAGCAGGCACACAGCGAGTATACACAATGGCGACAGTAACGGCCAAGCACGGACTCTCAGCGCGAGCGGCGTCCTTTTTTGGTAGACCCACTAGAAAACACTTGAGAGTTTGACCCACTTCAATGTTCGGCGGCTTCTCTACAACGTCGCTGGTTCTGTGACGACCATGGGCTGATTACAGGCACGTTTTGGTCACTTATGGTCACCCATTTGCACTGTGAATTTTACAGGGTTTAGTGGATACATTGGGCTGTGTAAGAACGATCATCGAAATGTTTTGCTTGTTCAACAAGCACGCAGCAGGCTTTCAGAGTTCGATTTACCTGGTATGAAACATAGCAATATTACACAGCAGTGAGAATTTGCAATCTCTCTTTTTTTAGTAGCCTACCTCAGCGAATACCCAGTTTTCATTAGGAAGATGCCGTTATACTACATGTGTGACCCTTTCATTTGGATGCAGTCGAGTGTACAACGACACTACTATTGCCATCGTGCTACCAAAATATAACGAAAACTTCGATGGCGAAGACGGAGACGATGACAACTCACGCACTTTCACTGTGAAAGTCGAAAGGAGTGAATGTAGATCGGTTATTTGAAGCCTCATACAATACTCTGGCAAAATTAGTTTACACGTACCTTAATTCAACGACACGACCAGGACACCCAGCAATCAAAAGCGTAACGGCTCTTCGGTTCACCACCTCATAAATATGCGTACGCAATATAACAGCTATATGTGAGTCAGGATAGGAGAGCAATAAAATTCAATGCCAATAATTAGTTCAAATTTCCTCCATACAAGTCTCCAGAGTAAATGAGGAAAACTAGAATGCGCCTA
Organism: Rhipicephalus microplus; assembly: GCF_043290135.1. Lineage (NCBI taxonomy): Eukaryota > Metazoa > Arthropoda > Arachnida > Ixodida > Ixodidae > Rhipicephalus > Rhipicephalus microplus. Next base: position 77,183,034 of record NC_134700.1, on the reverse strand, counting down.
TATTTTTCAAATCGAGGTATTGATACTGAAACAAAAGGCACCGTGATGAGAAAAAGTAATACTGTCACGAACGAACTGATACCTTCTCACAATTACCTATCAGTAAATTGAAGCAATTGCCATATTTTTCTTGGCAAATAGGACCAAAATAAAAGGAGTATCAGAAAAAAACACATTCCTTCGATTCAGCCAGACGATCCTGGCGGTGATTCTTGCTCGTAGGCAAAAAAAAAAAAAAAAATCTCGTGCCCACTGGAATCCCGTGCTCTCTGCTGTATGCAGTGGTCTCAGCCGCCGCAGGAACCCTCACTCAATGCGCCGTCTCGCGGTAGCCGGGCGGGCGAGGCGGTACTCGTTGGTATTGCTGGGGAGCGTGGCGATTGGAATGGCCGGTGAGAAACATGCCGCGCGCCCACCATCATGGAGGCCACGAGAGACCTTTGTGCGCTGCATCGGAGGCCACAGGGCAGCGTTGCGTCCCCACCGGTACACGGTGGGGACGCAACGCTGCCCTGTGGTGCACCCGCCATTATCCGTGCGCCGGTACACGGTACACGGGTAATGGCGGGTACACCACAAGAATCTGGTGGTTTTACACTCGATACCACGCAATTGCGCGTGGGCGAAAAGCACTTCGATGAGATTGAGATATTTCACGTTAAGCAGTGGATAATCGGATGAGTTGATGTGAAGATGCTGCGCATTGTTCCGAAGCTTTAATTGGATTCTTTGCCTAGGAACTTCCATGGCCTCCCAGCGTACTTGTTTAGTGCAAAAAAGGTGCGCAGTTTGGCCGCCAGCCAAGCGTCACCGGGAACTGTCAGCTGTGCATGAAATAGTCGAAGCTGCGCCGACACTGTGCATGAGCCCCTTCGACACAGCTTCCGTAGATAACGACGCAGTTACTCAAAGTGAGCATACTGGCCGCCTTTTCCTCGTTGCATGCCAGGAATAAAGAAGCTTCATGAGTGAAATGCTCGCTGTTTTTTTCTTTCATACTGGCACTGAGATTACCAAAATTATTGAGGTAAAATTTCAAACAGACGGAGCTACATGGAGCTCCTCACAGCTTGAGTATTTCAAAGTTCACAACCGTTGCTTGAAAAAGACTTCAGCGCTACTAATAGGAGTTTGCTATGGTGACGGCACAAAAGTAAATGTAAAAAAACTACAAAACTGGCGCATTCTGTAAAAGCGTGAAAAGTTATTTTTTTATATCAAAGTGTCATGAGCAAGAGAAGATGATATTTTGCGTCACATGTGGACGCCGCCTGTGCGAGACGCAGTCGGTCAATTTTCACGTTTGATGAGGCATCAAAGGTTTTAGTTTAACCGTAAAAACAATAAAAAGACAGGTAAAACACAGCATAAGTAAGCTACACAGCACTCAAAAACTACAGGGCTTCCAAAATAATTCGGAGCACTGGAGCGGTGGCCGCTCGTTGGTGGAGCGCGCCAGTGAAAAAGTAGTGCCAGTGCCTGCGTGGTTTCCCTAGGAAGCACGCCTCGTTCCCCAAAGCATCTAAATAGGTGTCGGTTTGCTCCAGAAAAGTAGAGCTGTGTGCTCTTTAGCGTTTTGCGGATGCGGTCTCAACGCTCTGTGCGCGCGTATGCACGCCGTGAAGCATACGTGTGCGTGCATGTGCGTTAATGGGCATCAGTGCTTCTGAAAGTCAATAGTTTAACTGGCTCATAAGTTGTGGAATGTCACCATCCCACCACTCATTTCCGACAACACCTGCCGTAGCGAAAATCAGAAAGTGGCATAATGCACCTCAACCGTTCAATAAAGCACATAAAAGTTTGTTAGGCACCACGTAACTTCAGATAATTAAAATGTCCAAAGGCTAATCATAAATAATTAGGTAATTAGGAATACCATAACACGGACACCACACGAAGCTTTTATTACAGCATGGTAATAGGTTTTACTAGGCAAGTAAATATAATTATTATAAATGTTTTGACACGCGCACGACAAGACAAAGAAAGAAGCATGAATTCCAGACTGCGTGTTATTACGGGTCACGTCAAATTAAAAAATATATTACAAGTTCACTAATTACAATCAATTCGAGGCTTCGCAACAGCGAATCCGTAAATTCAATGATATAACAGTTGACCAATAGTCACAACTAATTAACCAGAATGAAGAAACTCGAAACAGAATGGCAATGATGCGTAACGTTTTCGTCGTCAAAGTAGTTTTGAGAATCGATAAAAGGGCCTCTATAGCTTTTTTCTTCTTTTTTATTTTTGGAGATGGCACGTCTGTTTTTTTAGATACGCTTGCATGATACGTTACTATAGACTTGCCATGCGTGACTGTGCGTAGCGCGGCAAAAGGTGCGCTTTCAACCCACGTATTCGTGAGCAGTTTGCGCACCCGATTGATAAGAATATGTGAAGGTATAAACACTTTCAAATTGTCGCGCAATTCAGCCCTTTTCCTGTCGAGGCAGCATGCCGAGGAGAGTACAAATCCATTAGTGCAGAAGAATATTGAATCTATCCATTTAAGGTGTTTCTCAACGTGAGATATGCCGCCTCACACGGAGGTCTATGAGTGCCATGAACAGAATTATTCAGGCCCACAGGTCTGAAGACGGCCGACTGAAAAATCCTGCTCGACCAAGACGCAGCCGCTGCACATTGGAAGAGTTCAACCGCCTCATTGTTGCTGCAGCAGTTTCGGACCCTTTTTAGAGCGCCCAGCGAATCAAGATCACTCTCGACCTTCAACTCAGTGTAGAAACAATAAAAAGGCGCCTGCGAAAAGCCGGACTTCACGGGTTTATCGCTGCCTAAAAACCACACCTGAGGAGTGGCAAAGACGTCAGCCCCTTCAATTTGCTTGAGCGCATGAGCATTGGACGGTGGAAAATGGGGACGAGGTGATCTCCGATGAGAGCACATGTTGTTCAAGGTGGGACCAGGAGCTCCACGTTTGAAGGCCATACAATTGCAGGTGTGTGTATTTTGATTGTGTGGCCATATTTCTTCCAGCCGTTTCATACGTAGAGGCACACCTTTTTTCCCCTTCTATTTGTGCAGATACGACCCTGGATATATTTTCAAAGTTCGAAGCAGCGGCCAGTGTGCTGTAAATGCCTGGAGAGAAGTAAGCAAAGATGGCCTCGGTCCGCTAGTGCCGCTGTCACGATCTTTCACAGCTGAGGCCTACTGCGAAATCCTCGACAGCCATTTGCTTCCGTATGCTCTGGACGGGCCATTTAAAACAGGTGCTTCTGGTTTCAGCAAGTCCTCAGCCCAGTGCAAACCGCCAGAGCTGTTCGGAATCTCCTGGACGAACGGGCTGTTCTCACACTTCCGTGGCCCCCAAAAAGCGCTGACTTTAACAATATCGAAAACGTGTGGGGAGAATTGAAACAAACCATGTCTAGCATGAATCTAGGAGACGCCAGTGTTGATGAACTGTGGTTTTCCATAGCTGGCGAGTGGTAGCGCCTCGGCGAGAAAAAAGACTTTATAGAATCACTCTACGAGTCACTTCCACACCGTATGCAAGCTGCGATTCGCGTGGATGGTGCATGCAAGTGATATTGATGTTGTAACCCAGCGCGCTGATATTTGTCCATGGTGCTAGCATGGTGATAAACTGCATATATAGGCCACCATATTGCCACGCGCAATGCTTTTTGGTTTGTTCATTATGTGTTTACTTGCCAGCGTCCGACAGCGCCTGTTTGCCTAATCAACTTTCAAAGCAAAGTTCGTGTTTCCGACTCTCTTTGTAGCCGCGTGAGCAATCTGATTTGATAGAGAGAGTTCTTCGGTCCCGCAACGGTGGTCTAGTGGCTAGGATATTCGGCTGCTGACCCGCAGGTCGTGGGATCGAATCCCGGCTGCGGCGGCTGCATTTCCGATGGAAGCGGAAATGTTGTAGGCCTGTGTGCTGAGACTTGGGTGCGCGTTAAAGAACCCCAGGTGGTCGAAATTTCCGGAGCCCTCCACTACGGCGTCTCTAATAATCTTATGGTGGTTTTGGGACGTTCAACCCCACATATCTATCAAAGAGAGTGCTTCGCACTTTCTTCACTAGAGTCATGTTATCGGCACAGTTATATGGTGTCAAAAAAAAATAGCGCCGAGGCATAAAAGCCTACGAGAAAAGCGCCGTGGTCATCTTCTTCCCGCCGACACTTGCCTACACACGCCGCACTGTCACCTTCTTCATCGCTTATTTTACTCATTTATGGCCTATTTCAGAGCACAAGTTTCTTTAAAGGGCCCCTCACCAGCTCGCGTTCAATGACGAGACAGTTTTCTCCTCGCCTTCGCTACCCTCTTTATAGGCGATATATCCCCCTCGCCACAATTTCCTTTAGTAGCACGAGAAACATGTCAGCACTAAGCGGCGATCTTCGTTCTTTTGTTGCGCTAAAAATGTAACAGGGGACGACACAAGAACACAGAAGTGCCCACTTCTGTGTTCTCGTGTCGTTTTTTTGTTACATTTTTATCGCAGCCAAAGAACGATGCCGTACCAACTAGTCCGCATCTAATTCTTGCTCGATCGATCCTATCAGGATACCGCGCTGCTTACACGCTGTTATCGCAGATAGCGCAGTCGGAAACACACAACCTGAAGTGAAATCCGTTTATCGCACACGATACTCATGCGAGATGAGGAAGAACGGATGGGCGGCTGCATGGCATGTGTTGTCGCAGCGCTAACAGGGACAAACGATGTGCTTTTAATGTACGGCATCGCCTATATACAAAAACTAGGGAACGAATCTTGCTTGCTAGGAACGCCACACGTGCGCAGACCATGGCTGTATATTTCCGCGCGTGTGCTCCGCCGAAGAGCGGCCACCGCTCCGGCGCTCCGAATCGTATTGGGAGACCTGTACATTGCATCAACAGCCGAACTTTAAACGTGCTACGGTACCGTGGTGGTGAATGAACACAAAACAAAGCACGAAAACCAGCCAAAAGCCGTATGAAACATTGCTTGATCATCGTCAGCTGCTTAATTTAAAGTACTGATTCATTCAAACTGGGTATTGGTTTGATAAATACGAGTTTAGTTTAAGACATACTCGTATAGAACCATTGAATGCGTATATAGCCCGAAAGATTGGACATGCGCTGTCAAGACTTTCAACCATTGGTCTTCCGTAACGCGTGCCACGTTCCTTTCTCAAGCTTTGTTATCGCTCTATTACACTACGTACAGCGCAAACCGTGCCTGCGACGTTCGAGAAGCTTCAAAGCTTTCGTAGATCGTTTTGTTAAGATTACGCCCACTTCGTGCACATTACAGATTTCTCTTGAACCTACGTCGCCGCTAGCTATAACGCTAGAATACTCTATGGCAAGGGTATAAATGTCGACACGTTTCGCTGCGTGTCAGTTGATTAACGGCCGACGATCTCCTCGCCGTTATTATTGCCAGTGTCTTGCTGTAATCTGACTTTGCTTTTACGTGGCCGTAAGCTAGGCCCGAATAAACACTTTATTATCCAACCATCCAGTCTCCTGCCTTCAGCCACGTCACGGCCTCGTGATATTTGGTAAAGGTGCAGCTTCTTTCGTGTATCGGACGCCCCCGTCCCGCCGTGAACCCAGCCCACGTCGCGGAGAAGACACCGACGCCAACCAGGAGCAGTGAACAAGCTACCAGCACCAAGGTATACCACTGGAGTACGGGCCTCTACAAGACAAGGTGTGAAAGACCAAGGCCATGACCTCGTCTACGGCGACAATGACAACCGCTGAGTCACAGACTGCGATCGCCATGCATCAAGCCAGGGAATCGCCAATTTTCCGCGGGTCATCGTTCGAAGACCCGAAGACCTGGCTAGGGACATACGACCGCGTCACCGCCCTTAACCACTGGGACACTGAAGAAAAGCTCCTTCGCGCGTACTTCTACCTGGAAGACACCGCAAAGACCTGGCTCAAAAATCGGGAGCCTGTGCTCCAAACATGGGATGTCATCTGTGACGTATTCCTGCAAATGTTCGCGAGCATCGAGAGAGGGCCGCTGCTTTGCTAGAGACTTGAATTCAGCTCTCAATTGAAAATGTTGCCATTTTCCCAAAAGAAATGACCCGCCTATTCCATCAAACCGACCCGGACATGCCTGAGGAGAAGATAGTTAGCTTCCTCATGCGAGGGGTCAGACAGGAGCTCTTCGAGGGATTGATGAGAAACCTACCGAAGACCGTCCAAGGATTACTCACAGAAGCGACAAATATTGAAAAAAAAACCCCTCGAAATGCGAACACGAAAGTTTGACTGCCGCTTGACTCCAGGATATGCGGAGATACAACCACTATGCTCCGATGATCTGCGCGAGACCATAAGGACTGTTGTGCGCGAAGAACTTTCGCCGAACGTTCCCGTCATGCCAGCCTCAATTTTCGTCGATCGCGGACATCGTCAGAGAGGAAATCCAGCAATCAGTGGGTATCCCTGAGGCATCTCAACCGCAACCTCAAGGCATGAGCTACGCTGCTGCTGCCTGACGCTGTTCTCCACGCCCACGTCAAGAGGCTGTCCCGCCGCATTTTCGTCGCCAGACACTGCCGCTGCAGCCGCCGACGCCATACCGTCCACCCGCTGGCTAGCGCAATGCTCCGAAAGAAACCGACGTGTGGCGCGCCCCTGACCACTGGCTTCACTGCTACCACGGCGGGGTGGCGGGGAAGCTGGCCACACCTGCCATCGCTGCCAATGCCGCCAGGTGGGACTACGAGGTTTTGCCGTCGACGCGCCGCGTCCACAGTGGGGTGAAAGACCACGTGACATCGATGACTATCACGCTGGAACAAAGAGGACACCCCGATGATCTTCTCGTTCACCCTCACCCGGCCGCTACGTGTCACCGCACCGTCGTCAGTACACTGCCCCAAGTCGGGGCCGGTCACCTAGCCCGTATCAGGAAAACTAAGCGCAGCAACCCATGGAGGTGCGGTTGCTGCACCGCGAACTGCCGAAGATTTTCCACCGCTAACGACACCACCACGACGAAAGTTGAAGCACCCGCCGTCACCTCAACGCAGCGCTGACGTCGAAACTTCGTGAGCAGAAGTCCTGATTACGCAACGTTGAAACAGTGGTGCAAACCGTCGCAGTCGTGACCCGACGCCACGGCCTAACTGCAACACGAGACGGCGAAATATAGCAACCTTGACGTTCTTATCGATGGCCGCAGGGCGACCGCTCTCATCCATAATGAAGCCGACTATTCCGTCATCAGTGGGTTGCTCACCGCGAGGATGAAGAAAGTTAGGACAGCTCGGCTAGGCCCTAAAATCCCCACAGCCGGAAGCCAAGCCATCTAGTTGCGCCGGCAGGAATCTGCACAGCGAGAGTTACCATTACCTAAGTATTTTTACCGCAGACTTCGTAGTCCTACAGCGTTGCTCGAGAGTTGTCATTCTTAGCATTGATTTCTTATGCCTCCAAGGTACATTCATCAACCTGAGAACAAAGTGAATAACGTTATCCACAGAAGAAGCACTACCGCCAAGCACGCGGTCAGGGAACCACGCCTTGAATATACTGGGAGAACAAGTCGCCATTCGGCCTCGCTCTAGTGTCATTATTTCAGTCGGTGCTCCAAAATCACTTGACTTGGAAGGCGTCGTTGAAGGCATGCAGTTAGCATCTGTTGGTCAGCCGCAATATTTGCGTCGCAAGAGAAATTGCCGAGCTGCGGGGAGGCCAAGCAACGGTTATGCTAACGAATTTCAGCAATGAGTACAAACACGTGAACAAAGGAACGACGGTCGCATACATCGAAAAAATGATGGAAGCCACCAGTGTTTTCGCCTTCGCCAACTTGCGGAACCTTCTCAGAGGAACCAAGCCCCTCCCTCAGCTTTCAATGTCAGTCCCAGCCTCTCAAACTACAATCAACAGCAGCTCAAGACCCTGCTCCTGCAATACGAATATTGCTTTTCGTCGTCGTCAAAACTTCGGCAGACCCCAATCACGAAACATCGCATCATAGCAGAGGTAAACGCCAGACCACTTCGACAGAGTCCGTACAAGGTTTCGACGCGAGAATGCGAGGCCGTAAAGAGACAAGTTGATAAAATGATACAGGATGACATCATCCAGCCGTTCAAGAGTCCATGGGCGTCCCCCGTGGTGTTAGCAAATAAGAATGATGGAACCCTACGCTTCTGCCTCGATTATCGCCGCCTGAACAAAATCACATACAAGGACATGTATCCTCTCCCACGAATAGACGACGCACTATATCGGCTCCACAACGCGAAGTACCTTTTGTCGATGGACCTCAAGACTCGCTATTGGCAAATCGAAGTCGACGAAAGAGACCGAGGGAAGACGGCGTTATTTACACCAGACGGTCTCTTCGGAGTTCAAGGTGATGCCCTTTGGTCTTTGCTCGGCGCTTGCCACTTTTCAACGCGTTAAAAATACAGGACGGACAGGATTGAAGTGGCAGACTTGCCTTGTGTACTTGAACGACGTCGTCGTGTTTTCCTCGAGTTTTGATGAGCATCTTTGGCATCTTGAAGCTGTACTTCAAGCCATCATGACGTCCGGACTCACTCTGAAGCCAGAAAAGTGCAGATTCGCATACGAGGAGCTCTTGTTCGTGGGGCACGGTATTAGTAATTCTAGAGTCCGTCCCGATCCGCGGAAAACAGCCGCCATCGCCGACTTCCCGCCGCCCACTGACAACAAGGCAGTGCGCCTATTTCTGGGCCAGTGCGCCTATTACAGGTGGTTCGTCAAAAACTACGCCCGCATCGCCGATCCACACACTAACCTTACCAGGGCTGACGTGGAGTTCAAGTGGGAAACGCCGCAGTAAAAAGCTTTTCAGGACTTAAAGGAGTACTGACAACAAATTTCAAGATCGAGATGTGCCCATCATTCGTTCGCTTGGTATGCATAGATCTTCTTGGCCAAATTCGAACGGCATCCATCACGTGGAAGTTATTTTCATTCCATATCAAGCAGCATAGAAAAGCTAAAGAGAAAAAAAAAAATGAAAAATACACAGCCCTGCGACATCGACACTACTGCTACGTATTCGGTTTGATACATTCCACAAATACCATCCGGAGTGACGATGCCCTAGTAGTGATGACGTGTACGATCCGAGTGTTCTTATCGTGGCGTTGACTGGTGCCGAAGCGCAGAAACGCACTCGCTCGTCTGATCCTCGTCGCACCGGTTTGAATATTATCATGAAATTATCGAGATAAAAACCACCTTTAAAAGAATGGCGAAAGAAAAAGAGCATAATTAAACGGGTGCTTGTCGGTCAGCATGTCGGGCAATCGTTGTGAGTTGCAGTCGTCTAGTTCAAAGCACGGATAATGCACAATGAGCGTGTCTTTTCATATCACGTATGTGTTACGCATCAACACGACCAGAAGCAATCAAAAGTAGAACAGCGTATACTCAGATATTATTGCTGACAAGCAACATGTATGTATTGTTGAATTTAGGTTCATATGTAGATATTGCGGCTCCAGATGAGAGGCTGAATAGGTGGGCCCATCTGGAGCCGCAAAAAAGAACCTGACAAGTAGGAAATGTAGTCTATTTTTCCGCTGATGCTCATTTTCGATAGCTATATTGCATTGACCCCTCTGCGTATACCTGAATGTTTTGCACGCCAAAACACATCAGTATACATAACTGAGACCCACCAGTGAACATTGCTGAAGCGTGCATCCACGGGCACCTCTGCAGTGCTGCTTGGAACGACACTCATTTCAGAATACTGTTCTGCAAAAGGTCGATCAAAGCAAAATTAATTCGCAACGTCGCGAATCGCGGGGATTCCAAGCTCCAGAATATTACGTCGAATCCAAGTCGATACTTTGTACGGCGACGACAGCAATGCACATGACAAGACATGACTGAATGTGTCGACCTAGCAGACGAAATGTTTGCGGAGCAGCTGAGCCTGACGTCACTCTATTCTGTGGAGAAGTGGTCAGCTGCGGCGTGATCTGGAGGTGACCACGAGGGAGCGCCACATCTGGTGCTCCCAGCGCTGGTGCTCCCAGGTTTGGTTCAGACTGTCACGGTGGATGGACGTGTTTATTGAGCCCTCCCGATCGACTGCGCAGATAAGTGTTTTGCATGTTTTGAGCTTGTCATTATAATTATAAGGCAGCAATTATAATCCTTGTAGCAATTATTTTATTCTACGGCTTTTTTGGGGGTTAGTCACCAGGTATTTATTAGTTTGAGCGTGTGTGTGTGTTCGATTTTTGTTTTTTTGTAGCTTTTTTTGCCAACCCGTGGGTGAGGTGCACGTACATTGAACACGCAAAATTTTGTAGTATAGCTTAGATTTTCTATTTTTCATAGGGCAGGGCTCGAGTTTTGTATTTATTGAGTGAGACAAGTCATAGTCAGAAAGACATGGTTAAAAAGACTGTAAAGTGTTGAGGATGTGGGGTGGGTTTAAAAGTGGACCCAAATGTAGAAGCGGAAGGAGAAGAGGCTGACGCGAAGTGTAGTCAATGTGAGGTTGAGGAAAAAATGGAGAAAATGATGGTTGCCCAGAATGACCAGCTGATGAGAATCACCGAGCTCGAGACTGCATTGGCGAAAGAGGAAGAGAAAATGAGGGCTATGAGAGAAAGGCGGAAGTCCGCCGACGAAGCACTAGCCAAGGTGAACAGAGGAGTGGCCTACGGGGAGAACAGTAGAGAACTGGCAATCAGAACGGCGGAGAAGAAAGAGCAAGCAAGTTTGAAAAAACAGGATCAGCCGGTTCAATTGTCGCAAGGCCCAGCTTCAGCGAAGTAGTGGTGGTGCTGGGAGGGGACAAAGCAGCCGGCGTCACGGGTGAAACCCCCAGGTGCAGGATGTTCCAGCTGACAAGTCACAGCATGTGATAATCGCCGGGAACTCGAATTTAGTTCGATGCACAAAAGCCATCAAATAGAGGGTAAGAGGTGACAAGAGGGTTGCAGTAGGGGCGTTTCCAGGACGCAAGCTGGAAGCAGTCATGAGGCAAGCGAGCGCAAAACTCAAAACTACAGCTGATAGACGAAACCTCGTGATAATTTCTTTGGGTAAACGATGTCGTAAATGAAGATACAGCTGGACTAGCCACCACTCTGCCGAAAGACGTCGATGACATGCGCGCCACTTCTCCTCAAGTACAGGTAGTGATATGCACGATACTGGAGGTACCGGTGCGTGATAGCAACCTGCAAAAAGCGGTTGTCAAACCAAGCGATATGGCGGATGAGTCGAAAAAAAAGGCTTTGAGGTAGTGGAAATAAACAGAGAGGTGCATAGGTGGAATGGTTTTCAACGAGACAGAATCAACTTCGATGGGAGGCTAGGTCATGAGGTGGGTTGGCGACTTGCAGGACGCGCAGTAGCTTTTTTGGGGGCAAGCGGGCCCTTCGGGGTGCAGGATAGTTAGTAACAAGGGAAACAACCAGGGAGACTCTTTGACAAGTGGTATGGACAGATATGATTCCAAAGTGGCACCAGTATCTAAGATAGGTAGAGTCCAGGGCAGAAATATATGTAGCCACGAGCGCCGAGTCAATTCAGACATAGGGTATATTAACATACAGGGTGGTAGGAACAGGCTGAAGTGGGAAGAGATAGAAGAACAGCTAAGGGAGGGGAGGCCGATGGTATACGGTTTTGTGGAAACACATCTCAGCGACATCGAACCTCCCAACAATCCGGACTACGCGTGGGAATATTGTAATAGAACAGAAGGCAGCAGGAAGGGGTGGTGGTATTGGGGCATTCTTTCATAGAAGTACAGACTGGCAAAAGGGTCAAGCAGGAGTGCAAGGAACATTTATGGCTAAAAGGAAACGTGGCAGGGTAAATGACACTTCTTGGTTTTGTGTATTTGTGGACGGGAGCGAAGGCCAGAGAGGAAAACCAGGTAATGGTAGAGTGTATATCAAATGGCATTGAGGAGTTAGGAGCAGAGTGCGAGATAAATATACTAGGAGATATGAATGGGCACACAGAAGATATAGATGGGTATACCGACCCGACAGGCAAAATGATCTGGATATGTTTGAAAGACTTGATTTGGTCGTTTGCAACAGTACCGAGAAGTGTGAAGGGCAAATAACATGGGAGGTAGAAAGGCTGCAGTGGACGATAGATTATGCACTGATGTCACATAGGATGTATGATAAGCTCTGGGGAATGCACATAGATGAAGGTGGCGCCAGAAATCTGGGTAGGGACTACAAACGTACCAAGCTAAGTTTTGGAAAAGCAGTGAAAGTAGGAAGGAGACAAGATGAGCAACTACAGGAAAATTTTTATTCAGAAAGGCAACTGGAAATAGCCACTAAACAAATTGAGAAAGTAATCACAGAGAATAATAAAACAGTGTGGTAGTAAATTAGACTGTTTGTGGTAGTAAACAGTAAATTAGACTGTTTGAGCTAGAGCTTGCTAAGGCACGTGGCAAGTCACACCGAAAAAGAAGACACAAACCCAAAATTTGGTGGGATGAGGAAGTTAAGAGAGCCATAGCGAAACGTCAGGAAGGCTCTGGGCAACAGAGACATGCTAAGCAGAGTGGTGAACCGACAGATTATGTTGAAAGAAAATGCGAAATCTTTTTAAGCGGTAAAAGGAATGCATCCCTTCTGATCAATGAAAAGATTAGAAGAAAGGGAGCTCAGTGGCTGGCAGAAGTACATAAAAAGATAGAAGGGCAGCTGCGAAATTTTGGAACCATTTAAACTACCTAAGAATTGAGACGAGCCTAGAGCAGAGGTTTATACCTACAGCTCAAGGTGCTAGGCTAGAAGGGGACGAAGCTATTGAATATATAAGAACAAGGGTGACAGAAAATTTTTAACAAAGAAGTGTTTTATGCACCACAATAGACAAGGATGATTCAAGCGGCACAATGGCTCCATTTTCACAACGAGAGTGGGAAAGGGCTGAGAAAAGGTTTCCTAGTAGTACACCAACAGGCCCAGAGGGCATTCCAATTATGCTGATAAACACATTAGGCATGAAGTCTAAGCTGGCTTTGAGAGAGGCCGTGAGCAAAATAATAATCGATGGTGAAGTTCCCGATGGATGGAAATATAGCAGGATGACCATGATCTATAAAGGAAAGGGGTACAAAGCTGACATAAACAACTACCGTCCTATAACAGTGACATCAGTGGTCTACAGGCTGGCGATGCAGATTATAAAGGAAAGACTGCAGGCATGGATAGAGGATGAGGGGGTGCTGGAGGAACTGCAGAATGGGTTTCGGAAACACAGGAGGTTGGAAGACAATCTTTTTTCACTAACGCAGTGCATCGAAATAGGGAAAAAGGAACACAGACCTCTGTGGCTAGCATTTTTGGATATCAAGGGAGCGTACGATAGCGTCGTTCAAGAGGAATGGTGGGGAATACTGGACACACTAGGCGTGGAAGTTGTAGTCACTAATTTTTTAAAGAAGATCTATAAATGTAACAAGGTAGTTATAAAGTGGGAAAAACAGGTATCCAAGCCTGCAGAGGTAAAACAGGGGCTTAGGCAGAGGTGTCCCCTGTCACCCTTATTATTCATGATGTACCTACAAAGATTAGAGGCCAAAGTAGAGGTAAGTAGACTGGGCTTGAACATCTCTTTAGTCAAACAAGGGAAACTCATTGATCAGGCACTACCAGCATTGATGTGCGCAGATGATATAGTGCTAATGGCCGACAACAAGGAAGAATTGCAGAGATTGGTGGACATCTGCGGAAATGAGGGAGATAGAATAGATTTCAGATTCAGTAAGGAAAAATTATCAGTCATGATTTTTAATGGCAATTAAGGTAGTGAGCTTATAATACAAGAGGTCACACTAGAGATAACAGTTAAATTCAAATATCTGGGCGTATGGATAAGCAATGGGGTCGAGTACCTAACGGAACACGAAATATACGTGACGACTAAAGGTTACGGAAATACAGCGGCAAGGAAAAACAGAGCACTGTGGAATTACAATAGGTATCAGGTTGTGAGAGGAATATGGAAAGGGGTCATGGTTCCTGGTCTGACGTTCGGCAATATGGTCTCGTGGATGAGATCAGAAGTTCAAGCAAGATTAGAAATTAAGCAATGTGGAATAGGTAAGCTTGCCTTAGGAGCTCACGGGAATACACCAGTTCAGGGAGTACAAGGTGATATGGGATGGGCATCATTTGAGGGTAGGGAAGCTAGCAGCAAGATAAAATTTGAGAAGCGATTGAGAGAAATGGGGGAGGAGCGTTGGGCTAGGAATGTATTCAGCTACTTGTACATGAAGAATGCTGATACAAAATGGAGGAAGCAAACCAGAAAATTCACTGGTAAATACTTAGAAAACAGCAGGGGGCCAAACCAAAAAGAATTATCGGTTAAGAAGAAGGTGAAGGAAACGGAGACCGATATGTGGAGAATTGGCATGATTAAGAACTCCGAACTAGAGATCTATCTAACTTTTAAGCAGGAAATTGCCGAAGAAAGCATCTATAATAATACTCGGGGTAGTTTTCTACTGTATGAGGCCAGGACAGGATACTGTGAACCAAGACATATTGGGCCTAATACGCAGGGGTAGACAGGGTATGCAGTGCGTGTGGAGAGGAAGAAACTGCCGAACACTTGATAATGTTCTGTAAAGGGCTTCACCCTATAGTTCAGGATGATGGCGCAGAGTTTTTCAAAGCACTGGGGTTTAGGGACAGGGAGGGCAAAATAGAGTTTATGCGGGTAGAATTAACTAGAAGGAGGTTATCTGATTGGTGGCTAAAGTCAAGGCACGAGTAAAAATTAAACCCCTGACTGCAAAGTACGAATCCTTAACCTAACTATTTAAATTAAAAAAAAATAAATGTAGTTTTGGTTCATTAAGTACTACTGCTTGGTGGCGCTAGCCAGCGCCCATTCTGAAGGATACAGCCACGTCCATCCGTCCATCCATCCGTCCATCCGTCCGTCCATCCATCCGTCCGTCCGTCCGTCCATCCGTCCGTTCGTTCGTCCGTCCGTCCGTCCGTCCATCCGTCCGTCCGTCCATCCATCCATCCATCCATCCATCCATCCATCCATCCATCCATCCATCCATCCATCCATCCATCCATCCATCCATCCATTGCCGCTATCGGTGATGACACGTGCATGGGCTGTGCTGTATTCTTAACGTGAAATTATCCAGGTCTTATCGGTCTACTGTTGTATAAACAGCGTGTGTGATCGCAAATAAAACATTAGTTTCAAGTTAGCGCTGTGTGTGTGTGCATCTCTCCTTTGTGTGTGTCCTTGTCGTGGTGCGCTATACCAGTGAAAATGATGAAACTCTGGATAGCCCAGAAAATTTCCGTAGATTCTTCAAAAATTGAGAATTATGCTTTGAAAGCGGTAGCACATCTCAAAGTGGGAGCACCACGCGTTTGTTGTCTTCGAATTTCGGCACTAAATTACACTGTATTAGAGCTTCCCTATCGGCGACAGTTATAGCGCGAGAACAGAACGACGACAAAGGTACACGAAGGAGACGAGCGCTAAAAAAACTGGCAGCTGGATCCCACGTACAGTGGGCATCGATGATATGTGAAGCACGAAAGAGAAAGGTTGATATGTCACTTTAAAATCAGCACAATTTTGCGAGGGGGGGGGAATAAATGATGCCGTACGTGACTTACGTGTCGTGATTATCATGTTTGGATGTGTGGTTTACCTTGGTCATCTATTCACGTCACGTGAAACCAAATTTAGTGTCTGTGGAGCTTGCGAAATGGCCGCGAGCACGCTATAAGCGTAGTATGTTGTCATGTTATTACATGACATACTTGTGAGGATGATCATGTTTGCACCAGTCATATACTTACGTTATCTATTGAAGTCATCAAAATCATAACGCTATCGCGTTATTTTCTTGTTTGCAGTAACCCCCTTGACTGAGCAAAACGGCCGCGAGTTCATGAAGGGCCCAATATACTCCAATGTAGCGTTGACGCGCGCGCACGCTAGAAACAGCGACGCTACGTTAGCAAAACGTGAGCACTCTATAATATGACTCCAGGAGCGACCGGCGCGACCAGCGTTCATCGGCGCGGCCCAACGGCAACCGACGCGATATGCGACATGCTGCATTTCGCACCGATGCACTACCCAGACAACACTGCGTCTCCCTTTTTTTTGTGACGGAGGGACGCCGGACGCGCTGAAACGCGCATGCGTCAAAGCAACGCGGCGCGGCGCGCGCATGCGAGTACATGGCAACACCGGCGTGACGTGACGAAATAAACGCCGGCGTGCACGTGTGCCGGGTTATGTCGAAATGTATTGGCGCCTTGACTGTGGCATGTAGTCACGTTCTCTCATGATTATCATGTTTGCACCAGCCGCATACCTCCGTCATCTGTTGACGTCACATGATACAAACTTAGGCATATGTGAAGCTAGTGAAACGGCCGCAAGCGCATCATGAGTGTGGCCCGTAGTGAGGCTCTTACATGACACGCATGTCGTGATAATCATGTTTGCATGTGTCATTCGCCTATATCGTCTGTTCACGTCGTGTAATACAGAGTTCGGAACATGTGAAGCTAGCGAAATAGCCGCAATCATATCATAAGTGCAGCATGTAGCCATGTTACATGACACGCATCTCATGTTTATTATGTTTGCGCTAGTATCATACCTTCGTCATCCATTCACGTCCCGTAATATGAAGTTTGGTATAAGTGAAGCTAGCAAAACGGCCACCAGCTCATCATTAGCGTGGCATGCAGTCATGCTGTTACATGACACGCATCTGATGATTATTATGTTTGCACCAGTCACATATCTTCGTCATCCATGCATGTACCGTAAAGCCTCATATGGTATATGTGACGCTAGCGAAACGGCCGCGAGCGCGTCACAAGCGTGGCAGGTATTCATGTTGTTACATGACACGCACGCCATGATTTTCATGTTAGGGTCTGTCACTTCTGTTCGCCATGTAATCATGTCAAACCATAACAGTTTTGCAACATGCCATGGGAACGAAACCACCGCAAGAGCTGCAGGACCACAGAGCGTAAATGATGACACTCATGACATACAGTTCATGATTTTCATATTATGACTAGTCCAATATGTTCTACATATAACCATGTTATGCCATACCAAGTTTGATTTCGATACCATAGTCGAAACGACCCGGAGAGCTAAAAGTCGTAGGCGGCTAGATATATATATATATATATATATATATATATATATATATATATATATATAGATCGATAGATAGATACGCTCAAAGTCGCCGAAGTTCACGAAAAAATGCTTCGCATTTGAAATGAAGATTGCGATGAGGGTTCTGAGGACTGATTGATGAAGAGAAACACACGAAAAGAGCCCGAATAACAAGAAATGTAACTTAGAAGTGTGGCGGTTCGGGCTAGTTGGTATGACATTACGAGAGGTATAGCGCGAGAACGGAACGACGCCAGTCTCCTTCGTGTCCCTTGGTCGTTGTTGCATTCGCGCGCTCCAAGTATCGTCTTGTCATAACAACTAGCCCAAACCGCCACATTTCTAACTCCCTATCGGGGCCGCCTGATGCTCCGGCGTGGACAGGGGCGCCCCTAGTGGTTGCTGCTTTCCCTATACGACTATTTCGCCGAAGCTTGATGACCAGTAAGTGTATTGAAGGACTATAGTATTACCATAAACCAAATCGCCATAAAGGTTCGCTATTGTAAAATATATAATAACGAATTGCAATGAAAAAAACGAGAATAATAACGTCCGCCAACGGGCGACGAATCGATGACCTCTTGCTCAGCAGGACGCGTCGCGAAACCACTACGCCAGAGAACAGACGTTGTCCTGGTTGCAGGCGGTGAGCCATTTATATACACCATATACTATTAGCAGTCCCCAGACCTCTGTAACTTAAGCGCGTTGTTGTCAGCGGTAGTGAGATGGCGCGAAGAGCGCGCTCTAAAGTTCGTCTCTCCACGCATTGCAATGCGCGCACGCCTCCACAGAGCGTGGTCACTCATGCGTGCACGCTTATCTCGTTAGTAGGGCTCTTTGTACCACTTCGGTTTCCGTCGCAAGCTAGCTTTAAACTTACAGCACTTAAGCAGGTTTTGCTCACTGCCACAGCCGAGTTTACAAACAGTTACCCTGTTTCTACTTGACGTGCACGCTGTAAGTTTCGAGCTGCTTGCTTTTCTTCGCGTGCCATTACTATTTGTTGCTGCAGCGTTCACTCCTTCGTCCTTGTTGCGAAACAATGCACAATAAACGCTCAACTGTCTTTATGAAGACACCTTTCACTTTCATATCATACTGGCTCCTAAAAACAGGGGTCAGTCACGTTATTTTACTAGCTTTCAGCATGTAATCATCTGAAAACTTTCTAGAAGTTGAATGAACTTCGGTAATTTTTTCTTTTTTAAAATTTTATTACTGCTTTTTTTCCCTGCTGCCTTGTGCTGTACTTTTTCGTACGAGAAACGTTTCTTTTGCCTGCGGTGCATTCTATTGCTTTTTGTTGCGTTGTTAGCTAGTTGAATCAACATTTATACATTCGAAGCTGTAGGCAGTCCCGACTCAGTCTCCGACTGAGGTATTTCCTTCGGTTTACAACAATATTGTAATTGATTTATTACCATTATAAAATCACTTTTGACTCTACATCCTTAATATATGAAATATAGAGTATGGTTCTTCTTTCTTGACCAATTATTATAGTCGCGGTGACGAAGCGAACAAGTGATGCAAAGACAAAGAGTAAATTCAGTCACCATTGATTATAATATTACTTCTTATTCCCCAAAATTCTTGCCGAAAAACCTGCTATCAATCTTTGCAAGTTTCTGTCTTGTCTACATATGATGAAATGAAAACTAAACAAATCTAGAAAAGCTGAAGAAACGTGGCAATATATCAGAAAAGATACATGCAAGCAAAAAAACAGAACTAAAGAACTGCATCTGTACGCAACAAAGGATTTCAGCAGCAGATTTTGGAAACGTGAAAATCACGAAGGAAACGATTTGTGAACGGATACCTTAGCAAATATTTGTCAAGACGACTCTTTCTGTAATTTTGTCCCGCATTCTACGGCTATGAACAAATTTTACCGCTGACCTGTTTTTTGCAGATACATTGCCTAGAAACAGCTTCTTCGCTGTAGCTTACACGGACTAATAGGACCTAAATTAGTCACCGGAATACATCAAAATAAAAGCGCTTGGGGAGGGGAGTTACAACCGAAATGCCAAGAAGTGAGAAGTATGTATCTTCATGAAGCCTAGAAAGGGCAACATTCCTCGTGTAGCAACAACATGCGTTATTTCTGGAGAAACTGCATACTTCGTACGTCCGGAAAAGGTAGTGCGTCGCCCTGTGTACAGGTAGCTACAGGTAGCTCATACCCTATAGCATGTGCTGTGCTATAGTGCCGCGCACTTTATGGTTAAGATATAAATAAGACGCAGGTCTTTTCTCTCGGTGCGGTAGCGTCGTTTCATTGGGCCAGCGTTTCAATCAGTAACGCCAAGTCGGATACTAAAGCAGTTGAATATTTGACAAAGCGTGGGCTTGGTGGTGTCGGTAGTCCAATTCACTATTTTAGCGCTGTGTGAGTTTATGTGCTTCCACACAAATAAGATGTATTAATTACACGAACACTTCTAACCACTTCCTATGTGCTTGCCACGATCAGGAGAGTACCCTCACATTGAACGTTCTGAATAATAATCTACTCATTCGGTGCAGTAGCTTTCTCGTCGCTTCGTTTTCGTTGAATTGAAAATGACTTTCAGTATATTGTAACGCACTCTTGAATGAATTTTTTTAATAGGCTAAGGTAGGAAGGGTGAACCTGTGCCCGAGAATAATAACATAGCTAGATTGTCTCGAGGATTCACTCCTGCCTCTTCTTTTACGCTCTTCTTTTTTCCAACACGGTTCGCGCGCAGCTGGGTTCCGCAGGCTCGTGCGTCGCAAATCACCTAAAAGGCACAAGTATTTGCTAGCGAGCGTAATTTGAAGTCACATTGTGTCATTGCCCCCCTTTCCAGAGTGCATCGTCCCGATGCTTGTGTCGAACTGGTTGCATGGCAGTCATTCACAAACCGTCGTCGGGGATGTCGTTAACGTCAAAGAACGTTGTATCTTCAGCGTTTCATTGCCTGTCGTGATATGGTTTCATCCTGACGACATGCACAGTTTTCATGCGATGCCACCGTCGGGATGAAATATCCTGTCCCTCTTGCATAACTTCGTAGTTGAGCTAGCCGACGCGGCGCAGCACTCTGTACGGACCGAAATAGCGGCGAAGCAGTTTTTCTGGCAGACCACGTATTCGTACAGAAATCCACACCCATACTCTGTCTCCTGGTGCGTACTGGACGTCTCTTCTTCGCAGATTGTATCGATGCGTGTCGGTTTTCTGCTGTTGGAGAATGCGATATCGTGACAGCTGTCTGGTTTCTTCTGCTCTTTGTATGTAGTCGTGAACGTCATAGTAATTCTCGGGCGTCTCGTCAATAGGTAACATTGCATCTAAAGGTGTCGTTAGGCCAAAAACAAGTTGGAATGGCGTCATCCGTGTTGTCTCTCGCATCGCAGTGTTATAGGCGAATGTTGCTTAGGGTAATATTTTATCCCAAGTACGGTGTTCTATATCAACGTACATTGACAACATATTAGCCAGCGTTCTGTTCAGTCGTTCTGTAAGACCATTTGCTTGAGGATGGTATGTCGTCGTTTTCCTATGACTGGTGTGCGTCAATTTCATAATACATTTTACCAGGTTGGCCGTAAATGCAGTCCCTCGGCCCGTGATCAACGCTTTTGGAGCTCCGTGCCGCAGTACGATGCTGGAGACGAAGAATTCGGCTACTTCAACGGCTGATCCTTTAACAAGAGTCGCTGTCTTGGCATATCTGGTTAAATAGTCGGTCGCAACTATTATCCACCGTTTTCCCGATGACGACGTAGGAAATAGGCCCAGTAAGTCCATTCCCACATGTTTGAACGGGGCTTCTGGTGGTTCTATCAGTTGAAGGAGACCTGCTGGTTTTAGCGGTGGCATTTTACGTCTTTGGCAGTCCTGGCAGGTTCTGACATAGTGCCGTACAGAGCTAAGAAATTTCGACCAGTAGTATTTAGTGCGGATGCGTGCTAACGTTCTGCTTACTCCTAAGTCTCCAGCTGATGGATCGTCATGGCAAGCCTCCAAAATTTCTGGTCGCAGAGGTGAAGGGACGACAAGCAGGAATGTCGCTGTATTGTTGTCAAAGTTCCTTTTAACCAGGATGTTGTTTCGTAGGACGAACGCTGACAAGCCGCGGACAAAAGGTCGTGGAACATCGCA
Organism: Rhipicephalus microplus; assembly: GCF_043290135.1. Classification (NCBI taxonomy): domain Eukaryota; kingdom Metazoa; phylum Arthropoda; class Arachnida; order Ixodida; family Ixodidae; genus Rhipicephalus; species Rhipicephalus microplus. The sequence goes on along the minus strand of NC_134700.1, from coordinate 77,161,706 downwards.
GACTGTCCTTGTAGGTACTTGATCAAGAGGAGTATCTCAGGGTCGGATCGCTGCTGATGTGCCATCTCTGATGGTGTCACAGCTCCGAAGAAAATAAAATCTTCACCATCCTCGGTGGAAGCAGAAGCAGCAGGATGAATCGGAGCACGTGACAAGCCGTCCGCATCACAGTGCTTGCGACCTGACTTGTACACAAGCGTGATATCATACTCCTGTAATCGCAAGCGCCATCGTGCACGCCGTCCACATGGGTCCTTGAGATTAGCCAGCCAGCATAGCGAATGATGGTCGCTTATAGCTCGAAAAGGCCTACCATATAAATATGGTCGAAGCTTGCTGATAGCTCATACCACGGCAAGGCATTCTTTCTCGGTCGCTGAGTAGTTCACCTCAGCTTTCGAGAGAGTGCGACTGGCATACGCAATGACTCGTTCTTGTCCGTTTTGCCATTGGATGAGCACGGCCCCAAGACTTAAATTGCTTGCATCCGTGTGGATATCGGTTTTCGCTTCCTCGTCAAAATGCGCCAGAACAGGATGGTTTTGAAGGCACTTTCGTAGTTCGTTGAAGGCATCCTCTCGTTCCGCAAGCCATACGAGAGGCATTTCCTCTTTTGTCAGCCGCGTCAGTGGTTCAACGATTCGTGAAAATTTTTTAACGAACCGTCGATAATAGGCACAGAGACCTAAAAATCGCCTTACAGCCTTTTTGTCTGTTGGCTTCGGAAATATTGCTACGGCCTCAGTTTTTGCAGGGTCTGGGCGGACGCTTTTCGCACTGATGACATGGCCGAGAAAAAGGAGCTCACGGAAGCCGAAATAACATTTCTGCGGTTTTATCGTCAAGTCCGCTAATTTGATCGCAGTGAGCACGGCCCGGAGCCTTTCCAGATGTTGCTCAAAGGTAGCAGAGAAAACTACAACATCGTCGAGATAAACCAGGCATGACTGCCATTTAAGACCACAAAGCACTGTGTCCATCATCCGTTGGAATGTGGCGGGTGCTGAACAAAGGCCAAAAGGGAGTACCTTGAACTCGTATAAACCGTCCGGTGTCACAAACGGTGTCTTTTCGCGATCTCTTTCGTCAACTTCTATCTGCCAATACCCACTTTTAAGATCCAATGAGGAAAAAATCTGGCATTTCACAGCCTATCAAGAGTGTCATCAATTCTTGGCAGAGGATAAACATCCCGTTTGGTGACGGCCTTGAGCTTCCGATAATCAACGCAGAAACGTAAGGTTTGGTCTTTTTTATTCACAAGAACAACAGGTGACGCCCATGAACTTGATGAAGGCTGGACTACATCGTCTTTGAGCATTTCTTTAACCTGATTACCAATAGCTTCTCTTTCTCTTGGTGACACTCGGTAGGGATGCTGGTGTATTGGCCTCACTGACTCGTCAACAATGATGCGATGTTTGGCGATAGGAGTGCGTCGAACCTTAGATAACAACGAGAAACATTCGGCGATTCCCCTTAAAGGACCCTCTATTTGTTCTTTTTCGCTTGGTAGTAGGCCTGGCTCGATGTTGATGGCTGCAAGGACAGACTCCACGTCTTCGAAATCAGACTCATTGGTTTCGAAAGTGCGCAGCTTCGTAACCTGAACGAAATCATTCGGACTGGCGATGACGGTTCCTTTTGCAACGTGCTGCACCTCATTTCCAAAGTTTGTGAGTAGAACATTTGCACATCTGTCACGTAACTTAACAAGGCCTCGTGCCATGCAGATCCCTTTTTGGAGTAGTAAGGCAGTGTTGTTGTCAGCAAATCCTTCGAATTCACTGAATGCTTTGTTAGTTACTGCGACAGATATGCTCAATTTTGGCGGCACCATGACGTCATCATCTGCAATACAAAGGTCATATACGTTTTCTTCCGCTTTAAAGGTAGCAATCGCGTGCCTAGTCGAGAATGAGACGGAAGATTCTCGCAAGTTAATTACAGCGCCATTAGCTCGTAAGAAATCCATGCCGATAGTCAAGTCTCCAGCATTCCGGCAGCACAATAAAACTGGCGACGTACGTGAAACCCCGTATTGCGATTCTTGCTGTGCATATTCCAGTAGGGTCGATGAGGTGCCCTCCTGCTGTGCGAACTTGTGGTCTCTTCCAAGGAGTCAGCACTTTCTTTAGTATTTTAGAAAGTCCGCTACTCATCACTGAATAATCTGCGCCGGTATCTACCAGTCCGATGACTTCGTAGCCGTCAACGAACACACGTAAATCGGAAGCAACGTCACTATCGAAGCACCGGTTTCTGAATCGGTCGTCGTTCAGAGTCAGCAATGGAGGTTTTTCTGCATTAGCGTCGAGAGCGGCCTTGCCTCCACAGGTCGCTGACTCTAGTTTTCCCGACGCGGGCTTGGGGAACGAGACCTTGGGGAGCTTGCTGAAGGTCGGGGGCTAGGCGATCTATACCTCCCCGTTGTCGTTACACGGGGTTGGTGTCGTTGGAAGCCACTTGATGTTTGACGACCTGACATGTATTCTTCACTTTCGAAGGGACGTTCACCATTTTGTGGTCGAGGTGCACTAACAAGAAAACCACGTAGTCCTGCCTGGCTGTAGTGGCACGTTTCGTAGAGATGACCAGGCTCCCGACAGTGGTAACACAGTGGTATCCTGTCGGGAGTGTGCCAGACATTGCTCTTCCTTAGTCTCCTCTCTGGCGTTGGCTGCAGGGTGCTCGGCGGCATCGGGTACTGCATAGGTGTAGCCGCCGCGACGTCCGCATGTCCTGGAGGTCCTCGTAGTAGCACATCAGCATATGTCATTCTCGTCTTCTGTCGTAGTGGCGGCCCTGGCTGTGCGTTGCTCGAAGGTTCGAGCGCGCGTACCACCTGCCTGACCTCCTCACGGATCACATCGGCCAGAGACGAAAGCATTGGAGCGTTCTTGTCAAGACGCTGCTTCTGCAGCTCTTCTCGCACAAGAGACCGCACCAGCTCGCGTAGTGCTTCCATGCCGTTACCGAAGACTGGTGGAAACATGTCCAAGGAAGTGATGATCGCATCGCGGTTGTATAACCTTGCTCGCTGTTGTAGTGTCCTTTCCATTGTAATCGCCTCGGAACGAAACTCGGCGACGGTGCACGGCGGTCTTCTAATTAGTCCGGCAAAGAGTTCTTGCTTCACGCCTCGCGTTAGATGGCGCAGCTTTCTGTCTTCGCTCATATTCGAATCCGCTCGGCGGAATAAGTGAGACATGTCTTCCAGATACATGGCGACAGTTTCGTTATTTCGCTGAGTTCTTGTCTGGAGCGCAGCTTCAGCTCTCTCTTTGCGGTCTGTGTTCGGGAAAGCAGCGAGCAGCTCCCGTCAAAAATGATTCCATGACCGGAAGGTAGCTTCGTGGTTTTCATACCACGTTCGTGCGCTATCTTCCAGTGCGAAGTAAACACTTCCAAGTTTGCGCTCTTCCCCATATCCGTTAGCCTTTGCGACGCGTTCAAAGTGCTCAAGCCAGTCCTCTGCGTCCTCGTAGCTTTCACCGAGGAAAGGCTTTGGTAGCATTGGCTGGTTTACTACAATGTTGGCTGGAGTGACCTGAGCTGTCATGTCGGTTGCGTACCCGTTCACAGCCGTTGATATTCCAAGCGAAGTCGATAAAGGTGAAAATTCAGGACCCTCACCACGTAGGCGTTGACTGCAGCGCTGATGAAGAGGCGTCAGCTCGTTGGGTCGAAATCGCTGTGGTTCTGGACTGTGCTCCGTCATTTGAGAGGGGCTTGGCATCACACCCAGCAGTTCCACCAGATTTGTAATGCACTCTTCAATGAACTCTTTTAATAGGCTAACGTAGGCAGGGCGAACTTGTGCCCGAGAATAATAACACAGCTAGATTGTCTCGAGGATTCACTTCTGCCTCTTCTTCTACGTTCTTCTTTTTTCCAACACGGTTCGCACGCAGCTGGGTCCCGCAGGCTCGTGCGTCACAAATCATCTAAAGGGCACAAGTTTTTGCTAGCACGCGTAATTTGAAGTCACATTGTGTCAATATGTAGATAACAACAAAAACTGAGCATCAACACCCAGCTTTGTAGACAACGTCCCACAACGACGTTGGCAGATGAACCTCGTGACTAGTTGGCAGTGTTTCTCCATGCTGGCCGTGATCATTCAGTAGTTAAACATTAGAGTGGTGACACACAAAAAGAAAGTCACAGCTTTGCCCCAAAGACGAAGCAATGAACGCGATAGTGACAAATTGGAAGGTCACACGCAGAATGGCTAGCAGATGAAAACGTGCCCTGCGTCGCTCACGCACAAATGTCGCATGAAATGTACTCCCAGGTACTGATGAACGCAATTGAGCGTCTCAGTTGTTACTTCACTGTGTCTGAAATGCGCACCCTTTTCGCAAACGAAGGCTGTGCATTGATTGCAGTTACCTTTGTGCACCCCGTAACTACAACAGAATCATTCCAGTGCAAGCCCGACGCCAGCAAAGACTTATGATCCTCGTCCCCATCGGGAGATAAGGACGCGCGAGAGATCTTCCACTCCCCTCCTCTCCGCGGGCCAAAGCACGCATGAGAGATGAGAATTGCCGCGTGCTCTATGCACCACCTTGCTGATAATGCTGCAAACATGATAGCCCCCCCCCCCCCTAGATGCCCGCCAACAGCGGTAAGTGGTAGATTTTCGCTGCGGGGCACGGCACCGCAGCGAAAACGGCGCACTTAAATATGCTTCTTTTCCAGGCGATGCTCTCCTGTGTCCTGCCCTTCTTCAACTTGGCTTCGACTTCAAATGCTTGGATTAATAGCCGAATGGATCTACTGGCGCCTGCAGCATCAGATTTACCCATGCAGCCAAGTTCATTCGACAACACGAGCCTCGCCAAGCAGCCCTGGTCGTACAGTGACACGTACATTGGGATGTGCACCGCAGCGAACACATATATACGCCCACCGAGACCAACCTTCCTTGGGCACGGCACCACAGCGAAAACGGCGCACTTAAATATGCTGCTTTTCCAGGCGATGCTCTCCTGTGTCCTGCCCTGCTTCAACTTGGCTTCGACTTCAAATGCTTGGATTATTAGCCGAATGGATCTACTGGCGCCTGCAGCTTCGGATCTACCCGTGCAGCCAAGTTCATTCGACAACACGAGCCTCGCCTAGCAACCCTGGTCGTACAGTGACGCGTCCATTGAGATGTGCACCGCAGCGAACACATATCTACGCCCACCGAGGCCAACCTTTCTTGGGCACGGCACCGCAGCGAAAACGGTGCACTTAAATATGCTGCTTTTCCAGGTTAGATATTTCGCAAATGCTTCATGTTGCAAAACCAATGACTCCTGTCTTGTTGCGTTGTCGTGCCCACCTGAAGTTTGCAGTGCTATGAAACGAGTGTTATCTTGCCTGTCAAATGTGCACTCAGCGTACTTAGGGTTGTTGCTTGTGTCGTCAGGTGACGTCGAGTTAAATCCCGGGCCTGGAGCCAAAATGGAAAATATGTTGAGTAGTGTGTTGTCGACTGTGCAGCGCCTAGAAGCTGATTTGAGAAGCATATCGGAGAGAGTGTCAGTACTCGAAGGTAATACCGGTTCTCCTACATTTGTGCCCAAATCGGATAGTGCGGTACTCGAAACAGTGCGTCGAATTGAAGCTACTCAAACTGCTTTACTTGAGGAGGTCAGGGGCAAAAAACAAGGCCATATAAACACGAACGCTGAGGTAAAGCTTCTTTCAGAGAGGGTGTCGAAGCTGGAAGGTAGGCTACACTCCTCATATACCACAGATGCCACTTCGAGTTCCGCTATGTCCTCCATCTTTAAGAAACTCGTGGAAATCACATCCAGATGTGATGACACGGAAAACAGACTCAGACGCTGTAACTTGCTATTTTTTGGAATAGAAGATGATGAAAATGAGGACTGAAATGCATCTGAGCAGAAGGTGATTAAGTTTTGCTCGGAGAAACTACAGAAGAATACAAGTGCCGCGCAGTTTGAACGAGTTCACAGACTTGGTCACTTTGCCCTTGGAAAACACCGACCTATTATAGCAAAGTTTGCTTTTTTCAAAGATAAGCGGAGCGTTCTTGCTTCAGCTCATAAACTAAAGAGATCGACATTTTCAGTACGTGAAGATTTCTCTTTACCCATGCTACAAGCCAGAAGAAAGCGAATAGAATTTGTCAAAAATGAAAACAAGCCCTACAAGCTCGTCGTTGATCGTCTGCGCATGGGCGATAAAACGTACATATATGATAGTGCTACTCACGCAGTCAAGCTGTCTGCTAGATAGCTGAGGCATAGGCGTGCGCATGTCTCTAGAGAAATTCGGAGTAAATCTGCACCGGCTGTATGTGTTTCCTTTACTAACATTCGCAGTTTACTGCACAAGCGTGATCTCATTTGTTCATTCTTAGAAGATAGCCTAACTGATGTACTCCTGCTCACTGAAACGTGGCTTACTCAGGATGTTGATGACAGTGAAATTCTTCACGGGAATGCCGATTATAACGTCTTCCGACGTGATCGTCAAAGCAAACGTGGGGGAGGTGTCCTTATTGCTATAAAAATCTATACCTACTTTTGTCATCGATACAAACTCAAACTTAGAAATTGTCTGGGTCGCGTGCACGATTTGTGCCACTAAAATACTAGTAGGCGTATGTTACCGTCCTCCCGATTCTGAACCATCATTTATAGATCACCTTCGCAGCAGCACCACATTAGCTACTGAGAAATACTGCAATAATAATGTCTATCTGTTTGGTGACTTCAATTTACCACAAATTGACTGGATCAATTGTTCATCCACCTCAAAAATGTCTCTAGACTTTGTGAATTTCGCCCTTGATTTTAATTTCGCTCGAATAACCAACCAGCCAACACGGGGCAATAATATTTTGGATTTATTACTTACCTCAGATCCTGAGAATGTAGGTGAAATCTCTTGCCTTGAGGGTTTAGTGACCATAAGCTCGTTCAATTATCAATAAACATTCCTCTCAAAGTTGCGGGTAAAACTACAAAAGTGATTAGAGACTACAGTAAGGCCAATTACAGTTGTATGAATCCTGACTTGGAAGAATTCTATCACAGCACATTCTTGCCCTCATTGTCAAGTCATACCGTCGATAAAAAATGGTCATTGTTTATAGAGGAGATTACTTTATTAGTCGACAAATACGTCCCTGAAATTGCCATATCTAATGATAAGAGAAACTCATAGTTTAACAAATATTTGCGAACTTTGAGAAATAAAAAAAAAAGGCTGTATAGGACCGCGATGCACGCTTGTAGTGCCTCTGCTTAGAATTCATATAAGGAATGTCTTAAAAGTTATACCTCTGCGTTATTCACTGCTAAAGACAAGTGCTTTAAACATGACCTACCATCAGTATTAAAATGCAATCCCAGAAAGTTTTGGCAGCAATTATCACCTGCTTCTGCTGTGACAGATATTACTTTGAAAGGCAAAAATCAATTACCTCTCCCAAGAGACCAGTGTGCAATTGATGATGATGATGATGATGATATATGGTGTTTTTGGCGCAAGGGCCATTTGATGGCCAAAGAGCGCCAGTTCATGGGACAAGGAATGTGGACAATGATTGTGATTAGCGGCTGTATAAGGGCCATAAAATTCCTCGCAGTAAGGCGGGTAAAAACATACAAGTAATAGAATCATGACCATGCCGTGAAAGGTGTGTGTGGTGTGAATAGGTGACAAAAGTTGGTGATAATCAAAAACGATGGTGGACATGTATGGCATTAGCACAAGTACCTCACACGTTAGTACCCTTGCGTGCAAGGGCCGTGAGGCAAGTGCTTTCCTGTGTAGCCACCGCAGCAAAAACCTCTCTGGAGAGGTTGTGCTACGGAATGCCCGGGTATATGATATGAAAATTATGAATTTCTTTTAAAAACGCTAACAATGATTTATTACTAAAAAGCGGTTCCCTGCCAACGAACATTGCAGGGTGTAGAGGTATATGTTCTCGGTAGGATAATGGAAAGTGTTGTCTTCTTAGAGTGTCTAACTGTTTACATTGAATAAAACGTGAAGAACTGTTAATGCCTCATCACATTTTTCACACAATGGTGGATCACCACCGGACAAAAGATGTGTGTGTGTCATGTATGTGTGTCCTATCCTGAGTCTTGTTAGTGTTACCTCTGTTAGACGTGATTTTGATACTGGTGGCTGATGGCCAAGGTGTGGCTTGATAACGTGTAGTTTGATGATATATGGTGTTTTTTTGGCGCAAGGGCCATTTGATGGCCAAAGAGCGCTAGTTCATGAGACAGGAATGTGGACAATGATTGTGATTAGCGGCTGTATAAGGGCCATAAAATTCCTCGCAGTAAAGCGGGTAAAAACATACAATTAATAAAATCATGACCATGCCGTGAAAGGTGTGTGTGGTGCGAATAGATGGCAAAAGTTAATGATAATAAAAACGATGGTGGTCATGTATGGCATTAGCACAAGTGCCTCACTCGTTCTTACCCTTGCGTCCAAGGGCCGTGAGGCAAGTGCTTTATTGTGTAGCCACCGCAGCGAAAACCTCTCTGGAGAGGTCGTGCTACGGTATGCCCGGGTATATAACATGAAAGCTATGAATTTCTTTTAAAAACGCTAACAATGAGTTGTGACTAAAAAGCGGTTCCCTACCGACGAACATTGCAAGGTGTAAAGGTATATGTTGTCGGTAGGGTGAAGGAAAGTGTTGTTTTCTTAGAGTGTCCAATTGTTTGCACTGAATTAAAATGTGAAGAACTGTTAGTGCTTCACCACATCTGTCACACAATGGTGGATCACCAGCGGAGAAAAGATATGAGTGTGTCGTGTATGTGTGTCCTATCCTGAGCCTCGTTATTGTTACCTCTGTGTGACGTGATTTTGATACTGGTGGCCAATGGCCAAGGTGTGGCTTGATAACGTGTAGTTTGTTTTGTGTGTGTGTATCCCACTTGCTCTGCCAGTAGTCCCTGAGTTTTCGTTTGAGAGACGGCTTAAGATCAAGGGCCGGGATTGATGAAGGTGTAATGGCGGTGCTTTCGTGGGCGGATGCAGCAAGCTGATCCGCCATCATGTTGCTTTGAATCTCATGGTGCCCTGGCACCCAGCACACAACAACATGTCGGTTGAGTGTGTAGAGTGTGCATAAAATGGAGTAAAGTGAAACGAGGACAGGGTTTTTTTGTTTTTTAAGACTCTGCAGAGCCGTTACCACACTGAGGGAGTCTGTATAAATTACTGCTTTTTGTATTTGTGATTGTTTGATGTGTTTAGCTGCCACAAGTATCGCGTAAGCTTCCGCTGTGAAGATACTTGTGCCTGGATGTAAAGGGCCAGCATCCGAAAAGGAAGGGCCAACAGCAGCGTAGGACACAGAGGAGTTAGACTTAGAGGCATCTGTAAAAAACTCAGGACGTGTGTATTTGTGTTGAAGTTCCAAGAAGTATGTTCGAATATGGGCAATAGGCGCATGTTTAGTAACTTCTAGGAAAGGCACATCGCAATCTATAGTCTGCCACTGCCACGGTGGCGGGTATGCTACAGGAGCCATTAAACTGTGTTCGAGTGACACTCCAGTGTCCTCAGCTAGACCCTTCAGGCGAACTGAGAAGGGCTGCCTCATTGAAGGCCTGTTTTGAAAAAGAATGGAGCTCGACAAGTCATTAATAGTAGAGTATGAGGGGTGCCTCTTGTCTGCTTTCACCTTAAGAAAATATACAAAGGACATGTAGGTTCTTTGCAGATGAAGCGACCACTCATTTGACTCAACGTAAAGGCTTTCTACGGGGCTGGTGCGAAAAGCACCCGCAGAAAGGTTGATGCCCGAATGGTGCACGGGATCCAGCATCTTCAAAGCACTTTGAGTCGCAGACTGATAAACAATGGCCCCATAATCTAAGCGGGTGCGAATAAGGCCTCTGTACAAGTTCATGAGGCACTTCCCGTCACTACCCCATGTAGTACGTGACAACACTTTTATAACATTCATGGCTTTTAAACATTTTGTTTTTAAATACTTTATGTGGGGTACGAAGGTCAACTTGTTGTCCAAGATTAAGCCTAAGAATTTATGCTCGGCTTTGACGGACAGACGTTGCCCGTTCAGTCGAATGTCAGGTTCCGAGTGCATGCCTCTCTTTCGAGAGAACAAGACACACGTGCTTTTTTGTGGGTTAAGTCGAAATCCGTTTTCATCTGCCCATTTGGAGACCTTATTTAAACCCAGCTGAACCTGCCGCTCACACATGGCCAAGTTGCATGACTTGAAGCCAAGCTGAACGTCGTCGACATATGTACAATAGAACATATTGCGGGGAATGGACAAGTGCATAGAATTCATTTTAATAATAAAAAGTGTGCAACTAAGCCCACCACCTTGTGGCACGCCTGTTTCCTGGACAAATGTTTGGGAGAGCACACTGCCCAGACGGACATGGAATGTCCGGTTTGACAGGTAACTTTCGATTATATGAAACATTCTTCCGCGCACACCAAGGTGGGACAGGTCTCTTAGAATTCCAAAACGCCATGTTGTATCATGAGCCTTTTCGATATCGAGGAACACAGAGAGAAAATATTGTTTATGGACGAAGGCGTCTCTGATCTCTGCCTCGATATAAACAAGGTGGTCTGTGGTGGATCTACTTTCACGAAACCCGCACTGAAATGGGTCGAGCAAATTAATTGTTTCAAGAAAATGTACAAGTCGGCAGTTTATCATTTTTTCGAAGACTTTGCACAAGCAGCTTGTAAGTGCTATAGGCCTATAACTCGAAAGTAAAGAAGGGTCCTTGCCCTCTTTCAAAATGGGAATAACAATAGCCTCTTTCCAGGAGGTAGGAATAGTGCCAGAAGACCAAATAGCATTGTACAAACAAAGTAAGGTTTTTCGGGTTTCGTTTGGTAGGTTTTTTAACATTTCATACATCACACGGTCAGAACCTGGGGCAGAAGTACTGCAGAAGTTTAGAGATGTTCGGAGCTCAGCTAGACTGAAAGCTTGGTTATATGCCTCGTATCTAGTGGATTTGTGTTCGAGTTTCTGCTTTTCTATTCTTGTTCTGTATTTTTGGAAAGTGTCAGTATAGTGGGACGAGCTGGATACCTGTTCGAAGTGTGCACCGAGGAAGTTTGCCTGGTCTTCCAAGGTATCACCCTGAGTGTTTACGAGTGGAAGTGTGTGTACTTGTTTTCCTGCTATCCTACCGACCATGTTCCAGACTTTAGCCTCCTGTGTGTATGAATTAACCTCTGATAAAAACTCCTGCCAGCTTTCTCTTCTGGCCTGCCGACGCGTTTTCCTGCCTTGAGACTTTATTTTCTTGAAGGTTTCAAGATTTTCGGCTGTCGGTGAGTTCCGAAGCAGCTTCTAAGCTCTGTTTTGCTGTTTGCGCGCGTTTCGGCATTCAGAGTTCCACCATGGCACACATCGTTTTCCAGGGTGTCCATTTGTTTGTGGGATGCATTTTGTTGCAACATCAATCAAAAACGCTGTGAAGTAGTTGACAGCAACATCAATGTTCAAAGCACATATGTCATTCCAACATAGACGAGCGATAGTATAAAAGTGTTCCCAGCCGGCTCTGTTTATGAGCCACTTCGAAACACGTGGTGGACACTCAGTTACTGTATTTGTGCTCAAAACTATGAGGAAGTGGTCACTTCCGTACAGATTACTGACGACTTTCCACTGGAGTAGAGGCACAAGAGATGGAGATACTATGCTTAGGTCTATGGAGGAGTAGGTGTTATTGGCGAGATTATAATAGGTTGGTTCTTTTCGATTTAGGAGACACACGCTCGAGGAGAGAAGGACCTGTTCAATCAGTCGACCTCGCGCGTCATACTGAGAGTCACCTCATAGCCTGCTATGCGCTATAAAGTCTCCAAGGAGAACATAGGGCTCCGGAAGTTCATCAATTAAAGAGTGTAAATCACGTTTTTGCAGCTGATAGCTAGGAGGAATGTAGATAGTGCAGATTGTGATCAGTTTATCAAAAAGAACCACTCGAACAGCCACTGCCTCAAGGGATGTTTGGAGTTGTAAGTGTGTGCATGCAATTCCTTGATTCACTATGATGGCAACACCTCCGGATGATGTCATGGCATCAACATGGTCCTTTCGGAAAATAACGTATTTACGAAGAAAATTTGTGTGTTTTGAATTAAGGTGTGTTTCTTGTACGCACAGCACTTTTGGTGAGTGTTCGTGTAAGAGTTCTTGGATGTTGTCAAGGTTTCTGAGAAGGCCCCTGACGTTCCATTGTATAATTTGGGTGTTCATGGTGAATGTAAAATAGTCCTGTGTGTACGAAAAGCGAGTGGCTGTTTAGACAGGGAGTTTGAGTTCACTTAACAGGGCTTTCACCAGGCCCTGTTATCGGCTTTTTTGTTTTCTTGGCGCACTCCAAGGAGCCATGCCGCTCTTTCGGCACCAAGGGTACCGACGTATCCATTGCCTCCTCGGAGGCACTGGATGCCCGCACGTGCGGGCTGCTAGTTCGAATTTTGGGCCCCACCTGGTGAGGTGAGGCCTTGAGACCCGAGGACTCTGGAGTCTCCGGTCTCTGTTTGGGAGTAGGCGGTGTAGCCTGGGCTACAACCGCCTTGGGGGCAGGTGCCACAACCACCGGCTCGGCATTTGCGGGCCGAAGGAGTGGCGAGGGCTGGTGCGGCGGTGCCCCCTGACGCGCCGCATCAGCGTTTGTAGGTCCATAGAATGGAGCGACTTTTCGCCGTGCTTCCTTAAATGTAATGTTCTCCTAGTGTGCAATTGCATTTAACACATTTTTTTTCTTCTGTTTTTACACGGGAAGATTATTCTAGCATTCCTGAGTTTCCGGAACTTGATTACCCTTTCATGGCACCCGCAGATATTAACATTGAGGGCATCACTAAACTAATCAACAACCTGAAAGATTCTACTTCTAGTGGTCTAGATAATATCAACTCAAAGATACTAAAAAATAGAATTCCCACGTCCTCTCAAATATTATTTCACATTTTCAGACAGTCTTTGTGTACCGGTCAGCTTCCTAGGGACTGGAAAGTCGCAAAAGTTATTCCCATATTTAAAGCAGGATGTAAAATCAGGTTGAAAATTTTCGTCCCATCTCGTTAACCTCTATCAGCTGTAAATTACTTGAACATATCATTGCTTCTCACGTTCACAGTTATCTTGAATCAAACAATTTTTTTAGTTCCACCCAACATGGCTTTAGGAAAGGTTTCTCTTGTGATACACAACTACTTGAATTCACGACAGATCCACAGACTAACTTGAACATGAACACACAGACAGATTGCGCTTTCCTCGATTTTTCGAAGGCCTTTGACCGTGTCGCCCATTGTCGTCTGATTTCCAAACTGTCTTCTCTTAAATTCGACTCCTTAACGCTATCATGGCTTCGAAATTTTCTTTCATTTCGTGAACAGCTCACATTTGCAAATGATTCTCATTCAGATATCGCAGAAGTCACTTCAGGAGTGCCGCAGGGTAGCGTGCTTGGCCCTCTACTCTTTTTAATCTTCATCAACGATATGCCGACTAGCATTTCATCCCGTATACGCCTGTTTGCAGACGATTGTGTCATTTATCGAACCATAACATCTCCCTCTGACCATGAGGCCCTTCAAGGTGACCTAGACCTCGTTTGCAGTTGGTGTAATAAGTGGTTAATGAGCTTGAACACTTCAAAATATAAAAGAATGTCGGTTTCCCGAAAAACCTGGATTTCCACTTTTTCATACAAAATTGAAAATAGTGAAGTATCTCGAACCACACCATACAAATATCTAGGGGTTATTATTGACTCTAAACTTTAATGGTCTTCCCACATAACTTCCATTTGTTCCAAGGCATCCAAAACACTAGGTTATTTACGTCGAAATCTCCATTACTCCACATCGAGCGTCCGCAAAATAGCCTATTTAACATTTGTACGTCCACAGTTAGAATATGCCTCACCAGTTTGGTCACCCTATGAAAACTATTTAATACAGATGATCGAAGCCATTCAAAACAGAGCAGCCCGCTTCATCACGCAGAACTACCAATGTCACAGCAGTGTATCTCAAATTAAACACGAGATTGGTTTACAACCATCGGATATCCGCCGCAAGATAGCCCTGCTTGTGTTGTTTCACAAGTACATTAATAGCAGAAATCCATGCACTTTCCCTCTACACACACCTGATCGCATGTCTGCAAGCATGCGAAATCAACGCAGCTTTAAGCGTATTTTTGGCAGAAAACGCGCGTTGAACTTATCTGCTTTGCCACAGGCAATCTCACTGTGGAATGATCTTCCCAACGAGATAGTTTCAGTCAATAACAACAACGCGTTCCGCGAGAAACTACTCTCTCACAACATCTAGCATCGTTTCATAGACATTTGTATGGAGGTGCATATACTTGGTGACTGTATTTTCCTTGTTCTATTACTGTCATTAGTTTCGCTGTTATGTTGCATTTATTTGTATATTTGAACTGTATACGTTCTCAATTTTTTCTTTTTTTCTGTAAGCCCCCCCCCCCTTACGTTATGCTCTAACGAGAGCGTGTAAGGTATGTTAAATAAATTACATAAATAAATATAAATAGCTTGCCGTGTGAACGTTGAAGGAGGTATCCTGGTGGCTCAGTGGTTAACGACTATAGTATTCACGACGCAGACGTCCCATGTTCGAATCCGCGCGCTGGAGTCTATTTCCTGAATTTTTCTTTCTTGAGTTTTCACGTGTGCCTTCACGTAACAATATATATATATATATATATATATATATATATATATATATATATATATATATATATATATATATATATATAGATTTGTATAAATATACGGTGCATTACGCCGGCGGCGAAATCCAGCCGAGAGTGTCCGTATAATTGCTACCGCAATAAAAGTGTGAGCCTAGGTGCAGCAAGAGGAAACGTTTCAGCGCAGCAGAGACAATATTAGTTTTTTTTTGGGTGAGGAGAGGTGGAGGCTAATATTTAGCGTAAAGAACACGCAGGTCCTATTATCCAGTTTGTTTGAAGAGTTCATGTAGCCTGTACAGGTATACCTGTCCAACGCTGCAATTCATCCATCCCGTTTGCAGGAAACAAGCTTTGCAAGGCTGACATGCTGTGGCGTAGCGGAACGGCGGTGCGGCTGTGGCAGTGGTAGCAGCGGTGCTTAGAGGTGGTCAATCGCGTAGACACCTGTGCCGACGCGGGCGCCCGTTGTAGCAATTTTCAGTGGCTGGTAACTGCTTTTAAAAGATTCCTGTCATTCAGGAACACATTTATTCCTTGTGTGTTCTTAATTTTCGAGCTACTGAAAATGTAGTTACCGAGATCAAACCAAAATGGGGCTGTTTATGAGACTTACTGGTTTTTGCAGGTGGGATTTCGGTCACACTAATATGTGGTTGCCAACAATACACATCATATAACTTCACGCAGTATATTATTGCTGTAGGATCTTTACGAACGCTATATCCTTTATAACGGCATCGCCACTACCTTTTCAAACATTCTATATATACATATTCCATGTCCGTCAACAGCTGTAGGCACCGTCGACATAGACTTAGGCCCTTGCAGCGACGTGGCGGCGCGCAGGCTCCGCCAACCTAAATGTGCCAAGCACTGGCACGCGTATGCACGCGCCTACGCGTGAAAAGCGTCTAGTCGCGCCTGTGGAGAAAAAGGGCGTGCAACCACTGGCACGCGTCAACCGCGTTGACGCCCATGCGTACAAGGCGTACAATGTTGCTTGATCTTTTGGCTTAGAACTGTCCAAGTTCAGCACAGAACGGCACGTTCTTAACTAGAGTGGGTTTGTATGTTTTAGAGGATATGAGAACACGTTAAAAATGATAGTGCTTCACCCACCACAGTTTAGACTACTTTAGAAGTAATTGTAATTCCAGTGCCCAAAGTACCTACAGCGGTATGCACCAGAAATCAACATCAGTGCGTGCGCCGCTCCCGTGAATGAACATTCGCGTCTAGGATACTGTACGTCTATCATAGGCTCCTTTAAGGGGGGGGGATAGTGTACGCCTATCAATGTTCTCCTTGAGGATGGGAGGCAAAAGTTCGTTGCAGTGCCCCCTTCCTATTATGTTAATGTAGGGGCTGACTGAGCGCCCCCTCCCTATTATGGTAATATATGGAGTTGATATTGAGCCCCCGCTCCTCTCTTCGGTGAATGAGGTGGCGGCTGCCCTCCTAATCAGGTTTACGAACCACCGGTTTTCTATACCTGCATTACCAAATTTATTAACAATATCTTGAATATGCTGGTACCATCAGTACATTTACACTTCATACTTTATAGCACTCAACTTAATAATCACGCGTGAAACCTCATGATCTGACAGATTTAAGTCATAAGACTACAATTGAGGTCAGAGTAGGAGGCTTTCGGCTAATGTGTGTCTTAGAAATATCCTCCAATGCAACAAAGCACACCTGCTTGTTATTGATACAGCAGATATTGGTGATAAAAAGGAAACAAATACTGCGTAGAATGCCTTTGGGCATTTTCCATAGTCGAAATGTGCTCTAATGCAACTAACTGTGCCTGACACTTTATGATGTGACAGATATCGGTCATAATATTGCAACTGAACCCCGTAAGGAAAACTTCTGGATGTTGTCTTTAGTCAAAGTATTCTTTAAAGCGACAAACCGCACCTAACTGTTCATGAAGTCACAGATATTGGTCATAATATTGGAACTGAACCCTGTATGGAATACTTCTGGACGTTGTCTTTCGTCAAAGTATTCTCAAAAGCGACAAACCACACCCAGCTGTTCATGAGGTCACAGATATCGGTAATAATATTGAAACTGAACCCTGTATGGAAGACTTCTGGACGTCGTCTTCAGTCAAAGTATTCTCTAAAGCGACAAAAACGCACCCAACTGCTGATTAAGTCATAGATATCGGGCATAATATTGGAACTGAACCCTGTATGGAAGCTCGCCACCACTCTCTTGATCACATGAGAACTGGCGTCGGCGAGCTTTGAGCTTGGAGGAGTCTGCACACCGCGACGTCGCTGCAAGGGCCTAGGTCTATGTCGACGGCGCCTACCGCTGTTGATGGACATGGAATAGATATATAATGCATAGATCGATAAAACCGCACCGAGTGTCGTATGTTCAGTGCGCGTGTGAAAACATGTGAGAGAGAGAGGCGCAATGTCAGTCGCCTCATTTCTTAATTTTTGACTGGTTGCACATTCGCATTATTGTTTTACTTATCATTTCGGACTCCACAGGGGCCAAACTCTCGCATAAGTACGAACATCAAATACGCATGGATCCAATAGAAACAGAGAAACATAGGTGAAGAGAAGCACAATAAATATTGTGTGGTATTTTTTTTAGAAAATATATGAACCTAATGAGAAATTGGAAGAGAAGAAAAAAAGACGCCTTCAGGGGGTGTGCAACCCACAACGTCAGTGTTTAGCACGAGTTATGCTATTGTTAGTGCCACATCTGGTGCGGCCATTCCGCGTCCGAATCCTTGAATATTTGTAAGCACAGTGTATACACGATCACACCCTGGGAGTGATAGCCAGCACCATTCATGGTTGTGGTGGTGACGCTACTGGTAGAAGTGGTCATATTTCCAGGCAATGACGCTCTGTGCGGAGATGGCTTATTATTGAGCTAGTAGGTTCACTACTGGAGAAAAAAAAGTTATGACGCAGGAAAGACTGTAGCGAAGTAAGGGCACGAGCTGACAAATATTGATGACAACTTTCGACTGAATATTGCCAGAAACCACGCTTATTTATTCCCACTGTAGCACCAGGTAATGTCATCAAAGATATAGTTCCATAGATAAACTAACAAATCTTGTGAGTCACTGATATACCAGATTCAAAATACATACACCAGAAGCTGCATTGACACGAGCTGTAAAGCCATGCCAGCACACAGGAAGACGTGTTCGATGCAGGATAAATCTGAGTAATAAGCAAAAGAGCAAGCGTACAACCTAAATTTGACATGTCTTCATCCTATATTTCAAGAACATAATTTCTTTGTAACTTAGGTGCTTGGAATCTTGTTTGTTACCAGGTGACTGGAAGGTGGAAAAGGCGGTATCATTATTCATATCTGAATATGCGCAGCACCTTAGGATTGCCGACCGATATCATTCGCCAGTGTACCCTGTAAGCTTATGTAACACACAATTTATTCCCATAATGTAGTTTTAGGAGCGAAGCTTCTTAAGGCGTGGGCTGAGCGTCCCGTCGTAATAGTATGTAGCCACCTCTCGTTAGTTCTTGAACCGGCCGTCGAGGGTGGTACTTGTACATATAACGAAATGCGTATACGCGGAAAAATGCAAATCATTCGATATTAGAGAACGTTACTTGTACTATCATAAATAATAAAAGTTGCAGCATATGCATGGAGTGAATGATGATGAGTGGCGAGAAGCGTCCGTCATTCCATCCGCGATTCCGGTCGTCCGTTCGTTCTTGCTTCCGTCCATCCATGCGTCCGTCTGTTCATCCGTGCGCCCATCTGTACATTCTTTTAAGCGTCCGTGCATTCGTACATGCGGGAAACAGACAGACAGACGACGGAAAGACACGGCCAGCGGATGATTCACAGTTTGCCGATAAAAAGTACGACACGCACAAGGCGGTGACAGCTCGCGCTCGAAGACAGAACCCCGATGTGAGAGCGCGGAAAAAATTAAGAATGACGTCACACGAAGACATTGGCGATCGCGTGTTGGTCGGCGATGCCGTACGCTAGGAGGCGTTGTGTAATAAAGTAAAAGCCGATTTGGCGCGCGCGCGCGTTCAGAAGGTCGGCGGATGAACAAGGCTGCAGGGCGGCCGGCGCGCAAGGGGGTGGCGGCTCACGCTCGAAGATGGAACCCTGATGTGCGAGCGCACGAGGCAGAAGCGTGCCATGAAGCTGCATGCGTGGTGGCGCCGACAAGATCCCGACGTACTAGAACAGGAGGCCGAAGTGACACGGCAGCGGCGTGCTGACTCAGGATCGCTCCACTCTCCATCATTCACCCAATGGATATTTGTTGTTGAATCATACAACACAAAAAATGCTGTCATTTTTTTCTAGATACAAAGTCATAATTTGTTCTGAACTAACATGGCTTCCGTAAACTTTCCTGTGTGAAACGCAACCGGTTTCGTTCACACATGACCTATTCGTGGCAATAAATAGGAGACTAATCATTGATAGGGCATTCTCGGGCTTCCCTAAAGGTATTGATCTCGTTTCTCAGCAGTTAGGCTGTTTTAAGTGAAGTATACTTAAACTTTGACCGCAATATATTAACATGAGTCAGACTTTTCCTCTAACTGAACTTAGTTTGTTACCACCAATCATAATGATTCGCGCGTCTCCTGTTACTTCTGGTGTGTGCTCTAAAAGTTGGAGCAAGCTTTAAATGCCGTCGTCGTGCACGTTGCGACGCGCGCGCCTCGACAGGGCGTAGCCGTTCTTGGTCCCTTGCACATCTCAGAAACGCCGCAGGCAGGGAGCCAGAAATGTTTTCGGGGGGACGGGCACCTTCCTGATTTTGGGAGGGGCACATCCTTGAAATGGTCATTTTTGCTTTCTATGCTATGGCGGAAAAACATTTTTGGGAGAGGCACGGGCCCGGTGTGCCCCCCCCTCCCTAGCTACGCCCCTAGATCGCAGTGGTTTGTATCCTGGGCTTTCACTGCAAGGGTGAGGTAAAATAACAGAGAGCACGAAGGCCACTTCGCTCTTTGCAGCGGCCGCTCTTGACGCTGCTCACACACAAGCAAGGATTGTGAAAGCTGCGTGCGCGCGTCTTGTGTATATTTCTGCCTTCGTTCCATGCGTCTCTCTTTGTGTTTGAGCATGGGACTCAACTACCTATGTGCAGGCACGTTTCACTTTCGTGTTACACTCATTCTTGCGACAAAGGAATCAGTTATGTTTGCTTTTCAATCTCGTTTTCCTTCATACTGTGCATACTTTTACCCAATACCTCGTGCAGCTCCTTTGGGCCTAAACAAATAAACGGATAAATAAATAAATATAATGATGGTTTGCTAAAGCACGGACTGCTTGCTTTTTCATTATGAAAGCCTCAATTTTTATTCTTTCAGTTTAGCTGCTTGCTCTCCTTGGAAATGATGCGTGCTAAATTTCCCGTGTGCCACAAGTAACCACTAAGAACGAAGAATGGCCACGTGATGGGCATGGCGATGGTGCACTTCTGCCGTACCTTGGAAAGCAATGATGCTGTCTGACCGGAGAGGATGGCAGCGTCGAGGGACGCCAACCGCGAGGCAGAGCCTGGCTCCAGCAAGCACTTTTCCGCGCTGCTGTTGCTGAAATCACTGCGTTAACGTAAAGAAGCCTGAAGTTTTTCTGAGGTTCATCAACACTGTAAGTATGTTCATCAGCGCTCTACGTACCTGTGTTTGTACGCCTGCATGCATATACAGTCACAAAAAATAAAAAAAAATGCCGGTGTGAGGAGGCGGGTTGAATATCCCATACCCCTCCGTTCTGAATACGCCACTGCTGCGTTATGAATGTATATGCGTTGATCACCACGTGACGCTGAAAACATTGCGATGATGGCAAAAAGTGCAATCACTTTGAGTATTATTGGCGCTGCATTGAAAGCTGAAAAAAAAACAGTCATGTTGTGGCTTTTTGTGCAGTCAAGGCTGAAAAAAATACGTCACCGTTGATGAAGTCAGTGAGTGTTAGTGCCGATGGGCTGGTTGCAAAGACATCTAAATCTGACACTCTATATCCCTGTGCTTTCACAACTGACAGAATCAGTCGTGCGCGTTGACGCACTTAATGTGTGCCCAGGCTGTGAGAGATTATGCGCAGAGCTGCTACAATGTGAAAGAAATAGCAGCTGCTGCGAATTATTCAACAAGAGTTTATAAGCTGCGTACTTTGTTTGCATGTGAGCCTCCCGATCTGAGTGAGCTTCTTCCCGCATATTGCGCAGATTAGCCAGCGAAAAAAATCGGTCACGACTGATAGTGATTGCTATCAAAGTGTGCACACGCACGACTTAGTCATTTGTTGCGAGATTTCTGCGAACGCGCAGTGCCACGCACAGCCGATGTGCAAAACAACGTTAGGGATCTTACTATCCAGACTTCTTATCGTTTTTGGACACTTGGTACAATTTATAATAATAATAATATACAGGGTTTCGGCATAGTACTGAACGACTGAAATTTCAACCACCTGGTGTTCTTTAACGCGCTCTTACAATGCACAGTACGTGGGTCTCTCGCCTTTCGCTTACGCCGAAATGTGACTGCCGCGGCCGGCATTGAAGCTGCGGCCGAATGGGCATGTTGCATAGACATAACTTTTCACCGTGGCGTGACAGGCTTTTTTACTTGCACATGCCGACATATGCGAGTGCAGAGTCCTTTTTCGAGGGCTATCTATCACAGCTGATTGGATCTGCGTGTGTGCGGTAAGAGGAAAAGGTTGAACTGTGCGAGAACGTCGATACCTACACACTGCGCCTGGGAACTGACGCAAGCGCCGACGCGAGCCTGTTGCCAAGAGTCGCTCAAGGTGACGTAGTCAACTACTTTGCATTTTCCGCCAGCTTTGTGACCCTGGACTAGATGAAAGCCTACAAAGCATTGGAGTCGCATAACTACTTCACGAGTGGTTGCTTGAAGAGTTTGTCGGCGAAGAGGCTCGGAGAAGACAAAGGCCCATATTCAGAAACCAACCTTGGTCTTTCCTCACGTTTTCCTCAAGTTTCTGTACAGAGATTTTAAATTGTCAAAAACATCACTTGGAGTCCCTTGAGTGAGAGCTTTGGCTAGGGTGGGAGCAACGGCAGGCTTAGTACCTAAGAGAGACCTAAACAGAGACCATGTAGAGCGCGAGTGCAGTGCGGAGTCAAGGCCGTCACACAGCGTGTTCCAACGAGAGTGCTCGAGGGAAGTGCTGTAAGTGATAATTTCAGCCCGCAGAGCATTAAAGCGGGAGGCAAGTTGGACGTTGTGTGGCTGGGAGTGGAGGGGGCGTTTTAAACGTTGATAAACGGAGGAAGTGAGGATCAGGGTCAGGAATGGGAAGTTAAAAACGAGCGCGGCGACTACAGGATGTCATTGCCGCGGAGATCTGCGACGCCCAGTGGTCGTAAGTTTTGAAGGAGTCAGACAAAAGGTTATTACGGAATGCTTCCTAGTCAGTGTGAGCAACTCGTTGTTTCCGCCTGTTGTGGGAAAGAGGGGCGGTGATGTGTATGAGAAAGTGATCACTGAAGAGGTTTTCAGCGGAAACCTGCCAGTGAAAGGAAGAGAACTCCGAGAGAAAGTGAGATCGGGTGTAGTGGAGCGCTGTGAAACAGTGCCCGCTCGAGTAGGGGTGTCAGGGGTATTAAGAAGGGTGAGATGGCGTTCCTGGGCGAGGCAGTGTAGAAGGCGACCTGGTTTGAGTGTTTGGGGGTAACACCAGAGCCTATGAAAAGCATTAAAGTCACCCCCATGGAGGATATGGGTGGTCGAATGAAGGGAGTGCAAGAATTTGCCAAGAGCACTAAACAAAGAGGACAGGGGGGGGGGGTTGTAAAAGTACATCAGAACGAGATAAATACGGGTAGATGGTTGGTAATAGACCACACCAACTATATATTTCATGAGGGGGGAGGGTACGTCTAGTGGTTCAACGAGAACGTTATTGCGTGCATAAATGGACGCAAAGGGCGTTCGCGTCGTAGCGTGATATGCACGGTAGCCCGGAACGGCAAGGGCCGTCCGAGTCTCCTGTATAAAAAGAAAAAGGGGTAATGTGGGGCGGGTGAGAAAATATTGGCGGAGAGGGGTCCTATTATGACGAAAGTTGCGGCAGTTCTACTGCAAAATCTCGAGGTACTTTTCATGCGCCATCTAGGTCTTTGAAGTAGAGGAAGCGCCTGCGCGTGCGCGTTCCTTCTTTCTTGCCGGGGGAAGCGACTCTTGCAGGGAGTTAAGCATATAGGTGAAAGATTACAGTTGCTTGGATTGGGTTTAGAGGGTTGTAAGAATTTGGACAATTGAAATTTCCAGCTGGACCAAACGAGTGTGATGCGCAGTGGTGGTGGTTTTGACCATGTCGGCCAATATGGTAACATGGGAGCTGGAGGTCGGGGCGGTGAGTGTGGCGAGTTGCTTATTTAGCTCCGTGAGTTAAGAGGTAAGAGATGATGTGGTAGTTGCGAGTGCCTGTGTCAGTGCGAGTATTTTTTGTTGTAGCTCATCTGAGACGCGCTGTTGCTCGCGCTGGTTGCGCTCCAACATAGCCAGTCGCAGATCGAAGGAGCGGCTCTCGTTATTCAAAGGTGGTGAAGGTGTATTTGATGGAGAAGGGCACACGGGAGGTGTGTCCTTAACCTTAGCGGCGTATAAGCCCGTGGGGGAGAGATGTTGCGGGAGGTGAAAGGAACTCATGCACTAAAGAGGAGGGTGGCGAAGGCTGAGTGGCTCGGCGCATGGCTGTGCGACGGAGAAAAGCTGCTTTGGCACAGTCGCGTTGCTTCGTTAGAAGGTAGGGGCAGGTGGATTCGAGAGATGAGTGGGTGTTAACTTGGCAATGGATGCACCAGGGTTTGGCGCAAACGTGAGCATTGGGATCTGCTGGTTGAGGAGACGCACTGCGGCGGCACTTGGTCGGAACGCTGTGTTGGGGGCACTGAAGAGCACGGTGCCCTATAGCAAGGCATCGAGTGCAAGTAGGGGGCTTGGGTTTATGTGGACGGCATTGGAAAGAGGCGCGTTTAAGATACACAAAGCGAGAGATGACGGTTCCAGCAAATGTTATGAGGACGGATTCAGTAGAGCCCATCAAACGTTCAGCGAGTATGTCTGCAGTAAAGGATTCGAGGTCATGCAAGAGCTTAGATGGCGTGAAGTGGCCACCGACGTTGTGGATGACACCGAGACATGATATTGGAGGACTGGGGCCATAGGGCGTAATGGTGATCGGCTTACCATTAAGTTCCAGACTTGTAAGGGACAGTAGGAGGTGGGCAGTGAGGGGCGAGTGCGTTTTAAGAGACACGAGGCTCTGAGGAGGTTTGGCCTGAA
Source organism: Rhipicephalus microplus (assembly GCF_043290135.1). NCBI lineage: Eukaryota > Metazoa > Arthropoda > Arachnida > Ixodida > Ixodidae > Rhipicephalus > Rhipicephalus microplus. Next base: position 77,137,628 of record NC_134700.1, on the reverse strand, counting down.
GGATGACCTCCGCACTGGTCTTGGGAGAGAGATTTGCGGCGGTTATGATGGTAGAAAGCCGGTCATAGAGAGACAGTTTCGGCGTGAGTGTTCCGGGTGGAAGTTGGATTTCGACGGTGATGAGCTCGGAGCGGAGGCGGGTGGTCGAGGCACGTTTTCGATTGGCACTAACGAAGTTCCAGCTGCCTTCAGGGGATGGCGTATTGTCCTCGTTGACCTGCGACGCCATGAAGTCCATTTCCGTCGATGAGTCGTCAGCTGAAGGCAAATGATGGAAGGCAAAACTTCGGCGAAGGAAGGAACGATGCTCGTCGAAACGCGCTTGTCGACAGACTTGGAATTTCCAATGGGTAGGCCACACGCAGATATGGTGGGAAGAGCAGCCGGCGTGGTTGATTGCAACGCCAACGCTGCATTACGGCTCTCGGGCTCCAGCGTTTGCGTGGCTATCAAGCGGGGAGTAGCAGAGACGCTGCCACCGTTGCGCGTTGCTGGACCATGCGCGCTGTTGAGGAACGCTGCCTGTTGCTGTATTGTTGTCGGCGCGGGGCTGGTGACATTGCCAGATGTTGACAGCGGAGGCACGGCTGTATCAGCGGTACGACCGGAAGAGGCTGGGCTTACCGACAGGGCGTCAGTTGTCGTTGGTATCGAGTGCTGGGTGGGACGCTGCATCGCGGAGGTGCACGCGCGCGTCAGGCTTAGCATGGCGCCGCGCTGCTTCTTACTTTTGAAGGGGCCTGGAGGGCCAGCCTGGGGTCGGACCGGCGGGCGGATGGTGTGGCCGTGTCCCAGAAGTCTTCTAGAAGGTATGGTGAGCTTGTCCAGACACGTACGAGGCCCGGCAACAGGCCAAGAACACGTGAAAGCGGAACACTGTATGCAGCCAGCCGAACAAAACGGCGCCACCTGGTGGTCTCTCTCTACGTGCGTTATAAGCGCACATAAACGGTAACAGGTTAAAATGAAGCAACGAGATTTGTTCATGTATACTAGTGTACTTTGCTCAGCAAGCGCAATAACAGCTTAAAATCGATGAGGAAAACTCGAGGTAAGGTTGAGGTTGGTTTGTGAATACGGATCAAAGAGCTCCTGCTTGGAGAGGTAAGCGCAGATACTTTTTTTCACTTTGACGGTCTCTCAAGTTAGTTGCAATTAGGCTTAAAGCATCTGCAGGAAAATATTGCTGGCTATGACGCTCGGCTGCTGAGCGCAGGGACACAGGATTTACTTGGACAAAACTCAGGAAAGCACGCGCGGCCGGATGTATGTTGAGGTCGCAGTAATGTAAAACCCTCCTCTACAGATGCGCTGTGTTGCTTGTTTAAATACCTGGTACGATACTACACTATAGTTTCGATTTGTAGGCGTTCGGCTATCACCCATTGGATTTTCTAAAAGTTTTCTGGTTGCTGAAACACCGTTTGCAGAACAATGAGGTTGTTTAGCGCTGCTGTGAAAGAAACCTGCTGAGAAAAGTCTGCTTGCTGCAGAAGAAATCGGTCACAACGAAAATAGAAACCTAGCACTAGTGCGTCAGGTAGTAGTGAAGAGCTGTTTTCGATAAAGGTTTTTCTAATGTTTACTATCTTTTATATTTGTTTTGCAGGTGAACTACTCTCAAAGGTTAGGGGAGTGCCCTCTAAAAGTGTGGGTGTTGTGTAAACAGAGTGGCACCACAGTGACTGGACACTGTACCTGCATGGCAGGTTGTAGGCCCGTGTACTCAGATTTGGGTGCACGTTAAAGAACCCCAGGTGGTCAAAATTTCCGGAGCCCTCCACTACGGCGTCTCTCATAATCAAATGGTGGTTTTGGGACGTTAAACCCCACAAATCAATCAAATCAATCATTACCTGCATGGCAGGGGCGGGGGATACATGCTCACATATTGGTGCCTGCGTGTTCGCTATTAAAACAGGTGCGCGGCTGAACCAGTCAACCACTTGCACGCAGAAAAAAAATACCTGGCTACCACCTTATGTTGAGAGGGTGCAAAAAACATGAACTTGACTTCTTCGAAGGAAAAGAAGCGTCGCCTCGATGCAACAAGCAGTGCATCGAAAGAAATCAAACTGCAGAAGCAACAAAAAGACATTTCGCCACCATCACCGACTGAGCTTGAGGAGATTTATGCAGCATTCGAAAGTACAGGTGTTGTACCAGCTATAGTTTTTCTGCTGCCTTACCATTGTGAAAGCTTCCAAAAAACCTGTTCAAGGAACAGTTGCTCATGTCAAAGATCTCTACTCAGACACACATGCAGCAGATGGTCTGGATGCTCTTGTTGCAAAAACTGACATGTTTATGTCAACATTCACCATCGATGAGCAGAGTGTCAAATTTGTAGAAGCACGCACAAAAGACCAAAGAAGGTCAACAGATTGGTTTTTGCACAGGGCTGGTTGTGTGACTGCTTCTGTTATGAAGAATGTTTGCTGCACAAGTGTTCTGAAGCCCAGCGTATCACTTTTGAAAGGCATATGATACCCCTGAAAAACGCTCACTGAAAACACCTGCAGTAACATGAGGACTCACACAAGAGCAAGACACTTTGAAAGCATTCCAGGTTAACCAGCAAGACAAGCTCGAAGGCTTCTGTTGCACAAAGTCTGGTCTGCACTTAAGTACTGACTAGAGTGTACTAGAATGGGGGAGTGGGTCCACTGAAGGCTCCACGCTGAGGCGTTTTTTTCGGAAAATCCAGGTGGCGCTACCATCGCCTTCACCTGAAGACTTAGCCGTGGTTGCCATGGTTACAAGTCCCCTTTGCCACGCGGTTCGCGACGGGTGGGTAGTCTGATAGTTCGCGCGGTTCGCGTGCTGCTCGCGCGTCTGGCGCAGTCTCGCAGCGTTGTTGCTTCGTTCGTGCGTGCGTGGCCGTGAACGGCGTCGCACCGTGCTTCCGCGCCAGTTCAACAAAATCTAAATGTTTATATTGCGAAACGCCCTGCTCGTATAGGTAGTCACGCACGCAAGTACCGTGATTTCCACGGTAATTGTTTACAATCAAGAGCGTAAGTTGAATTTGGCTTTTGCGAAAACGTACGCATCGAAAGTGTAATATGAGCATTAACTGCGATGCTTTTAAAAATGTCAATATAACTGGGATATATAAGTAAGTTTGCGTTTGGTGCAAATTTAGACTCACGGCAGCAAATTGAATATGATGCAAGACTAAAGTTACCAGCTGTTATCACGAGAATTAAAGCTAAAGTATGCGAACCCTTCTGCAAATTTGCAGCTATTCGTTAGGGACGCGTGATATTATTGAAAAACTGAACCAGTCCTGTTGCGATTACGTGAGGGTGTTGGCAAAGGAAGTTTAGTCACATCGGACGGCAACTGTGCTATTCGTAGGAAATGACTTATAGGGCGGACGCACGTCCGTCGCGGTGGTTTTATGATGAGTTTTTGTTCGGCATCTAGTGCTGGTATACGTTGTAGGTATTAATGAAATATGTTATATTTTACCTTTTCTCTTCGTGCCTGCGGTACGTGTCCATGCAAACATTTGTTCGAAACATGAACGTGTTTTCACCTATAGATAGGAAGTCTGAAAGACACCAATAAAGAAGTGATATGCGCAAAATATTTTATTTTAAATTGACTGCGCAAGCTTTTCGCATAAATATAAAAAACAAAATAAATATCATCGAAAGACTTCGACACCGTCGCTCAAGGAACGTCAGGCTCTATGTTGTCCTGCTAAGCTTTAAGTGTTTTGCTCTCGCTCGTTTCGAAGCGTTTTCCCTGTTCATTCCCTTCACTAAGAAGTGAAGGCGAGTGAGCACGTAGAACGAAACGAGCTTTGTGCTCACTGCATCTTTGTGGTCTGGACAGCCGACCGCTTTCGAGTTCAGAAAATTAGTTTTCACCAATGAAAGGATGTCAGAGATGCTATCTGTGTGCAACATGGAAACACTGAAACATTCAGTAAACAAGTTTTCAAGTGAGGCAATGAAATCATACAGCTGTCGTGAGGGGTACAGAAGTCCACCCCAGTCGCATTGCTCCGTGAATTGCGAAGGGAGCTGTTCAGCAACCGCGACAGCTTTCTCAAACAGAAGCACTTCTTTGCATTGTACGCATGCCAACTTCAATACACACTTTCTGGCCACGTACCCTGCTGTGTAGTAAATGAGTCTCGAGTCACTCTTCTCCAAAGTCACATCGATGTGGTCAGCAAACTTTTCTGGCATCGTGGCAATCGTGCTTTCGACCTCGCCAAGTTTTCCCTGTGATATAAGATCATCAATTTTTTTGTGCGTGACCTTTAGACCCTGTCTGTCATGCACAGTGACAAGAGCGTTTATCATGTCAGGGTTTGCGTTTGCGCTGTCCACACTGTGCGCCAAGTTATAAAAGGACAAGCAGTTGACGGTTATTAGAAACTCATCCGGAGAGGGGTGCGCGTTGCAGCCACTTGACTGGCGAACGATGCCGAAGAAATGTTCCACGGGATCGGTGCTAAGTCGAGATGTCATGAGATATTTGAATCCAACGCTCTCTGTCAGGTACTTCAGCAATGAAAGGGTATTTGCTATAGTGACCCTAAAACCTATGGCAGTGGACTCGCTGAGAAAGTGCCGCTTGTTGTCACTGAATGATTCCCAGTCATTCAGGAAGTCCAGAAAATTGGACAGGAATGCCACGTCTGTAGAAGCTGGTCTCAGCGCTTCGGCCCGAAACCTGGAAGTCATCACGGTGATCAGTCGTTGGATCTTCCTGCAAAATAAACAAAAAGAATGTATGTCAGAAGAGCGCTCATCATGCGTTTGAGATGTTTACGATTACACTTAATTCATTTGGAACGTAGGCGCAACTCACGAGAAGAACAGCTGAGTTGCCTCGATGCTGCCACACCTTCTCTCGATGTCCTCCTTGTAGAAGGCCAGGCCCCGTAGGACATATGGACCGAATAGTTGGAAGGCGAAAGGGGTTCTCATCTTCTCAAATGAGTTTGGTTCCAGATGCGTCTCGGTCAAATTGGGCATAACTTTCAGTGTCCTAACACTTCTGTCTAGAAGGTACGCCTCCCGAACCGGATGCACAGACACCTAGAAATATAGGTTGAGGTAATGCAATGTATGCAAAAAACACAATCTTTGTAAAATGTCAACCATGAATCTATACGTACCAATCCGTCTGGTGTTGCAAAGCCTTTCTGGAGAAGACCATTCCTGAGGCATTTTAGCAGATGCGGGAAATCGGAGATAAAGTGCAATTTCCTCATCTCGTCGACAGGATGCTGTATGGCGCCATTTATTTTCTTCGATGACGCCGACACCCCCGCTAGCTTCCACATTTTTCGATTCCAGGGGGCTCCGTCACAAGTGATGTGGTCGACGAACAAGCCCGCCTGTTCCACGAGGATGGTAGCTTCCATGAGAATTTTCAATAAAATGTCTCCTCTCACATTTCCTTTTGTCGCAAAAACGCCCACAATTTGGCTCCATTTTCCAGCGAAAGGCACAAACATGATGACCATGCCGTGATCACATTGCTGGTACTTGTCTTCGGGCTTCGTAAATTCTCCAAGGTCCACGAAGCCTTGAATCTGGCCAGACGCCGTCACATTGAAATGTTCTGACAATTTCATTTCGTCCACCAATAGTCCGCCGTGTCTTTCGAGGTCTGACATGCTCGCGGCTTTTTTCTTTAGAGTGTTCATTACTGCTTGATTAAAACCGAAGGCCGACTCGTATGACCTCAAGTATCTTTTCAAAGTAGTGTTGCTGGGCATCATGAGAATTTCGTTCTTTCTGATGTGCTGATAAAGCCGGGGACTCTTTAGTTTCATGAGTAAACACTCGAGGATCCACTCCTGATTGTAGCGCATGCCCTGCTTGCTGGTTTGTTTGGCAGCTTGAAAGCAAGCGCGAACACTTGCCTGCTGCTTTCGCGGTAGTGACGATATTTTATCCTCTAGTATTTTATCCGCGACATTCGCATTGTTTGCCCTCATCTCTTCGAGACGACCAGCAATGTCCAACAGCCTTGTCGCCATCCGCTTGTTTCTCTGACTCAGGACCCGCAGTTTGGTGGAGACTGAGTTTCTTCGCTCTTTTCGTTTTAGGTAGCTTTTTCTGGTGAGTATTACTTTCCTCACGTACTTGCATGAAATGCATGAAGAACCTGGAAGTATACGAGAAAAAAATTATGAAGAGCTTCCAGTTTTTTACCATGCATGTTTGAAACGCAATTTATGCACTTTCACTTTCTGTAGGCAAACTATTCTTTCGTAAATGTTAATGAGTACTACAAAAATTAGGGGCCACACAAATGTTCTAGCATTAAACAGGTTACTGATTGATTAATTGTACAATTACAAGTGACGTCTCAATAAACGTTTGCCGCACTCACCTTGTTGTTTAACCGCTCCTTTGCACGTGACACTGAAGACAAGGCCGTCGGAATGAGAGATTTGCTGCTCCAGTTTCTTCGTAAGAACGTCATAGGTGAAGTCCTTCGCCCTACCTGCTCCTCTGCAAGGGTGAAGAGATTCTGCGCAGTCCAGGACTTGTTTGGCATCTTCAAGGTTATAGGCGACCTTTTCGGAGATCAGCGTCTTCCGAACATATGTCCGACAAATCACTTCACTCCGGTCGGTACCGTAATTCATGAGCACAGTCTTTTCGATGCTTACGAGTTCACGACTTAGGGAGGCCGAAACATAAGCAATTCCGTCATAATGACGAAACTTGTGCATTGCCCAGTGGTCGTTTGGCCGGACAACGTCTTCAAGTTCAAATGCGTTGTCGCTTTGCCTCGCACTTTCGCAATCTTCAAATCTCAGTTGCGGCTCAACTGATTGCAGCGCAGTTCTTTTTGACGGCTGGTCTTCACAGGTTGGTGGTGAAGCCGCTCTCTTCTTCGTTGACTGCTCCGGTGTGGGCTGCTCGTCAGGACACTTCAGGAGATGAGGTATAATTATGGGTACAGCATCACTGCGAAGTTCCGGCTTTCCCCGCTCTATATATACTTCTCGGCCTTCGATAATATGTACATATTGCCTTAGTATGTATTTTTGCTCGAAGTGCAGCTCGCAAATGGCATCGGTGACTTGCAAGGGCCGATCAGCGCGGTTGAGATTCTGGTCCCATAGCCGGCGTCTCTCTTCGTCTTGAGGTACTCCAAAGAGTGAGAGCTTGGGCTGGTTTTTAACTCTGCTGTATCCGGTTTGGCAGCCTACGACACAACAGTAATTTCTACGCCTAGACGTGCTCATCCTCTAATCTTTTGAAGCAGCTTGGAACGCTCCGTTATGCAACCAGCAGACACATATCTGCGCACGCAAACGTGCCGTCTGCCGCGTATTCTTTGTCCAGACGGCTTTGCTCAAAGGGAAATACAAACCTACGCGTTCACGAAAAAAAGCATACATTTTATTTCATGTCACTTGTTTTTGTCTCTAATAATGTGTAAAAAAAGAACCAGGAGACAAATTGTGAAAACAGCGCACGAACGACGGTGCATCGAACAGACGACGGCGCGTCGAGCAGACGACAACATCGAGCGCTCAGCGTCCCCGCCAGCGCGTCGTGCGGCCCGAACCGCCGCACGACTCGCACGCTCCCGCCGAAACTGACGTCACTTCAGGAGAAGGCTACTGCAGCGCCACCAAATTTTCCGCCGTTTTTGCTTCACCCGCACCGCTTGCCGCCGGCCACAGTGGACCCACTCCCCCATTCTAGTACACTCTAGTACTGACTATCCTTTTGTTAACGCCGCACCAGACGCTCTTGTTTTCTGTAGTTGCTGTGGCAAGGGGGTATTGGAATTTAAATGCCCGTACTTACTGAGAAAGGCAAGAGAACTGACGGAGCTCTCAGGTCCCCAATCATGCCTCTGCACCATCAACGCACACACGCAGCTGCGAAGGCAGCATGTATATTCTTTTTGAATTCAAACTCAAATGGCAGTGTGCCAGTTTGAGGACTGTTACTTTGTTGTTTGGGCTTCTAACGTTTCATACGTAAAAAAAATTCTGCAAAGATGATGACTTTTGCACCAGTATGCACCAGTATGATGGCTACTGCCAAGGAGTTATTTGTCAAAGTTGTCCTTCCTAAGCTGCCTAGCCCTCTATTTAACTAAACAGCTTAAATGTCCAGATAAGACGGCCACCGGCAATGCCTACTGCTTTGGTCGAGAGCCAGAGACGGGAAAAATGATCGCCTGTGACAGCTTCTCCTGCTAGTACAAATGGTTTCATTTGTCATGTGTAGCTTTGAAGAAAACACCTTAATTGAAACGTTGGTTTTGACCTGAATGCAAAGGTGCCAAGGATTGGGTTTAGAGGGTCGTAATAATTTGGACAATTGAATTTTCCAGCTGGACCAAACTGCTGGAAGGGGTGTCGCCAAGAATATATACAGTGGTCGATTAAATAGGTCAAATGAAGAACCAAGTACTCAAGTGCCTAGAAAATGGACTGCTGAGCGTCGGTACACTCTGATAAAGTAAGTACAGTACGCTTTTAAGAGCTAGTTTCGATTTCTACTACACGCAGACGTTGCAAAACAGTCGTGCTTCTCACATGTTGATGCAAGATATTGCTACATGTATAATGCCAGCCTCCTGAACCATGCGCATGTGTGCCCGATAAAGAGAACTAAGACCGCTCGTTGCTCAGTCTCAAAGCTGAACTGGTCAGCTTTATCACCACTGTTGTAAATATACCTTGTAAATAGTCTGCGGTGCACAAAACTTGTCAATCACAAAACACCTTTGGTGGAGATGCACTGTTCTTTGCTCTCACCACCACAAAGCTATGCAATGGGCGCATTCCCCATCTTTCGGTCATGTCTTCCGCAACCAGCTTGTCTCAGTCTCCATCAGCGGCGTAAGCCCTAACGTTTGTTGTGGTGCTCCACCTTTGTGATCTGGACCATACTCTGCCCAGCTTGGCTTTGATGTTGACTATTGGCTTAGCATGTGTGAACTAGTTAGTCAAACTCACTGGTTGGACCCTACCATGATGCTCACGAACGCTATCTTCTGCTTCAGAGGAACCCCACGTGTCATGTATGATAGTCACGAGACCGAGCTCACCAGGTGGAATATTTTAAAGGAGAAACTACGCGAGATCTTTGGGAACGCAACTGCTTGTAAAATGCCTCCACGAAAAGAGCTCGCTGCCCATGTTTAGTCGCCAACTGAGTTGTATTTTACACTACAGGAAGTGCTTGCTTTGTGCTTAAAAGTGGACGGCGCAGTGTCTGAAGCTGACAAAGTGGGTTACATCCTCGAGGGGATCGCAGAGAAGATGTTCAGTTTACTTGTATACACCAACGTCTCGACCATCAACCTCATCGTTTACTTGAGAGAAACTCAGCGTGTATGGTACAACACTCATGGAATCGAGCTCACCACCAGATACCACATGCCCTGGCACGGCATTACACTCCATCATTGTCCCAGACTTCAAACCTGAGCAATCTGCCGCCCTCAGTATTTTGATGTTTCCACAGATACTCCACCCTGTGGCTCTGCTGATAGTGCAAAAGCTGCCAATCTGATTGTTTTGACAGCTGTTTCGAAAGTTTACGCACCTGATGTCATCACAACTAGCCACACAGCTGCATGCGGAGTAAACTTCCCTTCGAAAAATAGGTCTTAGTACCTCTTTAAGTTGAACGTTTCTGCAACAAGTGCTCACACTTTTGCTTGTGTTGTCCAGCTATACACTGACCAAGGGGGAGAGTGACAGCTGATGAGAATCAGTGCCCAAAATAATGTGTATCGAAAGCATACACTTTTGCCTGATGAATTTCTCGTGCATCATGACCATTCTCCAAGTAAGCCAAAGTGCACTTGGCCATCACTTGATTAGGCATTTTTGTGCCATGCTTCCACTTGGAGGGTACTGGCACACATGCAGTCTTTACTTGACAACCACAGCTAGCAAGACAAAACCATAATCGTACATTTGGTTGTTTCAATATCAGCCAAAATGTCTGAGGGCCTGTGCCCCATCAAAAGTGGTTTTAAACAATAACTATAATGTTATTTAAGAGTTGTGTGCTTTGCGATTCTCAAGGCATGAAGAGCTGCTGTACCATGAATGATAAAATACCTTTGTTCTATGTAGCTTTCAAGTCTTAAGGGTTTGGTTCACAACTAAAAGCCTCCAGTAGTGCCCACAAGCGTTCATTCAATGCAAGGCTTCTTCAAATCTGTACAGTGTATACAAGAGTTACAAATGCCAATTTCACCAAACTTTCATTATTGTCGTGGGAATTTGAGTAACCGAAAAGATGTTTTCATAGCTTTTATTAAATAAAGACAGTCCTCTGCTTTTGAGGTTTTAATGAACTAATAGAAATCTTCCTGTAAAAACATTGCTACAGAAGTTCTACAGGTTCACAGAATGGGGGTCAGCAAAACGCAAATGTATCAAAAGTCAATCACACACAACCACTCAATCTCAATTATGCCAATGCATGTTTCCCGAGCTACAATGTTTTCAGAGGGGCGCAATGAACCAAAATAAGCCCTGCCGCGGTGGTCTAGCGGCTAAGGTACTCGGCTCCTGACCCGCATGTCGTGGGATCGAATCCCGGCTGTGGCAGCTGCATTTCCGATGGAGGCAGAAATGTTGTAGGCCCATGAGCTCAGATTTGGGTGCACGCTAAAGAACCCCAGCTGGTCGAAATTTCCGGAGTCCCCCACTACGGCGTCTCTCATAATCATATGGTGGTTTTGGGACGTTAAACCCCACATATCAATCATGTACCAAAATAATGTTTCTTCCTTGCTTCCATGACAATATATTGTCAGTCAACAGACACAAGTTCCTTCAATAACTAAGCTTGCCAATGTTTTTTTTTTTCAATTATTGGTATTCTCAGGACTAACCAGAAGCATTGTAGAGAAGAGCGGCTAAAGTAAACGAGTAAAATATAAGAAATACTGTATAACAAAATACTATATAACAAAAAAGGGAAGATAAAACACCATAAAATAGAGCCCAAAAGGCAACAAACAAGATATGCTTTACATCATGTAGCGAAAATAGGACACGAAAATGCACAATCTGGTAGCAATGACAGTGAGTGACAATGCATAATAAACCAAAAGGATTAACTCATGTGCTTTCATGCATAAATGCAAAAAAGAAAGATAAATTTATGTAATCATAAAAGCGACGAAAAATCCGTACAAAGTAAGAAGACAAAAGAATGTAATTCGGAAAAGAAAAAAAAAAGACCTGAACAGAAATAGGTGGTAAACGAACAATAAACCTCAAGTTCAGTTGTGAGCGTGAAGCAGCTTTAGAGAATGTATGTTAGTGCTTTGCGGAAACAGTCTGTGTCTGATAGCAAATAGTGACGCAGGCAAGCAATTCCACTCATGAAATGTTCTTGTCGAGGATGAATATGAGTAGGTGACTGTGTGCTGTGAAGGTGCGTGAACATTGAAAGGATGGTCGACGCGTGAGAAGATATAGAATGCTGGTGTAATGTATCGAGGCTTCAGCTCATTGTGGTAGCGCACCTTATAAAGAAGGCAAAGATGGCATTACTTCCTAGAAGGAGAAAGAAGAGGAATACCAAGTGTTTCTTTCATGTTAGTGACACTGGCAGTTCAGATGGCTGTGAAGGATAAACTGGGCTGCTTGATTTTGTACATTTTTGATTACATTTGTGAGAGTAGCAAGACCAGAATTCCATATCGAGCATGCGTATTGAAGGTTACATCTATCATGGGTAATGGGGAGCTGTTGTTTTAGTTTCGGGGAAGCAAAAGAGTAGTTTCGTTTAAAATAGCGAAACTTGCAGTTACGTAATGATTCGACGTAGGTTCGACGTAGTGTATCCGATCAGTATTTTTCATGTGAGACTGTTAGTAATATGTACACAAATATATTTATGGGACATAACTTGGTCAAGCGAAATATTATTAAGTGAATAAGTAGGGCAAGCCGTATTATTACGAGAAACTATTATTGTTCTGCATTTAGACGTGTTAAGATTAGAGAAATTATTGTTTTGCATTTACACTGATAAGCGCAAATGCAATTCCTGAGATGCTTTTCATAGCTGTGCCACTTCGTATCTAGAATTTCAGGCATGCATATGTTATTAAAACTGAAAAATATATCACGTAGTGCACAAATGTGGTAACGCTGGATAGACCCTAATTGTACCTGCAGTAGATGGCACTCTGGAGTCGTTCGTCCTCGAGTGTTGCCGCATTTTCCTCACTACAGTTTTTCAATGTTGCAACTATTGAGGGTCACAAGTTACATAATGTACAGCACACTGTCACAATCATGTCAAGTGGAGTCAGTTCACCCCCTTCACGAGAAGCAACATAGATAACAGGCACGATAGACTTTAATAACACAAACTTATTCCTAATAAGGCGAATAGCATGATCTACGTGAATTCTAACATTCGCAAGCTTTGTTGTTTTTTCAACGTCTTCAGGAGGCAGCTGCTTTTTCCCTTTTGTGTATGCCGGGACATGGAGACGCGCACAAAGAAAGCCAACACTATTCTTTATGTTGAGTCCCCTACCTGTGAGGACAACATCACTGGTAACCAAATTGTGTACTAAACCACAATGTTCTATAATATGCTTATCGCTGACACGGCCTCCCCAACCTTCTGAAATGTATGTTAGGACACCCTGTGGTGCAATCGCAATAAGAAACTTTGCAGTGTTACCTCTTTTGTAAGTCGACCATGTTTCACTTCTGGAAAGCAGAGATGAGGGCCTTTCAAATTTTATTTCAAAGCAGTCAATTATTACTGCGTCTTCAGACCGAAATGAATCATCGAAAGCTTGAGGCATAGTACACTACAGTGCCTCACGCCCTGGCCACGTTATCTGAGATTTAGGCCGACAGTGTGCACCGTGCAATCACTTATCGGAAATTTTTTGATACTGTTGCTTCGGAAACGTTGAAGCGGAAATGAAGGTCAGTGTTGTGAAGGTTCACCTCTATTTTCATCATGAAGAGGATGAATTCCTGGAATTTTGAGAGGCTGTTGGTAATGCTGTGGGATACAGCACTCCCCACAAGCTTGAAGATGGCTAAAAGATCAACGAGGTTGGTCATCCCTGTGTAGAACATCACTTTTTCTTCACGACTCCTTAGTGAATTTTCCGAGATCTATAGCTTTTTCTCTATACGGGCGGCATATAGGCGCTTAATCATTGAGGTGCAGTGTTGCTCCAGTCGCTGAATGTCTTCCTTGGACATCTCTCGTCTGCACTGACAACACTTGTAATGAAAAAAAAAACCTAGAAGACTCCCAAGTGACGCGATAATTTCGCTATCCGCAGAAAACGCCTCACAACGCACTTCCAAAGCCATTCGCCTAAATGCCGGAAACGGCCTCTAACTACACTTGGCGAAGCGAAAGTACCTACAAAGTGGTTCTAAGAGAGAAACAAAGAGAAAAGTGAGCTCCGTAACTGTCTGCTTCAGCGAGCGACACCTCAACAGTAGCTCACAAGGGATGGGGGTGAGAAGGGATTAAAAGGATAGGACTCGCCTCAAAAGTACCCCCTTACACGTATCACTTTTGTCGGCGTCGGTTTCTACAGTCGGGTACGGCGATAGTGGCCAATCGGCACACGGCTCGATTCCAATCGCTGCTGCGTTGGCCCGGGCACGCTTTTCCTGTGCTTCAGCTTCCCGTTTTTAGGCGTCCACTTGCCGTTTTTCGGCGCGTCGTTTTTCAAGGCGTTGGTGTCGTGAGCGGTCTGCGTATTTGGCGCCGTAGCCTAGGAGAAGCGATGGAGTCCAGTCAGGGTTTGTCTCGTCGAACAGTTTAGCTGGCTTTCCTAAGAACACAGAGTGACCATTTACAAAAACTGGTCCTTCTTTAATAAACCATCAATTACCACGCTGTGAAAGTTGAAAGCAGTTTTTTACTTGTTATGGAGTACACGCCACAGACTCGCAGGTTGGGGTTCTCGGCGTCTAAGTGAGCACGGTAATGCGCGCCAGCCATAAGCTGCGCTGCTTGATGCTGAACGCTTTCGTGCGATCGCAGTGATTCTCCACGATGTTAGGCATTGACAACAAGTGTCTGTTGGTTGGTTTTAGGGGTGAAGCTTCTTATAGCGGCACCCGTTCGTCCCTCGTAGTCATAGTAGTAGTCGTAGTGTGTAACCAATCTTACATTTTGACCGCCAAGGTAGTGCCAGTGAGAGATTTCTTCTGTGAGTTGTTGAACAATAAAAAATTCGCAGCGTGCACGTTAACTAAAAGCCAAATTCTCCTGTCTCTCATATCCCCTTAGCCGCCATTGGCATGTACATTGAGCACTATCTGACAAGAAAGGGTTGCTACGTTATAATCGCTGGGCATAACCTCCTTGGTTTTAGAAATGTTTAGCGAGCGTTGGGCCGCAGTGCCATGAATACAGTGAACTGGTATATACCATGAACTCGAGGTGGTTAAAGGTGGAAAGTAGACACAAAGCGCAAGCCGTAAGAAAGTGTGCGTGTGGCACCTCTCGTTTAGTCCTTGGAATGTCCGCTGGATGGCGGTGCATATGCGGAATATGTGATGAAAAGGTGCGAGATGGTGGTACTTGGAGTGTTGAATAGATGGACGAACGTACACACAGACAGATGCATTGACGGACTCACGGATGGCTGCACCGACGGATGGACGCATGGGTGGACGCAGGGGCGGATGCACAGATGAACGTGCAGACGCATGAACAGACGCACGCACGGACGGGCGAATGGACGCACGGATGGTCACACAGACGGACGCATGGACGGACGGAAGCAAGAACGAATGGACGGACGGATGCTTCGCCCGCTCTTCATCATTCACTACTTGGATATGCTGCCATCTTTTTTTTTTCTCGCGCAGGTGTCACTGCAGTTGGGACAACCAAATATCGCGCACAAGAGCATGGTGACAACATCAACAACACGGCTTGCGATGACTGTGGGCGAGTGAGCGGTTCATATTAATGGCGGCCGCATATTCCGTAATTCTTTCCCGTGACATCAGTGCAAGCTAGGTATACGGCGAATCGTGTGTGGCTCACAACGCAACACCACTTGCCACCTATCGCACGCCCACCAACACTGAAAAGGAAATCGCATGCTCAACCAAAGAAGCGCCGACCTAACCGACACAATATAAAGCAGACAAGCAGACGGTGCAGTTGTACATCAATTCCGTCACTTCCGCTAGGCAAAACTCAACGTCACAAACACAATTTTGTCATTATTTCTGGAAAGCGAGGGGAGCGTTTTGAGGCAAGCTATACAATTTATTTGAAAAGAATCTGCGAAACTCCCAAGCCTGCAATTTGGCATGAATGGCGCAAATTTGCAAATTAACGTAGCCAGTGAATCGCATTCAGATTCACTGACCTCAACGAATAGCGAGGGTTAGCGTTTATATCTACACGATTACCTAAAGGGAAAAATTGGCAGATCCTAGGTACAGTGGGAATCAATGATATGCGAAGCACAAATGAGGAAGGTTGAAATGCCACTTTCAAATCACCACAACGTTACTAGCTGGAGGTAAATTATGCCGTACACAACTTCCATGTCATGACTATATGTTTGGATGTGTCGTTTACCTTCTTCATCTATTCACGTCACGTGATGCCAAATTTAGTATATGTGGAGCTATAGCAAAGCGACCGCGAGCACGCTATGAGCTTGGTATGTTCTCATGTTCTTACATGACACGCGTCTGATGATTATCCTGTTTGCACCAGTCATTTACCTTCGTCATCCATTGACGTCACGTAACACCAAATTTGGCATATGTGGAGCTAGCGAAACGGCCTCGAGTGCATCATGAACGGCCCAATATACTCCAACGTAACGTTGACAGCGACGCTACATTAGCAAAATGCGAGCACTCTATAGTCTGACGGCAAGTGCGACCGGCGTGACCAGCGTCCGTCGGCGCGGCCCGACGGCAACCGGGGTGAAATGTGACATGCTGCATTCGGCGCCAATGCGTTACCATTACAGCATTGCGTCTGCCTCCTTTCGAGACGGAGGAACTCCAGATGCTCTGAAACGCGCATGCGTTAGAGCAATGGAGCGCGCACCTGCGAGTATACGGCAAGACCGCCGCCTCGCGTGGCAACGCCGGCGTGACGCGACGAAACGAACGCCGTCGAGCACGCGCACCGGCGCCTTCACTGTGGCATGTAGTTGTGTTCTCACACGACCTGCATCTCATGATTATCATGTTTGCACCAGTCACATATCATCGTCATTTGACGTCACGTAAAACCAAGTTTGGCATATGTGAAGCTAGCGAAATGGCCGTGAGCGCGTGATGAGTGTGGCATGTAGTAATGTTGTTACATGACACGCATGTGGTGATTATCATGTTTGGATGTGTCATTTACCTATGTTGTCTGTTCGCGTCACGTGGGCTTATCAGCTGTGCCATGGCTCAGTGCCTAATGTCGCCGTTCGTGTTTATCACGCAGGTGCTTGCTTCAATCAGCCTCCCCGACGCCTGCTGCAGTGCCGCAGCTACATCGCGCTATGAATACTTCGCGAATCCAGGAGCTATCACGCGTACGTCGCTTGCTGGAATCCCTCTCCACCTGGGAAAACCAGCTCCAGCCGCAGGACCAAGAAATGGCGTAATCATCCACACTTGAAGGACCCTGTTTTGACAAGATTCACTAAGATCACCGACGTCAGGATTCCCGTCACCTACAAAGGGCCGCTCCCAACAGCCGACGCTTCGTGGGCTCGTCAGCTGTGCCATGGCTTAGTGCCTAATCTCGCCGTTCGTGTTTATCACGCAGGTATGCACTTACGATTGTCCTTACGCTAAGAAGACTACCAATCGTTGTTTAGTGCAGCTGCCGAGCCCACGCTGCGCTGCGTCGTTGCTTTGTAGTTTTGTGAACGTTGCTCTCGAACTGTTGATGCTGTCGGGAGACGTGGAGGAAAATCTGGGCCCTACCCCGCGCATCCAAAACACACTAACGCTGAACAGATCCTTGCTGACATCGTCGCACGCATAGTGAAAACCGAGGATCAATGCAAACTATTACAGGACTTGAGGTCAGATGTGGACAATTTGTGGAGAACATCCATGCAGACGTTAGAGAGACTTGTTGGCATTCAGGACCGATTAAATGACGCCGAAGACAGGTCGCGTCGCTGCAATCTTGTCTTCTACGGCTTTGTAGAAGGCGAATCGGAATCTTGGGCAGATAGCGAAAAACTTGTAACCAATATTTGCAGAGACACTTTGAAACTAACACTGGAATTGAAGGATATTCAAAGAGTGCATCTTATCGGCAGAAGCGCCCACGACAAAGTTCGTCCGATAATTGTGAATTTTGCATCTTATAAAACTAAGGACGATCTGCTATCTAAAGCGATCATGCTCAAAGGCACAAATATAGGCATATCGGGGGATTTTTGTTTCGCAACGTATTCTGTTTGTCGTCAGCTGATTCGCTTCGCTCGTGAATGAAATACGGTCTTTAAATTGCGCTACAATAAACTCATCAAAGGAAAAAAGACATACCGCTAAGACACTGTTCAGAAATCGGTGAAAGAAATGACAAAACGAGGCAGCTAGCAAAATAAAAATGCCACAACACCTTATCTGCCACATTCAACCCTCCGTAAACCGCCCCAGAATGCCACTATATCTACTTATGACGTCACATACTCGATTCTTTATACTAACATTCGTAGCGTTCTCCCCAAGCGCGACGAACTATCCACCGTAATCCAATCATCTGATTGCGACTTCATCATTCTTACAGAAACATGGCTGTCATCACATATTGCCGACTCGGAAGTTACTCCGTACCTGCCCGGTTTCACTATTTACCGTAGAGACCGCTTACTAAGCCGAGGTGGCGGTGTCCTAATTGGAATAAAAACCTCAATTAGTCACTTCAAAATAGAACTACAAAGACCCCTAGAGATAATCTTCATGGCTTGCCGAACCTGATCAAACCTCACCATTATCGGAGGGTGCTACCGCCCCCCGAACCCACATTGCTGATTTGTGCACGCAATTTATAGATTTCCTTGACCTTATTCGAAAAAAAATATCACGCTGCAAATTTATTAACCTGCGGCAATTTTATCTACCCTTCTATCGACTTGTTTAATCATTTAAATGGAGCCACTGAGGAGTCCGGCCAATTCCTTGCTACATTCCATAATTTTCAATTAACGGAAATATTAACCCAGCCCCGCCGCGGTGGTCTAGTGGCTAAGGTACTCGGCTGCTGACCCGCAGGGCGCGGGTTCGAATCCCGGCTGCGGCGGCTGCATTTCCGATGGAGGCGGAAATGTTGTAGGCCCGTGTGCTCAGATTTGGGTGCACGTTAAAGAACCCCAGGTGGTCTAAATTTCCGGAGTCCTCCACTACGGCGTCTCTCATAATCATATAGTGGTTTTGGGACGGTAAACCCCACATATCAATCAAATCAAATAATAACCCAAGCCATGAGGAAGACAACTCACACCGCCAACATTCTTGACGATTCTTATGTCCAACACAAGCTGTATCCAGGCAGTTCATCACCTAAAAAAATTAGTGATCATAAAGTTATCATTGCATTTTTTCAATCATCACTTCAGACAGAAAAACCGAAGAGGAAGCAAATAAAGCTTTATGAAAAAGGCAACTATGAAAAATTAACCGCTGTACTGGAACAATTCTATACTTCTTTCGAGCAAGGTTATTGCGACCGCTCAGTAGAACAAAATTGGAGGCTGTTTTCGGATAAAATGCAAGAATTAACTGAGAAGTATGTTCCAATGGTAACTATTCAAAGCAAGCAGTCAGTGCCATGGTTCTCTAATTCAATTAAAAAGGAAATAAGTACAAAGGAAAGATTGTTTAGGAAAGCGAAGGCAAGAAATGATCAACCCATGTGGCAAGCATACCAAAGTGCAGTAAGAAAAGCTTTCAGAAACCATTCGCGCTGCTCAACGAAACCTCTTCGAGATAACATTAACAAATGTGTGAAAAAATCACCCCAAGCAATTTTGGAAGGCTGTCAACCCATCTCCATCAATCAGGATAACACTATGACGACAAGAACACTATGACGACTTTGTGGGAGCGGCCCTTGTTGTTTTATGCAATCATGTCATACCATACCAGTCTTGAAACATGTCACGTGAACGAAACCACCGCAAAGAGTAGCAACACCATGAAATGTAAATCATGACATTCATGGCATACATGTCACGATCTTTATGTTGTGACTAGTCAAATATGCTCGTTATATAGTCATGTTATGCCATACCAAGCTTGGTCTAAATACCATTATCCAATCGGCCAGGAGAGCTAGAAGTTGCAGGCGGCTAGATAGATAGATAGATAGATAGATAGATAGATAGATATATAGATAGATAGATAGATAGATAAATAGATAGATAGATAGATAGATAGATACATAGATAGATAGATAGATAGATAGATAGATAGATAGATAGATAGATAGATAGACAGATCGTCGAAGTTTGCTAAGAAAAGCTTCGCATTTAAAACTAGTCGTTCTCGTCGTTGCGTTTTCAAGCAGTTCAGTATTTGCGCGGATAGCAGCTGCACATGCCACGTCCGCTGGCACTTCGTCGTCTGCTACGAGGAGCCTGGTGCTGCAGTAGCGCCACCTATACCGGTAGTAAGTTTGCACCGTTTTTATTGTATAGCAGAGGCGGAGAGTTTGGCAACTGAACAGGGTCTATAAACGTTGGTCCAGACGGGTTCTCAGCAGCCTTCTATGCAGGAACAAAGCCGGGGCGACCCCCGTGGTCACTGCGGTGTACACGTGGAGATGCCAAAGTACTCGATGACCACTGGGCAGAACGGCCGATATCCTATAAAAGCTGATTGATTGATATTGGGGTTTAACGTCCCATAGAAAAGCTGTCGGTACGAAGTTTTTGAACACACGATTGAAGCGTTCTTCAAGTCCATTTGTCTGGGGGTAGTACAGCGAAGAGTGAGAGAGAATGGCACGGTCCTTCGGGAACTGAATAAATGCTAGGGAGCGAAACTGAGAGCCGTTTTCACACGCAACTTCGTTTGTCAGAAGTCCCGTAATTAGGGAGGCAATCGCCCGACATCTGTCTGAGCTACTTTCAACAACATAATAATTGCGTGCTCATTTTTTTTTGTTAACAAATAAAGCCTGCGACCACTGCACGCATCAGAAAGAAGTAGCTTCGAACAAGCTCCTTTAAGCTGGTGCGCACCGATGACTAGCAGACTAGCAGGGGTCGCGCGACCATTCACGACTGGCGACCAAAAAGCGACTGATGTTCACATCTGCAGAGGCTGCATGCGAGTGACCGGAAGTCGCAATAGCGGAGAGTCACGTCTGGAAAGGGCCATCCAGCGGCTTGAGGAGGCCCTGGCAAAGCAGACGAGAAAGGGAACCGACGCCCCGGACAACGGGAGCGGAGGAGCCCGAGTATCCAACGCCTAGCAAGAGCACAACGTCCTCAAGATCTAGGGCCTCGGACTATAGGACTATTAGCCATAGTCTTTAGATAGGGAATACCCGCGCCCTGCGCGGCCGGTGACTTCCCGCACGCCGGATGCGCGAAAAATGTTGTTTCTCTCTCTCACGTCCGGATCTTGTTATCACCGGGGCTCTTCGATTTTCCACTGCTGGCTACCCGCGGGCTGCCAGAGCCAGCCAGAGCCAGCCAGAGCGCGTTCGTTTTTCTCCGGCTGCTCCGCCCCCCCCCCCCCCCCCCCCGCGGCGCACTTTCGGTTGGCGTTCGTTTTTCTCGGGTTGGACGTTCTGGCGACCCGCGGGGAGCCCGAAGGTCACCAGACGCTTCCAGGACACTTTAGTTGTGGAAGCTTTCTGGAAGGTTTTGGGTAGGTTTCGGGCTAGCAGACGCCGAAAAGATACGATACGCTCTCGGTGCCATCTTTGTGTGGACTCGACAGATTGAAATGTGGGTTCTGCGCGACCTTCAGTTGTCAATTTACTTGGCGTTATCTTTAAACGCCCGTTCCGCCGTGCGAGACGTCATTACGAGTGGCGGCGGGTATTTGAAGCTAATATTTTTTGCTTTTTTGTTGTGTGTGTCCTGTGAAGCTTCGAATTCCTTCCGCGAACACCGGCGTGCTGTAGTCCGCTCACTGCGCTGTCTCATGAGTCGCGGCGCCTATTGAGTTTACCTCTGTGTGTTTGCGTGTGAGGTGTTCATTTTTATTTCATGACACCTGCTTTCTGTTGTTGTCGGTTGTGGCCGAGTTGAGAATTTTGCTCGTTGAGATATGTTGCATTGCAATGAAACATTTGATTACAATAAAACTTGGCAAACGTTCTATCTTAAAAGTATTAAAACCGCTGTTTCAATTTAGTAGGTCGTAATAATTCACATTAAATACATGTTGACATCGTTTTTGTATGACGCCCGATTGCGTTCGCAAATTGCGTTTATGGTCTAATATATGTTACGTTACGACGTGAGCAAATTTCTTGATGAAAATAAATTTACACATCCCTCTGAAATTTCATTTGTTTTCGGGTGGCACGAAGTGCATATATTTATTACAAACTGTTTCTATCAAGTGCTTCCCCAGAGCGATTCAGCCCCTTCGACACCCCTTTAACGCTAAAGATAGTACCCCACGTATCTTGCGCTGAAATAAGTCAATCGGAAGACGTGCGACAATGTTTACCATACAATTCAGTGCCGTTTCTACCGCATATCTCAACGTATGAAGGCAACTCAATTTAATCAAAGTGGCTTTGCGGCGCGTAGTATGATTGATGTGAGAGCAGATTTAATATATGTATTTGAGCTGTCGCTTTCGTGTACTTTTTTGCAAGCGTATGGTAGTATACCTTTCGTTAGATTTCGCCTCATGTCAAGCAGTGAATCGTAATACACGCTGCGTTAATGTGAGCATTTAATTGTCGTCCAGAGCTGCGACAGTGGTCCTTGCAATGTGAATCACGCGTCACATATTCCAGAACAATAAGTAATAATAAATGCGGGATTGAGCCCACTGTGTGTGTTCGCGCGGCAGAGTTCTTATATTTGCATTGTGGACTTTGCGGTGATTCACATATTTTCATGCGGTGTTTCTAATGGCGTTATGGGTTTCCTTAGAATGTTTACCATGTTCTATTTTTAGATACAACCCTCCTTTCGACCTTTGTCATCCTTGCGCGCAGTTTTCTGTTGAAGTTATAGATCTCGCACGTTCGTTTCGCTCAATCAGAGGGCGTGACTTGGCGGGTGTCGTACTCTTACTAACCTATATAGTTAGTGAAGTGTGGCAGTTGGGGCTAGTTGTTATGACATCACGATAGTCATAGCGCGAGAACAGAACGACGACAAAGAGACAAGGGCACGAGCGCTAACTTCCATAAAGTGTGGCAGCTTGGGCTAGTTGGTATGGCATGACGATAGTTATAGTGCGAGAACAGAACGACGGCACAGAGAGAAGAAGGACACGAGCGCTTCGTGTCCTTCTTGTCTCTGTGTCGTCGTTCTTTTCTCGCGGTATAACTACTGCTAACTTCCAATTGAGTTTATTGCGTAGAGGGCGAAAACATATAGAGGAGACAGTAAACCATGTGGCACGAAGATCAATACATGAGTAAGGGAAAAAAACACAAAGCACAGAAAAAGGCAAAAAAGTCTATAAGCAAACGAAACAGAAAAGTAAAAGTAATATAACTACTTGAGCGCGCATTCTAGGAACCTGAGTTCCTTCTCGGACAGAGACACGGAGGGCTTGCTAATACAAGCCACCTGTTCGCGTGCCATCTGCGCGGCCTCGACGATAACTCAGGTGCGCTCATCCCTGTTAGAAATGTTAGAAACGGGAAAGATAATTTTCTTGCTCAGCACTGCACTGAATGCAACTGTGAGCCCCTTTTAAAGGATACAGTGACGCTGTATAGGCACAGGGATGAGCGCACCCGAGTTATCGTCGAGGCCGCGCACATCGCACGCGAACAGGTGTCCTGCACTAGCAAGCCCTCCGTGTCTCTGTCCGAGAAGGAACTAAGGTTCCTCGAAGGGTTCGGTGCGCGCAAGTAGTTATATTACTTTTACTTTTCTGTTTCATTTCCTTATAGACTTTTATTTGGCTTTTTCTGTGCTTTTGTTTTTTCCCTTACTCATGCATTGCTCTTTGTGTCACTTGGTTTTTGTCACATGGTTTACTGTCTCCTCTATATGTTTTCGTGCTCTGAGCAATAAACTCAGTTGGAAGTTAGCACTCGTGCCCTTGTCTCTTTGTCGTCGTTCTGTTCTCGCGTTGTAGCTATCGTCATATTAGTGAATAGTTCGCTTCCGGTTTTTCGTGACCTTGTGTATTCGCGATGCTTTCGATAAAGCGAGGCGCGCGCGCCCTTCTGTTTTCGCTTGTACATGTTAAGTGCCAACCACTGGCACGCGTATGCATGCGCCTATAGGCGCATGCATGACGCGTATACGCGTCAAAAGCGTCTAGTCGCGCCTGTGGAGAAAAAGGGCGTACAACCTCTGGCACGCGTCACCTGCGTCGACGCCCACGCGTCCAAGGACGATGCACAATGTTGCTTGACCTTTTGGCTTAGAAATCTCCAAGTTCAGCACATAACGGCACGTTCCTAACTGGAGCGGGTTTATATGTTTTAGATGATATGAGAACACGTTAAAAATTGATGGTGCTTCACCCAACATAGTTTAGAGTATTTTAGAAGTAATTGACATTCCAGTGCCCAAAGTAACTACAGCGGTATGCACCAGAAATCAACATCGGTGCGTGCGCCGCCCCCGCGAATGCACATTCGCGTCAAGCATACTGTACGTCTATCATAGGCGTGTGCAGAGTTCTCCTTCAGGAGGGGGGGGACAAAATTTTGTCGCAGTTCCCCCCCCTCCATGTAGGGGCTGACTTAGCGCCCCCTCCCTATTATGTTAATATATGGAGTTGACATTGAGCTTCCCTCCTCCTCTCAGCGGTCAATGAGGCGGCGGCTGCCCTCCTGATCAGGTTTACAAACGACCGGGTTTCTATACCTGCACTACCAAATTTATTAACTATATCTTGAATATGCTGGTTCCTTCAGTATATTTACACATCATATGTTATAGCACTCAACTTAATAATCACGCCTGAAACTTCATGATCTGACAGATTTAAGTCAGTCATAAGACTACAATTGAGGCCAGAGTAGCAGGCTTTCGATTGATGTGTGTGTTCGAAATATCCTCCAATGCAACAAAGCACACTTGGTTCTTTTTTTGATACAACAGATATTGGTCATAAGATAGGAACCAAATACTGCGTAGAATGCCTTTCTATAGGGCATTTCCTTTCCTATTTTAGAATACCTTTCTATAGGACATTTTCTATAGCCGTAATGTGCTCTATTGCAACTAACTGTGCCTGACACTTCATGATCTGACACTTCAGATATGACATAACGCTTCAGATATTGGTCATAATATTGCAACTGAACCTTGCATGGAAGACTTCTGGACGTTGTCTTTAGTCAAAGTATTCTCTAAAACGACAAACGATACCGAACTGTTCATGAAGTCACAGATATTGGTCATAATATTACAACTGAAACCTTAATGCAAGACTTCTGGACGTTGTCTTTAGTCAAAGTATGCTCTAAAATGACAAACCGCACCCAGCTGTTAATAAAGTCACAGATATCGGTCATAATATTGGTCCTGAACCTTGTAGAGAAGGCTTTTGAACGTTGTCTGCAGCCGAAATGTTCTCCAATACAACAACCCACACCCTACTCTTCATGATGTGACGGATTTAGGTCATGAGGCTGTAATTGTGCCCCGTGCGGAGGGCTTTTGAATGATAAGCGTATTGTAAATATCCTCTAATGCAAGAAACTGCATCTGGTTCTTAATTATACAACAGATACTGGCCATAAGAATGGAACCAAGCACTACGTAGAATGCCTCTGGTCATTTTTTGTAGTCAAAATATGCTCCAATGCAACTAACTTTACTTGAAACTTTCATGACAAGACAGATATTGGCCATAGGACTGCAAATGAACCTTGTATGGAAGACTTCTGAACGTTGTCTGTAGTTAAAGTATTCTCTAAAACGACAAACCGTGCCTAACTCTTCATGAAGTCACAGATATCGGTCATAATACTGGAACTGAACCCTTCATGGAAGGCAGCCAAAATGTTCTCCAATGCAATAAAACACACCTGACACATTATGATGCGACAGATATTAGTGATCATATTGGAACCGAGCACAACGTGAAACACTTTCGGATGGTATATTTTTTTATCGTAAAATACGGCAGCCCAATTTGAGGCTACTGCAAAAGTGGCGTACATATATACAAAATGAAAGGATTTAAACAGGAATATCACAATAAGTGTGCCAAGGTAAACAAATATCTCTACCCTTGAGTGCACCCTGGTAAGAAATCAGAGAAATAGAACATTATTATAATACAAGTGCCTCCAAAAAGTCAGACACACTGGTATCAGGAATCAAACCAAGTAGATCAATCCAGTGTTTGATAACTTTATTTGAACGTGTTAGAGAGCACTACAAATGACTTCTAAGCTGGATGGTGATTGCGGATCAGTGCTGTGTTGAAGGCTTCAGCACTTTGCTGGTAGTATAAATATCCTTTAACACCTAAAAAATGCATCTGTGAAGAAGATGTGCCTGCAGCGAGCAGCATCGCCAACGCCCGGCTCTCTTACCTCGTACTTCAGCTCGCTGCTGTGCCGGTCTCTGCTGGACGGTTCATCACGCTGTCTTGCCGTTGTCGTTAACTACTAATAAACCTCTTCACATTTGGTGGAGGGTGCTGTTTATCCCCGTCGCTACACCCTGGAGCTGCGAAGCCACACGCTACAGCCCGTCATGACTGACAACACCAACCCATCGGCGTCGTCGCCCCAGTTCAACTGTCCCGGACATCCAAGGCTACGGGACCCGAAGGTCTTCAGCGGTGCGGATGGGACTGACGTGGAAGATTGGCTCGACTAGTACGAGCTGTTGAGCGCCAATAACAAGTGGGATGAAGCCGACAAGCTGGGCCACGTCATATTTTACCTCACTGGCGTCGCAGAATTGTGGTTTAACAACCACAAACAAAACATTCCTACATGGAGCGTCTTCAAGACGTCATGTGCCGAAATGTTCGGTCGGCCCGCTGTCCGCAAGCAGCAAACAGAACAGCGCTTGCGCGTCCGCTCTCAGCAGACTGGAGAAAATTTTACCAGCTATATTGAGGATGTCGTCGACCTTTGTCAACGCGCGAATGACATCATGCCCGAGTCGGACAAGGTCAAACACATCCTGAAAAGCATCGACAATGGCGCTTTTCAAATGCTCTTGGCTAGGAATCCAAGCACAGTTTCTGAAGTCGTCAGCTTGTGTCAGAGCTACGACCAGTTGAAAAAGCAACGCACTCTGACTAGGCAGCCTAAGCCTGGTGGTGAGTCGCTGTCCAGTTTCGACTCCATGCCTGATAATTCACCATTGCTTCAGCAAGTCCGAGCCTTCGTCCGTGAGGAAGTCGCCCGTAAACTTTTCCTCGTGCCCTTTACTCACGAGACCACCACCCGTCTACCTGCCCCACTTCGCACTGCTATATCAGAAGAGGTTGCACAAGCTGTTCCTCTTGCGCACTACGAGCCACCTCTATCTAGCCGTGGTGACTGCCCGGGTGTCGCACAGCCGGTAGGCGCTCCTGTCGCCTATTAGCCAGCCGTTCAGCCTGTGGCCGCGCCCCTAACCTATACAACGCAGCCTGTGGCTCCTCCTGTCGCCTTTTCGCAAGAGATGCAGCCCGTAGCCGCGCCGCTCACATATGCAGACGCTGTACGTAGGCTCCCGCAACCACCCTACACCACGTGCTCACAGCCCGCACACCCGGCTGCTTATACTGCACCTTGGGCGGCAGCACCAGTCGCCAATCTCTGGAGGACGCCCGATAACCGACCGATTTGCTACGCCTGCTTCACTCCCGGACACGTTGCTCGCTACTGCCGCCGTCAACCTCAGACGTTCGGCGACTTTGCCCGGTCGTCGCATCCCGGCAGCCAACCCTTCGTCCAATACGGGCCGGTCTCGCCCCCTCGCTATGCCCCTACTGACCACCTTGACTTCCAGCCGCAACGCGCACCCTCTCCTCGTCGGCGATCGCCCTCCCCCATGCGTCACCGGCCCAGACCCTCCGACCAGGAAAACTAAGCACCGCAGTTCAAGAGGCAAGAACTGCGCCGTTTTCAAACTGTTTAAGCCCTCGCTCCTCTCCTGCTAACGTGGTCGCAGTAACTGTGGAAGGTTATTGTACTTTCGCTTTTGTGGACACCGGCGCCACTGTTTCTGTTATTGCCGCTAATCTCTGCCGTTTATTACGCAAAGTAATGACGCCGCTTTCGGGACTGTCGCTTCACACCGCAAGCGCACAGCCATATATACGCATTTTTTCCTTTTTTTTGCTGCTCCCTGCTGCCAAAACTATTGACTTATCTCCTGTTTAACCATGTCTGCTCGTTTCGAAGAAGAGATGAGGAAAGAACTTAAAGAATTCAAATCTAAAATTGAACGTGAGCTCAGAAAGGAGTGGAGGGAAGTCAAAGAAAGTCTTGAATTCTTAAGTAAGCAATTTGATGAGAGCAAAATAAACAATCAAACGCTGCAAAAAGAAAACGAGGCCCTCAAAAAAGAGAACCTAGCACTGAAAGAGGATTGTGATAAGTGTATGAAACAACTAAATGATCATGAAACAAGAATCACAAATAGCGAGCAATACTCTAGAAATCGCGATGTGGAAATCAAGGGAATTGAGGAGGGTAGTAATGAGAATCTGCATGAAATTCTGTGTCAGATGGGAACAACCCTGAATGAGCCAATAACAGCAAGTGACATTGAAATTTGCCATAGAGTGAAAACCAAGAACGATGCTTCCTGCTCACACATCGTAGTGCAGTTTAAGAGCCGCTCAAAGCGTGACGCCTTTTTGCTCAAGGCTAGGAAAACTAGGCTATCAACAAGTGACATCGGTCGCTCAACAAATAAGCCAGTATTTGTTAACGAGCACCTCTGTCCCACTTTCAAGAGATTGCTCGGGATGGCAATCAGCAAGAAAAAGGCATGTGAATGGAAATTTGTTTGGACAAGCGATGGGAAGATTTTTGCCCGCAAGGACGAACAGTCCAAGGTAGTTCGCGTACACTGTGAGAGTGACATTGCAAAAATAATCTGAATGTACAGTGACACGCCTTCAACCACGATTTTGTACCGAAACTGACTTTGCAACCCGAAGATGTCAACCGACTAATAGCTTCCGAAAGCATTGTTGGACTAACGTGCTTCCATCTAAACATCAGATCTGCCTATCATAAACAAGACTTGCTAAACGTTTTCCTAGATCAGTTTTATTTCAAGTTCGACATAGTCATGCTCACTGAAACGTGGCTGAATTCGGACTGTGATGCCATAGTGAATGATAATTATCGCACTTTTCACTTAAACCGCAAGGACAAACGTGGTGGAGGAGTGCTACTAAATATCAAAAAGTGCATTACTTATGACCTACTTCTTGAATGTTGTTTTATAACTCAAGATGCAGAGTGTCTCACAATTGTATCACAGAACTATGTCATAGCTGTAATGTACCGCCCTCCAGATGGAATCGTCGATGCATTCATTGCATATTTGGAAGACTTATTGAGCTATGCAAGTGAAAACAATTTAGTATTAATTATAGGTGGTGATTTTAACATAGACATGTTAAATTACTCAAATGCTCAACACAAGTTATGCACAATGCTATCTTCATACTGCTCAAATATTGTGATTAAAGAATGCACTAGAGTGACAAATATAACGGAAACATTAATCGACTTGTTTATAACAAACTTACCAGAGCCCGAAGTCATCAGTGGTGTATTAGCATCGAGCATTAGTGATCATTTGCCCATTTTTTTGTTGACCAAAAAGCCTAATTCTGGCCGTACCTCTATAACGAGCAAAAAAATTCAAGACATCAATGAAAAAACCTTGCGGAACTTTCGCAACAGCCTCGAAAAAATAAAATGGGGTACTGTATACATGTCTACCACTTCGGATAATGCATATGATGAATTTTTGCGCCTATTTCTTGAAGCATACTCAGTCTTTTCCATTAATCACACATAAAAAAAGTAAAAAAGCGCGTAAGCCCTGGCTAAATAAGGAGTGCCTTAAAATGGTTAAAAAGAAAGATAGGCTTTTTAATATATTTCTCAAAACGCGTAACGCTGCCGACTGGAATACATTTCGGTTACATAGAAACAAAACTAATGCCTTATTACGTAATGCAAAGCGAAACTATCTGTACAATTATTTTGACATCGGAAATAAACAGAACTTGGACGTAATGTGGAGAAAAATTAATGAACTACTAAATCGTGCATCTAAAAACCCAGAAACTCATGAACTAAAGTTGAACAATCAAGTCATACAAGGAGCAGAATTAGCTGAAGAATTTAATAGTTTTTTTTTGTAAATCCAGTTTCTAGCTCTCATTCCCCGGAGGCAATAAAGGGGATCAGCAGGAACTCGGCGAGCATATATATGAATCCCACCACTGATAGTGAAATAGATAACATTTAAAAATCTCTTAAGAACGGCTTAACATGCGATATTGACAGCATTCAAGTTAGGCCAGTCAAGTCTGTTCTTGACATCATACTGCCACAGCTTACGCATATCTATAATCTTGCTCTCTCTACAGGCGTGTTTCCGAAGAAAATGCAAGTTGCAAAAGTTATTACAATATTCAAAGGCGGTGAAAAAAAAGCTTATCAAATTACAGACCGATTTCCATACTGCCCGTGTTCTCCAAAGGCTTAGAAAAGATAATTAATGCCAGAAAAATTGGTTTTGCAAACAAGTACAATTTAATTAGCCCAACTCAATTTGGATTCAGAAAAGGGAAATCAACAGAACTTGCCCTTGTCATGCAAAAAGAAATCATTTTAAAAGCATTCCATGAAAAAAGTCTAATAGCTGGCATATACATTGATTTCTCTAAGGCATTTGACCGCCTAAACCACTTAACACTCACTAAAAAACTTGAATTATATGAAATTAGAGGTACACCGCTCGCTCTTATAACGTCTTACCTGCAACATAGAATGCAATGTGTTTGTATTCAAGGCAATTTATCTCGGCACAAAGCAATTACCTCAGGTGTACCTCAAGGAAGCTTACTTGGACCACTATTCTTTAACTTCTATATAAATGACATTTCTAAAATTAATTATGGAGCAAAGTACATAACTTATGCAGATGATACAACTATTTTCTTTCTCAGCAATTCTTACGAAACTCTTCAAAATAACGTTAACATAGCTCTGCGTGACTTACACAAGTGGAGCGTAATCAATTCTCTTGAAATCAACACAGCCAAAACAAAAGCTATTATCTTCACACCCCGACAATCACCTGTAGCACCCACTCTGAATCTTACCTTAGGAAATTCACGTATCGAGATTGTTGACTCAGTAAAATCACTTGGTGTATTTTTTCAAAAGCATCTATCATGGGACATTCATATAAATCATGTTGTTACACAGGTAGCAAAGGTAGTAGGAATTCTGGCGAAATTCAAATTCCACTTGCCAACAGCTGTCAAGCTTCACATTTATAATGAACTATTTCTTTCTCGCTTAAATTATTGCTGTCTAGTCTGGCGCACTACAACGTTAACAAACCTGAACCACCTGTTTGTTTTACAAAAGAAAGCACTTCGTCACATTGCATGCGTGGAAAAAACTGCGCACACAAAAGCCCTGTTTATCAAATATAACATCACGTCCGTACACAATTTGTATCCATTAAATCTAGCCAGAAAATACAAGCATGATAAAGACGGACTACTTCGTACATTTTCTTAGTTGACACCACTCACAAGGTCATATAATTCACGAAATGATGATATCTGGAAAATACCTTTTTCACGCATTATGATAACACAACAAATGCTTCGTCATACGCTTCCAAAATTGTTAAATGAACTCCATCAATGTGAAATCATTTTAGAGACAACTGGGAACAGTGCAATCAAAGCATTCTTTGCCGCCAAGGATTGATGCTCTTTCTTTTTGTAAAAAAGTATAGTTTCTGTTCAACGAGTTTTCAAGTTTTAACTGTTTTCTCTTCTTTTTTGTCTTTCGCCCCGCCGCGGTGGTCTAGTGGCTAAGGTACTCGGCTGCTGACCCGCAGGTCGCGGGTTCGATTCCCGGCTGCGGCGGCTGCATTTCCGATGGAGGCGGAAATGTCGTAGGCCCGTGTACTCAGATTTGGGTGCACGTTAAAGAACCCCAGGTGCTGGAAATTTCCGGAGCCCTCCACTACGGCGTCTCTCATAATCAAATGGTGGTTTTGGGACGTTAAACCCCACAAATCAATCAATCAATCAATTTTTTTTTGTATTTCTTCAGTTATTTTTTTTGCATGAAGAAACGCTGTTTGCGATCTCATGATTATGTGAATGATTTACCATTAGATGGTGTGCACATTTTGTATTGTATAGTGTTTGTTGTAAATACTGTAATACTGTGTTAGTATAAGTATTTGTATTATATCAGTACTGCATAATCACTTCCATGCTCTCGCTGTATGCCATGTAAAACGGGGGCTCGAGGCTTCTCAAGTGGATAAATCCACTTTTTCTTGAGCCCTTCTGTTCCACAACACACACACTTGTGGATGAAATAAAGTTTGATTTGATTTGATTTGATTTGAAGTAACGCCTCTCGCAGCCTGCACTGCAAGAGTATCCATCGAAGGCATTCTTTACATCATGGAGTTTATTGTTCTTCCTGTCTGTTAGCATGACGTCATCCTCGGGTGGGACTTCCTATCCCGCCATAATGCCGTCATAGACTGCGCACGCGCCGAAGTTGAGTTTTCACCCTTGTGTGAGGACCCATTACTGGACGCTCTTCTTCAGCCGCCGAAGTTCGTTCATGAAGATACCGATATTCTGCCTGATAATTTCGCACTTGTTCCCATTTCATGCAACGCCTACACTGACGCTACAGTCCTTTTTATGCCTTCCGATATCTTCAAATGTCGTCGAGCTTTGCCGCTGCCTTTCGCAACAATTGACCTTGCCGCCGAAGGAAGCAACATGTTCGTAAGCAATCCGCTTTCCGCACCTGTCACTTTGCTTGCGGGGGAATGTCTCGGCCGCGTGCAGGATCTCGACCCTTCGTTTTTGGTTGACGTCCCGGATGACTACTGCGACCACCCAAAAGAACTGTTGGCACTCGGAGAGTCGTCCAATGATACGTTTTCTAGCGCCATCACCGACACTCTCACTCCCACCGAACATGCCGACCTTCTGGGTCTTCTGAATGAGTTCAGAAGTTCTTTCGATGTGTCGCAACTTCAACTGGGCTGCACATCACAAGTCAAACAGCATTGTGGCCCTGGCCTACACCAGCCACTGCGTCAAAGACCATACCGTGTTTCCGCTGAAGAGCGCCGCGTCATCAATGATCAAGTCGAAGATATGCTTCGTAGAGACGTCATTCAACCATCTCACAGTCCCTGGGCGTCTCCCGTCGTCCTGGTGCGTAAAAAAGACGGATCTATTCAATTTTGCGTGGACTATCGTCGTTTAAATAAGATAACCCGCAAAGACGTCTATCTTTTGCCGCGCATTGATGACGCCATTGACACCCTTCACGGAGCGGAATTTTTCTCGTCGCTAGATTTGCGGTCTGGCTACTGGCAGCTCCCGATGGCTGAAGCCGATCGCCAAAAAAAACGGCATTTATTACACCAGACGGACTATATGAACTTAACGTCATGCCCTTTGGGCTTTGTAACGCGCCTGCCACGTTTGAACGTCTTATGGATAATACGCTACGTGGCCTCAAATGGAATATGTGCATCTATTACCTCGACGATGTCGTGGTTTTCTCCCATGACTTTACTACGCACCTCCTTCGCCTCTGGATCGTTTTCACTTGTCTGAGCAACGCTGGTCTGCAGCTTAGCCTGAAAAAAATGCCGTTTCGCTGCACGTGAGCTCGTCATCCTAGGCCACATCGTATCCAAGCACGGCGTATTACCTGACCCAGCAAAACTTCTAGCAGTCGCCGAATTTCCCAAGCCGACGACAATAAAAGAACTTCGAAGTTTTGTAGGCCTATGCTCCTATTTCCGGCGCTTTGTTCGCAATTTCGCATCTATCATGTCACCGTTAACCCAGCTTCTTCGCGGTGACGTGCACCTCTCCTCCTGGTCCCCTGCATGTGACGTTCCCTTCACTACTCTGCGCCGTCTGCTCACTTCCCCGCCTATTCTTCGCCACTTCGACCCGACGGGTCCTACCGAAGTGCACACCGACGCCAGCGGCGTCGGGCTAGGTGCGGTCCTCGCTCAACGAAAGCCCAGCTATTCAGAATACGTTGTAGCCTACGCTAGCCGCACTCTGACGAAAGCCGAAACTAATTACAGCGTGACAGAAAAAGAGTGTTTGGCTCGGGTGTGGGCACTTGGAAAGTTCCGGCCTTACACACGGTCACCCGTTCGTTCTAGTAACTGATCACCACGCGCTTTGCTGGCTCTCCACGCTGAAAGACCCTTCTGGCCGCCTTGCGCGATGGGCACTCCGCATCTAGGAGTACGACATTCACGTCGTATACCGCTGCGGACGCAAACACTCTGACGCTGATGCCCTGTCCCGCTAACCTTTACCACCAGATCAGACGTGTGGAAACACTTGCCTCCAGACCTTGTCATCGTTAAATCTCGACTCGATTGCCACCGAACAACGTCGTGACCCATGGACCGCCTCTCTTATCGAATATTTATCTGGCACGCCCAACCTTCCAATATCCCGATCCCTCCGACGTCAAGCTTTTCATTTCGCCATCCGCAATCAACTTCTTCATCGACGCAACTACGCTCCCGATGGCCGCCGGTGGTTGCTGGTCATTCCACGCACTTTACGATCGCAAGTATGCGCCTCCCTTCACGACGATCCGCAATGTGGCCACGCCGGAGTGTTCAAAACATATGAACGCGTTCGCCATCGCTATTACTGGCGCGGAATGTACAATTTTGTACGTAAATTCGTGCAGTGCTGTCCTGACTGCCAGCGACGTAAATCAACACTGCCACGTGCGACTGGCGCATTGCAGCCACTTCCATGCCCTGCCAAGCCATTTGATCGCGTCGGCGTTGACCTCTACGGTCCCCTTCCATTGACACCAGATGGTAATCAGTGGATTATAGTGGCGGTTGACCACCTGACACGCTACGTCAAAACAGCCACTTTGCCGAGCGCTACAGCTCAGGTTGTCGCCTCTTTCATTTTGCAACGCTTTATCCTTCGACATGGTGCACCTCGAGAGCTCCTTAGTGACAGAGGCCGCGCTTTCCTTTCCGAGGTCGTCGAAACTCTGCTTTCGGAATGCCACGTCATTCATCGAAAAACGACAGCATACCACCTGCAGACTAACGGACTAACGGAACGGTTCAACCGCACGCTAGGTGATATGCTCTCAATGTACGTGGCATTTGATCATAGCAACTGGGACCGTGTTCTCCGACACGTTACGTTCGCATATAACACCGCAATACAAACCACCACGGGATTCTCACCTTTCTTTCTTCTTTACGGACGTGAGCCTTCCCACACAATTGATACCCTACTTCCTTACCGTCCTGATGCTTCCGAGTGTCCACCTATCTCCGATGCTGCTAGACAAGCCGAAGAGTGCCGCCAGCTCGCCCGTGCGTTCACCTCGGAAGAGCAACAACGCCAGAAAGAAAGCCGTAGCACCTCTCTTCCGGATCCCAGCTATGCCCCAGGGTCTCTTGTTTGGCTTGCCATCCCATACCAAACTCCGGCACTCTCCTCGAAACTTGTTCCCCGTTACGAGGGGCCTTACACTGTTTTGGAGAAAACCTCTCCGGTTAATTTCCTGATTGAACCAGTTTCCCAATCGGACGACATGCGCTGGCGTGCACGTGACATCGTCCATGTTTCCCGACTGAAACTGTACCATGAGCTTTTGCCTGAAACTTCTTAAGTCGCCAGGATGGCTCCTTTTTCAGCGGGGGTGATTGTGAAGAAGAAGATGTGCCTGCGGCGAGCAGCATCACCAAGCCCGGCTCTCTCGCCTCCTGCTTCGGCTCGCTGCTGTGCCAGTCTCTGCTGGACGGTTTATCACGCTGTCTTGCCGTTGTCGTTAACTACTAATAAACCTCTTCACACATCTGACACTTCTTGATGAGACAGACATTGGTTTTGAGATTACAGCCAAGCACTGTGGCTTTCACATGTCATCAATTGTCAAAATACTCTATCATGCAATAAAGCATGCCCAAAATTTTTGATGGGACAGATACCGATCATAGGATTGCACCAGGTCACCGTACAGAAGTTTTGGCAAGTTTTCCAACAGAGCTAAACTGGATATGCTTAAGTGCATGTATATATAGAGTACAAGTTAATGCATATATTAAAAGAACTGAACAGAAATGAAGCACTCCTTGGAAACACATACTAATATTCAGTGTTCGAAACCATGGAATAATATCCTCAGCTCATTACAGTTTGGAGAAACAGATAAATACATGCACAGTTCTGAAGGGTCTCATAAGTCACATGAGTCACTTTTTGCATTTCTTCTATACAAAGTGATGTATCATACTAGTGCACCTTCATTCATTCTGTGCATACATGTGGTGATCTTCTCTTCTAACTATCGTGTCATCGTGCAGCTTATTTCAAATCAGGTGCTTCTCACAAGGTTTTCAGTTATTTGTCCAGCTGTAAACAAAACACGCGTCATATTATAGTAAACTGTAAAACGACGGAGAAGTGCCATTGTATGCCTATAGCTATGATTATCAGAGTGAATTATAAATTAAGAATGTGTGTGTTAGAATGCCTCCAAACAACGTATGTGCTACTGAGCGTGGCAGAGAAGCAGAAGAAGCGAGAAGTGAAATAGCAGGCAATACCAGCAGCACTTAATCATGCAACTTTCTTTTTCGATCACCACAGCAACGCACGCTCGAGTTTCTGTCTTGTACGGGAATGGAAATGAGACTGCTGACAGCTGAATATTTCAGTGTTTGTGGTACCCGGCACGAAGTCACCTCACACTGCTACCAACCAGCGCACGCTTGTTGTAAGCTTGACAACACACGAAAACGATTTGCACCGAAGCCAACGAATGTCTCAGCGTCGTACAATCCGTGAATACACTCCTATAAATAAGTACGTACGTTTTCACATCACCGAAATGTGTTGGCTAGTGCGAGGTTTGCTTTCAGCGATGATGAATACCGATGTTGAAAACAAACACAGTGCAGATAAAAACTCCTCCGTATGAACTACGCAATGTTTCAGGCGTCGTATATGGTGACTATGTTGCGACGGAAGCTACCGTAGCGTTTTTTCAGCCGAGGTTCCTCGCATGTGCTGGTTCATACGAACTAGACGATAGAGGCCGGCGCGGATGCAGATGACACCGGTCTCAATCGCCTCCGCGGTAGGTGAGGGCTCACGCTCAAACCTTCGAACCTCCGAAGTCTGTTTACACTCGTTTTTAGTACAGAAGGTCTCAGATTAAAACACAAGAACACCGACATGCTTCTTTCGCTCAGCCGACAATCGCACTCGAGACCGGCGCTAGCATAGCCGGCCCGCATTCGCTGGATTTGTCGGCGTCGCTCGAACTCGGCATGAAACTGCGTCACGCTGGTAGCACTCGCAGTCGTTCGCCTTGTCGTTGTCATTCTAGATTACGAAGCGGTCATTCAGGAACGTTTGGAGTAGTTTCCGTGCTTGCATCCAGCACTCGGCTGTTCCTTCGATGCGGTGGCCATTAGGCATATAGTTCCGAGGCATCGCGGCCTCTGGTTGGTTGGCGCGCAGCCCGTGGTTGGTTGGCGCCGCTTCACGCATGGTGACGTAGCGTACGCGTGGCAAAAATATCAAGCCCGGTTTGATTCCTCGCGCCTCCTCGCGTATGCTCCTCTGACGCCGACGCCGAGAGGCACATTTGACGCTTTTGACGCGTAGACGCGAGCATACGCGTGCCAGCGGTTGGCACTTTACAGCCGCTTCACGCATTGTGGCTCCTTCTCTGGGTATGCCCCACTTTCAGACCTCAGGTTATCACGGTGGTGTAATGTTTTCCTTTTCTTCGTTGCTTCTTTTTTTCTGCAGTTGCATAGCGAGGTGTGCCCAAGAACAATGATTGCTAGGTTGTTGAAAAATAAATAGAACCACCTAAAGTGTTTTATCAATTTATCATAGCCGTTGAGAACTTTGTCGGTTCGTTTCACAGTCGTTTCTTTGTGCACTTACAGTGCACTTATTTATCAAAATTGGTGTACTCGGTTGATGTCATGATTGTTTTACAATAAAAATGTATATGCAACTTCGTGAGCATTCTTTACACTTTGCCACGGTGTAAATTTCGAAAAAAAAAAACGTCACCTGCATATATGGTAATCGATGTCCAAATATAGCGGAGGTTTATTTGGGATGAGGTAGTTTTCAAACTAGCGTAGTGTTAAGTTCGTGTTTTTTGATGCGCTAAAAAGTGCGGTAATTTTCATTGCCTTCTTAAGCATCGTGAAACGTCGAAATTGTATTTGAAGCATATGTCGTTTCATCCTAAATGTAATACGTGAAAAATTTGTTTTTTTACAAAAAGAACATCATTGATTTCTTTAATTTCCCTGGTTAAAGTCAAAAATGTTTTGTAGCATTCTGCGAGGAAAAAAAAAACATCACGTGGTTCGGTCATCTAATGTGGTACAATGCGTCAATGAATTTTGAAAATGACCTGTTCAGTGCCTCTCCATCGATAATATATGCGCGTGAAATCGGATGCAGGTCACTCAGAAATAATTATGCCGCAAACGTTGTAGCAAAGGAGAAACAAAGGCACAATTAATTCGTTGCCGATTGAATATGTGGCAAGCTTTATAATCATCGTCCGATTCACCGCCACAAAACTTGAGCAGACGACCTGTACGCGTCGGCTATCGCTCGCGCTAACGTGCGTTACAGTACAGCTTCGATGAAGGGCGAACTCCGCTTGAGTTAAAAAGCGTTGCTGCAGTGACGGGCGAGACATAGTGAAGGGCTCACTGTAAAAAGCGAAAGTCAATGGCGTGCAGGTGCGCCAACAATGAGGGTCTATATCACACACGTTAAAACAGCCTCCGCTGATAGCGGCATCCATTCTTCCCGAGATGCCGCGATACGAGAGGTGCCGCGCTGCGTTCAAACCTTTGTGAAGCTAGCACGTCCTTCGGTTTCGTTGTCTGCCGCAGAGCGCACTGGTCTTCGGTTATATATGATTAGGTTGAGTGTCGTACGTATCCTTCACGTTGCGGCTGCTTTGTACTCCCTTTTCTCGGTACAAAAGGACGTGGTAGCGGTTTGGCTATAGAGAAGGACGCGCATATCTGCGATGCGCAGGGGAAAGTTGGTGTGTAAGGTAAATTTTAAAATAAGTATAGGTAGGGGATGGCGCAGAGCCCACCGCCTCAATTCTCAAGATGCGCTAGCACACACCACCGCCGATCGCTTGTTTTGGTTACCTCCCATCCGTAACAGAAAGCAGGTGGACGCGCCTGCTCGTACTAGGGAACTGAACCCTTTCTTCTGCGTGGAAGGTGGACGCCAGAGTGAGAGATCTGTGGATGGAGGGAAGAGAAAGTTGCTGTTGGACACCTGTAGCATCCCAGAGAAAGGGATAATTGTACTCCCTCTCTACAATACATTGTTGTTTTTGCCTATAAAAAGGCGCGACCAGGCGCAGCCTACCATCATTCTTGCTAGCTAACCACAACATCATGTCAATACACGTTCTTATCAACGATGTGGTGACCGAAGTTTACCCTGCACTCGATGATGATGAACTGCCCATCATTGAAGACGGCCTGCCTATCTACTATACCGCAGGTACGTTCAAGCATTCTTCTTATGATTATGCACAGCATTGTGCGTATTCAAACTTTCTTGGCGCTTAGATATACTGTTTTTCTATTGCAGATGGCATGCCAGTCCGCATTGAGACGGTCGCGGTGGTTGCTGCGCCGCATGGTTCGCCAGAACGGCAGGAGGGGGATGCTGTGCCGCATCACTCTCCCGATCGGCACATGGAGGAAGATCCTGCGCTGCATTACTCTCCCGAACAGCAGCTAGATGGTGCGGCGCCACATGGCCCTCTGGAACGGCGGACGGAAGAGCTGTGGTCTGAAGCTTGAGTTGTGTGCTTAATTGGGATGGTGAAAAATATCAGATGAACATCAGAAATAAGAAAACTAAAAAGCAAATGTGACAAATACTTTCTGATCAAATCAACTTGGCATTTGGCAGCGAAATTCTCCCAACCCAGTAGAAAACAAACGGAGGGTTCTCGAAAAGAAGTACCGCCTGGTGAAGCAACATAACAACAATTCTGGAAATGACAATGAAACTTGCGAATTCTAAGAGTAAAATCAAATTTGAGACTATTTCTTTCATTCTTGTCAATGGAATGAACATAGATCATGTTATTGCTCTCACGTTCTGTAGATATGTTGTAAGAATACTGTTAGACGCCACGCCGGGGTGATGCAACCGTTTAATAAGCCGAACAGCAGCGAGACAACAGCCAGCAGTTCCAGCAGCAGCTGCAGCAGCACGAGCCTCTGCCACAACAAACGTCTTCTTCGTCGTCTTTAGCAAGCCCGTATTTTTGCCACTACATTGACTGCCCGGTGCAAAAGGAGCCATCCTGGCGACCTATGGCACATACACAACTGGCGGGTCGTAGTGAAGTTTTAGACGGCCGACGTGCACAGTTTCACGCCCACGGCGCCGTTGATCTTTAGGTGGCTGAATAGGTTCAACCATGTAGTTGAGTGGTGATGTCTGGCGCAAGATCCTGTACGCACCATCATACTTGGGTGTGAACTTTGAGCAAAGGCCTGGGGCAGACGATGGCACGCGGAGCCACACGATTGTTGCAGGCGCGTATGGTGATGGAGATGAGCGTTGGTCATGGGAGTCCTTCTGGCGAGCCTGATTGTGCGTAGTAAGCGCACGTGCGAGCTTCCGACATTCTTCGGCATATGTGGCGGCTTCGGCCAAAGTCGTCAATTCTGAAGGGGTCTGGGCGGTAAAGAAGGATAGTGTCCAAGAATGATGAAGGTTCCCGACCATAAAGAAGAAAGAACGGGGCGAATCCAGTTGTAGACTGCATTGCGCGGATGTAAGCGTAAGTAACGAATAGCAGTACGCGGTCGCAGTTCGTATGGTCGTCGGCAGCATATATGGAGAGCATGTCACCCAGCGTGCGAATAAATCGCTCGGTCATCCCGTTGGTTTGGGGGTGATATGCGGTGGTTTTCGATGTACGATGTTGCATTCGCGTAGGAGGGCTTCTACAGCTTCCGACAAAAAGGAACGCCCATGGTCACTAAGAAGCTCACTGGGTGCACCATGCCGAAGGAAGAGGTTGTGCCGAAGTTTCGACGTAACGCGTAAGGTGGTCCACGGCTACGATGACCCAGCGGTTTCCATTTGGTGTGTATGGTAGGGGACCGTACAAGACAATTCCGATGCAGCCGAAAGGCCGAGAAGGACACGGCAGTGGCTGAAGTGGTCCTGTGGTTGTGCGAGGGGAGCTCTTCCGGCGTTGGCACAAGGTACAAGAACGGACGCACTGCCTAACAAAGCGGTACATTCCGCGCCAGTAATATTGAATTCGTAGGCGAGCATACGTCTTAACTACACCTGCGTGGGCGCATTGCGGATCCGCGTGGAAGGAGGCACAGACGTCAGAAAGTAAGTGGCGAGGTATCACCAGCAACTATTTGCGGCCATCAGATAGGTAGTTTCGCCGGTACAGAAGACCGTCACGGATGGTAAAATGGCAAGCAGTTCGTCGAAGTAAACGGTTGTCGGTACTTGGAGACGTCTGAGACAGGCACTCTAAGATAGATGCTATCCATGGATCCTGGTGTTGCTCAGAGGACATGTCGAGATGTTCAAGTGAAGAACATTCGTAGCAGGAGACAGACGCTGTAACATAATTGTGGGGAAGTGGCGAGCGAGAAAGATTGCCGGCGTCCGAATGCTTGCGGCCTGACCGATAAATTACACGAACGTCTAAATCTTGGAGACGTAGTGCCCTGCCAGCTAGGCGACCGGATGGTTCTTTTAATGACGACAACCAACACAATGCGTGGTGATCAGTCACGACGTCAAATGGGTGACCATATACGTAAGGTCGGAATTTCGTGATTGCCCAAACAATGGCAAGGCATTCTTTCTCGGTGACTGAATAGGTCTTTTCCGCTTTAGTAAGGGCGCGGCTAGCGTAAGATACAACATACTCATCAAAGCCAGATTTACGATGAGCAGGAATAGCGCTGAGGCCTACTCCACTAGCATCCGTATGGATTTCGGTTGGAGCGTCTGGATCAAAGTGGCGTAAGATAGGTGGTCATGTCAGAAGATGCCGTAACGAGGCGAATGCTTCATCGCATGCTGGGGACCATGCCGAAATGTCTTGGTTGTCGGCAAGTAGCTGCGTCAGGGGTGTGATTATGGTGGCGAAATTGCGCACGAAACGGCGAAAGTATGAGCAGAGGCCGATGAAGCTGCGGAGTTTTTTTAGTGTAGCTGGCCTGGGAAAGTCGGCGACAGCGCTATGCTTGGCTGGATCAGGACGAACACCATTGTTGCTAACAACATGCCCTAATATGGTAAGCTGGCGGGCAGCGAAGTGGCATTTCTTCAAATTCAGCTGCAGTCCAGCGTCCGAAAGACAAGTCAGGATGCTTGCGAGACGGCTGAGGTGGGAGTCGATGTCCTTCGAGAAAACGACGACGTCATCCAAATAGCACAGGCATGTGTTCCATTTAAAGCCCTTATGATGTTGTTCATGAGACGCTCGAAGGTGGCAGGCGCATTACAGAGGCCGAATGGCATCACGTTAAATACATACAATCCGTCAGGCGTTACAAACGCAGTCTTGGGGTGGTCGACTTCATTCATGGAAACGTGCCAGTAGCCCGATCGAAGGTCTAAAGAAGAAAAGAACTCTGCTCCTTGTAGGCAATCGACGTTGTCATCGATTGTTGGCAGCAGATAAACATCTTTTCTCGTGATCTTATTAAGACGCCTGTAATCAACGCTAAATCTGATGCTATCATCCTTATTTTTCACCAGTACAAACGGAGAGGCCGAAGGGCTGTTTGAAGGTTGTTTTACGCCACGTCGAAGAATTTCGTTCACCTGATCATCATTGGCACGGCGTTTAGCGTGAGAAACTCGATATGGGCGCTGGTGCAAAGGTGCATGGCTACCGGTGTCGATTTGGTGAACGATTGCAGATGTGCGACCCAAAGAAGGTTGGCTATGGTCAAATGACATCTTGAAGCGATCTAGTAGAGCCAGGAGTAGGGTGTGCTGACCAGCGCGTAGTTAAGGGTCAATCAATGGGAAAAAAGCCTCCGAAGATGAAGTGGGAGGGGTATCGGAGGTAATGGTCTTTAAGTGAGATAATGGCAAGTCGTCAGGTAGGTGACTGGACGAAACAAAATCAATTTCCTCAAGGTGACCGAGCACTTCGCCACGGAATAATATGGCTGGGGAAGGAAGCGAGTTCGTTATGTAAATGGAGCCACGGCAGTTTTCTACGGTGACAACTGCGAACGGGAGAAGGAAGCTTTTGCGAGAGCCAAGGGCGTCAGAGGTGTAAAAGAGGGCGGTGACAGAGGGCGCGGCGTCGCAGAAGAGTGGCACAAAAACACAGGATAGAGGAGGGATGTGAGTGTCCGCGGCCACGGTGACTCGGGAAGATAGCGGCTTAAAAGGTCTTTCAGACGTCGGTGCTTCACACAGGGGCAGTTCAGACATCGTCGACAACTCTAGTTCGGCACGCGCACAGTGAACGACGGCATGATGAGCACCGAGGAAGTCCCAGCCTAAGATGATATCATGCGAACATGGGGAAAACACAATGAATTCGACTACATACAAAATATTTTGGATGACCAGTCAAGCTGTGCACGCTGCAGAAGGTTGAATGTGGTGCGCAGTGGCCATGCGGAGAGAGACATCGGAATGTGGCAGTGTAAGCTTCTTCAACTTGCGGCATAGTTCACCGTTCACCA
Source organism: Rhipicephalus microplus (assembly GCF_043290135.1). NCBI lineage: Eukaryota > Metazoa > Arthropoda > Arachnida > Ixodida > Ixodidae > Rhipicephalus > Rhipicephalus microplus. Next base: position 77,094,497 of record NC_134700.1, on the reverse strand, counting down.
CTTAGCACAGACGCGGCAGCACCAGTATCAACAAGCGCTTGCACCAGTACACCATCAATATGCACAGTTATTTCATTAGCAGGTAAAAAAACGTTTGCAGCATATCCACGGAGTGAATGATGGAGAGTGGGGCGAAGCATTCGTCCGTCCATGCGTCCGTCTGTGTGACCGTCCATGCGTCTGTTCGTGCGCCCGTCCCTGCGTTCATTCTTGCATCTGCCCCTGCGTCCGTTCATGCGTCCATCCATGCATCTGTCTCTGTGTCCGTTCGTCCATCTATTCAACACTCCAAGTCCCACCATCTCGCATCTTTTTATCATATATTTCCCATATAGAAGCACCGCCATTCAGTGGACATTCCAAGGACTAAACGAGAGGTGGCACACGCACACTTTCTTACGGCTTGCGCTTCGGGTCTACTTCCCACCTTCAACCACCTTGAGCTCATGGTATATACTAGTTCACTGTATTCATGGCACTGCGGCCCAATGCTCGCTAAACTTTTCTAAAACCAAGGAGGTTACGTCCAGCGAGTATAACGCAGCAACCTTTTCCTGTCAGATAGTGCTCAATGTACATGCCAGTGGCTGCTAATGTGAAATGAGAGACAGGAGGATTCAGCTTTTAATTTCTTACGGCTTGCGCTTCGTATCTGCTTCCCCCCTTTAACCACCTCGAATTCATTCATGGTATATACTAGTTCATTGTATTCATGGCCCTGCGGCCCAACGCTCGCTAAATTTTTCTAAAACTAAGGAGGTTACACGCAGCGAGTATAATGTAGCAACCCTTTCTTGTCCGATAGTGCTCAATGTACATGCCAATGGCTGCTAATGGGGATCGCAGCGTGCGCGTTGACTAAAAGCCGAATGCTCCTGCCTCTCATTCCCCATTAGCATGTTACTTCCTCTCATTCCCCATTAGCATGTTAATTGGGCGGGCGGAGATCGAGGAAGCATCGGAGAATTAGAGCGGTGCCGTGGTGAGGGTGACCGATTCCTGTCGAAGCTGCGGCGACGTGGTGGCGACTGATACGACGTGGGGGGGGGGGACGAAGATGAATGTGGTGGCTCTGGACGACAGCCGTAAGTCGCCCCATCAGCAGTTGGGTTATAATTCTGATGACGGCAGCAGCGTGCTACATGACCGGGAAGACGGCAGAAATAGCAAATCGGCCTGTTGTCTGGAGTGCGGCAAGGGTTAGTGGATGGTAGTGCGGGTTGGCGAACAGGAGGTGGGTGGGGACGGACAGGGTGACTTGCTGCGTAGATGGGACGGGGCTGTCTAGCAAGATCTGTGGCGTTTGGTAGCGAATGCGGCGATCGTCTGGCGGCCTCAGCGTAAATGAGAGGGGCGGAGATAGGCGAAGGATGGTATGTAGGAGACAGGGCATCAGAAACTTGCTCTTCGACTGTCTTGCGGAGCGTTGGTATCAGCGTGTGCGTACTGGCCGGAACTTGCGGCACCAGAGACAAATGGCGCGCCACTTCTTCTCGGATGAACTGCTGAATTTGCTGCATTAAGGTGCTTTGTCAGGATGAAACAGAGCCAATGTTTAACGCAGGTGTAGAGCTCGTGTCGAGGTTTGGACGTCGAGTAGAAATGCGCTCTCTGCGCAGCTCGTCAAAACTCTTACAGTGCTGAATAAGCTGGGCGACGGTTTGCGGGTTTTTTGCAACGAGCATGTGGAAGGCGTCGTCCTCGATACCTTTCATGATGTGCCGTATTTTGTCAGCGTCAGACATGTGGGAATCGATACGACGGCAGAGGTCCAGAATATCCTCAATATACGATGTAAAGGTCTCGCCAGAGCGCTGTGCGCGGCCGCGCACAGCCCTGTTCGGCGAGGAGCTTGCGAACAGCGGGTCGGCCAAAGACTTCTGCAAAGCGCGTTTTGATGGTTGACCAAGAGGGTATTTCCACTTTGTGGTTGTTAAACCACAGTTCTGCCACACCCACCAGATAGAAATAAAGGTAAGCGAGCTTGTCTGTGTCATCCCACCTATTGTGGGCGCTTACCGATTCATACTGGGACAGCCAGTCTTCAGCGTCTTCGTCGTCGGTCGCGTTGAAAATCACTGGATCTTGCTGTCGTGGCATTCCGGAACAGGTGACAGATGGGATTATGACTGCAGGTGGCTTGGTCATATCGTCAGGCATTGGCGAGGCGGGGAGTTGAGGTAGAGTCTGGGATCGGAGTTCCAGTTTGAGACAACCAGCACTCTCTACAAAATGTAAGAATACTGTTAGACGCCACGCCCGGGTGATGCAACCGTTTAATGGGCCGAACAGCAGCGAGACAGCAGCCAGCAGTTTCAGCAGCAGCTGCAGCAGCACGAGCCTCTTCCACAACAAACGTCTTCTTCGTCGTCTCTAGCAAGCCCATATTTTTGTCAGTACAATGTTATTTTGATTTGTAATTGAAATTTCATAGTAAGCATGTTTGTTTCTCCTTATACTCTTGTTGCAATCGCTTTGTAGATGAGCAAATAGGACAAAATTAAACCAGATGCCAATGGGCTCATTTTTTTGGCACCATGTCAATCAGAAGTTCACTTCATTTTGGTTTTCAGGCAGCTGGCTGAGGTTCTGGAGCGGCAGCACCTGATAAATCCGGTGTGCGTCACTGGGGCAGAACGTCGATGAGTGCAAAGGTATGTTACAATTATTCTGCACATTTTTTTCTTCATGAAGCAGATTGTATTTATATGCTTAGGGAAGCGCTTGGATGCTATTCGACATAAATTTATTTACAATACATGTATGATAATGTGAGGGTTTCCACTTTGTACTAATATAATTGTTATAAAATTCAAAAACATATGGTTGCATTGAAGCATGCCGTTTATTCACAACAGACACAAATGTACAGATTTCCCATTAATTCTTATCTTCAGGTGCTAGAAATCGGAACAGGGCTGCAGTTGCAGGCTCGCATAGTATTCGTTTAAAATATCTCAGAGAATTATTATAAAATCAGACCAAATTCACTTCCTTCTCGAGTCATACGAAGGTCATACACATTGCCATCCACAGAAAAAATACAGTGACAGAAGCAATATATTTATCTTAATATTCTTCCAGCTTGCATTGTATAAGAACTGTTGGAGAAAACTACCACAAGTACAAACTTGTTTTCTCAATTATTGAGAAATGGAACCATATATATGTTTCCACATATGACACATGTAGAAATGGCACATGTAGGAAATTTGGCTTGCATTTTGTCGCCAGTGCCCAGTCAGGTGCGCTAAGTCCACAGATTCTAGCAGCAGAAGGCTCACTGCCCAGCACGAGCACGGCCACTGAAGACAAAGAAATGTGCCATGCAAGCCTTTTGCAACCAGTGGGCGCAGACCTGGAAGCGGAGTTGCCACAGGAAGAGCAACAGGAGGAGCAGCAGCAGCAGGCGCAGCAACAGCAAGAGCAGCAGGAGCGGCAACAGGGTACTCCAGCCAAGCGACAGAAGCAAGACCCAAACTGGGCTTTAATTAAGGGTTTTTCAAAATATTCAAAAGCTGCCGAGGAAAACAGAGAACGGCGCCACACAGAGCGCATGGAGGCAGAAGATAGGCATCATCAGGAAAATCTTGCGGTTGTAGAGCGCTTAGCAAGATCTTTTGAGCAACAGCAACCTTTTTCTGGTGACGAATAGCCTTCTGTAAAATAATCTCTGTAAGAAATACTTGGAGAATATTAATAACTTATATTGTCTTTACGTATTTTCTTCTGAAATTTCATTGTCTTATCTGAATGTGTATCTTCTTTCTTAAAAAACCTAAGTGATATGATTCAAGATGTATAGTTGTTCTTTATGCTCATTTTCTGTGCTCTATAGTAATGTGCTATGACTATTTCTTGTAAATTGTCATGACTATTATATGTATATTTTTTCTACATGTTTCAGTTGTCTGTACAGGGAGTGCCTAATTTTTGTGAATGCATGTTTATTTTTTCTACCACTGTTACAGCCCAAATGGGGCTGATTGTATCTATAAATAAATCTTACCTATTTGAAAAATAGTTCTTCTGTAAAAGCCCTTTTATTTCACTTGTGGTTTTGGTTTGATTCATTCCTGTTTTAGCTTGATTTGTTGTAGTGTTTGTTGTTTGTGATTTTAATTTGTGATATTGTAAATATTGTTGTATTGAAGCTTTCTTCGTACGATTCTGATTCTTCATGGTTGTGTGTACTTTTCTTTCAGTTCATATTTTTTACCTTGTAATAAACATCCAATAGTACAAATTGATTATTGCAGTATGTCGTTCATGGTACGTGCCATGCCTTGGCTTCGTTGTAGTCCCTCTAAAGCTTTACCTGTGTTGCAGCTTTAGTGCATGCACTTGCCTTGAGAGAAAAAAAAATTGATAGCCATGCCTGTTCAGAAACTCCATGAGCTACCAAAACTGCTGATATACATATGTGTGTGTGCAACACACTGTATAGATACATTCAGAAGTGTGGCAGCTTGGGCTAGTTGGTATGGCATGACGATAGTTATAGCGCGAGAACAAAACGACGACACAGAGACAAGAAACAGTTCAGTTCAAAAACATTTTATTGCAGTTATTGAGCATCCAAATAGGTCAGTTTACACAGAAAGAACAATGTAAGTGTTTTCTTCTGCAAGTAGAAGAGGATTGCTGCGACACACCTCCTTACATATATACACTAAATTCAAAAACATTTTCATCTCGTTTATTGAGAATTCGAATAGGTCAGGCTACACAGACAGAACAATATAAGTGTTTTCTACTCCAAATAGAAGAGGATGCATTTAAGATTTTTCTTTAACTGGTGGTGAAAAGTAAGTCAGCCACGCACTTGACTTAAGTAGTCACTTTTGGTTCATGCTTCCTGTATTCATGCTTGTTACATGAACCTATAATTGTTTATTACAGTTAGTAGAGTCTGCAATGCAATGCATTTTATATGCACTGTATGGAAAGTTACAATAATAAATTTCCAGAATACCGAACTGTATATGAATTTGTACATTTACACATTTAAAATTTTTTATTTTAAAGTGTGTTGTAATTGGGGGCAAAAAACTAAATCTGACTCTATGGGGTTCTTCATATGGTTGTGAAGCGTGTTTACTGAAATATTTTTGTTATCTGCAATCATTATGTTAAAAGCAGTCTGTATTGAAAACGAAATAAAACAGTATACATAACAAAAAGGTGTACCATACAAAGATCAAAATAACTTTGTGTACGGACAAGAGCATATGTGATAGCACCATCACCAACTGTCAGTGCGTAGAAAAAGAAGGAAACACAGAATAAAAAGGGAATGCTTGTTTTTATAAACTTACTAGTGTTTGTGTATTCAGATATCCTAAGAGCATTCTTGAGTATTATTTATGTGTCATGAAAACATCGTGTTGATGTAGAAGTCACATTCAATTTGTAGCATCAGTGTTATTCAGCAGTGTGATGTTGAACTAATCTTACACAAATTTTACCAAAATAGTCTGCTTGTGAGATACAAATATACGGCTAAATAGATATAAATTGACTGTGCTAGTATACAAGCGACATACCACGATGATAGTGTATGGCTTGTTGTTTAGGCTCGCTGGATGACCATCAAAAAGTCACTGTTTAGTTTTCCAATGCCATTTTTGGAGCTGTTTTGGTACAGGTTACTAAAGAAAATTACTGTTGAGAACGGCATTTATTTTTTGTAGCAATCGGAGCAGAACTTTTATCAATGGAAGATGCAATTATTTTATTTATTTACTTTTAATACTGCAGGGCTCTTTCCAAGACCATAACAGGTGAGCATATATACTTGACAAGCAGGTAAGAAACAAAGAAAGAAGGAAATTTCGCAAGAATGCAGTGCATTGATCACAACGGTATCCAATGTAAATTGGTATTATTAACTGTTAAAGAATATCCAAATATACATATAAAAATGATAAAGAAATGCAAATCAGTACAAAACAGAAGTAATATTTAAATATACTTATGATTTACAAATGTTACAAAAAGCATACATGTTACAGAAAACCAGAAAATACTCTGGACTGAGCACTAGGCCATTGACATGCCTGGAATGGTGATGAAATGAATCACGGACTGGGAAGGTTACTGTACAATCAGATGATATTTTGTGTTTCTGATACAAAGTCTGACAATGAATTTGCGTTAGTTATGGAGGGAACTAAACAGTCCCACTTTCTGACAAAGCTTGGAAAGCACGAGTGTTTGAAAGTGTCATTGTGGTAATTGTACTCTTTTAGTGTTTGTGTCGGGTTGCATGGGACTCTAATGAATGGCTGTACAATAATGTGTCAATTTTATAATAGTTGAGTGGAATAGAAGCTGGAAAAGAAATTTCATGCGTGCTTGCTTCGCTCTAACCGCCAGCGTTTGGATGCCACAGCTTGTGAGCATATTTGTGAGAGAATCAGTTCTTTTATATTTGTTGCAGATTAATCTCACGGCCTTCCCTCTGTACATTTTCAAGTTCTTTTCGTGTTAGTGACCGTGTAAGGAAACAACACTGTGTTAGCATATTTTAATACCGGTCTAATGTACGTTATATAGGCTAAAACCGTGGTAGATTGAAGGGCCAGTAGGACAGATCTGCGAAGACAAAATAGCTTTCGCAGAGCAATTGCAGTAATATTGGTGTTTTGCGCATCCCATCAAAGATCCGAATTCAATAATACTGTAAATTTTGACGTCAATTCAAACAGTAGCAGCATTTAGATAGTAGCAGGCTGGAAATTTTATAGGAAATACAGGTTCTGTTGAAAAAATTTATATACTGGGCCACCATAAGTCAATATTTAAAGGAAAAGCAAATGAAGTGCAAAATTGAGACTTCGCGGCGGTACGGAATTTTTGACAAGGTAGTTTCATGACAAAGCAGGTCTATTGCGCAGTGAAACAATCTTTAGAGCGGGTGACATGTGGTGGAATGTTTTCCCTATTAACTACTGCCAAAGTTTGAGGGCACGTCAGAGGAAATTTGGCAACTGTAATATTACAGTTGTCCAATTTCCTCTGACAGTTAGAGATACGAGATAATAAAGTTACAGTTAGAGATAGAATCAGATTAGAGTTACAGTTAGAGACATTAAATTACAGATATATATATATATCTAATTTAATATATCTAGCTGTAACTGTAACAATAACTCGATCATTTGCACATAATCATTCAAAAAGTTAACTGACTAAACAAAAAGTGCGTTGCTGGACCGCTAAAACATGTTGGTAAGCTAGTTCGTATGCATCAATAAAGACAGGGACATCATGAGGAGATGCCTCCATGCGTGCAACAACAGCCTCTGGGCGATGCTATCACGGAATGCTGCGGCCGAGCGGGTAGGTGCATTGTCGTCTTCAGCGGACTCGGCAGACGATACATCTGTGCTGCTGTTGCTCACCTCCAAGGCCTTCCACGATGTCACCGCCTCGTCGAGCCATGTTGTGCAGCACACAGGATTCAAGCACAATTTGCACTGCCTGCTTGATACTGCCGACGTCGATGTGGTAGAGCCTCTGGAATCTTGTCTTCAAAATACCAAAGGCGTGTCGATGAAGACACGCTGCTTCGTATGTGCGTAGTTGAAGGCTGCCATTCAGGGCTCCCACTTTGCCGTCGTGTGGCGGTAAGAGGACAGCAACCACATCTTGAGTGGATATGCCGCATCTTCCACGAGGTAGCCTCCTGCAAAGTTTCGCATAATTGATATAGTTGAAGGCACGCGAAGGTTCAGCAACTCGGTAGGGAACCTAGGCTAATCATTGCCACAATGTGTGCGGAAAACAACGTCGCATATCAAACAATTATCATGAACAAATAATTTGAACAATTGCTATAGAACAACAACAATGCCAGCAGCTGGGTCGTCTGGTGGATTTGCTCGTTTCGCGCCGGGTGTATTTCTTGCGCTTATTACAGATATATCTCATCTGCAGGACTGTATCTGACTGGGCTAGCTGATTAGTACAACAAAGAAGCTGGATACATGGCGTTTTTTTGTGTGTGGGTTTTATCCTAGCAATGACCTAGCGTATTGGTTATTAGTTCAGCGCCCTCGTCTCTCGTTCTTTCACCCAGGTCCAGCGCTGTTGGTTCTCGTCTTAATGCGTGAGCAATGTAACACGCACCTTTCTGCTTTGCTGTGTGCAAACAACTCAATAATTTGTGCATGCATTTTTTTCGCGTTCATATATAGTCATGCGCACAAAACACAGTAATTAAATTCTTACCTTCGCACTTTGCCGCTGCTTCTTCGTAGAAGAAGTTGTCGTGAAGTACTCGGGAGTCGTGAGCTCTCCCGGGAATTCCGATGAAGATACTGGTGAACATCATGTCCGTATCACAGACCCCCTGCAAAATTATCGAGTGGAACTTTTTGCGGTTGTAGTAGCTTTGTTCCGAGTCAGTGGGTCTAGCAATGCGCGCATGACATCCATCGATGGCACCGACAACGTCCGGGAGCCCCGTTCCGCGGCGAACGTACTTCAAGAAAGCGCTCTTGTTCCGCTCTCTCTCGTCGTGGTCAGGCCAGCTGATCTCCCGAGCCCTGATGGAGTCCAGAAAGTCGAGCACTCGGCTGATAGCCACATGCACAGTGGATTCGCTGATATCGAACTTGCCAGCTATCTGATACATAGTGTGCTGCGACCCTAGGTAGGGAAGAGCCACAAGAAGCGTCTTCATCGTCGTTATTTTTGGGCGTCCCCAAAATCCCGCCGGATAGAAGCGAGATCACTCGTATGCTTCCACAAGGGCTTCACATGTTCTCCTAGAAAGCCAGAGCAGCTTCCGAAACTCGAAGTCGAGGTATGCTGGCACAACACGCTCGACGTAAAATGGCACACCGTGTCGATCGTGCCTCTCCAACTTTGCTACCAGCAAAGTCATGAGAAACTCGTCGCTGCTGCACTTCACATCATTGTCGTCGTAAACGCTTGTTCTTGAGAGAAGCGAAAAAAAATGCAGTGACTGCGGCGAGCCGCTCTACGGCAATCATTTTTGTTGAGAGCGTGACGAAAAGAGACCAGCTTCACGAGCAGACGACGCACATATGAGCAGACGACGGCCGCTGCTCCTGCGTTTGATTTTGCGACCTTCGGGCCGTGGCCGGAACCACACGTAGCCTGTCTACGTAATTTCCTGTTAGAACCGGATGCAGCGTTAGCTTTTGGGAGCCCACGGGCAGCCCGGGGGTCTCCAGAACCATAGAGTTTCCTAATAGACACTAGAGGGAACTCTGGCGCTAGTGTCTATGAGAGCTGCAACGCGCAACGCTGCACAACGCTTCAGCGAGCATGGGAATGATGGGTAGTACACACATTTGTCTAATTTTTGTACTTCTGGCCTGCTTTTGGATACATGCGTGTCCGTGTGGCTTGGAGATGTTTTCTCACGAAAGAAATATTAGCAAATGTATAAGCGGTCGCGCTTCACCACCCTATTCTTTTAGACTTACGTTTCCAAATGGCATCACGAAGTTCAAAAGGGTTGAATCTTTCTTTCAATTCAAAACCGAAACACAGTGATAAACGGAGCCTCAAGTACGATTCGCCACCCGCAAGTACGAAGACTCGGCAAATGTGTGTAATACCCATCATTCCCATGGTCACTGAATGATTGCAGCGTCAGAGTACGCTCTAGTTAATTTTACGAAACTCTATGTCCAGAACCAACTCAGGAATTCGAAAATCGAAGAGCCCCAGTGAGAAATCTGGAGACCAGCGCCGATCAGCTGATCGCGGCCAGCTGAGTGAGCGGAGCAAACCGAGTGCACCGCATTTCTTGTGTTTATCCGCTCTCGCCTGCGCAATAAAAAACAACAAAAATTGAACATAGCTGATTGGTTCCAGCAGCTTTGCGACCGCAGGCGTGCGACTGAAAAATCGGTCAGGAAAGGCTGGTGCACACCGGCGGCTGGCAACAGTCGCGCGGCCATTTGCGACTGCTCGCAAACAGTCGCGAACGGTCTCAAACGGTCGCAAAGCGACTGCTTTGGCTAGTCACTTTCTGACCGATTTTTTAGTCACACGAGTGCGGTCTGGAAGGTGCACAAAAGGTGCACTTGTGATCGAGCTTAAGTCCAGCGACCGTGATGTGGCAGAGAAGTGCGGCTAAATTTGTAAGTGCTCTTGATCGGTGCGGCCGAACAGAATAATATCGTCGATGTAAAACAAAACGCTAGTACACTCCTTGAGAATCTGTGGCACCAGCTGCGGCAAGGCTGCAGGGGCGGATGCAGTCCCAAAGCAAAGTCATGAATGCAGTAAGGTCTCGGCTCTCGGGGTGCAGCAGAACCTGTTGGTAGGTGGACGCAAGATTGAACTCAGAAAAGATTGTTGCACTGACGAGGCTGTTGAAGAGCTGTTTCGTTTGAGGAACCGGAAAACTATCAGCGATGGCAGCTTTGTTATGTTCCCGAAAGCTGACACAGACTCTAATGCCAACGTCCTTACTACAACAATGAGGGCACCACCTCCAAGGCATTATTGCGCTCGATCCCACCCAGTTCTTCCAACTTACAGAGCTCTTCCGATACTTGAGGTCGGAGTGTCAGTAGAAGACGCCGAAGTTTCGATGCAACAGGAAGCACCTCGAGTCAAGCCTTGATGCGATGAACGAAGCGCTTGGCAAAGCCAAGGCTTGGGCCGAGGAGGGAGCCGAGCTCACTGGGCAGAGTCTTTGGAAGAGGGTTGGCTGGCTAAATTTGGCACGACCCTGAGCTGAGCAGCGTCGAGTGTCATGGCATGGCCGACGTTTCGAGCAACGCAGGGTTGAACCTTCAATGTGCAAGCCCAAAAATCTGATCACATTTATTCCGAGGATGAATGTACCTTTCACCACAACGTAGACGAGGAGATAGGCTGTGCACCCCTTGAACCTGACTTACTTGAAGTAAAACCGCGTAAGGGAATGCCGCGCTTTGAGTAATTGAGCAACTTCTTTTGCGGAGTGGAAAGAAGCGACGAATTGGGAAAACTTCACTTGAAAATTTTCTCTTCCAGGATGTAAATAGTCGGTCACGAGTCAACAAGAAACTTCAAGAGCCGGCGGTGAAAACCTCAATGAAAATGCCTGCTCCAGTGAAAACGACCACGGCAAGAACGAATAATACTTCAGCATCACTGGACAAGTTCTGATAGTCGACATCTTGGATCGAAGCAATGGAATGACGCTGTCGCCTGTTGCGAACTGAGTCGTAGTGCCCAATGCAACTGCAGTGAAAACAGCGCTGACCTTGTGCGGAACAGGAGGACCACGAAGAACAAAGACGCATTGTCTGAGCCGCTGAAGTGCTCAGGGGGACTGAGTCATTGTGCTACTGTTGACGGGGGCTTTACTGCGACGACGATAACCGATGGTGAGACGAGTGTAGTTGCGGTGTACCTCTTGAGAACTGATCGCCTCGCAAAGTCACCTGCTGAACGTGCTCGTGAACAAGCTCACAAATTTGCTGAGCAGTCTGGTCGAGTTGCTACTCCAAGAGTACGCACGCGAAAAAGAGAGCGATGATCCGAGCAGACGTTTACGAAGGTTTTCTGACGAAATTTTTTCTACCAACTAGTCGCGGTGAAAGTCTTCCATGGCGATAAAAAAAACACAAAGCAGCGAGCGACAGCGTACTCCTGTATAGAGACTCGCCTGGCTGCTGAGTGCGGCGGTGGAAGCGATGGCATTTCACAACAACATTGCTAGCCGAGGCAAAATGCTGCGTCGACGCAGCGACGGCTTGGTCGTATGACGAAAAGGCAGCGGCCAACTTTTTGTGATAAGAATTTTTAGATTTGTCGACGACTACATAATCATCTGTGACAAAGCCCTAGGCCACAATGACCAAGAAGCAGAAATTTTAGAAGTATTCAGGAATTGCGTCGCCCCACTCGTTTTCACCCATGAACTACCGGTAGACAATGCTGTGCACTTTTTCAATCTTCGACTAACTTTTGGCAAGGAACACGCATGCTGGGCCTTTAACCCCCGAGCCAACAAGCCACTTTTGCTGTACAATTCATCCCATTCAAAGTTGGTGAAGCGCGGTATAGTCAACCTCTGCTTCACAAATGCCATGCGGAAATCATGTATTGCCACAGTGGAAACCAGCCGGCAAGAACAAGCAGCAAGGCTGGGTATGGCTGGGCACCCTACGCAGGTGCTCGTCTCTATGGCGGGCAAAGTGCGGACGAAAGCTCGCCCCCCGATTGATGAACCAGCCTCGACATCTAGAAGAAAGGAGAAAATGGCGGTAATCCAGTATATACACAAGGTCTCCCACCAGCTGAAGAAAGTAGCAGGAGAGGTTGCGTAAAGGTGGTTTTTCTAGCACCAGTTACGCTAAGCCAATTGTGTAAGCGAAACCAACCCAGCCTTTAGAAAGCCGGCAAAATGCCGGAAAGAACACCGCCATCCTTTCGTGGCATGCGTCGTAGGCATGGTGTACATGTTGCTACTGACATGTGGCGAGAAATACATAGGCGAAATGGGCCATTGTATGAATGATCGATTACGCGAGCACAAATAAAACGGAGCTCAATACAAAGATGGGCACTTGTCCACACATAGCAATGACCGTGGTTGTTGACCTATGTATTCAAGATTTATCATAATCAGCCGGCCCGAAGATAAGTGCACTCGTGAAATCAACGAAGCAAAGCCCTTGACCATCGAAGGGGATAACTGTGTCAGCTCACCGCCATTATTGCTTCCAGAGAAAGAAATGCTCTCCTTGAATTCCTCAATGCACTGATAATGTCACGTCGCCAAGGATGTATACATGAAGAGCAGATTTTCAATAAAAAACTAGTTGCTAAACTTGCACCCTATCTTGTATCCTCTTTTTTATTCCTTGACAGAGGTGCGGCACAAATATTTTATTAAGCTATAATTTTTCAACTCGCCCAAGAAGCAGTGTTCTTGACCTCATCGGTCTCAGTGGTGGTGGAACCCCGGGAGAAGGTGTTTTGGAGACGTGGGGTGGCAGTGTGAACAAGTACACCGATCTTCAATTCCCAGACTATCGCAGGAGGGCTTTGCGTCGTTCGGGCGTAAAGTTAGATGCTCCGGAGGTTGAAACAAAGCTCTCAAACATGTGAAACTATTGCGGCCATGGAGCTCGTAGGTGGCCCTGCTAGAGCAAAAATAGAGGCGGTAGGGTGATGCTGCAGAAGCGTATGACGGGGTGGCGTGGCTGCAGGCGAAATAACGCCTTCATTAAAATTCGTCGCCCATGTGGTGTCGGAGCCTGGGGCCATGAAGAACTGAGTAGACAAGCTACCATACCACAAGAAAACCGAATACTGCTTTAGTTTAGAGCACCCATATATACAAGACTAGAGCACCACCAATGTTGCTAAACTGTGCATTGAAAGGAACTAGTGACACAGCAGTATACTTTTGTGCACCAAAAGGTGAGTGCGAATTGCCGCGAACAGGTTGCAACTTGACCAGGAAGAAGGTGAAAGATATCGAGCCACGATGCGCTAAAACATGGCACACGCTGGCGTATGCACAAAAGTCGCGAGGCGGTTCACACACCTCTTGCCAGGGTGGTCAATTTCTTTTCAGAAACGTAACCTTTATTAGGCCTTAGTCTTTTTAGGGCACTAAATAACACAATCATGGTCGAGCAGTCGGATTTATACACTATATAAAGAATTGGAGTATACAGGGAGTAGTTCTGCTCAACATCAAATATGTACGTTATGTGACTGGCTCGCGTCGCGGTTCCTTTCTTGAAAACGCGGTGCCGTCTACTTTCCTGTTGGGAATGCTATGTCACACTGATTACGCGTGCGCCGATCGCGACCGCGAACTACCGGAACAGTGGTGACAACGCGAGGAAAGTACTCAAACTAGAGGGCGATTATTCTTGTGTAGCAGAGGCACTCCCCAAATACTCGATTTTTTTAGAGTATACCTCATTTTCAATGACTTCCACTGAATTGTCGACATAAGTAGGCACCGTCGGGACTCGTAGCGTTTCAGAAAAATTCTTGTTCTAGAGCGTCTTTTCATGCGAAAAACTCGTTGTACTGTTGTACTTTGTTTCCATGCTTTGGTTCGGCTCCAAAGTTGGTGTTTGTAGAATAAATCTAAAGAAGAGACGCTGCAAGTGGTATATATACCACCAGCCTGCTCCCCCCCCCCTTACTCCCTCCCCCCTTGACTGGCGCTAGTGCTCTACTGTATCGAGTTGATGTATACGCGCAGGTGACTTTACATCGCAATAAATCCAATGCCATCTTCATCTGTGATTGACGTGCTTGACTTGCATCGGAACGTTTTGTGACTGTGTTGCAGCAGACATCGTAACAACGGAGGATGACAGCGAAACTGTCTACGTGCTCGACGTAAATATAGCGAGGTCACAACGATTATAATACTGCTAATGTCACATCCACGTGCACGGCATCTATGACTTGCGTTCCTAAGGAGGGGGAGACTTTCGAGAACTATTTTGAAACTTTTGGCTCTAACACAATGTTAACAAAAGGCTATGGCTGAAGAATTTGCAAGGATTTAAAAAAACACGTAGACTGAATTCTATCTACAAAACTACCCAGCGAATGATTGCAAAATCTAAAAATCACATTTTTTTGACCAACCGAAGTTTCAACGCCTTCTAAATGAAGGGTCATGTGAAAATTTTTATTCTGATATGGGCTAGTTGATAGCCATCTTTGCCTCAATCGACATGTTTGCCATTTTACCAATGCCTATGCAAACAAATAGGTGCACCTTCAACAAGTGCAGCTTAAGCATCTGAAACCAGAAATCTGGTCAAACGAACTGCGTTGCGGAACCAGCTGTTCTATTTTGCTCCTTTTCCTCGCTGTCCAGCTGTACGCCCATGCGCTCGGGCCGGAGCCTTGGTGTAATACTTCTTCATCGCACTTGCTAAGTAAAGTCAGACTTCTTCAATATTAGCAGTTGCGAAACTGCGTTCCGAAGCCCGAACATAACCGTAGTAAATTTTGTACGTACCTGCAGATCGTCGCGCCATCTGCGAGAATAAATACAAAACACCAAAACGCCACGGTGCCACCCTCTCAGTGCTCTTCTTTCAAGCTGCTCAACGCAACGTGCAATACTCGCGTCGTCTTCAGCGTTTATTAGATTATTTTTTTGGTGAACAGATGACGTGACAGTCAGCAGACCAACGTGATTTCGACGAAAAGACGTGTGTGTATTTCAATACATGAGGGCTATAGGGAGTTTCGCAATACGTATCATTGAAGAACTTTGAATTATTTTCTGTGAGCGCATGTAATTTTCACAATTTATTGGTGGCGCGACAAAAATTGAATCGCACTGGAACGCTGACGTAGACAACTTGTGATTACTGCCCACACACCTGGATTGCGAATCTGGAGTGGCGACGTTGCGGTGGATCCTGAGCGCTGGTACGAGGTCGCCATGCGCAGCCAGCCAGACCAGGTGCTCGATGATGACGTCACGGGCGGCGGACTCAAACACCTCGACGCTGAGGTTGTAGTGGGCAAGCAGCGAGTGCACCTCGGCCGCATCCACCACTGGCCCCGTCATCACCACGAGGCACCTCTGCGCGCGATCACAAAGTGACGATGCACCCGACACCTCACGTGCCACGCAGTAAGCGATAAAAGAAAATTATAGCTGCAAATTTTGAATGCTCTTATGCCTGGCAGGTCACAACGTTTTATTATTAACTGTTGGAGTATAACGTCCCCAAACCACGTGATTACAAAAGACGCCTTAGTGGAGGGCACCGGTATTCTCGACCACATGATGTTCTTTACCATGCACTTAAATTTAAGTACCCCTCCCACTAGCATTTCATCCTCCACCCAAAATACAGCCGCTACAGCCGGGATTTCATTCCGCCACCTTCGGCTGAGCAGTCAATCGCCATGACCACCACCATAACAGATGAACATGCCGCAGTGAAAGCGCGGAATAATTACTCATGCAGTGTAAAGTGTCAGAAGCTGCTGCTCTGCCAAGCCGGGACACCTCCATGCACATGCAATGATGGCGAGACAATGCCACGCCGTCTATGCTATAGTGATAATTCAGAACAGCTTCCCGAGTAATCACTCGTTTTAACTTCATTAGCAATTTATACTGAAAGAAAAGATGAAATGAAATTTCCAATTGCAGTTTCCTTTTAGGAGTGCATTCGTCAATGACATCTTCGGAATCGGTGCGTATGTACATGAATAATGTCGACACCTTATCCTTGTAAAGGTCAGAGTTGTACACTGTCGTTCGAGAATAAGTGGTAACAGAGATATGAATTATTTTATTTATTTAGAAATACTCTCAGCCATCTTTTGAGGGTCATTACAGAGAAAGTACGACACACTTTATACAAAAAAGTAGGCAAATATCTATACATCTCAAAACGATAAGCCAGGTACACAGATATACAAATCCATCAAAAGCTCTGCTATATGCAAATGAAAAGACACCTGCACTCCAAACACAATATGATAACAATCGCAATAATCTTATTAGTGAGGCACATAATTGTGAATAAAGTAATTGGACAAATTTGTTAACATGATCCGCATTGACTAAATTAGTCGGCGACCCATTCCATTTTTCGATTAAATCAGAAATGAAAGCCTAACGGTACATCTTCGTTCGTGCAATGTTAGGCTGGTGTACTCGTGTGTGGTTTGCCCTCTCGCTTCGTTTTCGAGGTTCTTGTATATAATCACTTCTGTATATTTTAAACCCATCTGCAATAAATTGAAAAAAAAAAAAAAACTTTATTCCATTTTTAAGCCTGCCTTTGTGCACCGTCTCCAGATTAGAGAGTTGTAGCGTTCTCTGACAGAGTAATTCTGCTTCTATCTTGAGCATATACAGCGAGCCGCAAGCTGTTGTAATCGTTCAAGTTCATTTACCAGCACCTTCCGGGGGGGGGGGGGGGGGGACTCCAGACAATCATGGTATATTCCAGTACCGACAATATAAAACTTTCAAGAGCAAGAAGTTTTGCGCCCATACTTGCACCTTCCAGTGTTTTCTTCTTATCAAAAAAAAAAGTTTTGTAAAACCCCCAGACACACGTTTTCAATATGTGCATGCCACTTTAGGTTATGCTATATTCTGAGGCCTAGGTACTTATGTGCGTTAACTATCAACAAGGTATGATTCCCCATAGAATATTCTAACGGAATTATGGCTTTTCTCTATAAATGTTGGTAACGATATAATTGAAATCATTGAGTTCCGTTGCTGAAGCTTCACACCATGAGTGTGATTCCTTTAGACATTAGGCGATGTTCAACTGGTCATTCTTACCAATCACTCGCGCGTAAATTAAACAATCATCAGCAAACAGTTTGAACTTTACAAGAGGATTTCATATGCCTGTGATAACGTTAACACATATCACAAACAATGAGGGTCCCAGAACTGAGCCTTGTGGTACTCTAGAAAACACTTCTAGCGACCTAGACATAAATTTTTCATTATTCACGAAGTCCTTCCTGTCATTTAGACACGCTTTATTGCACTTAAGTCGACGTTGATAGGGTCCAGCACAACGAAGCTTACACAGTTCTCTGTCGTGAGGCACTTCATTAAGGCCTCAGTGAGATCTAAGCTGACGACATCAATTTGTTCATTCATAACTAAAGCTGTCGAAAAGTCATTCATCGCTTCGATAAGCTGTGTTGCAGTTAAGGCTTTCCTCCTAAAACATGCTAATAAGGATTAATGTAACTTTTATTTTACAGAAAGGTGGCGATATGCTTGACAAAGACATGTTCTTATATGTTGCAGGAGATGGATGTGAGCGACACAGGACGGTAGTCATTGGCGGACAACTGTTCACCACTCTTAAACGCTAGGACTACTGCAGCTTTGCGCCAGTCACATGGCACTGAACTAGTACAAATAAACTTTTGAAAAATAACTTCTAAGTAGTCAAATATCAACTACGCATAATGCTGCAAAAATAATACAAGAAACAATGCAGAAATCAGTGTAGTGTTCGATCTGCACACACGTCCATTGTTGAAAGAAGGAACAAACCTTGTCATGCGATTGAACAAGTATAGATACCACAACGCAGTTGAGAGGATCATACCAAGTTGCACCCAATCCTCTCCCACGAAGAAGCGCCATTTACGTTATTGATCTATAGAGCGAACTTTTAACTTGGTACGGGCACGTTACAAGATTCTTGCAGGTGGCGCGTCAGGGAAAGCCTTGCCTGCGAGCAACGTGAAACACCGCATTACGTTGCCACGCGCCTTTATTGTTTTATTTTTGCGTAATTGTTTTCAGCCACAAAAACTGTTAGCAACATTTGTCCTAGACCACGCCGCATTGATCAATCAATCAATCAATCAATCAATCAATCAATCAATCAATCAATCAATCAATCAATCAATCAATCAATCAATCAATCAATCAATCAATCAATTTATTTCCTTTAGATAAGGTGCAGTACAGCACTGAAAGCTCAAGAGCTTGACGAGGTCCTGACCCCGTTCACGAGTTGACAAAGCAGCAGGAATGGCAGTCAATCATGTACAACAAATATAAAATAAACATACAGGTATAACATCACAAAAGAGTAATACAAAAAATTTTATGAAAACAGTGCTAAGATAAAAAGAGAGTAGTTCAAATGTATGGTCATGAAGTGGCAAGAACATGAAAAGCAATAATAAAAAGGAAAGAATGGGCATAAATTCTGAGAGATGTATGATTGAGGATAATGTATCAGTTGGGCGAAGTGTTTAATCTGGCAGTTTTGTTTAGAGGAAAGATCGAAATCTTCGCGGTTTAAAAATTTAACAAAGAAGGTAGTCTGTAGGACAATGATTGTCATAAAAAGTTATTGGGGTGGATACAGTCCAAACTTCTTTGTGTCTGGTGAGTCGAACACTTGTGTACGCTAAGTTTAGCAAGATGTATTGTGGTATTGGTACAATGTTTGACAAATTCTTTATAGCATAACATCAGCCTGTAGTTGTACAAAAAGAAAACTGGAAGAATATCATATTTTAGAAAAAGAAGTTTTGTAGAGGACAGATAGTGTTCAGCCGCAATATGTCGTACGGCCCTTTTCTGTAGTAAGTGCAACTTGCGCAGATTCGTCACACCGGTGATTGATCGGAAAGCTTCCCGATTGTTTGAGATGATTCTATTGCGATTACGAGGAGGACGCTAATAGTATAAAGTATATGCGAGAGCTTACGCGAGCACTAGCGACAACCACGCAGGGTTCGATGGTTGCTGTATGAAATTCGACATTTTCGCACAGACAATCACACTACTGATAGCCGACGCTCTGTTCTCCGTTATAAGCATACATGTAGGTTGTATACATTGACCTGTCATTTTTCTGGCACACATTCGCCCGAATGAAGATTGATGGATGGATGAATGGATAGATATGGCTGTACCCTTTAGATCGGGCGGTGGCTAGCGCGACCAAGCCGTAATATTTATTGAACCAAAAACTAGATTTATTTTTTTCCCTTAAGTAGTGAGGTTGAGGATTCTTACTTTGCAGTGAAGGTTTTAATTTTCACTCGTGTCTTGACTTTAGCCACCAAACAGATAACCTCCTTCTTGTTAATTCTACCCGCTTAAAGTCTATTTTGCCCTCCCTGTCCCTAAACCCCAGTCCTTTGAAGTACTTTGCGCCATCATCCTGAACAATAGGGTGAAGCCCTTTACAGAACATTATCAAGTGTTCGGCAGTTTCTTCCCCTCTCCACACGCACTGCATACTGTGTCTACCCCTTCGTAATTGGCCTGATATGTCTTGGTTCGCAGTACTCCCGTCCTGGCCTCAAACAGTAGAGAACTACCCCGAGTATTATGATAGATCCTTTCCCTGGCAATTTCCTGCCTAAAAGTTCAATAGATCTCTAGTGCAAACTTCTTAATCATGCCGATTCTCTACATATCGGTCTCAGCTTCCTTCACCTTCTTCTTAACCGATAATTCTTTTTGGTTTGGCCCTCTGCTGTATTCTAAGTATTTACCAGTCAATTTTATCGTTCGCTTCCTCCATTTTGTATCGACAATCTTCATGTACAAGTAGCTGAATACCTTCCTAGCCCAACGCTCCTTCCCCATTTCTCTCAATCGCTTCTCAAAATTTATCTTGCTGCTAGCTTCCCTGCCCTCAAATGATGTCCATCCCATATCAACTTGTACTCCCTGATTTGGTGTATTCCCGTGAGCTCTTAAGGCAAGCCTACCTATTCCACGTTGCTTAATTTCTACTCTTGCTTGAACTTGTGATCTCATGCACAAGACCGCATTGCCGAACGTCAGACCAGGAACCATGACCCATTTCCATATTTCTCTCACAACTTCTAATCTATTGTAATTCCACAGTGCCCTGTTTTTCATCACTGTTGCATTCTTGTTACCTTTAGTCGTCACGTATATTTCGTGTTCCCTTAGGTACTCGGCCCCATTGCTTATCCATACGCCCAGATATTTGTATTTATATGTTATCTCTAGCGTGACCTTCTGTATTCTAAACTAGCTACCTTCACTGTCATTAAAAATCATGACTGCTGATTTTTCCTTACTGAATCTGAAATCTAACCTATCTCCCAGATTACTGCAGATGTCCACCAATCTCTGCAAATCTTCCTTGTTGTCGGCTATTAGCACTATATCATATGCGTACATCATTGCTGGTAGTGCTGTTCAATGAGTTTTCCTTGTTTGACGAAAGAGAGGTTGAAGCCCAGTCCACTTCCCTCTGATTTGGCCTCTAATCCTTGTAGGTACATTATGAATAATAAAGGTGACAGAACACACCCCTGCTTAAGCCCCCATTTTACCTCTGCAGGCTTGGATACCTGTTTTTCCCACTTTATAATTACCTTGTTCCCTTTATAGATATCCTTTAATAGATTAGTGACTACACATTCCACGCCTAGTGTGTCCAGTATTCCCCACAATTCCTCTTGAACCATGCTATCATACGCTCCTTTGAAGAAAATGCTAAATTTTGATGAAAATGCTAATTTTCATCAAAGGAGCGTACGCTCTTTTGATGAAAATGAAAATGATAGCCACAGGGGCCTGTGTTGCTTTTCTGCTATTTCGATGCACAGCGTCAGTGATTACAGATTGTCTTCAAACGTCCTGTGTTTCCAAAACCCATTCTGCAGTTCCCCCAGCGCCCCCTCATCTTGTATCCATGCCTGCAGTCTTTCCTTTATAATCTGCATCGCCAGCCTGTAGACCACTGATGTCACTGTTATAGGACAGTAGTTGTTTAGGTCAGCTTTGTCCCCTTTTCCTTAATAGATCATGCTCATCCTGCTAAGTTGGCATCAATCGGGAACTTCTCCATCGATATTTATTTTGCTCATTGCCTCTCTCAAAGCCTGCTTTGACTTCAGACCTAATGTCTTTATCAGCATCATTGAAATGCCACCTGGGCCTGTTGATGTACTGCTAAGAACCCTCTTTTCAGCCCTTCCCACTCTCGTTGTGAAAACGGAGCCATTGCACCACCTGAATCATCCTTGTCTATTGTGGCGCATAAAGCACTTCTTTGTTGAAAATTTTCTGTCACCCTTGTTCTCATATATTCAATAGCTTCGTCCCCTTCTAGCCTAGCACCTTGAGCTGTAGTTATAAACCTCTGCTCTAGGTTAGTCTCATTTTTTAGGGAGCTTAGATGGTTCCGAAAATTCGCAGCTGCCTTTCTACCTTTTCTATGTACTTCTACCAGCCACTAAGCTCCCTTTCTTCTAATCTATTCATTGATCAGAAGGGATGCATCCCTTCTACAGCTTAGAAAGATTTCTCATTTTATTTCAACATAATCTGTCGGTTCACCCAGCTGCTTAGCATGTTTGTGTTCTCTAGAGGCTTTCTGACGTTTTTCTATGGCTCTCTTAACTTCCTCATCCCACCAACTTTTGGGTTTGTGTCCTCTTTTCCGGGGTGACCCGTCACGTGCCTTAGCGAACTCTAGCTCAAACAGTCTAATTAGATTTGTGTATGTCCACAGTGTTTTGTAATCCTCAGTGATTCTTTTTCAATTTGTTCAGTAGCTATTTTTATTCACCTTCCTGAATAGAAATTTTCCTGTAGTTGCTCATCTTGTCTCCTTCCCACTTTTCCCACTTTCACTGCTCTTCCAAAACTTAGCTTGATACGTTTGTGATCACTACCCAGACTTCTGGACGCACATTCATCTATGTGCATTCCCCTGAGCCTATCATACATTTTATGTGAGATCAGTGCACAATCTATCGTCGACTGAAGCCTTCCTACCTCCTATGTTCTTTGCCCTTCACACTTCTCGGTACTGCTGCAAATGATCAAATCACGCCTTTCACACATATTCATGATCATTTTGCATGTTGGGTCGGTATACTTACCTATATTTTCTATGTGTTCATTCATATCTCCTAGTATAATTATCTCGCACTTTCCTCCTAACTCGTGAATGTCATTTGATATACACTCTACCATTGCCTGGTTTTCCTCTCTGGCCTTTGCTGCCGTCTACAAGTACACAAAACCAAGGAGTGTCATTTACTCTGCTACTTTCCCTTTTAGCCATAAATGTTCCTTGGACTTCTTCTTGACCCTTTGTCAGTCTGTACTTTTATGAAGGAATGCCCGAATACCACCTCTTTCTGCTGCCTTCTGTTCTATTACATTATTCCCACGCGTAGTCCGCATTGTTAGGAGGTTGTTCCATGTCCCTGAGATGTAATCCTACAAAACCATCTACCATCGGCCTCTCCTTTTTTAGCTGTTCTTCTATCTCTTCCCGATTCAGCCTGTTCCTACCACCCTAAATGTTAATATACCCTATGTCTGAATTGGCTCGGCGCTCGTGGCTACTTCAATTTCTGCCCCAGACTTTACCTATCTTAGATACTGGTGCCCCTTCGGAATCGTATCTGTCCAAACCACCTGTCAAAGATTCTCCCTGGTTGTTTTCCTCGTTACTAGCTATCCTGCCCCCTGAAGGGCCCGCTTGCCCCCCCAAAAAGCTACTGCGCGTCCTGAAAGTCGCCAACCCACCTCATGACCTAGCCGCTCATCGAAGTGAATTCTGTCTCGTTGAAAACCACCCCACCTATGCACCTCTCTGTTTACTTCCACCACCTCAAAGCCTTTCTCTCGACTTATCTACCATATCTCTTGGTTTGCGTTGACAACCGCTCTTTGCAGTTTGCTATCACGCACCGGTACTTCCGGTATCGTGCATATCACTACCTGTACCTGAGGAGAAGTGGCGCGCATATCATCGACGCCTTTCGCCAGTATAGCTGCTAGTCCTGCTGTATCTTCATTTAAGACGTCGTTTAAACCACTTGAAATTATCACGAGGTTTCGCCTATCAGCTGTAGTTTTAGATTTTGCGCTCGCTTGCCTCATGACTGCTTCCAGCTTGCGTCCTGAGAACGCCCTTACTGCAACCCTCTTGTCACTTCTCACCCTCTCTTAGATGGCTTCTGTGCATCGATTCAAATTCGAGTCCCCGGCAATTATCACATGCTGTGACTTTTCAGCTGGAGCGTCCTGCACCTGGGATTTACTTGTACCTGTGACGCCGGCTGCTTTGTCCCCTCCCAGTCCCACCACTACCTCGCTGAAGCTGGGCCTTGCGATAATTGAACCGGCTGAACCTGTTTTTTCCAAATTGTTTGCTCTTTCTTCGCCGCTGTTCTGGTTGCCGGTTCTCTGCTGTTTTCTCCGTAGGCCGCTCCTCTGGTCACCTTGGCTAGTGCTTAATCAGCGGACTTCAGCCTTTTACCCATAGCCCTCGTTTTCTCTTGCTCTGTCACCAACGCAGTTTCGAGCTCGGTGATTCTCATCGGCAGGTCACTCTGGGTAACCATCATTTTCTCCATTTTTTCCTCAACCTCACGTTGACTACACTTCGCGTCAGCCTCTTCTCCTTCCGCTTCTACATTTGGGTCCAGTTTCAAACCCACCCTACATCCTGAACACTACACCCTTTTTAACCATGCCTTTCCGACTTCAATTGTCCCTATGACTTGTTTCACTCGATAATCACAAAAATCGAGCCCTGCCCAACGAAAAAGAGAAAGTCTAACTCTGCTACAAACATTTGCGTGTTTAATGTACGTGCACCTCCCCCATGGGGTGGAAAATCAACAACAACAAAAACAAAAAATTGAACACACACACACGCACAAACTAATAAATACCTGATGACTGACCCCCGAAAATGCCGTACAATAAAATAAGTGCTACAGGGATTTTAAGTGCTGCCTTATAATTGTAAAGACAAGCTCAAAACATGCAAAACAACTTATCTGCGCAGTCGATCGGGAGCGCTCAAAAACACATCCATTAAGGTGACAGTCAGAACCGAACTCATCTGATGAAGAGTTTCGCCTTGAAAACGCCGCCTGCTGCCTTTTTCAACGTTACTGCGAGGTTGAACGCACCCCTGTTGAGTCCGATTGTCGCGCAGTTATAGCGCCGCTGCTTTGATGCCACAGCAGAGGCTGATAATACGGTGTGAAGTCCTATATTCACAACATCCTAATGATGCAGTACCCCCAAGAACCGCCCACAAAAAAGCTTGCGATGCTGAGTAGCCTTCAAATGGCAAGTTCGGGGCTGACGAAGAAAATAACTAAACTTACGCGAGATTAACATTAAATTTTATTGTCACATGAATGCCACCACGAGTACTTATCTCGGCATGAGAAGCAGGCAACCTTCCACGCAAAGGTCGTCAACAAAGTACAGGCCCGTAGCCAATAGTAATGCGGGGGGTAGCCCACATTCTGAAGGTCTTCACTATTTGTGAAAAACACCTATATTCACCTATATTTTCAGGGCGGAGGAGAGAGGTAGGCGCCAGGGCTTCGCTTGGCTAAAAGACGGACAGAGTAGCAATATCACACCTTTAGTGGGAGTGCCTTGCGGGCCTGATGAACATCTGCACATATCTTTAGTCTTCGAAGAAGCAAGGCGCAAACAACTTGCAACGGCTTCTCCAACCTGGCATAAACAATTGATCCGTTTTGAACCGTCTATATTTTTAAAGGTATTATGCTCACGCACATGAATTGTATATGAAGATAACTAGGATCCCGCAAAGTCTCTGCTGTCGATTCAAGGCGTCACCACCAATACCGAAATGGTTAGTCGAGCGCTGCAGTGCAGACAAGAGTACTGACAAACGCATCAGTGCTGCAGGGCTGACGATTGACAGATTTTAACGGCAAAGTATGCATTTGATGACCTTGATTAATATCTGGACGTGTGTCATCTCAACAAAGCAACACTCAGTCAATGTGTACATGTAGTTCACCGACGTGTGAAAAATACCAACCCTCGCCCGTGTTTCTTGGGTGGTAAACCAAGGCCCCACGCAAAGAGCACAGGACGGATAAGTGGGAGGCCTTGCTCGCAAGCGAGGAAAACGAGGCGCAAGAGGCGCTCCGGGACCGCGCACGGCGTGCTGATGAAGCCAGCGGAGCACTAACTAGCGCCCCCCCCCCACCTACTCCTCCAACCCACAGCCAGATTTTTAAAATGCAAAACATTTCTTCGCCGACTGCAAGTGCTTTATCCATCCATCCATCCATCCATCCATCCATCCATCCATCCATCCATCCATCCATCCATCCAGCCATCCAGTCATCCATCCATCCATCCATCCATCCATCCATCCATCCATCCATCCATCCATCCATCCATCCATTCGTCCGTCCGTCCGTCCATCCATCCATCCATCCATCCATCCATCCATCCATCCATCCATCCATCCATCCATCCATCCATCCATCCATCTATCTATCTATCTATCTATCTATCTATCTATCTATCTATCTATCTATCTATCTATCTATCTATCTATCTATCTATCTATCTATCTATCTATCTATCTATCTATCTATCTATCTATCTATCTATCTATCTATCTATCTATCTATCTATCTATCTATCTATCTATCTATCTATCTATCTATCTATCTATCTATCTACCTATCTATCTATCTATCTATCTATCTATCTATCTATCTATCTATCTATCTATCTATCTATCTATCTATCCATCTATCTATCTATCTATCTATCTATCTATCTATCTATCTATCTATCTATCTATCTATCTATCAATCTATCAATCTATCTATCTATCTATCTATCTATCTATCTATCTATTTATCTATCTATCTATCTATCTATCTATCTATCTATCTATCTATCTATCTATCTATCTATCTATCTATCTATCTATCTATCTATCTATCTATCTATCTATCTATCTATCTATCTATCTATCTATCTATCTATTATTCCACCAGCCAACGTGTTGATGCTGTCATGATCACCCCCTTAACTTGGATGATGATGATATGTGAATATCTGGATTTTAGTGACACAAGCGCCATGCTAGGACAGAGCAAGCCATAAAAGATGGTGTAACGATAACAATGATGAGCTATCTACAATGACATTGTGGTATTTGTAGTTGTGAACATTGGTGGGGATAAGTGGCTCTACAAGGGCCTAATATTCCTTCCCTAAAGGTGGGAAAGACGTATAAGTAATAAATTCATAGGAGTGTGACGTGTTCTGCGGAGATCAATAACATGTGGTCGTGGTTACAAAACAATTGAAACGTAAAAATGCCCTTGAGTCCAAAGGCCACGAAGTAGGTGCTGTCACCACAGCCACGACCTCTGCTCAGAAGTCGTGCTACAAATTCACTGGTAATATGAGAAGGAAATAATGTATATCTTTTAAAGCAGAAAGTGACCGATAAGTGAAAAGCGGGTCCCTAACGATGTACATGACGGGATTCTGTGAAAACTGCAGTAGGTAGGGCAGTGTAAAGTGCTTATTTCTAATATCGTCCAACTCATTGCACTGAATCAGGATGTGGAGCATGCTAAGTCATTCTACACATTTCTCACACCTGGGTCGATTATCACTGGACAAAAGGTGCGCATGTGTGGTACGTGTTTGTACTATTCGCAGCCTTGTTTTTGTTAGTTGTGTGCGGCGTGATCACAATACTGGAGGCCAGATACTAAGGTACGGCTTGATAACGAGCCCTCTATTTAGGGGCGCTCATGTAAAGTGCCCTGCCAATAAACTCTGAGCTTTCGTCTAGGAAATGGTTTTAGGTCAAGCACAGAAATAGATATGCATGCATTGACAGTGCTTTCGTAGACGGATGCAGACAGCTGTCCGCCATCAGATTGTCTTTGATCTCGTGGTGCCCTGGCACCCAGCAGACTACGACATGCTGTTCGTGAGCGTGGATTACGCATAAGAGGGAGTAAAGAAAGACACAGATGGGTTTTCAGTGTCTTACATTTTAGGTATTTTCTGAGCTTTTACGACGCTTAGGGAATCAGTGTACGTTATAGCCTTTTGTAGCTTTAGTCGTTCAATGTGTTTAACGGCCGCGAGTATCTCATAAGCTTTCGCTGTGAAGATGCTCGTCTGGGAATGCAAGACGCCGGTAAGCAAAAAGGATGTACTGAACGCAGCGTAAAAACAGAAGTGTTAGACTATAGGTATCTCTAAAGTACTCGGGACATGTGTATTTATGTTCTAGTTCCAGGAAGTGTGTCCAAGTATGGGCAGGGGGTGCGAGATTTGAAACCTGTAATACACATCGCAATCTAGGAGTCTGCCATTGCAACGATGGCAGGTGTGCGTGGGAGCCATCAAATTGTGCTCTAGTGACACACCCCTTTCCTCGTATGGACCCCTCACACAAAGCGTACAGGGTTGTGGAAACGAAGGATGGTTTCAAAACAGCACACTACAGAACAGATTTGTGACTGTGGAGTGAGAGGGGTGTTCCTTGTCTTGGTTAATTTTGAGATGAAATAGAAACGACATGTAAGATCTTTGTAGCTGTAGCGGCCACTCGTTAGATGTGACGCACAAGCTTTCGACAGCGCTAGTGAGAAAAGCATCCCTACGAAGACGCATTCCGAAATGGTGAACCGGGTCAAGCGTTTTCAAAGCACTTGATGTTGTAGACTAGTAGACTGTCGCTCCTTAATCCATATTCGTGCATATGCGGCTTTTATACAGATTAATGAGACATTTTCTGTCACTCCCCATGTAGTGCTTGAAAAGACCTTTAAATGTTCATCGCATTTATTGTATTTTAAGCGTGACATAAAGATTTGTTTAGAGTCCAGGATGAGGCCTATCAATTTATTTTTTTAGCTACAGATCATGCAAGTCTATTTCAGGGTTTGGGTTGAGGTCTGTCTTTCTAGAAAAAAGTACACATGTGCTCTTCTGTTGAGTTAGCTTGAATTCATTTTCATTGGCCCACCTGAACACTTTGTTGAAATATAGCTGGACATGGCGCTCACACATTGCGAGATCACATGACTTAATACGCATTGCGACATTATCCAGATATGTACAATAATGATTGATATGTGGGGTTTAACGTCCCAAAACCACTATATGATTATGAGAGACGCCGTAGTGGAGGGCTCCGGAAATTTAGACCACCTGGGGTTCTTTAACGTGCACCCAAATCTGAGCACACGGGCCTACAACATTTCCGCCTCCATCGGAAATGCAGCCGCCGCAGCCGGGATTCGAACACGCGCCCTGCGGGTCAGCAGCCGAGTACCTTAGCCACTAGACCACCGCGGCGGGGTAGATATGTACAATAGAACACGTGGGATGCCGATGAGTAAAGAAATCATCTACACTACAAAAATGGTGCAGTTACTTTTCAACAAGGTGCGCCAATACCTTGGAGTAAACTAAAACTGATTTGGGATTGTAAAATGGTTCGACAAAAACGACTTGCTCGTCATGACACGAGTAACGCCACAACCCCGTCGCGTATACCTGCGGGTGGTTATGTGCCACAGGTGACAAAGTTTATATCTACTTAGGAATGGCCAGAACTACACTCTTGAAGATAAGGTCGGTATTATCACCTACTAAATACTAACTGTTCACTTGTCAGAAAAAAGCACTGGCGTCTCGGTAAGTGAAGGTAGCAAATTCAGGTCAGCAAAATTTACTGCCTGTTTAGTTAGTGCATTGTGCTGACTCGAAAGGTTAGTTTATTACTAAATTGTTAGTAACCAAACTAGCAGCTTAGTAAATGTATCAACTCTAGTGGGCAACGATAAGTAAAACAGACGTTTACGCCTACTTTGTTGTATGTGGATGTGCTTGCTGTAATAAGATGATTCTATTACAAAAGTACGCGATAAAACGAATTGGCATTGCCCTCATACATTGAATAATGGCTGTTAACTACTTATTTATTAACCATGGTGAGTGTGCATAGAAAAACAATTGCATACTCATATGATCGTGTATATATGATCATGCTCATATGACAATATATATGAAGTACATATGATCATATGAAGTAAATGCATCCTCTGACATGATATATCAGCAAATATGTGAACTCATATGAAGAGATCACAAACGAGAACAAGCACGCAAACGCACGCAAATAATTTTTAGCCTTTTTCACTCTAGCAGCAGCATGAAAGCAATTTATGCCCCTACTTTGAAATGGCACAGCGTGTACTGTGGTTAGCAGACAAAGAATTAAGAAGAATAAATGATGTTTGCTACATATCATAGTGTACTTTTCTGTTTGTTTATATGTGTGTTATCAAGTAGAACGAAACTTATAATCCAAGGTAGTCAATAAATTCTACTTTGCCTAAGTTCTTCTTAAGAGTGTTACTTTTACGGCAAAAAATACCGCGGTATCTATGAGAGATTTGGCAGTACACGTGGATTAGTAGTTACTAAGTTAAAAACGCTAAAAGAGCTTCCCTGGTTGTAACGGCACAATTTACAAGCTTTGCTAGCTACTCGCTAGTAAAGCTAGGCTGCGAAGGTAGTAAAGTACGCTGGAAACTATTAAATACATGTGTTTATTGAGTGTTTATAAGCTATATTTCTAAGAGTGTTAGGTTATCAACCGTCCCAGATTTTGCGGAACTGTTCTAAATTTTTATGCGGTGTCCCAAATTCCACACCGTTGTGGTCGGGACATATAACGTATGCCCCTCGTTAGCACCTCCTCTATTTCTTCAGTGCCTGGGCGGACGCTCTCCTCCGGTTGTCAATCACGCGGCGACGCTGAGCGAGTAGACTACTACAGTGCCTCCATGCTCGCTCCTCCGCTCAGAGTGAAGACATCTACGTCGCCTGCTACGGCGGCCGCCATTACCGCTCCCGCTGCATACTGGTTTG
Source organism: Rhipicephalus microplus (assembly GCF_043290135.1). Classification (NCBI taxonomy): domain Eukaryota; kingdom Metazoa; phylum Arthropoda; class Arachnida; order Ixodida; family Ixodidae; genus Rhipicephalus; species Rhipicephalus microplus. Next base: position 77,064,289 of record NC_134700.1, on the reverse strand, counting down.
GCTCTCGTGGGAACAGACCCGGTGGCTTAACGCTTTCCACGGGCGCATGTATTGAAAAATAAAAAAAGTGGGACCATAAATTTCCATTTTACCTGAATGCAAATACATTTTAAATCAACGATGTTGACGATTGGGTGAGTTGTGAGTTTGATCCTGTGGTGCCTATTTCTTTCTGGTCCACGTGTGTTTCGCAAAAATGACATGTGTTCAAGATATTTTCAGAAGACTTCTTGCGGTTAAAAAGGGCAACAAAACCAAATGGAACTTGGCAGCGAAAGTGATGAAACCTGTTCGTCGAACAATAATCAATTTGTGTTTTTGAACGAGCGCAAATTCATTATGCAAGCAAACAAACAACTATACTTATCGTTTACAAACATTGACATGCTGTCACTGTTTCTTTTAAATGAAAATTGCAATAGAAAGATTGTCACCACGAATGTTAAATATATCTCCAGAGATCATAAAAAATGGTGATGACAAGTGAACATAGATCCAGACAAATCCGCTAACTCCACATTCCAGCCTTGTTACGGAAGGCTGACCCCTGCATAAGTCTTGCTTTCATGGCCATTGGCATGAACACTTGAAATTTGTTGAAGATGAATTGGTAGCCTCTCTAGGATATGCAGAAAACAGCAATTCGTGTATTCGTTTCTTGTGGGTAATGCATCTTTTCAAAAAAAGTTAGCCTGTTTTTTCGAGATATGCTGTAAGAAAACGAATACGGAAAAAGTTGCCATTGCGCCATAAATTAACGGCACTAAAATACTCTTCGTCTTTCTTAAAAGTTTTCATGACATCATTGCATTGAAAGACGAAGTTTTGCCCCTCCCTGACGTATTCTTCGAGTGCAGTCAGGGAAGCCTACTGGTCATCTGGGTTACCAAAGTCAGCAGCCTTGCATAGCGCACAACTTACGAACTTCAAAATACCTTTCAACAAGAAGCCCCCAAGATAAAACAAGATGTGACATTCGGTGTGCGTGAGCTCTTTAATGAGTAGAATTTCGGAGTCAATAATTACATCAACTTCGTTTCCGGCACATTTATTTTTGCTTTGTTCAAGCAGGTGAACTAGGTATTCACGGTCGTCAAGTTCCTAGCTTGATGATCTTGGGTGTTGAAAAAATTGGCTGACACTGAGTCTGAGTGCACATTTCAAGTCATACGCAGTGGGCACTGGTTTCATGAGCCGGACCACAAAAAAGAGGTTTTCCACAGAGTCTCGCAGTAGTCGGCCCGTGAGTAGGAACTAATATAATTCACTTCCAAAAAGCCCTTCCTGAAGACGAAGAACTGCTGTTGTGGCAATTAGAATGCCCGCTTGCGATGGATTCCACTGGTAGCCAGTGCCAATTTCGAGTTCTCTGATGGTGTCTGCTGAGTGTCCAAAGCCGCATGGTATTTGCTGTTTCTGCGGTTCAGCTCCATTTTGGGATGACGCGAAGACGTAAGACCCTACCACCTGAAAATCAAGTCCGTAAATCATGCCGTTCTTTCAGCCTCTGGCTAGATCACTCCTTGTTTTATAAAGAAGCGAATAGCTGGTGGGGCTTCACGGAAGAGCTGCACAGCTACTCCAACTTTCATCTTAGTGAAGTTGCGATAATTAATGTGGACTTCTGATACGTTTTGTTCTACCTTAGTTCATGGACAGCGTCGTAATCCAAGACGGCTTGTACACGCTTCAAATTCGCTTTGGAGTAGGCTTGTCTATGCTTGTTTACTGTAGCATTACTCAGTCTGAACACTTTAATTGATTGATATGTGGGGTTTCACGTCCCAAAACCACCATATGATTATGAGAGATGCGGTAGCGGAGAGCTCCGGAAATTTCGACCACCTGGGGTTCTTTAACGTGCGCCCAAATCTGAGCACACGGGCCTACAACGTTTCCGCCTCCATCGGAAACGCAGCCGCTGCAGCCGGGATTTGATCCCGCAACCTGCGAGTCAGCAGCCGAGTACCTTAGCCACTAGACCACCACGGCGGGGCAGTCTGAACACTTTAGAATTTAGAAGCTCTCCTTTCAGGTTTTTAAGGACATGTGCTGGGTCGATATATAAAAAAAGCTCCTCACCCTATAAAGTAGGGTGGGTTATTCAGCGGGAAGTTTCCGAATGATGGTGGTTAAAAAAGCCAAATTTTGGCCACATGGCACGCTTTGCTGCACCTATGTCACACGCGATCACACGGACTCTTAGAGAAGTCTACCTGCATATCTCAACTATTTTCAGGGCATTAGATTTCAGTACAGATCTGTCGACATGCCTACCACTGAATGCATAGGCTACCACAAGTCTGCCTGCATATCTGAACTACTTTCAGGACATAATATTTCAGTACAGATCCGTCTACATGCCTACCACTGAATTCATAGGCTACCACTTGCTTATTTTGGACAGAGTCAACCTCTGGTTGACTCTGTCCAAGATAAGTAAGTTGGACGGAGCCAACCTCTGGTTGACCCCCTCCAAGATAAACACTAAAGAATGGTTCGCTGGCTCATCAGGCTTTGCAGGCAGTGTCGTTCCTCCTAGAGGCACGTCTTCGTCATGATCGAGTTCAAATGCGCGAGTTATTTTGATTTGGTCCAAGAAGAGAATGCAGTATTTCACCACGTCCTCCACTCCTTCGGCGTTGCACCTCATTACGTCAATGACTTCATGCCGAGTACCTGTCAGAAACTTCACGCCTCGAATTCTTCCAGCTAAAGACTCTCTCACTGGATTTCGTGCCGACCAGTTGTGCCCCCGCAATCTCCGATGACAGCGCAGCTCTGGCCGACTAGCTCGCTCTCCGCCATCACCTGACGGCGTGAAGCTCTCGCTGAGTGGTGCTCCGTCCTCGGACTCCTTCGACTGTGCCAATCTTTCCTATATTCTCCTTACTTGTGTATGTCGGTCTTTCTGTCCCTGCCCCTATCTCTATCCCTATTCATTTCATTCCTTCCTATCCTTTTTAATCCCTGCTTACCCCCATTCCTTGTGAGCCACTGTTCAGGTGTCACACTATGATGCAGATAGTTACGGGGCTCACGTTTATTTTTTCCTCTCCTAAGAACCACACTTCTTGCGGAATTCCTGCTTGATGGTAGAGGGTAGCCCATTTTTCGGAGTGCTTCATACCCGGTGATTCCACAAGCAAATTTAATTCGCAGACGTTGCTTGACTGTGTGCTCTGACCACAAATTGCCATAATTTTTCTACCGGGAAAGAGCGCGAATTTGATCCTCATATAAAAACATACTGTTACGTGAGAAATTTGTTGTCTCCTGAATTTTACGAAGGTGCTGGCGTAGATTTTAAATATTACTTTTACGCTTGTCGTGACTTTTTTTTAGCTTACTGCAAGCTGCTGTACGATCTCTAATCTCATTTCTAAGCTCTCATGGCTGAAAATCTAATGAATCGGTAGCACTAAACAACGTACTTTCCTCAAGGGGAACATCGCCCGAAATGGAAGAAAATTGCCGGTTAGCTGGGCTGCCTTTTTTACCCCCCTCCCATCTCTCAGTAGACATCGTGTCTGGCGAACTGTGGAAAGCTGGGTATCCTTCCGTAGATAAAGGAAGGGTGTCCACCATTTCTGGGGATGATTCCTGAGGGGCTGCGTCATCACTCGACAAAGTAGACACATGTGCGCATAGTAAACTTGGTGGCCCTCATTGTTCACGAAACCCCGAAAGCAGAAAAGTAGAGGGAATGCAGATTACGTATGCATATTTATAGTAGCCATTTGAATAATCACGGAAAGTGCACCAGCAAATTGACAAACGCGTGTGTGCGAATTGCTTATGGACGCCACTTTTTGAAATACATATAATGAGGCAATAAGTAATACTGTAACGAATACCAGGGTTGTGTGGCATCATACCTTTGAATGGCAACACCATTCGTGTAGCATTTTGTTTCACTTACTCTACCCATCCACGTGGTTCTGTTCGAAGCTATGGGTTTCGAAGTGAGCCTGCAGAATATTTAGATGAATAAATAAATCAGGTCGGTCTGACACGAATATGACAACATAAGACAGCGATAGAGCCAATAAGGAGGACCTATAACGAAACTATCAGGTCAATTACTTGAACAAGAGTCTCGATTTGCCCTTAAGAACTAGTTTTTCATTTACTAAATTAATGGGACGCCGAATGACAAAATGTCAGAATAACAGGTACCGAAAACTACTACGTGTTAAACGCTGCACGCACGCACGCACGCGCGCATGCACACACACACACACACACACACACACACACACACACACACACACACACACACACACACACACACACACACACACACACACACACAAATACACTAATTGACAACTTATTCGAATTTATTAATATGCAACCCAGTGGAACATTGATACAGAAACGATGCCGATGAGGCTGGTGATTTGGTCGTGTTTGTGTAGCATCCTAATAGATGGTAGCGTAGGCTAAGCATAAAGACAAAAGACACATTCGACACAACCCAGCGTTGTACTATGTCGGAATTGTTTCGTCTTTGTCCCTATAACCGGCGCTACGAATAATTTCATGCGGCTGAACATCTACCCATGAACGTGCTCGCGCTTTTTGATTTTAAGACATTTGCCTTCAACGCATTTGACTTTTAAATAAAAAGAAAAAGCAGCGCACACTTCTTCTTGCTTAAATTCTTAATAATGCACATAGAACATACCACCACTGAAGGGCATATAGCAAACTACACACAGAAAAAGAGAGAGACACAAAATTGGCCCCGTATCTCTTACACTAAAAATGTCGTCGAAATTTTGCGTCTGGAGAGAATGAACAAAACGTTATTTGATGTTCTGCGCGAGAAAATTTGTGAATGGTATTCTGGAGGCGCTGCGTTAGTGCCTCGAGCGTGCAGCGGAGGTGAACGAGCACATAAAGTCACGTCAAATGTGAGACATGTGAGACATGAGCGCTGTCAGGCAGTTATCCTGAAAACTAAGCGCGCGGCGTGCGCGCCCATCTCTGAGGTGATAAGGTGTAGAACGCAAGGCGACGGGTAGGTGCCACCACCGTGTCTTCTTAGCAAAGCGCTGGAAACATTTGCATTTTCGTGCAAGCGTTTCATGGTCAGCGCAGCGTGATAAACGCTATACGATCCTTAAAATTACTTATTTATGGCTTTTCTAGTGAAAAATACACATACATAATATTGACGTGTTGTTATGGCGCCTGAGATATGCGCAATAATTGCTGTTTGTTGAGAATTGCACAAGTATGACCACTGAACCATGAGCAATTATGGTGGGCGCAGTGGATGGGGTCGGCCGTTAAGGGTACCGTTAAGGGTGGACAAACAGACAAATATACAGAGAGACAGACACAGTAAAAAATACACATACATAATATTGACGTGTTGTTATGGAGCCTGAGATATGCGCAATAATTGCTGTTTGTTGAGAATTGCACAAGTATAACCACTGAACCATGAGCAATTATGGTGGGCGCAGTGGATGGGGTCGGCCGTTAAGGGTACCGTTAAGGGTGGACAAACAGACAAATATACAGACAGACAGACAGACAGACAGACAGACAGACAGACAGACAGACAGACAGACAGACAGACAGACAGACAGACTGACTGACTGACTGACTGACTGACAGACCGATATCCTTGCGCCGAAGGTCCCCAAGAAAGACTATCGTCTTTAAATTACGACAGCTTGCAATAGGCGTAGTACTGGACCAGTATGCGCCACTTACGCTGCCGATATTTAAGTAGCTGGTCGGCATCCACTTGTCACGCTTGATGCGCACCAGCAACAGAAGCCTTCTTTTTGGGTTCCTCCAGCAATTTCTCCAGCCATATCAGGAATGGTTGCGAACCCGGGGACGCAATATCCCGACATAGCACGCCGAAAATAGCCCGCCTGAATGCAGCAGCAGTTCGCGCACGTGAGCACTACACCTTGTGGAAGACGATGTTGGCGCCAAAAAGCGAATCTAGTGAGCCAGGTGAGCTGTCAACTGCTACAATAGGTGGCAGCACTTTGAGTCGGCGCACGCGCATCGATGCACCCTAAGACTACGGGAAGCTGGCGCTCAACACCCGCGCGTACTGCTTAACTCGTGAATTTGTGTGTACATCGAAATTTAAGTGCATTCGTACTCCTCGCAGACTTTAACAGGTATCGCGGTGAGCGCGGCCACGCAAACGCTTGCCAAGCTCTGCGCAGCGCAAATTTGATGGCGAGGGCGCGCATCGAAGCGTAGCGACGCATGTGCACAAGCACACGCACACGGGGGAGCTGGTTTACGACGTCGGTTACAACGCTTCAATGTGCGATTCCATAGTAGAAAAGCACCTGCCTAGTTTGTCTGAAGTACAGCAAGAGTGGCACGCTAGTGTGCACCTGCGCCACTTGGATTCGGTGCACGATCACGCCGTCTGCACTGGCGCTTTGAAGTGCACTGCCACGCCGAGCTGTGTTCACCCTAATGGCGAATTCCATTGAGAGAACAGGAGTAGAGGGGCAGGGAGCTGAGGAGTGGGGGGCAGAGCACTGAGAGCAAGGCCATTCAACCTGCCACTGGAATGCACCGTGCTCACGGAGGGCTGGTGAGAAGGTGAATAGTAAGGAGACCATGTGACTGAAACATTCCAAGCCATGGCATATTTTTCTGTGGGGCAGCAGCAAAATACGCGTGAAATTGGCCAGCCACATATTTTTCATTATCCTAATACCTAGTAGGCTTCTGCAACGACTCATTCGACACACGTCCAGCTGTCGTCGTAGCCATCCGTACAAAACAACGGATTTAAGCTACACATGGTTGATACCATTGCCACCGTGCTCGCCGGCTGTAGAAAAATTCAGAAGCTGTGACGTTCAAGGACCACGCGATTCGTCGTACTGCGCCTACTCCGATGTTCAGGGGAGAGCACTGCAAACTGCTCCTGGCTGCTCTCGGCGTAGCTAAAGCACTCTCGCTCTACCAATAGATTGCAGTGCCCTGTTCTTGTTCGACCACTGAAAAACGCCGGCTTTAAAATGAGCCCTTTAAGCGTGCTTTTGAGTGCTCCTGGTCTCAAAATCATTTTTGCCATAAAAGTTCTTACCGCTGTACAAGGGGCCACAAGCTCCAAGGCCACGCTCTCTTAGGAATACGTGGACTTGTTAGTGGAATCCAGTCTATCTGGGCGTAATGCCGGTGTGAAAAATGGACGTGAATTTGATAGTAATTGTGATTTATTTTCCGATGTAGTCATTCGCAAACACGGGATCTGACTGTCCCGGTGTGCCGTATTGTTGCGTACTGCACTGCAAATAGAGTGAACAAAAAAAAAAAAAAACATGGATGGACTTTCGTTTCATGAATACCAGCTGCTGCTGGTGTACTGGGAAGGTGGCTTGCTGCGATCAGGTGGGACAATTGGTCGCCTAATAAAACTTCGAACTATACATTAGTATGTAGCCACCGTTTATGACCAAAGGACTTCATGGAAAGAAAAAAAAAAGTGGCTCAAGAAGAATGCTTTACCGTCAGTATTTTCAGAATACCATTCACAATAGCAGCCGAAGCTAATGAGAGAACGAAGCATGGGAACTCCGCATTCAATATTACTGACAAGCACGACACTGCTAAACATTTCGCATAGAAGCCCCTTTCACTAAAGCACGCGAAACTGAGTGTCGCATGCTCTCCAATGACACGCGTGGTTTTCCTCCACAATAAGTGCTCTTATTTTACGCCGTTCAACTGGGGCAGTCATTGTAAGCGATGACTCGCAGTGCATTGCTTATGAAAACAAAAGCTCACAGGGCATCCTATGTATTTAACTAAGGCGAATGGAAGGCGAAAGCTATGTTTTTTGTCTTCAGTTGATGTATTGTTCCTCTCCGATCTATCCAAAAGCTTCTTTTTTTTTCACTTTACGTGTTGTTGCATTGGCTCCGCTATCGGCCCACTGATTTCGGCGGCAGTGCGAAATGATCATGTATAGTGATGACGTCATCATGTAACGTGACATAGCGTCACATAATAAAGTGATAGTGGCGCCTTCACAGAGTCACAAATTTTGGCAAACTGTGGAGTCATGCGCTGACAGCAGCACGCCATGATGACTTTTTGCATGAGGGTCGATGCCGCTGATGCCGGCGGTATATTTTCAGGTTTGATGAGGCATCTAAATCTTTCGCCCTAATGACCTTTCTATTTTCTCATTGATATCTCGGCACATGCTCGCAAAGTGTCGTTACTGAACGACAGCACTGATTGCAGGCCGCATTTATCATGCGCGTAACATTAGCTCAAGGTCAACCATGCGGCAAACTGGACAACATCTGTTCACATACATCGGGCAGTCTTACCAAAAGCGTCAGCAAGAAAGAGCTGCTTTTGTTTATTTTTCATAATACAACAATAAAGCTGCTTCAGCCTATGAAACGATGCAATCACTCGGCAAAGTGCGTGGTATTTTGACACACCACCTCTTCTTTCGTCTGAGTAGCAACAAATGTACATGGGAAAATATTTTATTTATATATTTATTTGATACTGTCAACCCCGTGCTTGGAGTCATTACAGGGAGGGTGTCACAAAGCACATAACTTTCGCACAAAAAGAGAAATTCAAAAGCACATATAAATACCAGATGAATAATCAACAACAGAAAAATAAGGAACAAACAACAGTGACTATACACACAAAAATCAACGAATAAATGCTCACAACATAATTTATCACAGGAAACGTGAGATCACGTACCTTCATGAAAGCAGTATAGCGACATTTCGTGCTATTTAGGGCATGAATTCTACGCTTGCGTGCAGTCTGCTACGTAAACCAATTAGGCGTGAGGACACACTTGCACTTTTGAAGTACCTAAGCTTTGCATATTAGCTATAACTCGTGAACGATGCTTTCAAATATTTTGGGGCGGACCGTTAAAAACACACTATCGGACTAGCGAACATGATGGTCAAAGAACAATTTTACGAGCATCACTTGTCCACCCTTTCATAGGTGCGCAGCATAACGACGCGCGAGTGCGAACCTCGACAGCAATGCCAACGAACAACACATGCCTATAAAATAGACTTGTCGCCAAATGGGACAAATGCTTCACTGTTTCCGTTTACGAAAGCTTTGTTTACACTTCAAACAGAGCGAATGCAACCGAAAATTCGGCTATATAACAGCTGGAAATGCAGACCCCTCGCACGTGTCAGTAAGTTACGGCGGGGTGGCGACTCTACTCCAGTGGCGGCGTATGGCGGCTGAAAGCCGCATTAACGCCGATGGCACGATCACATTGTACTCCGCTCCTTCGCCCAGGCACTAAAAAAATGAAGGAGACGCTGCCCTCGTATGCCCCGAATCGGTTCCTGACTTTCCAGTTACAAAATGTTTACTGCGTAGAAATTATATAGACGCTTTCGGCTGGATTTTTTCGTCAGCGTCGGTGACCACCGTCATTCACTTTATATGTATGCGTATCTATATATATGTCAACGCAAGAAAGAAAAACAATAAAAAAAAACTCCAGCGTGCGGAATCGAACGTCCGGCCTCTTGCTCGTGAGTACGTCGCATTCAGCACTGAGTGAAAAAGGAGCACCTTCTTCAATGCTATTTATATCTAGCACTTATCACTGGCGATGCTGATCTCGGGAGAACTATCGTGTTCTCAGCATTACGTGCGAGATAGCACAATGAACGCGAGTTGCCAGATCATCACGATGTGGTGACGCGCACTAAAGCTTTGATCTCCCACGTGTACTTACCCGTGGAGGGGGGGGGGGCTAGACGCTCACGCGTGCGATCGTTTATCTCATTGTGAGGAGAATCGGACACTTTGGGTTTTCACCGGAACGATTCCGTTGTAGTTATGGTCACAGAAATTCACTACACTTACTGCACAGTCTCCGTTTGAGAAAAGGTCGTGCTTTTCGGACACATCGAAGTAACAACTAGGAAACTTATTTGCGTTCATCTGTAGCTGGGAGTACGTTTCGTGCCTCATATGTGCGTGAGCAACGCGGGGAACGTTTCGATTTGATGTCATTCTTCGCGTGAGATTTCGATTTGTTGCTATCACATTCGTTGCCTGGCCTTTGCCGCAAAGATGTGACTTTTTGTGCTCAAACGTATGCCGAAACGTGCTAAGTTCACACTAATCGCACGTACTAAGGAATGTTGCGGCGGCCAGAGGAGGCTGCGATAAGCTTTAGCCGCTTTAGCTGAACTTCCGCGTGAAGTGCGCCTACTTTTATGGGTACATTCTCCAGCGAAGAGCTAGTGCTGAGAGCAGCGCGAAGGCAGCAGCGCGCAACAATACTGAAACAGTCATGTAGCCTGGCATATAGTCCGCAATGATGAATACTGAATTTACTGGCTTTGTATGGGAGTGTACGCTTGAAAGTGTTTAAATGTTATCGCCAAAGACTAAACAAAGTGGTTCGCAAATCAGTGGCTTCATTTCAAAACAATTTTTTTAAGAGCAACAAATACCTGAAAAAGTCTTGCGGAAATATCTATGCGGCACATTTCTAAGCAAAAGAAAAAGAAGCGCCCTTGGTGAGCTGGCCGTCGAAGGTAATGAAGTCTCATGGATTGAAATAGCTGGCAAGTTCAAAGAATGTTCAAAAGCTTTAAGATCCTCATTTCATTTCTAATACTCTCAATGAGTCTGTAGTTTATTATGACTATAGTAGGGACAAGATGTTGGCCGCACTGGTGCAGAGATGGGGTATACCTCCACTAAAGATCACAATGGCGTCCAAATAGGATAAATCGGGTTTGTTTGTATTATTCTGGCTCCTTCTTTAGGATAGATATTTAACCAAGGCAACGCATTGGCGATATTACCCAAAGGTGCGAAAACCGTGTAGGCTTCCATTATTTTCAAAGCTAGTGAAAGTATGTTATATCGAATAGTGGTCTGGCTTCTGCACTGCCGTTATCATCACAAGCCTGTGAAAAATTTTGTTTAAAAGAGTGGTCAATTTATTAGTGACTGATTTTCAGTTTCTTCTTCGAAAAGAGAAAGCAACCAAGTCTGCTTTGTTTTCACAAAAATTATTTTGTGTAATATTGACCAGAAAAAAATTAACATTCGGAGTATTTGTAATTTTCAATAATGAGTTAGACCCCTAAACCATGAGATTTGGATTTAAAGCTGAATAAATGTAGTATCCAAGGTTCTCGTCACGATGTTTTTCGGTCGAACCCAAATCATTGTTGCCAACCAGTTGCTGTCCATGGCAGTTACCAGCTATGCGGTCAATGAATTGCGGCGTTATTCAAGATAGCCTGCTCGGTTCTTTTATCTTTAATGTCTATATTAACGATATAATCAACATGGCAAGTGGCCCACACCCAATTATTTATGCCGACGATGCGAGTATAGTTGTGAGCGGTCACACTCGCCACAAGCTTATACAAAGAGGTAAATATATTCTTAAAGCGCTGAATCGGTTATGAACGGAAATAGGCTGTTCACAAATACCAAGAAAACTAGAGCAGTTTTTTTGAGCCAAAAATATAGTGGTTGTCCCTACAAACCTTTTTGTGCTTTGTTAAATTCAGATAGGCGTAAAAGTTTCTCAAGTCACTTGATGTCGTATTGAATTCGTGAATGAGGTAGACGAGACACGTAGCTCACATTAAAAAAAAATCCATGAAGCAGTTTTTTTTTCAGATGTCGTTTTGATTTGCCTTCCCTCTTTAAGATAACGTATCACGCTGAGTTCACTTGCACATAATTTATTGTTATTTGGTTTGAGGCAGGATATAAAAACTACTTTAACTAGACTGCTTCGACTAAAAAAGGAGGCCGTGAGGCATATTCATGGCATCAGCCAAAAAGCACACAATATACAGCTTTTTTTCCCACAATTATATCATTATTCATATAACCACTACATTTGAACATATTATATTGCGTTGGTTTAGGTTTCTACCACCTATTGTAATAGAGTCCTCAGTATCATTGCCTAGCTCAACATTAAAGGAGAAAAGTGTTTCTACTAGAGGTGCCGATAAATAAACTCTTACACCTACGAGAATCAGCTACAAAAATGAGACACTCTAATTTCACCTGCTAACGATTTTAGACAAATGTGAAAAAGATGATAGTCGCTATACTCCCCTTCACACCTAAAGAGCATAAAACCTATTTTCTAAGGTACAGTGTATAGATATCTTGTTTTGTTTCTTTGCGGAGTACTTTCTTGTTGCAACTCACATCGTTCTATAATTCTACTTTTTTGTTGTAACCTGTACGTGCAATGTATTTCACTTCTGGGTTGTTGACTGCGTTTAGTTTCTTCTGCTATGTGTGACGAATCAATGTATTTTTCATGTGCTTCAGGCACACTCAAGCTACAGTTTTGTAGCTTTTCGACTGGCGTTCCTTTCCTCTCTTGTTTGGAAGAAATAGAGACCATTATTAGTATACCAGGAGTCAATATAATGCGTTCTGGCTGAAGCTTTGAAAAAGACCGAGTTAAGTTACCGGAAAGGATCAAAGCTGTATGAAAACAATGCATTTTACATATATATCGCGTGACTAACGCAACCAACTATTTTTGCAATGTGTATGTACTCGTGTGTATGAAACAATTGCCAGTTCTAATTTTAAAGACGTCAGTCACATTCACTAAATATTTATCGCAATTAAGGTGCTGCCTCGGTGGCCAAGAATGGTACCGTCACCTCATGCTCCACTGCAGATCGTCACATAACCATTGAATCACCGCAGCGGGTGTTGCTGCACATCAAGCTTATGCGTTGCTGAGGAAACTGTTCCTTGCAGCGCCAAACCTGTTCAATTCCTCAGGCTGTGCAGTAGGTAAGGCGGAACGGAACCACTTCAATTTAAACGTGTTTTTCATATTATTTTTGCGCCTTTTACAAAATGGCGCCATCAATTCTAGCTTTTTCAGTTGTAAGTCATCATTTTTCACGCTCGGGTTTCTGTGTGCTGCTGTATTTCGTGAACCTTTCCGATCGTTTCTACACGGAGGATAGCGACATGGCTTTTTGCGCATGTGTCAACATGCACAGACTGTTGCATCCCGACAAATCGCTTCGAAGAAGGCAAAAAAGAAGTGTGACTAAAGGACTACCAAGCACGCAAACAACTCAGTGAAAAAAGGAGTAAAGCCCAGTTGCAGACAGAGTAAAGCGGAGTAGACACAAAGTTCGACTGTTTTCTTTCTCTTGTTTTCGGGTCTGCGTGCCCTAACTTTACCGCTACGAACTCTAGAAACTATACCCGAGCTTCTTGCCTTTCTCTAAACACTTATAGAACCTGTTGATGACCCGAGGAAAAAAGTACGCGACATGCGTTACCTTGTAGAAGTAGATGAGTGGCCGGACATCCCCGGGGAAGCCATCTGGGTCAGCGCTGCCCAGGGCTTTTCCTAGCAGCTCGTACAGAGAATACTGCTGCAGCTCCCTGAACTCTCCACCACGTTCAATGCCTCCGCAAACGTGACTGTAGAAGTCGTCGCATGCATACACGGACGCGTTCGACATCGTTGCTAGAACTCGCTCCAGTTCCTGCGAGAAACGTTCTTCTGAGATTCACTTATGCTCACCAGAATGTATACATTATGTAACCGTATATCGCAGTGCACCTGTTAAAAGACGCTAACTCAAAAAGCTTTAACTACACCCTAACAAGGAGCTCAATCGCTGCCCTTGCCATGCAAGTACTAGCCTTAGCCGGGGCTGTACTGTCTTGACGACATGTAAACAAGTGCGCGCACGCTCTCCAAGTATATAGGAATACCTTATTCGATAGGATATGTTCCTGAGCTAGTTGCTTGAGCACTTCAGCAAAAAAGTAGGGGTGCTGGAACGGGCTCCCGTACATGACGGTTATTGTGTTCATTTTGTTCATGTAGTTTAAGTGCCACGCACTTTGCCCTGAAATTCTATGAAAATCTGTTTTGCGTTCACACTCCGGTTATGAGGTCACCGTATTTAATCACACTACTAGAATACAGAATGATCTCATAAACAAAAGAATGAAACAGCGTGTGTTTCAATCGTATGACCTCACCAGCTTCTATTCAATGTATTTGGTGTGTTGAAAACGTACAGGGGTGATCCAAAGTTCCCAGGCACCTCTTCTTGATTGTCAACGCTGAATTATCAGTAATTAAATTGGTGACCAGCAAGTAATGGTGAGGTATTTACGTGGTCATTGCTACTGTGCGAACAGTACAATAAGCCTTGACTAGCAACATTTTTTCGCCTAACCACAGAAAAGGTTGCAGTGGCAGCAGCATTACGTCGCATTGACCGATATGTGGAATTTGACGTCCCAAAACCACCATATGATTATAAGATTCGTATCGGCGTCGAATTGAAGAAGACCGAAACGCTCGCTCTTGCACGAGGCAAGCGCTGCGTGCAATGGGCCCGCGAGCGCTAGTGTTTGACAGTCATTAAAACGCATGTAAGCAAACTTGAATAAAAGACCGAGTCTTCACCGGTCTGCGAGGTTGCTGAGGTTGCTCATCACCATAAGGTCAATTTCGAGGCTGTGAAAGTCACCAGTTAAATTATGGTCAACATGGCTATCCATGAGCGCCAGATGAGCACAGATGTGAATGTTGTTGACTGAGTGACTACCGAAATTATTTGGTTCTGAGGAGGCAATGACCCCCTAAGGGGTCCCGTCTGCGGGCCGCGCCCATGTCGGGACCGGGAGGTTAAACTCCACGGCCATGTCATGAGCCCTCTAGACGGCCTGAAGTTGGTCGGCCTTGTGGGGATTTGTGAGGAGAGCATCTCAGTCCTTTTCTGTGAATGAAGCCCTGTCGTCCGCGTGCAATTAGTGGTATTGCCAGAGCATATGCTGTAAGTTGCATTGCGAGATGTCGCATCGGAAGCACCCCGGACATAGTTCGCGCACCAATTTTCTGCGCGCAATCACACAGTAAAACTTAGGACAATATCTCAATATTACCGGTGAAAATGAACACTCATAAAGAGCAGAATTTACTTAGCATGCATGCCAGGATTGCTAACTTATTTTGTGCGCCTATTATGCAGTTGAGCATTAATCTACCGCTCTAGTCAGCGTGATGGTGCAGCAGACTGCACCCATCTCCTCAGCATTGAGCCAATCACTGCAGCTGGTAAAAAAAAAATTCACGCATCTTCACGAAGTGAAATATGACGAGTGTGTGAAGTTATCGGTACGTATCGGCAAATAACCACACATTACCCGAGGGTTGCCCCATGTAATGTAAACTGACTGCTTATAGTGTATATAGAAGCGTAAATTCATTTGTTTATCTTTAATAGGTGTTCTGTCTTCTTGTCATAATGCGTACATGGTGTCGAATTCCAGATTCCGCTTCACTTCATTACTACTGCTTTGTCGTCAGTGAAGTGAACAGTTAAGGGTTCTTCGAGTAGATCTAATTCAATGTTCACAAAGATACAGTATATGAAGCTTCCTCCGGCAGTTGTTGGGTGTTTGCAGTCATACAAAATGAACCGTAAGGTCTCTCTAGACGTCTTTACTGCACAAGTCAGTCACTGTCTATAATGTCTACGTTAAAGCTACCGACTAGTGTAAAAAGTTTCTGCTTGTCAGTGTTCTATATTGTTCCGTCACAAGTTATATTTCCACATTCTGTCGTCATGTTTTGTTATCAGCCCATTTCACTGTGAGTAATTATCAGCGCAAACCACGCCTACACTATTCGGGAAGCTTCGGGATGGTAGTAGATCATTCTGTTAAGACTACGCCCACTTTTTGAACACTACAAATTATTCTGGAACCTAAGTCGCCGATAGCGATAATGATAAAATATTCGATAATAAGTGTATAAATGCCGACACGCTTTGCCACTAGTCAGTTGATCGACGGCCGACGCTCTGCTCGCCGCTATCAGTGCCAGTGCCTTGCTGTAATCTGACGTGGTCATAAGTTCGGCTGAATCCTAATCTTCATCCTACTGTCTGCTTCCTTCGTCGACGTCACGACCCCTTGACATCTGGTGGAGGTGCTTCCTGATCAATGTACCACACGCCCCCCTCTAATCGAGAGCCAAGCCTCAACCGCGAAGAAAACATCCCTGCCAAACTCGGCTTGCGAGCAAGCCTACGGCAACGAAGTCTACCTCCGGAGTACGGGGCTCTACTCGATAATACTCGCAAGCCGAAGGCCACAACCACTATTGAGACAGCTATGACAGCACCTGTACCGACGCCCGCTATGGTCGTAATGCAGCAGCCAAAGGAGCCAACAATCTTTCACGCTTCATCATTTGAAGAACAGAAAACTTGGCTGGAGACGAACGACTGAGTGGCCGCTTTCAATCAACGGGGCTCGGAAGAAAAGCTGCGTTGCGTGTACGTTTACCAGGAAGCCGCGATGAGGACCTGGTTCGGGAATTGGAAGTCTGCACTTCGATCCTGGAATCTCTTTTGTGGCAAATTCTTGGAAACTTTCCTAGGGTCGCCCACAAAAAAAGATCTGCTACTTTGCTTGAGACCCGGGTGCAGCTACCCAACAAAAATGTCATCATCTTCACGGAAGAGATGACAAAATTGTTTCAGCACGCTGATCCTGCCATGGCTGAGGAGAAGCTTCGCTTCCTCATGCGGGTTGTGAAGCAAGAGATGTTTTTTTGCGGTACTTGTGCGCAACCTGCCCAAGACTGTTAGACTATTGACGAATTCCTCACCGAGACCACGAGTTAGTATGAGGCAACAATTGCCGGCGTGTTGTGTGTAGCGCAATTAATGCGGCTGATGCAGAGCGCGGAGGCAGCTCCTGGCTCGTCAACTAACGAAGCTGATCGGTTCCGCGAAGGCGAACGTGAAAGACCAGTGCACGGGAAAGAAAGGAGACTCCTTCGTTCACACGGTTCACGAGCGGAGCCGCCAAAGTCGCCCCCGTCTGGGACTAGAAGGAAAAAGCTTACTCGGAAGAGCATCTTGCAAGAAGCAGGCCAAGTGCCGTCGTCTGAGTTAAGGTTATTGTTGTCATACACGCGTGCCATTGAGAATGACGCAGGGACGTGACCACTGGGCTGTTTAAGACATGATGACGGCACGCAGACGAGCTTATTCTTCCCCACTATACGTCATCACCGACTGTTAGGATGGCGGGACTTCTCGCTGTCGCGTGCACACCTGGTCAGCGCACAGCCCCTCATGGTGTACTATCCGCGCTTAAGGAAGCTTCGATGAAGCGACGTGTAATGACAAAGCTGATGGAGCTCGAGCGTGCGAACGGCTATCGAAGGAGGTCGGCCGATACACGGCCTGGCATGGCAGAGAGTGTGACATGCGGAGAGCCTATCCCTTTGCGCGTTGTATTTGGTAACGTGGTTTTTACCAATGCAGTGTCTGTTATGAAAGTGTTCCTGCAATTGGTTGTGATGATGCGAGCCCCAACGTGTGATCGGCTTGTGTCAAGACCCTTTGTTCAACCGAGGGTTCAAAAGAGGGTGTTTGAACCTTAAATAAAGAGCATAGGTTCGGGCTTGGACTCGGGCAGACGCCTGAGGCTGCAAAAAGTGTCTCTTCACCGGAATGCGGCTGTAGGCGTAAAGGGGGAGCGTAGCGTCGGGTTGCAGTTACGCTGCTGCAACCCGACGTTGCGCTCCCCCTTTACGCCTACAGCAAGAGGCCGTAATGTCGCAGTTCCGCCGCCAGCCACCACCACCGTCAACGCCATACCGTCCACCTGCTTACCAGCGCAACGCTCCGAGAAAAACTGACGTGTGGAGGGCCCCCGGCGACGGACCTCTCGGCTACCACTGCGGAGAAGCTAGCAACAGCTACTGCCACTGCCAGTACCGTCAGATGGGACTACGTGGTTTCGCCGTAGATGTGCCGCGTCTCCAGCGGGGGGAAAGACCCCAATATATTGCCGACTACCTCGCAGCAGCGCAGTGGACACCCAAGGATCTTCTCGTTGGCCGTCACCCGGCCGCTGCATGTCGTCTTACCGCCGGCTGTGCACTGGCCCAAACCGGGGTCGGTCTCCGCGCCCTTATTCGGGAAACTAAGGACAGCAACCACTGGAGGTCCGGTTACTGTGTGGCGAACCACCGAAGATCCTCCGACGACGACGCTGCGGTGGTACTCTCTGAACACGACGTTAAGCAGGCAAAACCCTAACGACGAAACCCAATGTACTGAAGACAACCTGACGAAGCAACGTCGAAGGAGTGGTCCAAACTCTCGTTGCCGAGATCCGACGCCATGATCCAACTGCAACGCGCAGTGATGAACTAGCAACCTCGAAGTTCTCATCCACGGTCCCAGCGTCACAGCTCTCGCCGAGACCGGTGCCAACTATTTCGTCATCATTAGGTTGTTCGCGCCGAAGTTGAAAAAGTTAGGACCACCAAGGAAGGCCACGAAATCCGTACTGCTGGAGGTCACTAAGTAACGCCGGCAAAAATCTGCACAGCCAGAGTCACCATTAGCAGCCAGATTTATACCGCCAGTGTCGTGGTAATGCAGCATTTCTCGAGAGATGTCATCCTCGGCATGGACTTCTTAAGCCTTCATGGTGCTGTCATCGACCTGAGAACAAAGTCGATAACGCTATCCAAACACAAAAAAATCACTACCGCCACACACACCGTCAGGAAGGCACGCCTTAAATGTGCTGGAAGACCAAGTTGCCAACCTTCCTCGCTCCAGTGTCAGCATTTCCGTCAGCACTCAATAATCAACAGACATGCAAGGCGTCATTGAAGGCGAACAACACCTGTTAATCAGCCGTGAAATTTGCGTTGCCAGAGGAATAGCCGAGCTGCAAGGAGGGAGCGCAAGGGTGATGCTCAGAAATTTCAGCAGAGAGTAAAAGTACTTGAGCAAAAGCACGATGGTTGCGCACATCAAAGAGATCCTTGAAGCTAGCATCTATCTATCTATCTATCTATCTATCTATCTATCTATCTATCTATCTATCTATCTATCTATCTATCTATCTATCTATCTATCTATCTATCTATCTATCTATCTATCTATCTATCTATCTATCTATCTATCTATCTATCTATCTATCTATCTATCTATCTATCTATCTATCTATCTATCTATCTATCTATCTATCTATCTATCTATCTATCTATCTATCTATCTATCTATCTATCTATCTATCTGTCTATCTATCTATCTATCTATCTATCTATCTATCTATCTATCTATCTATCTATCTATCTATCTATCTATCTATCTATCTATCTATCTATCTATCTGTCAATCTATCTATCTATCTATCTATCTATCTATCTATCTATCTATCTATCTATCTATCTATCTATCTATCTATCTATCTATCTATATACCATGACTGTAGGAAGAACGTGTGTTGCTAGTCATAACACGAAACTCATGATGTGTATGGCACGCATGTTATGATTTTTTTTCATGGTTCTGCAGCTCTTGCCGTAGTTTAGTTCACATGGCATGTAGCGAAACTGGTATAGTATGGCATGATTGCATGGCGAACAAAAGCGACAGACGCTAATATGAAAATCATGACATGTGTGTCATGTACCAACATGACTACATGCCACGCTCATGATGCGCTCGCGGCCGTTTCACTAGCGTCACATAAACGAAATTCAGTACTACAGTACGTAAATGGATGATGAAGGTATGTGACTGGTGCAAACATGATAAACATGAGATGCGTGTCATGTAACAACATGACTACATGCTACGCTCATGATGCGCTCGTGGCCGTTTCGGTAGCTTCACATGTATCAAACTTGGTATTACGTGACGCGAACGGAGGACAAAAGCAAACGACCCATTCAAACATGATAGTCACGACATGCGTGTCATGTAACAACCTGACGACATGCCGCACTGATGATGCGCTTGTAGTCGTTTCGCTAGCTTCACTAATTCCAAATTTGGTATTACGTGACGCCAATGGATGTTGAAGGTATGTGATTGGTGCAAAGATGATAATCATGATATGCGTGTCACGTGAGAACATTACAACATGCCACAGTCAGGGCACCAATACATTTCAACGTTACGCGGGGTGCGTGCTCGGCAGCGTTCATTTCGTCGCGTCATTCCGGCGTTGCCACACGAAGCGCTGGTTTTGCCATATACTCGCAGGCGCACGCCACACTGCGTTGCTCTGACGCATGCGCGTTTCAGCGCGTCAGGAGTCCTTCTGTTACGAAAACAGGGAGACGTAGTGTCGTCTGGGCAACGCATCGGTGCGAAATGCACCATGTCACAATTCGCGGTGGTTGCCGTCGGGCCGCGCCGACGGACGCTGGTCACGTCTCGCGTCAAAGTACGGAGTGCTCGCGTTTCGCTAACGTAGCATCGCTGTGCCTAGTGTGCGCACGCGTCAACGCTACATTGGGGTATATTGGGCCCTACATGATGTGCTCGTGGCCGTTTCGCTAGCTCCACATATACCAAATTTGATGTTACGCGACGTCAATCGATGACGAAAGATATGACTGGTGCAAACATGATAATCCTGACACGCGTGTCATGTGAGAACATGACAACATACGACACGCTGATAGCATGCTCGCGGCAGTTTCGCTAGCTCCACATGTACTAAATTTGATATCACGTGAGATGAATAGAATACAAAGGTAAACAACCCATGCAAACATGATAATCATGACACGGAAGTCATGTACGACATCGTTTACGTCCACCTCGAAACGTTGTGCTGATCTTAAAGTGGCATATCAACATTTCTTATTCGTGCTTCGCGTATGATTGATTCCCAATATACGTGGGATCTGCCAATTTTTCGTCGCCTTCACGAGACCCCTGTCGCGAAACTTTGAATCCTAAGCGATAAAAATGCCAGGCCATTCCGTCAGAGCCCATACAGAGTTTCTACGTGGGAACGCTAGGCCATGGGACGACATTATTAAGCCTTGAAAGAGTCCATGGGCATCACCGGTGGGGTTAGTGAAGATATAGAATAGAACACTATGCTTCTGTGCTGAATATCAGCACGTCAACAAGATCACGAAAAAGGACGTATACTTTCTCACCCGAATAGATGACGCCCTTGACCGACTCCACAACGCAAAATAGTTTTCATCGATGAGCCTCAAGACAGGCTACTGACAAATAAAAGTAGACAAGTGAGACCGAGAAAAGACAGCCTTTATTATACCGGACGGCCTTTTCGAGTTCAAAATCGCGCCCTTTGGTCTTTGCTCGTTGCCTGCGACGTTGCAGCGTGTCATGGACCCCGTGCTGACTGGATTGAAGGGGAATACTTGCCTCGTGTACCTGGACGATGCCGTCATGCTTTCCTCAAGCTTCGACGAGCAACTCAGGCACCTTGAAGCTGTACTTCAAGCAATCAAGACCTTCCGACTCATGCTGAAGCTAGAAAAGTGCCACTTCGTATACGAGAAACTTTTGTTCTTGGGCACGTGATAAAGAAGTTGGGAGTACCTTCCGACCCACAGAAGACAACAGCCATCGCTGAATTCCTGCCACCCGCCACCAAGAAAGCCGTGCGTCGATTTCTAGGCTTGTGCACCCATTACAGGCATTTCGTCTAAACTTTTACCCGCATCACTGAGCCACTCAGTAATTTTACAAAGACCGACGTCGAATTCAAGTGGGAAAGGTCGCAGAAGGAAGAATTTCAAGAACTAAAACAACGCCGGCAGGCACCGCCGATACTGGTGCATTTGACGAAGACGCCGGCACGGAAATCCATACTGACGCAAACAGTGTAGGGCTCGGAGCCGTATTGGTTCAGAAGATTGATGGGTTTGAAAGGGTAATTACTCATCAATTATGCGAGCCCGCCACTATCTAAGGCGGAAGTCAACTGTTCAACATCAGAAAAAGAGCGTATATCCATAATCTGAGCTACCTTCAAGTTTTGCCCCTACCTCTATGGCATGCCTTTCAAAGTTGTGAGCGATCTCCACTAATTTGAAGGACCCTTCAGGTCACCTCGCACAGTGGAGTCTGCGACTTCAGGCATTCGACCTCACCCTCGTTTACAAGTCGGGGCGAAGGCACAATGACGCTGACTGCCTGTCCCTCGTCTCAGCTGACCCACCGCCGCAGGACAACGAGAATGGCGACTGCATCTTAGGACAGCACTCTAGAAAAAAACGCCTCACTGATTTGTCTTTTGTGGGCACGAAGAATACGGCTTGGCCATGATAATAATTCGGTTTCTGTTTTGCGTTCTGCAGGCCAGTTTTGCGTTCTGCAGGTCAGATTGATTGATAACAGTAGTGACTGTCGTGGTATTATTGTCCAGCCGTGCCCACAGAAATGCCTTGACCTTTCCTATGAATGTCTTTTCGTCTTCTAGTTGCTTCTCTGCGGGGACATTGAAACTAACACAGGTACCACGTGGAAATAATTGTTTGAGCAGTTGCTTGAAGCTCAAACTGTTATTCGCAATGATATTTAAGAAATGAAAGCGCGACTACTTAATGTCGAAGGACAAATCAGTAGCCTTCAGCAGATGGTCAGTCATATTGACAAAAGGCTGTCCGAACTACCTTCATCTCCAGAAGGTGGGTTTCAAAATACGCTGAAGTCCATAGAACACGTTATCACATTGCAGTCAAAAAAACTAACTGAGGACAGAAACAGGCGATCACACATAATTATTCATGGCATTTCACATATCCCCGAGGAAACTGAAGCACTTCTAAAAGAAAAAGTTCAAACGATGGTGATGCGGGACAAGATGAACGTACAATGTGAATCTATCGGCCGCATTCACAGCCTTCGATGCCATGCTAGCAAACGCCCGGTGGTCATATACCTATAAACATTAAATGAAAAGAAACTGATGCATGATAGCTGTTGCAAGCTTAAATGATCAGGCATATCTATTTAAGATGACTATTCTCAAGGTACTTTGAAGAAATGGTAGTTTGTGTGGGAAAGCGCGAAAGCAGAAAAAACTAGAAGGTAAAAAAGAGCACTTGCTTCATGACACACTAAAAGTCAATAAAAAGCGATACTTTTGGGCTGAGACAAAAAAAAAACACGCGTGTCACGATAACTAACAAGCGATCCCAGCAGTCTGACACATGGCCAGTTTTCAATGAGCATGACAAGAGTTTACGTATAATCAACCTAAACGCTCGTAGCTTATACAAAACAGCACCTTTGGAAGTGTCTTTGCTAGAGCAAGACCTCCACATTGCTGTCATGACTGAAACGTGGCTGTGGACTGAAATAAGTGACAAGGACGTTTTCCCACCTTGTTATCGGAGTTTTCTTAAAAATAGGGCTTCTAGAGGAGGAGGCGTGGCTGTCCTTAATAAAAATATAATAGATGCTGTTCTCTTGGAAGACATCCGCGGCCTAGAATATTTATGCATAAAAATCACGTGCTGGGGCCCTAACATTTTGCTGTGTGTCATTTATAGGCCTGCTGACACCACCCCTGGGTATCCGGGTACACTAGAAAAACAATTGTCTCAATTCCACAGTCATAAAGTGCTCTTAATAGGGGACTAACTTACCAGGCGTTCATAGGGTGCACTTTCAATCACTTTCCCCAAAACAGCAATCATTTAAAACTCATGACCTAATACAGATAGTGTGGGAACCAACACGCAATCAAGGAACTTCTAAATCTGTACTGGATTTTTTTTTACCCAGCCTACTATCAGAGTGCACAGTTCAAGTTGTAGACGCTATTTCTGATCACCTGCTTGCCAGTGTTTGCTTACACGTTGTTTCTGCTATGAAATCAAATAATTTTGTGAAGCGCTCTTTCAAAGACTACTCACGTGCAGACGATGCATTCATAGTAGAACATTCGGAAACATGTATGACTTATTTTACCGACACTGATGTCAACTAACTTTGGTGCCATTTCAAAGATATGTGTCGTTACTGTATAGATACGTTTGTGCGAACCAAACAAAAACTAGTCGGTAGGCAGACACTATGATTGACGCGTGAAATCATCCACCTAAAACGAAAAGTAAAGAGATTAAAAAAAACTGCGCATATCTATTGGTAATCTAAGAGAACTAAAAGAAAACCTTGCATGGTGCGGTACGCTCTTCGAAAGATCCCCATTTTGAGACAGTGCCACCAAACTTTATTTCAGAAGGTTCTAAAGAGTTTTGGAATCATATAGGCTAAGAAAAGAAGCCAGTGTCTCAAATTTAGATTAATGGTTCAATTGTTACTCATCCTAGTCACATCGCATGCTATTTGAGTGAGTACTTGCAGAGCGTTTTCACTAGGCCTAGTATTTGTCCGTCCGGTGACACAACATTTCGACCCTCTGATGTCAGTTTGATTTCTTACCCGAGCGTGATTTCTATGCTATTTAACTTAAAAACTAAATCCTCATATGAATTTGGGTGCACGTTAAAGAACCCCAGGTGGTCAAAATTTCCGGAGCCCTCCACTACGGCGTCTCGCATAATCATATGGTGGTTTTGGGACGTTAAACCCCACAAATCAATCAATCAAATCCTCATATGGTCTTGACAACCTTTCTACCATGTTTGTGAAGCGATATGCTGAGTCTATGGTAAAGTTTCTTGTTATAATTTACTGGAATTCTTTACTTCGTGGTAAACTACCAGATGATTAGAGGGTAGCCAGAGTCGTGCTGATAGACAAGAAAGATGATCGCTCTTTATTAGATATCACTTACCTCATCTCGTTGTAAACGTATTGAGCATATTATCGCCAATAAAATAAATGAATTTTCAGATGAACCTTGATTTCTTTCAAATTAACAACATGGGTTTAAAAAGGCTACTCGAGAGTTACACAATTAGTTAACTTTTGTATTCACTCACTTCACGTTTTGATAAAAATGGTCAAATTGATGCAATATTTCTATACTTTAGCAAAGCGCTTGATAGAGTCCCGCTCGACAAACTAATCCTACAACTCAGAAAAATTGAACTTCCCAAACTTTTGATCACACGGATTAGGAGTTATTTGACTAATCGATTCAGTGCGTCGAAGTTAACGAGCGGCGGTCTAACTATCTTCCGGTTGGCTACGGGATCACTCAAGAGAGTGTATTAGGATCATTGTTGTTTGTGCTGTACAATAATGACATCGTTACACTCATTGATGTTAGCATAGAGATGAGATTGTTTGCAGATGACTGCGTGTTGTTCCATGAAACCACTACACCTAACGATCACCACCACCTTAACCCTGCTCTTGCTAACATTTCCGAATGGTGTAGCACATGGGACATGAAACTTAATATTGCTAGAACAGTCTATCTTCGTATTCCTCGCCGAAAAGCTCTGTTTCCTTTGAATACAGGCTAAGCTCATTATCATTTCATGAGAAAATGGTATACAAGTACTTAGGTGTAACTCTTACTAATACCTTATCGTTGAATGCACACATAAATAGTAATCCTTCTTATGCATGCCGCAGGCCATATTTTTAAGTCATAAGCTTACACACCTCCAGCTGTAAGATTACTTGATTTTAACACACTGATTAGGCTGAAACTTGAATATGCCTGTGTAGTGTGGGACCGCTTTACTAAATCCAACATTACTCACCTAGAGAATGTGCAAAGAAAAACAGTCAGGTTCATTTATTCCAAATTTTCTCCATATGACTCACCCACTGAACAAATGCAGGATGAGAACATTCCGTACCTTGAACTGCGGCGGAAAGCTGAATGTTCAGAATTTCTTTAACTCCTTTTTGGAATTTGAAACTAGCAATCAACCCCTCATCATATCTTTCATCTTCTACATCAGGACTTACTCGCCACCATCATCCTAATTCTTTGACACCTTATTTTACAAAAACAGATTTATTCAAGTTTTCTTTTTTTCCCACGCACCATAACAGACTGGACTGATTCATTGTAGCATTTGATCATATTGAGAACATTGCTAAATGTATTACCTATATTTGTGTTTGCTTCGTTTTGTTGTTGTTTTTTTCTCCCCCCCCCCCAGCTTGGACTTGTATAAAGTCTGCAGTACTGATCGATCGATCGATTTGTGGGGTTTAAC
This sequence comes from Rhipicephalus microplus, assembly GCF_043290135.1. Taxonomy (NCBI): domain Eukaryota; kingdom Metazoa; phylum Arthropoda; class Arachnida; order Ixodida; family Ixodidae; genus Rhipicephalus; species Rhipicephalus microplus. Next base: position 77,038,317 of record NC_134700.1, on the reverse strand, counting down.
GTCCCAAAACCACCATTTGATTATGAGAGACGCCGTAGTGGAGGGCTCCGGAAATTTAGACCACCTGGTGTTCTTTAACGTGCACCCAAATCTGAGTACACGGGCCTACAACATTTGCGCCTCCATCGGAAATGCAGCCGCCGCAGCCGAGAATCGAACCCGCGACCTGCGGGTCAGCAGCCGAGTACCTTAGCCACTAGACCACCGCGGCGGGGCAGTCTGCAGTATTGAATAAAGAAACGTTAAGTGTCGATGAATTTGCAGAACGACACCGCGCCCACCCTGAAATCAAGGGCCTTTTAGAATACCTAGAGGGCAGGGCTGCCATTGTTCCAAAGGTATTCAAGAGAGGACTATCATCGTTTTTGTTGTGTAACGGCATCCTCTCCAAAAAAATCTTCTCGCCATATCAAGCCAACTACCTCACCATGGTACCTTTAGCATTACGTCCAGAAGTTTTGAATGCTCTACACGATGACCCGAGGGCAGGACACCTCGGTATTTTCCGTACGCTTGCGAAATACAGGTGAAGTACTACTGGCCACACTTTTCCTCCGACGTCACTCGTTATGTGAAGACACGCTGGAACTGTCAATGACGAAAGACACCGCCGACTAGGCCAGCCAAACTTCTCCAGCCAAACTTCTCCAGCCCATTGATGCACCTCACCGGCACTTCAAGCAAATTACCATGGACTTACTCGGGCTGTTCCCGACGTCGAATTCTGGACACAAATCGATCGTCGTAGCCACCGACTACCTCACGCGCTACACCAACACAAGGGCCCTTCCCAAAAGCAGTGCCGCAGAGGTAGCAAAGTTCTCCGTAGAGAACATTGCCCTGCGTCACGGAGCTCCACAGGCTCTCTTTACAGACAGAGGTACAACCTTTACGACGGACGTAACCGAGGCGATCCTGAGGTACAACAGCCAGACAAGTCACCGCCGTTTACCACCCACAGACCAATGGTCTCACGGAGCGTTTTTGACCATCGCCGATATGCTGGCTATGTACGTCGACGTGGATCACAAGACGTGGAATGCAATCCTTCTGTACGTGACCTTCGCGTACAATACAGTCATCCAAGAAACGATGCAGATGACGCCATATAAGTGTGTCTATGAAAGGAGCCCGGCAACGAGGCTCAACGCTATGCTTCCAAACGCCGCTGACGAAGAGAACCTGGACGTCATCACCTGCCTTCAGCGCGCGGAAGAAGCTCATCAACTCACCCGCCTGCACATCAAGAATCAGCAGGTGACCGACAGCCGCCGTTACAATCTTCGACAAAGCTTCGTTGAGTACTAGCCCAGGAAGCGTGTGTGGGTATTGACGCCGATACGCCGACGTGGACTCAATCAAAAACTTCAGCGACGGTACTTCGGACCGTATTGAGTAGTTCGACGTCTCGGCCCACTCGACTATGAGGCTTTTATTGACAGCATGACGAACTCTCAACAGTGCTGCGCTTGACCTGAAGTCGTCCATGTCGTGTGCCTCAAGCCATTTCATGCGCGAGTGTAAGGACTATTTTGTTGTTGTTTCTGTGCTTTATTGCTTGTGCATATTGTTTAGTTTACTTATTATTGTACTTTTGTCTTTTATTAAAGCATCGGACGATGCCTTTTGCAGAGGGGGGCAATACACATTCTTTCCTCATGTTTTGTGATCCCCCCGTATCATTGTGAGTAATTCTCAGCTCAAAACATGCCTACACTGTTCGAGAAGCTTCGGGATGGCAGTGGATCATTTTGTTAAGATTACGCCCACTTAGCGAAGACTACAGAATATTCTCAAACCGATGTTGCCGCTAGCAATAACGTTATAGAATATTTGATGGCAAGTGCATAAATGCCGACACGTTTCGCCATTTTCAGTTGATCGACGGCCGACGCTCTGCTCGCCGCTATCAGTTCCATTGTCTTGGTGTAATCTGACTTTCTTTTTACGTGGGCGGCAAAATAAACAGTTTATTTTTCTTCCTACTCTCTGCTTCCTTCGTCGACGTCACGACCCCGGGACAATATGGACGTTCGTCTATTGTAAACATTTTTTTCTCACATACACACGTATCTTTCGACTATACCAACGGTTTTCGCTATAGCGGACTAAAAGACTTTCTATATAGGACTAAAAGAGTCAACGACGAAGCTTGGTTCTAAGGTCCATAATGTCTACGTTGAAGCCACCGACTAGTATAAAGGGTTTGAATTTGCAGGTATTTTATGTTGCTCCACAATTCTGACGGGTCTTCCTTGAATGCAAGACCGTTTTTATGTCTCGGATAAGTTTCGATTATACGAACGGCTCAATACCACGACCACAACGAAAGACAACGCCAGGTATTAGGGTGCTTAGCTCCTAAAAATGGACAAAACGCTACGAAGGTTAATGGCTCAGTACTCAACGTGTGAGGGATCACGTGTGTTTACTTCCTTCCTTTCACTGTCGTGATCGCGGGCTGGCAGCGGGAACGAACCGGCCAGAATCGGAGGGAGCACGTTAAGCCCTTTTCAGTGAGCCCTTCCAATTCCGTCTCTTGACCGCGCTGATTCTCGGTTCCCTGCTTGCGGAAAAGGCTACTAGTCTCCTGTATTGCGAGTGCAACAACCTTCACGGGGAAGTAAGACGCGAGGGGATAAACGAGAAAACGGGACTGGGAGGCGCGCTCTTACGCCAGTGGCCATCGACGATCACCCCAGGATCCGGGAGCCACTGATCGAACATAGTTAACCCTTACCCTGCTTTTACCTTTTGTAACGTCACTCTGGGTATCCCTTTGAGTGATGTGTGCGTGCTGTTGCAATAGCGTTGCAATTAAGCGCTGTTTGTTGCCCTACGTTGGTACGCGGACCCGTCGTAGTGGCGATTACTCATCCTACGGGAAGGAAAGATCGACAGGCGCATGGCATGACTGGGCGCGGCTGGAACTGGAGCTAGGCTTCTGCACCAGCCGTGCATAAAGTGAACACTGTCAAAGGTGCGACCTCATTCATTTTAAAGCGTAAAACGGTTCCTAAAACATGCTTGTCGCGTCGTTTGACTTGAAATGCATTTCACTGATTTAGAGTGCGTACCATACAGCCGGGGTCAGAACAGCCATGCAAGAGGGACTGCGACCTTCTCCAGGGCTGCGAGTGGGCCAGGAGCAACGCTGCCACTACGACCAGGTAGAGTGCGTACACCTGCGTTCGACCAAAGGCAGTCACATCAGAGTCCTTCAGTACTTTTACTGGTCGTGAAGCTTCACCGTACCTCTATGGGAGAGCTTTGTGCGCTGCGAGCGAAGGCTGCGGGGTGGTGCTGAGTTACCGCGCAGTGCAGAGTTACTGTATATGCTATCGCAGCATATACAGTAGCATATACAGTAACTATAGCGCGGGGCATCGGGCAGACCGGAAGAAAGCTAACTGCTGGTGCCGCCATGACGTCACTGCAAATATAGTGGCGTGGCATTGCGTAGTTTTTCACCGCATAATTACTCTTGTGCCTAATCTGTGGCACCTCAAAATCAGAAACGATACCATATACCTGTTCGGTACCTGGTTGTCGATCCGGTTACAAAAGATGTCGCAAAAATTTTCTCGCTGCCTAGAAACAGTGATCGGCAGGAAAAGTGGAATCACTTCGATGAGAGTGACATCGTTCGCGTGGAACAGTGGCTAATCAAAGGTGATATGAAGTCACCGCGCGAGTTTCCGAAACTTTTGCTGTCGCTGTGCCGAGGATTTTTCATGGCCTCATGGCGTACTTGTATAGTGGACAAAGATGCAGAGCTTGCCCGCCTTCCAAGCGTCGACGGTAACCGTCAGCTGAGCTGGAGACTGTTGAGGCTGCATCGACACTGTGAATGAGCCCTTTTGACATAGCTACAATGGATATTGACGCATTTAATGAAGGTGAGCTTACGGCTGCTTTTTCGTCATTTCATGCCAGTAGGTAATCCAGAAGCCCTAAGAGTGAAATGCTCACCGTTTTCGCTTATGCAGGCTCTGAGCTGGCCAAAAGTGTAGAGGTGATATGCAGAACAGGCGGAGCTACATGTGGCTCGTCAAAGCTTGAAAAAACCGAAGCACACATCCGTTGCACGCAACAGAGACTTCAGTGATACCAATAGATATTTGCGAGTGTGGCGGTGCAAGAGCGGTTGCACCAGAATACTGTACATAACTTGCGCAGGTCGTAAAAGTGTGCAACGTTAATTTTTGATATCAATGCGTCATAAACACGAGAAGATAACTTTTTGCGTCACATGTTGACGCCTCCGGCGCGGGACGCCGTTGGTTAATTTTCACGTTTGAGGAGGCATGTAAGGTTTTCACATTTACAGTAAAAACAATAAAGCTGGACAGGGAAAACACAGCATAAGTAAGCTACACAGAACAGTGAAGCGAAACAACGTTGCATGTCCAACTGAACTTAGAACGCACTACGGCACCGTAGTGATAAATCAACGCAAAAATAAACCAGAAAACTAAGCAAACGTTATAGAAAGTATTGCTTTATCCTAATCGCTTTTATTTATTTATTTTATATTTATTTATTTTACCCCCCGGGTTTTCACAATACATAGGGGAGGGGCAAGTTATATGTCAAAAATGGGAAACAGCACTAGGAAATATATACAAGAACAAAACTTCAACGATTGGCAGAATAATACAGAAATACGTGGAATATAAACTACGTAAAAAACAACGTAAGATAATGCAGGTAGTACATGTTCAAGAACCAAGCAAATACCCACAAATAATTCGATAAAAAATAAAAAAAACACAAAAAGTGACATGACACACACACACACACACACACACATACACACACGTATATATATATATATATATATATATATATATATGTATATATATTATATTGCTTGGATTGTTCGTGGTAACGTTACGAATCACTATCGGACCTCGACTGTTTTGCTTTGAAGTCGTTTTTTAAATTTATGCAGTGTTTGATACGCAAGTTAAACCAGGCGCTTTAGGTGGACGCTGTCACTTCAATTTTAGGGATATACTTTTATTTCAGTTCAGTTAGCTGCGTAGGCACGAGATGCGAGTTTCCATTAGTTGTGCGCAGCCACAAGGTGCAAAAAATTGCAAAGGAAAAGGCAATGGCTGATTATTAATCATATCAACATTAGCCAGCGTGTAGTTTTAGATTGTTTTCATTTGCTGTTCTGGATTTTTGCTCTGTAAAGTTTATTCACAATGAAGGACATTGTGATCACTGATATTGTCTGAAACTACCACAAATACAAGACCATGCTTGGTAGTCAGTGCAAGGTCTGAAATAGCATCACGGCGAGTTGGCAGATAATCCATTTGTATCAAATTGAACAAGTCCAGCACATAAAAAAATTCCTGATGGTCAGTCCTTCCTGCGCCGCCTTCACGTGTAAACGTCTGTGATCTTATGCCTGGGTCATTAGAATCACCTGCCAAAAATATTGAGAACTGGAATAGCTGCATTTTATGAGGCTGAGCGAGTCACTCAGTTTTTCATTGAGAGTTCGCTGGCGAGTTTGGCGGACAGTAAAATACTCCGAAAGCACAAGTTAAAATGACGATAACTGTAGCGTGACCCATAACTTCCAATGTTAGCTTCTGTTTCAATTATGTGAGCTTGGAAGCTGCTTTTTACAGACAATAACACACCACCACACTGAGAGGCCTTTGTGTCATTTCTAAAGACTACGAACTTACTCAACAACGATTTCGTTTAATTTAAAACGATGGGAACCGTATATGGTCATGGAGAAGGCCTAATGGCGAAAATAAGGGCGAAATAGACTTTACACTGAGTACACACCGAGGCATCGTGCAGGATGAGGAAGTGCTTGGCAAGGGACGATGCAGTGACCATAGACTGGTTCTCGAGTTCGAATGAACTTGAAGGAGGAACGATGGTAACTGATTCGCTAGAAGCCAAACAATGAGCTAGCACTAAAAGGGAAGTACAGGAATTCAGAGCCTCGCTTCAGAACAGGTACTCGGCTTTTATAGAGAAAAGCATACTTAGAGTTGGCGCAATGAATGATAACCTAACGAGTATCATTACGGAGTGTGCACTGGAAGTTGGAGGTACAGTAGTTAGACAAGACACTGGGAAGCTGTCCAAGGAAACAAAGAACACCATTAAGAAGCGTCAAAGCATGAAAGCTTCAAGTGCAGCAAACAAAATAGAGTAGGCAGAGCTTTCGAGGCTGATTAATAGGCGTAAGGTATCTGATGCAAGAAGGTATAATATGGAGAGAATGGAACACGCTCTCAAAAACAAAGGAAGCGTCAAATCCATGACGAGGAAACCTGGGATAGGCAAAAATCTGATGAATGCACTAAGGGACAAGGAAGGCAAAATAACGACCAATATGAAATGGGATAGTTAAAATAGCGGGGGAGTTTTACAGAGATCTGTACTGTAGCCGGGACAGCCACGGCCCTAATTTAATAACTAACAATAATTCAGATGGCACATCACCAGTAATGATAGAAGTCAGAAAAGCCTAGCAGAGCATGCAAAGTGGAAAAGCTGCTGGTGAGGATCAGATAACATGGATTCTGTTTGAAGATGGAGGACAGATTGTGTTCTAAAAACTAGCCACCCTGTTTGCGAAGTGTCTCTTGATGGGAAGAGTACCAGAATCTTGAAAAATGCTAACATCATCCTAATACATAAGAAAGGAGATGACAATGACTTGAACAATTAAAGGCCGATCAGCTTGCTCTCCGTCGTATAAAAGCTATTTACAAAGGTAATTGCTAACAGAGTAAAGAAAACATTAGAATTCAATCAACCAAAGGAACAAGCCGGATTTCGAACAGGCTACTCAACAATTGACCACATTCATACTATCAATCAGGTAATAGAGAAATGCTCAGAGTATAACCAAACCCTATACATAGCCTTCATAGATTACGAGAAGGCGTTTGATTCAGTAGAAATATCAGCAGTCATGCAAACACTGCGGAATCAGGGCGTAGATGAAGTATATATAAACATTCTGGAAGAAATCTACAGGGGATCAACTGCTATCATAGTGCTTCATAAAGAAAGTAACAGAATACCAATCAAGAAGGGTGTAAGGCAGGGGGACACAATTTCCCTGATGCTATTTACCGCATGCTTACAGGAGGTTTTCAGAAGCCTAGAATGGGAACAGTTAGGGATAAGAGTCAATGGAGAATACCTTAGTAACCTGCGCTTCGCCGATGACATTGCATTGCTGAGTAACTCGGGGGACGAATTGCAACTCATGATTACGGAGTTAGACAAGGAGAGCAGAAAGGTGGGTCTTGAAATTAATCTCCAGAAAACGAAAGTAATGTACAACAACCTCGGCAAGGAGCAGCGCTTCGAGATAGGTAATAGTGCACTTGAAGTTGTAAAGGACCATGTCTACTTAGGACAGGTAATAACCACGGAGCTGAACCACTAGAAGAATAAGAATGGAGTGGAGCACATTGGGCAAGTATTCTCAAATCATGACAGGTATATTGCCACTATCCCTCAAAAGGAAGGTATATAACAGCTGCATCTTGCTGGTACTTAGCTATGGAGCTGAAACCTGGAGACTTACGAAAGAGGGTTTAGCTTAAATTGATTACGACGCAGCAAGAAATAGAAAGAAAAATGGTAGGTGTAACCTCAAGAAAAAAGGAGAGAGCAGAGTGGATCAGGGAACAAACTCGTGTAAAATATATTACAGTTGAATTCAAGAAGAGGAAATGGACATGAGCCGGGCAAGTAGCCCGTAAACAGGACAACCGCTGGTCACTAAAGGTAAGTAACTGGATTCCGAGAGAAGGCAAGTGGGATAGGGGGAGACAGAAAGTTAGGTGGGCAGATGAGATTAAGAAATTTGCTGGTATAAAATGGGAGCAGCAAGCACAGGACCCAGTTGACTAGCGAAACATGGGAGAGGCATTTGTGATGCAGTGGACGTAAACAGGCTAATGGCGATGATGATGGACATCAAAAAAAAAAAACACGATATGATACGAAATACGCCGTAGTGAGGTGCTCCGAAAATTATACCACTTTGCTTCTTGGGAGATGCTTTGTCCTCCAGTGGATATAGTCTGGTTGATTATGAAGATGATGATGATGATGACAGCTCAAAGTTAGCCATATCAAGAAACAGCCATGTCTCTTTACCAAGCACGATGTCGTCAGGGCAGCCCTCGATGAAAGAACACAATTAGTCTAGTTCATAGAAAATGCTTCTTAAGTTCGACACAATAACCCTACCAGCATTGACCGATGACTAAGGATTGGAAACAGCTAAAATTTTCATCGGCTTCTGTTATCACTGGGCGGTGCCCGGACAGCGTGACAGAAAAGGGCATGGCCTACAAGCAAAATATGGTCTAGATGTTAGCGAAAGTCTTAAATCTTTTTTCGAAGTGTGCGTTTCTCTTAGTGGTTGGTCTTTTTCAATAATTAGAATGAAACAAAAGTTTTTTTAAAAATACCTGTATATTTAACATAGAGGCCAAGGGCTTACCTGACACATACCATGGCTCCTCGCTAATTCTCAGAGAATTTGCTTGGTGACCAAGCATACTTACTTCTGTGTATTATAAACTACTAGACGGAAGTTCGTGGCACGCGAACACGTACAAGCAATAAGAAAGTGAAGCGGTTATAGCGGATGTCTCCGTTCATTTCTTTGGTGCAGTTTGTCGTGAAGTTAGTCGAACAGCTATCGAATAGCAACTCACGATCATTTTCTCCTGTCATTATTTCATTTGCACTGGCTCCTCTATGGAATACCACCTTTTTTTCCTTTTCATCCAAAGGACCAGAAGTGTACCAGCAGTGCTCATAGGGGCGTTTATATTGCTCACTTTTACCACACGCGTGCAGTTTGGCTGATTTACAACCCTAATGCACTTAAGAAAAACAGTTCGCCAAAGCATCCAGACAAGCAATTCTCAGAAGCACACAAACTGTAACAGTTGTAAAGCTCTTATGTAATAGTACAAATGTCACCAAAATGTTGCAATTCATCAAGATTTAGACCATCATACAAGCATGCACCGTTTAAGCTCAGTGCCACATAACACCGCGTCTATGACTGCGCGTCGTCTTCACCTTGTTCGCACGTCGGATGAATGTCACGGCCATCACAGCCATGCAGCGACGAGCTTTCTATTCAAGTTGAAATAGAATGTCAGTAAATATCAGCAGTACCTGTAATTCCCCTTCTCTCAGTGCCTTATGCGATTTTGCGGTCAGGTTTACGGCGGCAAAAATAGCGCATGTGTTAAGAAGTGGGCGCTGCGTAGTCCTAGCTGTAGTTTCAGCTCATCTTGGCGAGATTGCACATGGCATAGTTTACGCTTGTTGCAAGTAAAAACCAGACATATTCGAAACGTTCTTTGGTACAGTGTTTGAGCACCAATTCAATATGGCGTATTTTTTTAATGAGCGATAAACTGTTATCAGGGATAACTTGAAATTAACTGAAACGGCCCGGTCCAAAGGACAGTCACCGAGCCAGTGGTTGTGTATGTTAACCCGTGGTGTGCGGCCATTTCTTGTTGATTTATGGCGGGACTGCCTGTCGCTGACGACGAGTGCATCACGCCAACGCTCCATGCAATTTAGGGTCAACGATAGTGCTTTATTATTTATTCCGAAATTATGAACTTGTGCGTGCGGTTAAAAGGTAAAATAGATATGAAGGCTGGTGCCGAATGCGAGAAATTCATGGGGTCATTGACCATCCAGATTCAACCACGCCTGTATTTTTTACGTAAAGTTTTGATGCAATAAGGTTTCTCGGTATTGTTGGGTCTAGTCAAGTGCATTTACACAATTGAAGAAAAAAATAATATGATGCGCTTTTAGCTTCAGCAACATCGGAATTTTATTTATCAGTTTTGAGAAAGTTGTCATTTCAGATGTTGGCACAGCTTGAAATTTGTGGTTAGTCAATAATTACGCAACGTTGGCGAGCCATGCTGTTCTGAATGTAACTCAATTCATCAGAATGTTCATTGTATAGTCTGTCGTAAATGATCTATAATCAGCTAAATGTATTATCAGTGAAGTATATCTGTTCTATTTTCTTGCATGAAGTGATTGACACTCGTCAAACTATTTGTACATTACACAAAAGCACACAATTCTTCAAGTTGTCCGAAAGAAACTTTATGAAATTTACACCAAAAATGCTCTTGAAAAGAAATAATCGGGCCTAAATACTTACTGGGTCTTGTGAATTTCGATCACAATTTTCTACAACAAAGTCATAATTCTTTTCAGTTCTACAAGTACTTCGTAGAATGTGCAATGATTATTTTGATGAACTGGTGCTGTTTTGTTGTGGCAAGAATATCTTTGTATTGGTACCACAACCACTCAATATAGTATAAACCTTTTCAAAGCTTTGGAACATGTGTCCCGTTTATCAATTTTCTGCTTCATGTATTGCTTTTTTGTTACAGGCCAGCTATTTGTTCCTAAAAAATGTCAGTAGTGCTGAATACGCTGTGTACAGAAAGCTGCATCGTCTAGTATTTTTGTGGTGACAAAGAAGTACTGCTGGGCCCCTGAGATGATGATGATGATGATGAACAAACTTTATTTAATGAGCAGAAAGATCTTCCTCCCCTTTCAGATGCGAGAGGAGAAGGAAGGACGAAACCTAGACGATGGTCATGATCGCAAGGGCCCTGGCGGCGTCTTCGGCTTGCAGTATTAAGCGGGCTTGTAATTGAGAGTCAGGGCTGAGGAGCACGGCATCCCATCCACTCCCGTCTGGAAACTCGCCTCTCATGGGGGCCTGCGGGCATGCCCATAAAATGTGGCTCAAGTCCGCCCTGTTGTGGCAAAATTTACACTTGTCCGAATGAAGTTCCGGCACGCAGCGGTTCATTGTTACCGGACTAGAAACGTGTGGGTCTAGAGTAGGTGCCACGCCACCGCCTGTCCTTTGTTCAATGACGAGTGTGCGGAAGGATAAATTTTCCTGCTTAGCCTGTAGCACTGCGCAATATCTCTGTAAGTGGTCATCTGCTCAAATCTCTCATCGTCCTCCCCGCTCGACCAGGGCAATCCAGAGGCTCGGTCTGTAGGTCCGCGAGCTGTCTGGTGTGCAGCTTCATTGCCGGGTATGGAGGAGTGAGCGGGTGCCGAGACTATTTCTCTTGTTCGTTGATCTTTGCATCCAGCCAATATTCTCAAAGCTATGTGGGATATTCGTCCTCGTGCAAAGTTTCTCAGAGCCGTCTGCGAGTCGCTAACAATTAGTGAAGTCGAGGTGGATGCTACGGTCATTGCAATAGCTGCTTCCTCCGCCTCTTCTGCAAAGCTCGTTCTCTCCGAGCCGCTGACCTTATGATTTCCTTTCTGGTCCACTACTGCTATAGTCATGTTGTCATTTCCGCGTCTGTGCATGTTGTTTCCGGTAAATCTTTTACGTTGTTATGTATATTTTCGCTCTTTCAGCTCTCCTTGGTTTGTGATGGTCAGGGTGAAGGTTTTTTTGGAATCGATGAGATTACTAAACATTTTCTGATCTCATACGGAATATTCTTTTTAGCGCGAAATTGATTTGCGTAGTTTTTACCCAGTTCCTCTATTATGACTCTGCCAGTTTTATTCTGCGTTAGTCTTTCATATTGTGCGATTCTTTAGGCTTCTATAAGCTCTTCTGAAGTGCTGTGAAGCCCTAATTGAAGTAACTTATCATTAGAAGTAGTTATTTGAAGTCCGATCGCCTGTTTGAAAACTCGTGTAATGATTCCGTCAATCTTTTCTCTCTCGGCCACTTGCAGTTTGAGGTACGGAATCACATATACAATACGACTGATGACAAAAGCCTGTACCAGTCTTATAATATTTTCCTTCATACCCTATTGCCGGTTTGCAATTCGTTTAACTAGACGCATAATTTGCTGCGCACTGGTTTCAAGTAATCTAATCGCCTCTCCGCTATGCCCGCTCGAGCTGATTCGGAGTTCCAGAATTCTTATGCTTTCGACCGTAGGTATTTGCGTTTTTTCAACGAAGACTTTAGTGTTAGGTTTTTGCTGGATACTTTTCCGACCCCTATATGTCGGGTTATAGAAAAGAAGTTCCAATTTTTCCGATGAACTTTGTAATCCTGTATGGGTGGCATATTTTTCTACAACATTCACTGTGATCTGTATAGTTTCCTCTGTGTATCCGTCACTACCCTCTGCTACTCATAAGGTAATGTCATCTGCATAGAGGCTATGGTGGAGTCCTGCAAGTCCGCCCTGTTGTGTTCAGTCTGGTAGGGAGACCTATCATGGCCATGTTAAAAAGAGAGGGGGATAGGACTGAGCCTTGCGGCGTACCTCTGCTGCCCAGACTAAACTCCTGGGATTCTGGTTCACCTGGTATTATTCTTGCTGTCCGGCCAGTTAAAAAGTCTTCTATATAGTCGTATACTCTTTTTTTCTACCACTAACGCTTGAAGATTGGCAAGTATAGCTTTATGTGATGTATTATCGAATGGCTTTTTAAGATCTAGGCCAACTATGACTTTTTGTCGTGTGTATTGAGACCCGAATGAATTATTTGATGTTTAATCTTAAGGATAATGTCCTGTGTAGACAGTTTTGCCCTGAAGCCTAACATCATATAAGGAAAGAGTTCATTGTCTTCCATATAATTTGACAGACGAGTTAGGATGACATGCTCTAAGAACTTTCCTATGCAGGATGTCAGGAAAACAGGCCTAAGATTATCAAGATCTAATTTCTTGCCTGGCTTGGGAATCATTATGATTGTTGCCGTTTTCCATTGCTTGGGTATCTTACCATTTCCCAACACTTGTTCATATATTTGGTGAGGGCTGTGATAGATTTGTCGTCTAAATTTCTGAGCGTTTTACTCGTGATCCCATCGGTGCCCAGGGCGGATGTTTTGCTCAGTTTCATTAGTTCCGATCGTACCTCGGCCTCTAATATGGGCCGGTCTAGGGAATCCTTTTCTTTACCTCTGCACGAGCTTAATTGCTCTTTGGTTGTATCCCCAATGTATCTCTGTCTTATTTCTTCAATCAGTTCTTCCTCCGTGCCTTTGTATTTATCGACAAGTCTAATAAAGTTTTGTTGTTGTGCTGTCTTGTTCGCTTCCGAGTCTGTCAGACATCTTAACAGGTTCCATGTTTTAGAGAAACTATTTTGTTTTTCCATCGATTCACATTTTTCCTCCCATTGTTGTCTGCATAGTTTCTCCGCGTACTTCTCAATATTTTTACTGAGGGTGGCTATTCTTTTTTTAAGGTGTTTGTAGTGTTTTTGCGTTTTCCATTGTTTTTCTAGGCTCTTTTTTGCCTCCCACTTATGTAGGAGCTTATTGTCGGTGCTTTCTTGTCCTTCTGTTTTTGATATGGTCTTAGTTGCCATATGAATATTTTGCTTAAGGTTCCCTAGCCATTCATTTAAGTCTTCGATGATATCGCATGCTTCCTTCTCTCCGATTTTTCTAAAACTATCCCATTCAACCATCCTTGATTCTTTGCCTCCTCTTTTACGTGGACCTGCTTTAAACGTGATCTCAATTATATAGTGGTCACTGCCCATATTTTCTTGTGTGTTAGGCCAATAAGATTCGATCATATTCTTAGTAAACGTGAGATCAGGAGACGTGTCTTTGGATACGCTGTTTCGAATCTAGTTAGGAAAAGGGGGTCGGTTATTAACGTATGGCCCTCCTGTTGGGCATCGATCCAGATATTTCTACCTTTGATGTTTTCTTTGTCATAACCCCATGCCGCATGCAAACGTTGAAATCTCCTACTATAACCAGTGCTTGAATTTTAGTAATGCTGATTGTTTTTCTAAAAAGTGACCTCCATTTAGTTTTTTGTCTAGGGCTGCTATAAACATTTCATATGAATAGACTTTCACCACTCTTCTGCGATGGAACTAACTCAACAAAAACATCATCGAAATCGCAGATTTCTGTGTCATGTTCTATCACCGTGAGATTTCTTCGCATGATGGTTGTTATGAACGTTTTTTCATCAGGGGTACCATAGGATTTGTAATTTGACAATTTAGCCATTCCTACAGTTTCCTATAAGGCGATGACGTCTGGTGCCTCCTTTTCGTTGAGGAACTGTTGTAAGGTACCCCGTTTTCGGCGATACCCACAACAGTTCCACTGCCAAATGGGCCCCTGAGAACAATTTTTCATTAAAAAGCCTGCAAATGTGCTGCTGCTTCTGCTTGGTGAGCCTCAACAGAAAACAAATATATTGGTTTCTCGCTTTGGCTTTTACTGGCATCATTCTCATGACTCTTTATGTAGACTTCTCTATACTATGATATTTTGGTTGCTGTTATTTAGAAAATGTTTCACTAGGAGCAGAATATTGCACAAACTGCATCACTGATGTTTGTTTGAAAACTTGACCTACTAATACAATTGTTTCGCAGTTTATATATGCTGCCTTTCTGAAAAAAGCCAGCTTCTGCCATCTGGAGCACGACTGAGCATTTAAACAGTTTTACTGCCACCTTATGTTTACCTCTTCAATAATGTAAAATCTTATTTGCTGTTATATCAGCTTGCCGATTAGTGGGAGCTGAGAATCAGAGCACATAACCAATTTCATCGTTTCGACAGTCAGCAGCACGACTAAGCAGCCGGACTTCTCAACAATGAGCATTGAAATGAAAGGAAACACTGACAACACAAACTACAATACCGAAATAACCTTCGTAAATCAAGGTGCATTTACTACCTCAGTGACGTGTATAAATATAAAAGTATGTACATAAAAGACAACAAAAACATAGACACTAAACAGTGCTTTTGTGCCAATGGTGATTCCATAATTTTATCAGTAAAAAAACTACCTTTTATTTTCAATCGATAGAATATATGTTCTAGAACTGCGAGGACAGCGGAATTTTTAAAAAATGTTTTCCTTCATTTTTTGTGTTCATGGGGATCTCTCACGACTATTCACGCTACTTCAATAATAAAAATGCATCAAGCAATCCAAGAAGTATTTTCTTTCTGTCTGTGCAGGTGCTGTCATCCTCAATCATAGATAACCAATTAGCTTCCCAACAAATGTTCCTACTGTGTGTTCTGTTGAAAATTAGTTAAAGCTGTTGCCTAAAAGATGGCGTAACGAAGAAGAGGACCTCATGATGTTTTTTCTCTCATTTTCCATATAAGACATACCATACCCTGTTCAACAAAACTGACAGAGCTGTTTCAAACGTAACAAAAGGATGACCCTTGTTTGTTTCAGATCAAGAAGGTGCACCTATGCAAGAAGACATGCCACTGTGATAGATGGCTTCACGAAAAGCCCAAGCGACGCTTCAGAATCACAAGGGTTTAGGAAATAAAAAAAACTAGCATATTGCTTTCATATATTATTTGTAAAATAAACCTGAAGCTCCAAAAATATTTTTCTCGTTACTTCACGTAGGGGGGGGGGGGGGCATGCAAGAATTTAGAAAAATGTAGCAGGGCATCAAATTGTAGCCAAGGCAAAAATCTAAAAAAATTGCACTGGCCGGAATGCTTGGCTCCCATGCCAAGAACATGCTTGGCGATTCCGTGGTATTACAACGCTGTGCCAGCCATGGAAATGGGTGTTTCCAATGATTTTGTAACTTGACCTTCCTTTGGTTGACCAATGGTAGGATTGTCACACTTCCCAAGCACATACATTTCTTGGCCTCCAATAACTTCCCAAGCATGGACAGCTTGGCCACTGATGATTTACCATGCTTGTCTCAAGCAAATTGAGCTGGTAGGGAAGGTTCTACTTCTACAATGCTGTTTGGGTCACGTAGTTGAAGCAGGTGCGTCCCGCCTCGAAAGTGGGACTACCATATCGTTCGAGTTATTATAGGTATACACTTTGTTTCCCAAGAACAGATTATCGAACCGCAATCTGTACTTTTCGTTAGGCTTTTGTTCAGGACCTGCGAAGTGTCCAAGCCTTTTCCTAATGTATTGAATTCGCATCCAAACGGGCGAAGATGCAGATTGTTAAGTTTGGAGGCATTTTGTGAGCTGTTGCTCTTGTCCTCGAAATACAAGAATTTCACAATGATTGCACAATTCTTACCGGGAGTTTGTTGACATAATCTGTGTGCACGTTCAATTTCACCAATTTTATCGCTAACGTTATGCAAAACGAATTCGCTTATATTTTCCGTATTGTCTCATTTGTCACCTCCTTGTTCTGGCACTTTGAATATAAGATTATTCTGTTTCAGCCGGTTGCTTAGATCGTCAACTACAATACTAACTTGCTGAAACTGTCTTGAGCCAGTATTTCGGAGATAAGCTTTGGCTTTTATATTTAGGAATACTTGTATACTGAGTTGATTTTTTTTTCTTACTGTGAACAATGATACTTAAACAGAATCGTTTGATACCAAAATTGTTTCCTGTTTATGTAAAACATATTCTGAATGTATATCATGTAGAAATAAGCTATGTAACTAAATAAGATATGTATAATGTCACTTATTTGTATATGTATGTTACTGATGTGTGAATATGTGTAATATGGCACTAATGCAGACTGTATCAGGAGGTCAAGACCTCGTCAGGCTATTTAGCCTTTAGTCTTTGCCTCCCGCAGGGAAGTTTTTGTATTTTTTTTTCCTGCAAATAAACTTTGAAACTTTGAAAACTTTGAAACTTCTTTAAAGACTGGGCCAAGTGCCGGCACGTCACAGCTCTTGTGGTCGGCTTTTACTTCATCTTATGCTAAGCATAGATTAGCAATACCTTTCCGAAGAATGTATATATCTTGGGGTATTCTTTCTATACTGAACTGTTTGTCTTTTTTATCTGTGATGCCTGCTTGCATATCCTTCAGCCTACCTGTAACATCCCTTTGAAATTTATTGTTTAAAGACGCCAACTCCTTCCTGAACATTTAGTAGCTGATATAACTTATCCGACCACAGATTAGTCTCAACATCTCCAGCGCGAACAATGAGATGCGACAGGTAGAACAAGGCAACAAGAAGCCTACTAGCCACCCCCAAAGAACAGATTGTTCCCGGCCGCAGCCAAACAGGTGAATGCGTTCGAATATGTCTTCCTAATCCTAAGAAAGAACCGAATAAAACACGGCATGCGCATAAATCCATACCCATGCCTATTTACAGAGTAATCACTTGGTGGAATTCGCGGCCAAAAAAAAAATCATTGGGTTGGTTACAAGACTCAAGCTCACCTAAAAAATTGAGCCGATTTCGTTAGGAACAGTTTTCTTGCCGCAAATCTCTCTGGCTGGTTGTTTATGCGGCTTCTTATAGGCAAGAGGCTTGAGGGAGCTTCAGTAGGCGATAGAAGCATCATTATGGTGATGACGATAAGGGGTGTCTGTCGTCTGCGTAGGGGAAGGAGTAGGGACCTTGCACGAGCAGGAAGAAGCACTTGTGAACTGGTCACTTTGCAATTGTCTGGTAGCGTCAATATCAGCAGAACGCTGATCTTTCCTCAAATATTCCGGTGTTTAAAAATCGAGCAGACTATAATAGCATCAATATTCTGGCCACAAATCCTACTGGCTGGCACTTAACGTGGGATCCTATAAGCAAGAAGCTTGAGGACGCTCCACTAAGGGATAGAAGCACCACTACGGTGATGACGATGAGCAGTGTCGACCGTCGGCGCAGAAAAAGTGGTAGGGACCTTGCCACGAGACTGAAGCAGCGGGTGTAGACTGGTCACTTCGCAATAGCCAAGTAGCGTTAGTATCAGCAGAACTATGATCTCTCCTCAAATATTCCGGTGCCCAAAAAAGCGAGCAGACTTCTTTAGCATCAGTTGTCTGGCCGCGAATCTCACTAGCTGGTAGTTACCGCGAGTTCTTATAGACAAGAGGCTTGAGGGCGCTCCACTAAGTCACCGAAGCACCAATACAGTGATGATGATGAGCGGTGTCGACCGTCTGCGCAGAGGAAGCGGTAGGGACATTGCCACGAGCCGGAAGCAGCACGTGTGGACTGGTCACTTTGCATTCACCTGGTAGCATCTGTATCAGCAGAACGCTGATATTTCCTCAAATATTCGGGTGTCTAAAAAATGCGAGCAGACTTCGTTAGTATCAGTTGCCTGGCAGCTAATCCCCGCAAATCCCACAAATTGATGAGAGCTGTTAGCGAGTCGTTCCTACAGAACTTAGAAAAAAAACTCCCAAGCATTTCCCCGAGGGTGAACATGATTAAGTGCGAATACACGGGGTGATGCTATGAGGGGTATTTATTATTTCACACTATTATATTTATTAAGCACACTATGGTGCCTTTATGGTGTAATGGTTCCTGGGAATCGCAATTTGATCACACGGGGGAGTTTACGTTAAGTCACTGGCGAATGCCAACGGATTTTAACTTTACTCCCCTTCACGACCCGGTCTCGACAGGAGACTGAGAGAGAAGGCGGGCGCGCGAGAGAGAGAGGGGTGCGCGCACAGCTGAAGCGAGCGAGGAGAGCGGAGGAGCAAGCGAAGGGGGAGGGGGGTATAAGGCGCCCATCATCGTTTGGAGCTGGGCCTCGCTGATGTCAGTGTCCACTCCTCGTGTGACTCCTTTACAGGTGTTATCGGGGGCCGCGACATATGCCGCCACATGGTACATTCCTTCGCTTATCCGAATCTGTTGGATCGCGGCGTAGGCGTTTGCGTTCTTCTTCTCCGGTGTGGAAACTAGGAGAATGTTCTGGGCGATGTTTGGGCAAACGATGTCCCCTTCCATCTCTGCCGGGGCAAGAGCAGCCGCCATGGCAATAGCCTGTGCTAGCCTAATTTGGCTTACTTTTCTGACGTCAAGTCTGTCCCTCGTCCTGACGATAATTCGTATGTGGTCCCTCGGCAGCCGGGGGAGCCTCGATGCAGCTGCGAGGCGCTTCATTGCACCTTGCGGTGCTGCCGTGCGGCGGCCTTCCTTCGAGCCCACATGTGATGCGTTGCCCGCGGGAACTGGCGTTTCTACACGAGCTTTCTTGTTCTTGCCCAGCGCTGTCGTCCAACCCGGGCGATTGGCTTCTTCGTGAGAGATTTCCTCTCCTTCTACCATCTCTACTTCGGGCATGTTGCCCCTTTTCTCCCGCCCCTCGCCGTCGACGCTAGACTGAGCCCGGTAGGGTTAGCCGAGCCGCGGCGCGTTCCACAAGAAAAGTTCCAATAATTCGGCAAAAGGACCACTCACCGAAAAAAGTCTGGTATCGACGTGATCCTCAGAAGAAACTGCGTCGAATGAAACGCAGCTCGAGCACAGGCACCACAAAAATCCTAACGAAAACATTAACAAAAACGGGAGCCGATCTTCTCGCGTCCGCACTGGTCGGCGCCCCCTGCGTCTCCCTGCAAGACAGAGGTG
Source organism: Rhipicephalus microplus (assembly GCF_043290135.1). NCBI lineage: Eukaryota > Metazoa > Arthropoda > Arachnida > Ixodida > Ixodidae > Rhipicephalus > Rhipicephalus microplus. The sequence continues at coordinate 77,018,959 of NC_134700.1, read as the reverse complement.
ACACATGTTGCCCGCCTGAAGCCGTTTACACGAAGGATGCAAGAATGACTCGCCCAGAGGGCTTCGTCTGAGACAGGAGCAATGAAACGAAGTATCACTACCAGGAAAAACAAGGGAAGCGCGGGTAGAGAAGGAAGACGACGTTGCCTCCACTGCGATCCCCCTGAGTGGGATACGAGCCATGGCGGTGGAGATCATCATTATACGGTGATCGTGAACTTAGGGCCCATTAAAATCCCCCTATAAGTTACCTTATCTTGTGCAACAATATTTTTTCAACGCTTTTAGCCGCTAAATATTCTAGAATGCCGTAGCGTGTAGGCGAATGATCATACTGACAATGACAAAGACAGGGAGAAGACACTTTTACTAACCATTCTGCTGCTTCGTTCGCTCTACTTATGACGATTGATTGATCATTGACTTCTCCAACTTTACACACTACGTTGTTTCGAAACGCTCGATAAGAAATCGACAATGAACGTGGGGCCCTGAACGACCTAATAAACTATTACTCAACAGACAAGACAGTTTGCGTCATCCCGCGTGTTTCGCACTCTAGTATCGCGCATGCAACGAGATGAGTGGTCGTGCCTGCCAGAAGACGTTCCAGGAGGGCCTGTAGAGGCTGCACGTGTCCCGTGGGTACGAGGTGTCCCAGCTGGGGGGCATCGCGCGACTGCTGCCTTCGTCGGCGCCCACCGCCTCGTCCTTGCAACACAGCACCACCAACCGGGGGCTCGGCTGCGGCTCGCCAGGGGAAGGGCCGCGGCTACAGCAGCGCATGTCGTCCCGTCGTAGTGGTCCAGATTGACCAAACGGTGCCAGAACAGAAAATAACATTCGCCATTTACGGAGTGAAATCGCCCTGGTCTACGGAAACACTGATTAAGGCTTTAATCTTAGAAATATGCAAAATATTCCAATCTCGGTGTACCTGTTACAGCTGCTGCTGTTTCCTCGGATTAAAGTTCAAGAGATTTAGGCTAATGTCATTTTTGTTTACTTCGCGAGTAGAGTGCTACTGTGAAGAAGCCTGGCACCATTTTCATGTCTTTTTAAAACAACCTTTTGAACTGTGGCAACATAGCCTCATTTATGCAGGACATGCCTTGTAACCAAGGAAAGTTTCTGCAGTAATATTTTACGGTGACGGGTGAAATATAATAAACTGTTCACTAATTTCACATTTTTGTCGCATTTTTGTTACCTTACCGAAATCTACGCTAGCAAAATAGTAACATGTAAAATATTTAAAGTCTAAGAGAATGCGTCAGTCATAATGATATTCTAGGTATTGCATCCCAAACTCACAGTATGATTATGAGAGATGGCATAGTGGAGGCTTGCGCGAATTTCGACCATCTGGTGTTCTCTAACGTGCACCGCCATTGGGCAGTACACAGACCTCTATCATTTCACCTCCATCGAAATTCGACTGTTACGGCCATAACCAAACCCTTGACCTTAAGGTCACTGCAGGCAACTAACTCTAATAGCGTTTACTTCTTTATTTAAATTTAAAGTGTACAGTTCGACTGTGAAAAAGACTGGCGCCGAGCTATTATACCTTTTCGCATAAATGTGCGTATCGTCTTCAACAAAATTGGAGGACACTCGATCTTCGCATTCAAGAGTACAGATCGCAATAGTGCAGTCGAGGCTCGTGTGCATGGTATTATAAATTACTAGCCTGCTTCGGTTCTCGACGCATGCGTCAACCCCGCCATAAGGATTCCAACGACTGAACGCGTAACATTGGCTGTTATCAAAGCACCAATGAAATCCTACTGCACAAAGAGTTGTTAAGGGCATAGGGTAGGGCAAAAGTTTAAACAAAGTTATGTTTATGGTATTTTGCGATTTGGCAAGGGCGTCCCTTTGGGCATATTTTCCAAATTCGCGATTTTAATATACATCTTTATGGCTCGAACCAGCTTTTCCGAACGCAAGTATAGCGAATGAAAACTCATAATGGCGCGAGCCCGTCGCATGCGCTCTGGGCTTATTTTCTAAAAAAAAAACTTCCCACCTGAAAGGGGAGGAGGATCTTTCTGCTAATTAAATTGAGTTTGTTAATTATCATCCCGTATGAAAGACAAACTGTTGTCTAGAGTCAGCTGTGCATAAAAAAATTGCCAGGTAACTTCCGAATCAGTGAGGAAACACTTTGCAAGCCGATATTCTCGCGTTGTGTTTGGAGCGCATCGGTTCAAAGACTTTCATCTCCTAGCATCCTTTCTCTTTGTGTTTGTAGTGCTTGTCGATAAGCTTATATGCTAGAGGCTAAGAAGGTCTTCAGCAATTGTAATTTTCGCGGCAACAGATACAGTTCTCTAGTTAATGTGAATAAACTCCAGTGACGTACTCAGGCGTTGAATGCTGAACGATCAAGCTCTTCATTGTTGAATGTCTCATCCTTTTAGTGTCCTTCGAAACGACGTGCTTGGGGACAGCGGGTATGTGAACACGACTATTATTCGTTATGCCATTACAATAAATTGCGTGTGATCACGGGCTGGAGTAATTTTTAAGGTAATGGGAATGGAGTCGCCGAGTATTCACTATCTATGATTAGGTTAAGATTCCTAATAATTGCGATAGTGAACATTATTCTTGCATTTGTCGATGGTAGTATCACGCGAGCCATAATTAAAAAATAGCATTGAAGCCTGGCCTAAATATAATCAATTCGCTGGAAAACGTTGTTCACACACGGCGATACATTGTGGATAAAGCTTTATGAATTCTAGAAAAGGAATCAAGACAAGCATCACGAGTGCCTCCAAAGTGAAAAGTCGACGTTGGCCATATTCACCAAGCTTCTAATAAATAAAATAGCGGCGATGTGTTTGTGAAAAAGTGTGATCGCTTTTAAGCTGTTTTCCAACTTTAAACTCGGTAATGTAAAAACAATACTTTTATTACTTAGGTACCATTATTTTTATGTGTTCCAAGATAAGCAGTTGACCATGCTTTCTTGAGCTCTGCCCATAGACACATACACCTACTGAAGCAGAAGTAAAGTTGGGCACTTTACGGTTCTTGTGTTAAAATTTTCGAAAATTCTAATTATTCCAAATGTGAAGTCTTAGCAGTAAAATGAAAATAACGAAAATATCATGAATTCGATGTATCTGCTTCAGTTAAAAACAGAAAATTTTGAAGATTATGATGATTGAATAATGTGAAAAATCGCAGAATATGCATCGAGTAAACGTTGATGAGTGGGGTGAAACGTCCGTCCGTCCGTGCGTCCGTGAAGCATGGGTCGGATGGACGTAAGCATGGACGAACAGAAGCACGCACGGAAAGGCAGATGGACAGACAGACGGATGGACGCACGGATGGATGAACACATGGGAAGACGAACGTTTCGCTCCTGTCATCATCATTCAATCTGTGGATTTGCTGTGAGAACCACTAACACCATCTATTCAATATTTTCGCAAGGACTTGTACACACAATGCCTTCTATTGCGCAACTCATAAACTAGATGTGGCTACATACTGCTTGAGCATACTACACTGTAGTACTACTACCACTGCAGAGGAAGGAACGACTCACCGCATAAGGAGTTTCACCCCTAATACTCCTTTAGTTATTGAGAAACTGGTACCTTAACATGAGCCCAAATGACTAGGGTGTATAGGGCCTACGCGGGGCCTTAATGCTCTTACTACGCCATAATTATTGTCTTTGCGAATGAACGATGCGCACACTGTGCATCCAATACACATTCCGTATAGCTCATTTACGAAATAAGTACTTTTATTTCTACAGCAAGTGACGTAATATCGCGCTCAGTGTCAGGTATACACCGCGCATGCGCCTGGCCAATTGCCGTGCAAAGTAATACAGCTGCGCGAATAATGGATTTTTTTAGTTATCTGGTGAGAGTTTAGCCTGTCTGTCCCTGCCAGTGAGCATTGCACCCATTCGCTTGCTTACACCCTCGAAGTTATAATTTGCGAAGCTGGTATCACCTCAGTGCAACGTGAAAACAAGCCGAGACAACGCGTATTTGCAGGTGTAGCCAAATCCTCGCCTGGGTAATTCGAAATCTTGTCACAATGGACACCACGGCTAGATATTATAGTGCGCTTGACAAAGCACCCACGCTATGTATATGGCTCATACTGAGCGCGACAGCGCACCGCATCGGCAAATTCAGGGACTATTATGGAGTCTGTCGCAGTTTAAATAAAACATTGTGCGGCGAAAACACAACAATAATATTGTGTATATGCACGCCTCTGTGAACTGTAAGTGATCAAAGTGTCGCATGCACACACGGAAATAGCGTACACGCATAGGAGGCACTCACTCTTGCACTGCCGTTACGTAGTCCTCATATGTGGGCGTCGCATCCAGGGCTGTCTGGACGCTGTGGTCATCCTCCGAGGAGATGGACTCGCGATACGGCCTGCGTACGGGACCAGTGTGGCAATAAGAATGGTTAAAACGGTGTAAATATGAGGAGACAGGAAGTTGTTGATGATACGTAAAGGTCGACGAGCTCAGCCCGAATGAAAGTACGAGAAAAACTGATTAGAAAACTGCAAATATAGACAAAACGATACGCTGACACAAGGTGGAAAAAGGAACGGCGTAAAAAACCTTTTATTGAATTTTATGAGAATAAGTAGCGCTGCGAATTTGTGGGGATAGATAACGTGAAAGAAGCACCATATGCCATGGAGCGCTGTGCAAGTTTCACATTCTGATTCGATGTGCGAGCCTCGAAGAACTGAATTATAAGAACAAGTTATAACTCCTCACTTGCGTCAACGAAAACCTTGATAAGAGGCCACCTGCACATGCTTGTGTGAGCACGTTCGTCCCTAGAAGAAATCGAGCAAATAATCACCGATAATCGTTTGTGCTTGACTATTCGTCCTTATTCCAGGTACGTGGGCTGCGGGGAGAGCACTTACGCACGCTCTGCCGCTGTTGATTGCGCGCAACACCTTGACTGCAGTGCTAGCCTGTACACTCGTGCGTATGAATGTAACCTCAACACTAAATACTTTCGCAATAAATTTGCAAAGCGCGATAAGATATACCGATAAGCTAGACAGCACAATCACTTGCTACGCGTCCGAGCATCAGCCTTGAGAAAACGAAACACCGAACCGTCTCCTTGGAGTTTCCATACTAGCGTACCAATACACCACCCGTTTCCGCACCATTTTCTCTCATTTTTAGTATAATGCGGCATATCGCATTCTCTAGAATTTATACGGGCTTATAAGCTCCAGTCACTATAGTGAATACCGTGGATTTCGACTCAAAACGAAGATATGGTTATCAGGGGCGCAGAAGATGAGCGCTCCAGAAATGGGAAAGCCGGGTTCTTTTAACAAGAACCTGTGAAATTTCACTTCCACCGAAACGCAAGCGATGGGGGCGTGGTGGAACAAGCCTCTGTGGAACGAAGCCGAGTTCTGTAACTAAACACCACCTTCGTTGCTAACCTTCGTTAGCGTAGCTGTTATGGACTCTTTTCACGCTAAGACCCTCAGCTGGTAAGCTTCCCCAAAACAACGACATGCGGAAATATTCGAAAGTACCTGCGACATTGTGCTAAAGACACCTGCGCATAAGAGGCGCGCTGGTGAAGAGAAAGAAAACGAATATTATGTCTTCTTTTCATTCGTGTGAATGATATGAAACTTTTTATTGCGAAAAGATCTGTGTGCACTCGCACTCAACGCGAAATCTGTGAGAAGTGCGGAGCAGTAGTTCGCCAGCCAGCGACGCTCGTTCTCACGGGCGAATAAGCGCCGGGATTCCAAACGTGAAGCCTGCTCCGAAAGTAAATCTTAATTTGTGATGCAAAATTCGTGAAGAATACCCTCCCCTCATCCTACCCACACCACTTTCCTCCCCATATTCATTTCCCTTTTCCTCCCCCTCAGTACACATGCTTATTCTCTCCAACCTCCTTTCCACGCTCCTCACGCTCGATGATGTGGACAGCGAAGGAACAGGATCGATCGACTAATATGTGGTTCACGCTGCTTTGCTTTAACGCACCGAAAGCACCATTTGAATATTAGGCACGCCTTAACGGAGGGCTCCGAAAATTTCGACCACCTGGGTTTCTTTAACGTGCACCTAAATCTGAGCACAAAGGCCTACAGCTTTTTAGCCTCCATCGAAATGCATCCGCCACAGCTGGCATTTGATCACGCGACGTGTGGTTGCGGGACGGGACACACACTGCTTTTTGTGGGCCCTGTTTCTTCTCTGTCTGCGTCTTCAAAACGCACCTACAATGGTGTGCAGAACCAACTACCTCACCGAAGTACGTAGGCATCCTCAACATCACTTCCCTTTTCCAACACCTTGTCGAGTACTGTACTTACACGCAGGGACGTAGCCAGTGGAGGCAGGGGGGCTACGGGGCTTCAACTCTCCATACTCCGAAATGTTTTCGTACTGTTACTTATCACCTACAAGAAACAGCTATTTGCCCCGCAAAGAGGCCCAGATTTTTTCTAAAATTGCTTTTCTCTGTCAAAAATACACTGGTGCGAAAATTACTGACCCCTCGTGGTACTGTAACTGCGCATTATACTGTCCGAAATCCCTTGCCAACACAGGCGCAGCGCCACAGATTGTCAGTTTAAGACGCAGCGATACGCTGATCAACGGGCTCCACTCTCTCACGCTGAGTCGGGCTGTGAAAGAGCAAATATGTTGACAGCCGGATGCTTGAGATTTTGTTCATACTTGTTGTGTTGAAGAGACACATAGTCCAATATTAAGTCGATTTAGAGTGCTGAAATAGCGGTCCGGAAACATCGTAGTGCTACTTTGTCCCAATAAAGTGCTTAATTTAATAAAATCCCGTTTTAGTGGTCCGCATTGTGTTAGCACTCTTGAGACGTGAAATGACGTGAAATTTTTCACTTGAGGCGGGTAGCACCCGCCTTAAGTGAAACATTTCACGTCATTGTTGGCGCACACAACGCTGCTTGGATTTACTGCGCAGCCGCGGACACTAGCAGCAGCAGAACGAAATTAGAGGTGGCCACATTAGCAACAATGACCATTGAACAATTTCTTGTTATGGCCTCCGAGATGGCAGGCGTAATTGATTCAACTGGGGCCTGCTAGATGGCACGACCTGTCCAGATTAATTAGACAAAAATTGAATTCTCGAACAACTCGCGCCATTCTTATAGTAAAATCCAGCGGTCCTTTTTTCCACGAACCAAACAGAAACGAACAAGCAGCATTTTATAACGGGTCTTAATGCACGAAAGTTTCTTTGTTTAGTTAGGCTAGTTCGATTACTAGTCAATAATTGTCGGTGTCAAGTTTGACGTCATCGGCATAATTTTGCGAATGCCCTATTCGCGGCACATGTTTCCCTGCATTTACATTACTATGTAATTTAGTAAGGCACTGCTGCTTATATAACTCGTTTTAGACGTTGTGATACATTGAGTTTTCGCTCTGACTTAAATTGTTACTTGCTTTAGTGGTCCTTTAATAGGAGTAAACATTTCCTAATTATGAAGTCACCTTGATGATGAGTAGTTTTTAGTGGCGCAAGGGCCAATGGATGGCCAAAGAGCGCCATTTCAATTGACCACAGATATGAACAATGATATGGTGCGTGGCTGTAAAGGGGCCTTAAAATCCCTCGCTCTAACGCGAGTTACAACATGAAAGTGATAAAATCATGACAGTGGTGTGACATATGTATGGTGATAGCTGATGGCAAAATGTCATGATAATAAAACCATGATGAAGATATAGTCACCGCAGCCACGACCACTCTATAGAGGTCGTGCTACGGATGACCTCGAAATATCGGGTGAAAGCTTTGCACATCTTTTAAAAACGTAAAAAGTGTTTCATGTTTAAAAAGCGGATCCTTACCGATGAGCATCCCAGGGTGTAGAGGGAGCTGCTGTCGGTAGGGCAGTAAAAAGTGCTTTTTTCTTAGAGAATCTAGCTCATTGCACTGGACGAGAATGTGGAGAACCGTAAGGGGCTCTCCACATCTCTCACAATATGGTGGATCCCCGGTAGACAGAAGAAATGAATGTGTAGAATGTGTGTGTCCTGTTCTAAGCCTTGTTAGTATTACTTCCGTGTGTCGTGATTTTGATAGTGGCGGCCAATAACCTAGTTGTGGCTTAATAGCATGGAGTTTATTATCTGTGTGTTTATCCCACATGCTCTGCCAATACCCCCTGAGCTTTCGTTTTATAAAAGGTTTTAAGTCAAGTGCAGGGACTGGTGTTGATGCATTGGCAGTAGTGACATTGGCGCAAGCAGCCAGATTGTCGGCCAAAACGTTCTCTTGTATTTCGCGGTGCCCTGGAACCCAGCAGACAACGACATGCTGTTTTGATGTGTAGAGTGTGCACAGAAGTGAGTAGAGTGACATCAGCACGGGGTTCTTGTGTTTTTTAGGAGTTTTCAGGGCCTTGACCACGCTTAGGGAATCTGTGTATATTACCGCCTTTTGTAATTTTATCTGTTTAATGTGTTTTACGACCGCCAGTATTGCGTAAGCTTCTCCTGTGAAAATGCTTGCATTAGGATGAAGAACGCCGGCCTCGGAAAAGGATTGGCCTATTGCTGCATATGACACAGAAGTGTTTGACTTTGACGCATCGGTAAAAAACTCAGGGCATGTGTATTTATGTTGTAGTTCTAGGAAGTATGTATGTATGTGTGCAAGTGCTGCGTGCTTTGTGACATCAACAAAAGAGACATCACAGTCTATAAGCTGCCACTGCCACGGTGGCAGATATGTTGCAGGAGCCATCAAACTGTGTTCAAGAGGCACACCTGTTTCTTCGGCCAGGCTCCTTACACGCAGCGCATAGGGCTGCCTAAACGAAGGACGGTTCTCGAACAAGCCAGAACAAGACAAATCATTAATTGTGAAATGGGAAGGGTGTTTCTTGTCTGCCTTCACCTTCAAAAAGTACAAAAAGGACAGGGAACATCTTTGTAGGTGGAGCGACCATTCATTCGAATCCACGTACAGGCTCTCCACAGGGCTGGTGCGGAAAGCACCCGTAGAGAGGCGAATGCCTAGATGGTGGACAGGGTCGAGAATTTTCAAGGCTGATGGTGTTGCCGACTGATAAATTATAGCACCGTAATCTAGACGTGTGCGTACGAGGCTTTTATATAAGTTAATTAAACATTTCCTGTCACTGCCCCATGTAGTGCGTGACAACACTTTCAAAATGTTCATTGTTTTTAAGCACCTGTCCCTTAAATACTTGATGTGTGGGATGAAGGTTAGCTTAGTGTCTAATATGAGACCAAGAAACTTCTGCTCGGTCTTCACTGACAGAGGTTGACCATGCAGGTCAGTGTCGGGGTCAGGATGGAGGCCCCTCTTTAGGCTGAACAAGACACAAGTGCTCTTTTGCGCGTTGAGTATAAAACCATTCTCGTTTGCCCATTGAGATACCTTGTTCAACCCTAGTTGAACTTGACGTTGGCACATTGAGATGTTGCACGATTTGTAGCCAATCTGCACATCATCAACATATATGCAGTGAAAAATATTTCGTGGGAGAGACAGGTGCAAGGAATTCATTTTAACTATGAAAAGTGTGCAGCTCAATACACCTCCTTGTGGCACTCCTGTTTCTTGGACAAATACTCGAGATAAGACAGTGCCAACTTGGACACGGAATGTACGGTTGGACAGGTAGCTTTCGATAACTGTCAGCATTCTACCCCGCACACCTAAATGTGACAGGTCTCGCAATATGCCGAAGCGCCATGCAGTGTCATATGCCTTTTCCATATCGAGGAACACAGACAGAAAAAATTGCTTATGAACAAAAGCATTGCGAATTTGTGCATCGATACGGACAAGGTGGTCAGTGGTGAACCGAGCCTCTCGAAACCCACACTGGTATGGGTCAAGTAGGCCACTAAATTCAAGGAAGTGCATCAGGCGCCTGTTAATCATTTTTTCAAAGACTTTGCAAATACAGCTGGTTAATGCTATTGGCCTGTAGCTGGAAACTGAGGCCGGGTCCTTGCCTTGTTTTAGAATTGGGATAATGATAGCTTCCTTCCAGGCTGAGGGTAGCTCGCCAGAAGACCATATCGCATTATAGAGAGAGAGGAGAGCTTTCTGGGTTTCAGTGGGCAGGTGTTTTAACATTTCATATGCCACACGGTCCGGGCCTGGGGCAGATTTATTGCAGCAGGCAAGTGAGGCCTGCAGTTCAGCCAAACAGAAAGGTTCGTTGTATGCCTCATGTGTTCTGGGCTTGCGCTCTAATCTCTGTTTTTCTATTGCGGTTTTGTATCGTCGGAACGCTTCACTATAGTGTGTTGAGCTTGAGACCTGTTCAAAGTGCGCTCCGAGAGTGTTTGCCTGGTCTTCCAAACTCTCCCCTTGTGTGTTCACTAGAGGAAGCGAATGTGCTTCTCGTCCTGCCACCTTACCAACCATGCTCCAGACTCTCGACTCATCTGTGTATGAGTTAATGCCCGATACAAATTTGTGCCAACTTTCTCTTCTCACCTGCCGGGGCGTCCTCCTTGCTTGCGACTTGACGTTCTTAAAGTTTACAAGATTCTCGGCTGTGGGCAAGTCTCTAAGCAACCTCCATGCCTTATTTTGTTTTTTTCGAGCATCACGGCACTCATTATTCCACCATGGGACTCGTCGTTTGCTTGACGGTCCACATGTTTTGGGAATACATTTTGTTGCTGCCTCAACCAAGAAAGCTGTAAAGTAGCATACAGCATCCTCTATGCTCAATGCCGCCATGTCAGTCCAAGATAATAAAGTCATTTTTTGAAACTTTTCCCAATCGGCTTTGTCAGTGAGCCATTTGGGAACTTGTGCAGGACATGTATTTGTTATTGATGAGCTGATAACGATAGGAAAATGGTCACTACCATATGGATCATTAATAACTTGCCATTTAAGTAGAGGCAGGAGTGATGGGGATATTATGCTGAGGTCTATTGCTGAGTACGTATTGTTAGCAATGTTGTAGTATGTTGGCGCTTTCCGATTCAGCAGGCATGCACCGCAAGAAAAAAGAAGCTGTTCAATCAGGCGACCTCGACAATCGCAGCGAGAGTCACCCCACAGATTGCTATGTGCATTGAAATCTCCCAGGAGAATATAAGGTTCTGGAAGTTCGTCTATGAGGGACTCGAATTCATGCTTTTCAAGACGGTGTTGTGGAGGTATGTAGAGAGAGCAGATGGTGACGAGCTTATTCAATAGAACTGCTCGAACAGCCACTGCCTCAAGGGATGTTTGTAGTGTTAGGTGTGTGCATGCAATCCCTTGATTGACTATAATGGCAACACCACCGGATGGCACAATGGCATCATTCCGGTCTTTCCGAAAAATAACGTAGTGACGTAAAAAGTTGGTGTGTTTCGGTTTCAGGTGTGTCTCTTGTACGCACAGCACCTTAAGTGTATGTTTGTGTAAAAGTTCCTGGATATTGTCGAGGTTTCTCAACAGCCCTCTGACGTTCCACTGTAGTATTTGTGTCATTTTAATTTAGTGTGGTGCTGTGCATACAGAGGTGTTGCGTTAGTTTACAGGGCCTTTTGAGGGCCCTGTGATTCGAGGTTTTTCTTTTTTGGCGCGCTCCAAGGAGTTGCGCCTATCCTTCGACGTCTGAGGCGCCAAAGGAGTGCGACTTGTATCCATCACCTCTTGTGAGGTGGTGGATGGTGCCTGCTGGGCAGGCACATTCACTGAACTTTCGGACCTGACTGCGCCTGCAGTGGTCCGAGGTTCAGCAGACACTAGGGTCTGCCGGCCCTGTTTGTCAGGTGGCGGAGCAGTACAGGCTGCTCCAGCCGGGGGCGCTGGCGGCACGACCGCGGCCACACACTGTGTGACAGTCGCGGGTGCTGAGGCATGTGGCGCGGTGCCCCGGCGCGTCACATCTGCAAAGGAGGGATAAAATGGGTTGTGTATTGCGAAGCGTTGGCGCGCTTCTTGGAATGTGAGATTGAATTTAACCTTAAGTTCTACTATTTGTTTCTCTTTTTTCCATGCGGGGCATGATCGTGAGTAGGCAGCGTGGTCTCCTTCACAGTTCGAACAATGATTTGTTTCTGAGGTGCAGTTGTCTGATATGTGTTGAATGGATGCGCACTTTGCGCAAGTGGCACGCCCTCTGCAACTCTGCGATCCATGACCGAAACGTTGGCACTTGAAACATCGACGAGGGTTGGGAATGTATGGTCTTATACGAAGCTTACAATAGCCGGTTTCGATTGATTCTGGTAGGTCACTTGTTCCGAAGGTAATTATTACGTGTTTTTTAGGGGTAAGTTTGTTGTTGCGTCTTATTGTTATTCGTTGGACATTAACCACGTTCTGGTCCTGCCAGCCTTCGAGCAGCTCACTTTCAGAAAGCTCAGTAAGATCATCATCAGAAATTACGCCACGGACAGTGTTCATGGACCTGTGTGGGCCCACCGAAACAGGGGTTTCACCAAAGGCTACAAGCTTAGACAGCTTTTCATACTGAGCTTTGTCACGAACCTCCAGAAGAAGATCGCCACTTCCCATCTTTGTTACTTTGAAACCTGGGCCTATTGCTTCTGTGAGAGTTTTGAAAACGAGGAAAGGTGAAATAGCTCGGACTGTCTTCTTTTCGTTTTGACTGTGGATTACATGGTACTTTGGGAATGTCGGCTTTGGTGTGTTAGGCAGGAAAGTATCTTCGGTGCGCCACCTTTTTAGGGAGTGATCAGGAAGGGGGGGAAAAGATTTTGCCATAAAATAGTTCGGCGGCGATGGTGGCCACCCACCACCGAGCCCAACAAGGGGACGCTACAAGGTTGACTAGTGAACACTTGGAGACGCCAGCCATGCATCGCCGCTATAACCGAATATAACTACCCAAGGTTGGGTAACTACACAGGGTTAACCCTCGCCGCCAGGAAATTCTGAAGTAAACGGAAAAGAGGAGATGACAGGACAGATAAAAAGTGAGAGATAAAGACGAAGATGTAGGAAGAGAGAGATAGGAAAAGGCGACTGCCGATTTCCCCTGGGTGGGTCAGCCCAGGGGTGCCGTCTACGTGAAGCCGGGGCCAAAGGGGTGTGTTACCTCTGCCAGGGGGCCTTAAAGGTCCAATCACCCAGCGTCAGCTCAACCCCCAGGATCCCCTTTTCCCCGGACACGGCAAAGCCACGCACGGCTAGGCGTGGGAGGGAGTATAAACTCCCCCGTTAGCTCGGGTCCGTGGTGTCGCTACACAACAAACGCCTACTTGCGCAGGCGCCCCTGCGGGGTATGAAGTCACCTTGATTGTGGAACATTTTTGCTCTTCTGGGGGAATAAGCTTGCGGCGGAAACGTCTTAAACACGCAAGAATTACATCTTCATTACATCGCTTACCACAGATGTCTTGTTTTCTTGCTCAGGTACGAGAAGCGATGAATATGTTCGCACAGATACAACCGCTTTGTTGCCTAAGACAATGAAATTCCGTTTGCCGCTCGTGCTGGGAACTTCGCTAACTGCAGTGCCGCATGAAGGATGCGGTGTAGGATGCATATACTACACCTCTTTAAATGACGAAGCCGTGAGTAACTGAGCGGCTACTGTTGCCTCCAAATAAATGTTGCTGGCCCAATATATTTTAGGGTGGTGTTTGGAGACGAAGTGGGAATGATGAGAAACATGTATACGGTCTGCCTAAACACGTAGAAAATCTGAAATTACAAGTTGATTAAGCCCTCGTCATCATTCTGATTGGCAGTCTAGCCTAAGACACCTAGAAGTAGCATTGAAAGTAACGCAGTAGTATTATAACATACAGCCTAATAAAACAGCAAAACCGGTCACAGTAGCGCACTTTATGATGAGACACGAATATTTACAACACCGCAAAACAGACTCTCACCTCGCAGAGAGAGCCTTTACTTAATAGTTGCAAAATAAAAAAAAACAGTGGTAGAAAATTGATCACGTTGATGTGTTCAGCGACCGTCTCATTTTTCCCAGGCAGCTGGTGCTGGCTACACTGCGCCTGACGCACCACAGGGTCCACCATGGCGCCGCAGTCAGCTTCAGTTTCTCCCACATCACGGTCTGTAAATTTGACGATAGATCTGGGGACTTATATAAACTGGGTTGGCCCTAATCGGCCACTTGGAAACAATTTCGCCATTTGCAAAAAATATGTAACAGTTCATAAGTGCCAAGCTATTGCAGTTTTTTTTTTAAAAAACTGTATTGCTTGAAAAACACCTTGTATATTGCCATGCACGTTTCTTATTTTCGCTTCTGTTTGATTCAAGTTTTGCCCAGAGCTTGAGTCAGGAATCATCAGCTGAAACTGCGCCTCATTCTTCGAGAAGATTCGCGATCATTGTAGATCGGTCTGTGAGGACGGTCCGCAAGGCACGAACATTCTTTATGGCGAGCAATCCTCTGCCCACACCATAATTGGCAGGCAATGCCAATTAGAAAAAAAGTAAATATGGCACAGCCAAGTCATATTTTGTGGGGGAAGTATGTGCAGAAGAGGTGAACTCCACCACCAATCGAACCAGATAAAAGAAGCACTTAGTTTGGTGTAAAATGCTGATCTTGAGCAAAGGGCGAACACTAGAAAGTATTCGAGATCTTCCGCGGAGACCAGTGACAAGGTTGGAAAAGTTGAAGAAACACGTTAAAGTACCGCCGCGCTTTAGCGCTTGTCAGTTTATCGACGGCCGACACTCTGTTTGCCGCTATCAGCGCCCATGTATTGCTGTAATCTGACCTTCAGTTTCCTGGCCACAAGTTCGACTAAATAAACAGTTTCATCTTAGCATCAAGTCTGCTCCCTTCGTCCAACTCACGACCCATAAAATCTGGTCGAGGTGCTTCCCGTGTGTGTAGCGACACCATGGACCCGAGCTAACGGGGGAGTTTCTACTCCCTCCCACGCCTAGCCGTGCGTGGCTTTGCCGTGTCCCAGGAAAAGGGGACCCTGGAGGTTGAGCCAACGCTGGGTGAGCGGATCTTTAAGGCCCCCCGGCAGAGGCAACACACTCCTTTGGCCCCGGCTTCACGTAGACGGCATATCGGCAGTCGCCTTTTCCTACATCTCTCTCCCTATATCTTCGTCTTTATCTCACTATTTATCTGTCCTGTCTTCTACTCTCTTCTGTCTACTTCCAAACTTCCTGGCGGCTAGGGTTAACCCTGTGCAAATAGCCTACCTTGATCTAGGCGCATGGGCTTATAGTAGCGTTGTACGGCTGGCGTCTGCAGGTTTTAGCGTCCGCAAACTTGTAGCATCCCCTCGTTGGGCTCCGTGGTGGGTGGCCGCCAACGCTTCTGAAGAAAATTAAACTGGCATGCATAGAGCGTTTCCCTTATTAAGTGATCGTACCGCCTTAAAGCGCGTACGCACCGAAGAATTAGGCTTTTTCAACCGATCAAATGAAAACTTCCGCCATTTTCATGTTATACATAGTGAGATAAGCAGCAAGCAAGCCAGAACTGTATCCCCCTTTGTAGTAGCCAGATGTCTCAGAGAAACTCTTGGAGCCGGGTACAAAGTTACCAAAATGGCCAGCGGACACCTCCTCCTTGAAGTTCGAGAAAAAGAACATTTTGACAAGCTACAGAATCTTTCCACTTTTGGTGACACTCCCATCACTGTTACACCACACAGATCTATGAACACAACCCGTGGAGTAGTATCTGATGCTGATTTGCTCGGCTTGAACGAAGAGGAACTTCTGGAGGGGTGGAAGAGTCAGAATGTGACCAATGTTCAAAGGATCATCATTAGAAGAGACAACAAGGTAACACCAACAAAACACCTAATACTCACGTTCGCTTCCAGTAATCTGCCAGAAAATATTCAAACAGGGTACACGAAGACGTCGATCAGACCATACATACCTAACCCACGTCGTTGTTGTAAAAGCCAGAGGTATGGCCACGGCTCACAAAGCTGTCGTGGTCACCAGACTTGTGCGCAATGAGGAGTGTCAGGCCATGATTCTGACAATTGCGAAGAACCATCACACTGTGTGAACTGTGGCTGAAATCAGCCGCATACTGACGGTCTTGCTCATTTTGGAAAAAAGAAAAATAATCATCACATTGAAAATTAAAGAAAATATCACATTCAAGGAAGCAAGACGACGAGTGTAGCCATTTTACGGCGCTACATATGCTGATGCGGCGCGTCAGGGGGCAACGCCGCACCAGCCCTCGCCACTCCTTCGGCCAGCGCAGAGCGAGCTGTCGGCTGTGGCGCCTGCCCCCAAGGCGGCAGTAGTTCAGTCTACTCCGCCTCCTATCGAATTGAGGCCGGAGATTCCAGGGTCATCTGGTCTCAAGGCCTCCCGTCACCAGGCGAGGCCTAAAATCCGAACCACCAGCTCGCATGTGCAGGCGCCCAGTGCCTCTGAGGAGGCAATGGATACAACGG
The DNA here is from genome assembly GCF_043290135.1 of Rhipicephalus microplus. NCBI lineage: Eukaryota > Metazoa > Arthropoda > Arachnida > Ixodida > Ixodidae > Rhipicephalus > Rhipicephalus microplus. The sequence continues at coordinate 77,002,527 of NC_134700.1, read as the reverse complement.
TACCGAAAGTGCGGCGCGGCTCCTTGGAGCGCGTCAAGAAAAATAAAAAACCAATAACGGGGCCGGACGACCGTCTTGCCACCTGAATTAACAAGCTCAATCCAACACAAGATACTCTTTGTACACACAGCAGCATCTCACTTGTTTAAATATGCAGACAGAAATATTACAGTAGAACATCCGAGGCCTTCTTCGAAACCTCGATGACATACAAGAACTCCTCCATGAACAGAATCCAAGAGTGCTGTGTGTACAAGAGACACACTTAAAACGAACAAACACAAACTTTTTACGTAACTACGTACTCTTGCGAAAGGATAGAGATGATGCCATGCCACCATCCGGTGGTGTAGCGGTTATAGTTAGTCTAAGTATAGCATGCACACAATTACCCCTTCAAACTTCCCTTGAGACGGTGGCTGTCCGAGCAGTTATACTTAACAAACTTGTCACTGTCTGCTCTTTGTACATACCTCGCACAACCGTCTTGAAAAACTTCAATTCCAGTCTCTAATAGACGAACTACCTGAACCTTATCTGGTCCTTGGGGACCTGAACGCACATATTGGTCTGTGGGGTGACTCTCGCTGTGATGCACGAGTTCGTCTCATTGAACAATTCCTCAGTTCATCAGGTGCTTGTCTGTTGTATAGGAAAGAGGCAACTTACTATAACCTTGCCAACAAAACTTACTCTGCCATAGACCTCAGCATCGTATCACCTTCACTTCTACCCCTACTGAAATAGAAAGTCATAAAAAATCCATATGGAAGTGACCATTTTCCTGTTGTGTTGATTTCACCAACATATGAATGTCCTCCACATGTTCCCAAATGACTGATAGACAAAGCGGAGTGGGAACAGTTTCGTAACACTACTCGTTTAGATTGGACTGACATGTGCAGGTTAGGTATAGATGAAGCTGTGCACTACTTCACAGCTTTTCTTATTGACGCAGCGGCCAAGTGCATACCGCAAACATCTGGAATGCTTTGCAAGCGACGTGTACCATGGTGGAACACTGAGTGTCAGAATGCGCGAAAGGAGCAGAACTGTCCATGGAGGTTGCTTCGGAACTCGCCGACAGCCGAAAATCTTGACAGCTTTAAGCAAATAAAGTCTCGAGGCAGGAGAACGCGTCAGCAGGCCAAAAGAGAAAGCTGGCACAAGTTTTTATAAGGAATAAATTCATATACACAAAAGGCTAAAGTGTGGAACGTGGTTCGTAGGGTAGCAGGAAGACAAGTACACTCACTCCCACTCGTAAACACACAGGGTGACAGCCTGGAAGATCAGGCGAACTTCCTCAATGCACACTACGAGCTGGTGTCTAGCTCGTCACACTACACTGAAGCTTTCCAAAGATACAAAGCAAAGATAGAAAAGCAGAAACTAGAATTCAAGTGCACAAATTACGAGGCATACAACCAACCTTTCAACTTAGCTGAGCTAGAAACATCACTAAACTCTTGCAGTAATTCGGCCCCAGGCTACCACCGTGTCACATATGAAATGTTGAAAAACCTGCCACTCGAAACGCGAAAAACTTTATTCTCTCTATACAATGCTATCGGGCTTTCAGGCACAATCCCTGCTTCCTGGAAAGAGGCTATTGTTATCCCTATTTTGAAACAGGGCAAGGACCCTTCCTCAGTTTCAAGTTATAGGCCCATTGAATTAACCAGCTGCCTTTGTAAACTTTTTGAAAAAATGATAAACTGCCGACTTTTATATTTCCTCGAAACAAACAATCTGCTTGACCAATACCAATGTGAGTTTCGAGAGGGTAGATCCACCACCGACCATCTGGGGCGTATCGAGGCACAGATCCGAGACGCTTTCGTCCACAAACAATACTTCCTCTCTGTGTTTCTCGATATCGAGAAGGCTTACGACACAAAATGGCGTTTTGGCATATTATGAGACTTGTCTCACCTTGGTGTGTGCGGTAGAATGCTTTCCATAATCGAGAGTTACTTGTCCAATCGGAAATTCTGTGTCCGTGTGGGCAGTATTCTTTCAAAAACATTTGCGCAAGCAACGGGAGTACCGCAAGGTGGTGTACTTAGTTGTACACTTTTTATTATCAAAATGATTTCTTTGCACCTGTCCATTCCCCGCAACATGTTCTATTTCACATATGTCGATGACGTCCAGCTTGGCTCTAACCTAGCAATGCAACCTAGCAATGTGTGAGCCGCAGGTTCAGTTAGGTTTAAACAAGGTCTCCAAATGGGCAGAGGAAAACGGATTTCGGCTGAACCCAGAAAAAATCACCTGTGTCTTGTTCTCCTGAAAGAGAGGCGTGCACTCAGAACCTGATATTGAACTGAACGGTCAACGCCTGTCTGTCAATACGAAGCATAAATTCTTAGGCTTAATCTTGGACAACAAGTTGACCTTCGTACTGCACATCAAGTATTTAAAAACAAAATGTTTAAAAGCCATGAACGTTATAAAAAGTGTTGTCACGTACTACGTGGGGTAGTGACAGGGAATGTCTCATGAACCTGTATAGAAGCCTCATTCGCACCCGCTTAGATTATGGGGCCATTGTTTATCATTCTGCGACTCAAAGTGCTTTGAAGATGCTGGACGCCGTGCACCATTTGGGCATCCGCTTTTCTACGGGTGCTTTTCGCACCAGCCCCGTAGAAAGCCTTTACGTTGAGTCAAATGAGTGGTCGCTTCATCTGCAGAGAACTTACATGTTCTTTGTTTATTTTCTTAAGGTGAAAGCAGACAAGAAGCACCCCTCTTACTCTACTATTATTGATTTGTCGAGCTTCATTCTGTTTCAAAACAGGCCTTCGATGAGGCAGCCCTTCTCAGTTCGCCTGAAGGGTCTAGCTGAGGACACTGGAGTGTCACTTGAACACAGTTTAATGGCTCCTGTAGCATACCCGCCACCGTGGCAGTGGCAGACTATAGATTGCGATGTGTCTTTCCTAGAAGTGACTAAACATGCGTCTATTGCCCATATCCGAACATACTTCCTGAAACTTCAACACAAATACACACGTCCTGAGTTCTTTACAGATGCCTCAAAGTCCAACTCCTCTGTATCCTACGCTGCTGTTGGCCCATCCTTTTCGGATGCTTGCCCTCTACATCCAGGCACAAGTATCTTCACAGCAGACGCTTACGCGATACTTGTGGCAGCTAAACACATCAAACAATTACAAATACAAAAAGCAGTAATTTATACAGACTCCCTCAGTGTGGTAACGGCTCTGCACAGTCTTAAAAACAAAAAAAAATCTGTTCTTTTCTCACTTTACTCCATTTTATGCACACTCTACACACTCAGCCAACATGTTGTAGCCTGCTGGGTGCCAGGGCACCGTGAGATTCAAGGCAACGTGATGGCGGATCAGCTTGCTGCATCCGTCCACGAAAGCACCACCACTACACCCACATCCATCCCGGCCCTTGATCTTAGGCTGTCTCTCAAACGAAAGCTCAGTGACTACTGGCACAGCAAGTGGGATAGACACATACAAAACAAACTACACGTTATCAAGCCACACCTTGCGAAAGTTTTTTTCCCCTTCCTAGAGGAGCTACTATGTTATGCATATCAAAATAAACTGTGCATAAACATAGGTGGTGATTTCAATATTAATATGCTGCAATCAAATTCCGTTGAAGATTTAACCTTACTCATTGACTCTTTAGGTTGCGAGAACGTAATAAAAGCACCCACTCGTGTCACATGCCTTACTGAATCTCTTATCAACTTATTTATTACAAATCGCCCAGTGCCAAGTATCAGTGCTGGTACAATTGTTGCTTACTTAGGTGATAATTTGCCGATTTACATGCTTTCTAAACAAAACAACATTCTTACAGCAAGTGGACGCGAATGTAAATCTTTCGTAATTCAGGAGATAGGTGCAACAACAATGAATGATTTTTGAGATCAGGTTGAAGCCGTTGACTGGGCACCCGTATTCAACTGTGGTGACGCTAACACAGCTTACAATACACTAATGCGCATGATAAAAAACACTTACACTAGTTGCTTTAAGTTAACAATGATAAAGACACCAAAAAATCTACGCAAACCTTGGTTAACAAATGAATGTTTAAAGCTAATTCATAAGAAAAACGACTTGTATAGCCACTTCGTGCGCTCGAGAAGCCCGGATAATCTTTCTGCTTTTAAAAAAATACCATAATTTTGTAACTAAGTTTCTTCTAGATGCAAAAAAGGTGTAATTGGGAAAACTATTTAGTGATACGTACTGCAAGGGTGATTTAGTTTGGCGGGCACTTAATAAACTTCTAAATCAAAGCAAAAGCAATGAAGAGCTCGAAGTTTGTGAGAATGGGAAGCAGCTAAAGGGTGTTGAATTAGCAAACCGCTTCAATCAACACTTTACAAGTTTAAAATTTAGCGCTCACAGTACAGACGCTCTCAATTACATTGGAGCGCCCAATCTACACACGGCATTTTTTGAGCCCACGACACCCGAAGTTTGCTCTGCTTTCATATCTTTAGAGAACAGTAAGGCAAGGGACATTGATGGTCTGCAGATTGAACCAATTAAATTTGCACTAGACTTTCTGGTAGATGCACTTGCGCACGTATTCAATATTTGCATGTCTACTGGTGTGTTGCCGAAAAAAATGAAACAAGCAAAGGTAACTGCTTTGTTCAAATCAGGTGGCCGAAATGATATGTCGAATTATCGGCCGGTGTAAGTGCTCCCTGTCATTTCAAAACGTTTGGAAAAGATTATTTGTAAAAGGGTTGTGTCATTTTGTGAAAAATATCGGCTATGAACTCTATACAAATTTGGGTTCCGTAAGGGCCTATTGACGAAATAGGCTCTAATAACACAGAAGGATTTAGTTTTGAATGGCTTTGAAAAGAAAACATTAACATTAGGTGTATTTGTTGATTTTTCCAAAGCCTTTGACAGGATTAACCCTGTTACTTTACTAAGAAAGCTAGAACATTATGGATTCCGTGGATTACCACTGGAGCTTCTCAGGCCTTACCAGATGGACAGAAAACAATGCGTTTGCATCTCGGGTGAATACTCAGAGCCGCTGAAGCTGGAAGCTGGTGTTCTTCAAGGAAGCATATTAGGACCCGTACTGTTCAACATCTATATAAATGATTTAGTGAACATTAGCACCTTACCACAATATATATTATACCTAGATGACTTCAGCTTTTTATTCCATTCACGTAGCACTGATTATTTGTCCCAATAAGCCAACTCTGTTCTCGAAATGCTGTATTTGTGGAGCAAAGAAAATTCTTTGCAGGTTAATTCTAAAAAAACAAAAGCTGTTCTTTTCGCACCAACCCAAAAACACGTAAATCATAATCTAAACATATTCTATCGATCAGAACGAATTGAAGTCACGGCTGACGTTAAAATGTTAGGTGTATTTTTTGATCAGCACCTATTGTGGGACAAACACATCGAACGCGTTGCAACACGTATGGCGAAAGCGTGCGGGACACTGTGTAGGCTTCGGAATGTTCTTCCATCAAAAATACGGCTACTCTTGTGTAATACAATCTTTATCTCTCATGCTAATTATTGTAATTTAGTATGGGGAACTACGTCAAAGAAGCATGTCAGGACATTATTTATGCCACAAAAACATTACGGCATGTTGCGTGTGTTTCTTATGACATCCATACAAATCATCTATTTGCTCAGTTTAATGTTCTCCCATTTCGTTACCATTATGAGTTTAACCTTGCTATGTGATCCGGTGGCGCAACCGTAGCACGTCTTACTCCAACCTTGCTATGAAGTATAAGGAAAGCGATAAACGAGGCCATGGTGCATTTATTCATCTTTGTAAGTTAAACAAACCACGTCAACTCAATTATAATATCAGAGAGCGTGAAACTTGGGCTGTCCCCTTTTCGCGAACCAATCATGAAAGAGACCGGCTACCGTACCATATATAATTACTGCTTAACGGCCTTGAGGGGGAAAACATTAATTTATATACTACTTCACGTCTAATGTTAAAGCAGTATTTTCTTAGCCGTGCGGATTTATGTGAGTGATTTTATGCCACATATGTGCTTGCTTTTCTTTTCTTGTTTCTTAGGTATGGTATATCTTTTTTTGTGGTGTTTGTGAAAGACTTCCTACATGCTCTTATGTACTTGAAAATCTGTGTGGTTTCACCATGGTGCACATTTTCTACGACTGTGTTTGTAAACGTAGTGAAATGTTCTCTAAAAAAAGTGTCTTTTTTGTAAGGAAAAAAGGAAACTTTGTTGTGCTGTCAATTTGCCACACACATTTCAGTGTTTTATTAATTTGATTTTTTTTCTCGAAAGATAACCTGTATATCGATGCATTTCAGTCTTTGAGTACGTTTGTTGTCTCCTGCCAAGTTCTGTAGGGGCAGGGGCTTTGGTCAAGCCGCTATGATAGGGGCTTTTTCCTCCTGTCGTAGAATTTGTTGTAAATGAATGCTGAAATAAAGAATCAGAATCAGAATCAATCAGAATCAGGCGGAACTTTACCAGCCGATATGTATCGCCGTTAAAGTTCTTGTTTCTCGCTTTCAGGGTTCTTGCGCGAAAATTGCTTCCTTGCTTCGTAGAAAGGCGAAGTCACCCCCTCCCCCTTGAAACACGCTGCCTACACGTATTGCTTGGTAGTTCGTGTCCTGAGTCAATCAGCGACCTTCTGTGAGACTCGATGGTCGTACGCAAGAGCCGAGCTGCATAACGCTTTATGATTACTTTCCAAAAATTGGCGCTGCTTCCAGTGCACAATTGGCAACTGGCGAAAATGAGAATGGCGCTTGTCGCAGGCAGGCAGCTTCATCGAAGTAACGTGCCAGTGGCTGGCGTGAAAGAGCACTTTAGGCTTTCAGTATTTCTGGCCTTTTGTGGACTATTTAATAGACCACTTCAATAAGCGCTTCAAAAGGCGCCAGCACACATTGAAGATGCTTTCTTCGCTTTTGCCACAGAACGTTCCCAAATCTGCCACTCTTACCACTACCGAGCAGTTCACTGGCGTTTATACTCGAACATTATCTCATCTTTAGCAATGCAAGGTAAGTTAGCAGCATAGGCTGCGAAATAGAAGCGAGAGAAGCAAAAAACGCTGGGCATATGTTTGCGATCCAAGTGGTTGCCAATGGCCCAGAGGTATTCTTCTCAAACGTGCACCATCTCCTAGACTCTGGCAACTCTGCCTGTGAGCACAGTCGAAGCAGAACGCTTTTTATATCGCTTACGCGCCTAAAGTTGTACCTGAGAGCTACAACAGATAAAATATTGTTTGCTATCGCTCTCTGAACATCCACCATGAATTACAAGTCCGCCCAGAAGACATTATTTCTGTTCTATAATGGGAGTGTAGTCGGCTTGTGATGAATGTGTGTTTAATATCGACCATGGGCGCCAGCTCAATCAAGAATGGAAGTCAACTGAAGCTATTCTTGAATTGAGATGTTTTTAAGAGTAAAAATATAGTTGTTAATGATCAAATGATAGGGTTTAACATCTGATGGGTGACTTCAATGCCTAGGTATGAAAGAAGCAGTCTGGAGACCAGGCACTAAGAGATTATGGCAACGGTACTAGAAATGCCACAGGGGATCTAATAATGGAATTAGCAAAACGCAAGAATTTACAGATAATGCATACCTTCCACCAAAAGCGAGGGAACCGCTAGGAGACATGAAGAAGCCCTAATGGCGAAAGTAAGAACAAAATAGACTTTACACTGAGTGCACACCCAGGCCTCATGCAGGATGTGGAAGCGCTCAAAAAGGTAGGATGCAGTGACCATAGGATGATACGGTGTCGAATTCACCTAGACTTGAAGAAAGAATATAAACTGATACGAAAGAAGCCGATAATTGAGCTAAGCCTGAAAGGGAAACTACAGGAATTCGGAGTCTCGCTTCAGAACAGGTAATCGGCTCTTATCGAAGAAAGCAGCCTTAGGGTTGACGCTATGAATGGTAATCTTACGAGTATCATTTTGGGGTGTGCAGTGGAAGGTGGAGGTACGGTACTTAGACAGGACACTGCCAAGCGGTCCCAGGAGACAAAGAAATTCATTAAAATACATCAAAGCATAAAAGCCTCAAATGCAACCGACAATATAAAAGTGGCAGAGCTTTCAAAATTGAATAATAAGCGTACGGTATCCGATGTAAGAAGTTATAACATGGAGAAAATTGAACACGCTCTAGATAACACAGAAAGCGTCAAAGCAAGGAAGAAAAAAATTGGAAAATGCAAAAACCAAACGTATGCACTAAGGGACAAAGAAGGCAAAGTAACTACCAATACGGATAGGATAGTAGAATTAGCGGAGGAGTTTTACAGAGATCTGTACAATAGCCAGCACAACCATGACCCTAAAATAAGAAGAAACAGTAACTCAGATGACACCCAACCAATAATGATAGAAGTCAGAAAAGCCTTGGACGGAATGCAAAGAGGCAAAGATGGTGGTGAGGATTCGATAGCATAAGATCAGCAAGAAGACAGAGGACAGATTGTGTTAAAAAAACTAGCCACCCTGTTTACGAAGTGTCTCCTGACGGGGAAGGTACCATAATCTTGGAAGTATGCTATCATCATCTTAATACATAAGAAAAGAGATGACAAGGACTTGAAGAAGTACAGACCGACCAGCTTGCTCTCCAAAGTATACAAGCTATTTAGAAAGGCAATTGCTAATAGAGCTAAGAAAACACTAGAATTCAATCAACCAAAAAAACAAGCAGGATTTCAGACATGCTATACTCAACAATCGACCACATTCATACTATCAATCAGGTAATAAAGAAACTTTCAGAGTACTGTCAACCACTATATATAGCTTTCACAGATTACGATAAGGCTTTCGATTCAGTAGAAATATCAGCAGTCATGTGGACACTGCGGAACTTCGGCGTCAACGAAGCACATATATACATCCTGGAAGAAACATACAGGGGATCAACTGCCACCATAGTAATCCACGAAGAAAGCGACAAAATACCAATCAAGAAGGGTGTAAAGCAGGGGGATACAATCTCTTCACTGCTATTTACCGCGTGCTTACAGGGGATTTTGAGAGGGCTAGAATGGGGAGAGTTAGCAATAAGAGGTAATGGAGAGTGCCTCGGTAAGCTACGGTTTGCCGATTGCATCGTATTGCTGCGTAACTCAAGGGAAGGATTGCAACTCAGGATCATGGAGTCCGGCGAAGAGAGCGCAAAGGTAGATCTTAGTATTGATACATACCATCCGCTAAACGGGGCTGCATAATAGAGTAGGATGAAGTGAGTTTTTTAATTGATGCTGGACTGGCGCCATCTCGCTCGTCGAGTTCTGTGCGTTGTAAATAAATTATTAAAGACGTTACTCGTAACAATATTAGTGGATGTGGACGACCCCCTTACCTCGATGGAGACGCGCAGCGGTCGCAACATCGCCGACCCTTCGACTGCTTCGCCTGCTTGTACTTTCTCTACGCCGCCTTCATCAGTCGACGCCACCACCTACGTCACACTCCCGCACCTCCAGGATCGCGGCGCTTTCTCCGGTGATGGTACGATCGATCTTGACGCTTGGCTGAAGTGGTACGAGCGCGTCAGTGCTACTCACCGCTGGGATGATCTCACGCTCATGCTCGCCAACGTGCTTTTCTACCTGGACGGCACTCCCTGAACCTAATTTGAAAGCTACGAAGCCGGCATAATGAGCTGGGATCTCTTCAAAGAAAAGATCCGTGACCTGTTTGGCGATTTATCTTATCGTCAGCTCGCTGCGAAGAAAGCTTTTGCCACACGAGCCCAGTCTTCTACGGAATCACGTCTCCTACATTCTTGACATCTTGGCTCTTTGTTCCAAGGCCGACCAGTGCATGTCGGAAGACGAAAAGGTTAACCACGTCTTGAAAGGCATTGCCGACAATGATTTCAACCTGCTGGTTTTTAGCAACGTCTCGAGCATCGACACCATCTTTAAAGAATTTCGACGTCTCGAACAAGCTAAAGCCCTCCGCGTAGCCCAAAGCATCGTGCACCTTCCGAACACAGCGGCTACTTCTTCGTGTGCCGACGCCTTCCACCAGGCCCCTCGATGTGACAACCTCACACGCATCATTCGTTGAACGGTCGAGGCAGTACAACCGGTAGCCACGGCATTCCCGACGCCTGCGCCTTCCCCGACCACGTTTTCTTTGATACAAGCCGTCGTTCGTCAAGAGCTATCGAATGTTGGCCTACATCCTGTTTCTGCCGTATACTCTGCTGAACCTTTTTATCGTCCCCCTTCTGCTCTTCGCATCCAACGCGATCCGTCCGAATGGCGTGCCCTAGATGACAGGCCCATTTGTTTCAACTGTCGACAGGTTGGTCATATCGCTCGTCACTGCCGCAACCGTTGGGCTCCGCCGTTACAATATGCACGTCAGTCTCACGCCACTTTTGTCCGCCAGTCATCCCCATTACTTTCTCCATCAATGCCGACCACATTTTCCGCTCCTGCAGCACCTCTGAGCAGACCTCACTACGACCAGTCACCGTCCCCTGCTGGTCGTCAGTCTCGGTCACCCCCACAACGCCGTGCTGCCTCCCCGACCTATTCGCAGCACCTCCGACCGGTAAACCAGGGCGTGCAGCTTCTGGAAGTAGAGCTGCGTTGACGACTTTCGTCAAAAACTCGCTCTTAACTTTAACGACGAACCGGAACCTTTTGGACATTGCTGTCGACAATGTTCGTGTCAGGACATTGATAGATACTGGCGCGCATGTGTCCATTATGTGTGCTAACCTTCGCCGCAGACTTGAAAAAGTTGTCACGCCCGCCCTCAACCAAGCTGTACGAGTCGCCGATGGAGGAACTGCCGCGATTTTTAGCACGTGCTCCGCCCGAGTTTCTATTGGGGAGAGAAACACTGTCGTTCTTTTCGCCGTTACCGAACATTGCCCTCATGAACTCATTCTTGGTATGGATTTTCTAGCCACGCACTCTGCCCTCATAGACTGTTCAGCTGGCTCTCTCCATCTCGATTTACCTCTCTTTTCCTACCAGACCAGCCCACCGCTAACCAGACTCTGCTGCATTGATTTCATGTGCCTCCAGCCTAACTCTGTCACACATGTCGACTTATAATCCACGCCACCAGTACCTGACGGTGATTACATTGTGGCGCCGATTCCTGCTGTGATGCTTTCGCACGGGGTCGCTGTGCCGCATATGATTCTGACGATTACGAGAAACCGCACCTTTCTTCCACCGGTCAACTTCTCACTCACCACCCAAAATCTACCACAGAGTATCTCCCTGGCCAAAATTACCGCACTCCAACACGACCATGTCGAGCTCTTCAGAGTTGACGATTGCTGCAGCTCAGTCAGTGGTTCCACTCCATCCGGTTCTTGGGGCGCCGACATCGAGCAAATGGTGTCATCGAACCTCACGTCTGAGCAAGCTGCAGCGCTTTGCCACGTTCTTGAGGGCTATCATAGCATTTTCGACTTTACCAGCAACTCTTTAAGCCAAACGACCATTACAACCCATCGCATCAGTACTGGCTATGCTACTTCCATTCACCGATGCCCCTACCGTGTTTCTGCGTCGGAGCGTGCAATATTACAACAGGAAGTCAAGAAAATGCTTGCGAAAAACATTATCGAGCCTTCATGCAGCCCCTGGGCTTCTCCAGTAGTCCTTGTTAAAAAGAAGGATGGACATGGCGCTTTTGTGTCGATTACCGTCACCTCAACAAAATTAGAAAAAAGACGTTTATCCTTTGCCTCGCATCGACGACGCCCTCGACTGCCTGTACGATGCTACGTATTTTTCAACTATTGACCTTCGGTCAGGCTACTGACAGATAGCCGTTGACGAGATGGACCGCGAGCAGACTGCAATCGTGACTCCTGATGGTCTTTATAAGTTTAAGGTGACGCCTTTGGTCTCCGCAATGCGCCAGCCACATTTGAAAGAATGATGGACTCATTTCTCCAAGGGTTAAAATGGTCCATCTGCTTATGTTACCTTGACGATGTTATTGTCTTTTTACCCACATTCGACTCACAACTCGATCGTTTGTCAGCTATCTTGGACGTTTTCCGTCGAGCCGGACTTCAGCTTAACGCCACCAACTGCCATTTCGCTCGTCGTCAAATCTCCGTGTTCGGTCACCTTGTCGATGCCCAAGGCATGCGTCCGGACCCAGAGAAAATTCGCGCAGTCACAAACTTTCCATTCTGAGGACCCCAAAGGATGTCCGCAGTTTTGAGGGGTTGTGCTTCAATTGCAGACGCTCTGTTAAGGACTTTGCGACCGTTGCACGCCCCCTCATAGACATCTTGAAGAAAGAAGCCTCGTTTATCTGGGGCAATGACTGAGCGTCATCGTTTTCCTAACTTACGACACTGCTTACAACGCCTCCAATCTTGGCTCACTTTGATCCATTAGCCCCAACCGACGTTCAGACGGACGCCAGTGGACACGGCGTAGGAGCTGTGCTATTGCCGCAACAACGGGGACACGACCGTGTTATAGCCTACGCGAGCCGACTGCTATCTCCAGTCGTGCGCTACTATTCCATCACGGAGCGCGAGTGCCTCGCCCTTGTATAGGCAGTCGCCAAGTTTCGTCCATACCTGTACGTGCGCTCATTCTGTGTTGTCATGGATCATCACGTGCTCTGCTGGCTAGCCTCTCTGAAGGGCCCCACAGGACGTCTCGTTAGTTGGGCCCTACGCCTTCAAGAATACGCGTTCTCTGTGATGTGTAAAACAGGGCGATTACATCAGGATGCGGAATGTTCATCTCGCTACCCTGTTGACGAAGGAACCAATACTGACACTATCCCGAACGTTTTTTTCCATGTCGCAGCTGTTGAACATTGGTGAAGAGCAACGCCGGGATGCTTCTTTACGAGCCATCATTGACAAACTGGAGTCAACGCCGTCGCGACCCGTCCCTACGAATGTTTTTGGTGAAAGACGGGATCCTATATCACCGTAACTTTGATTCCTTCGAATCAGACTTGCTTCCTGTCATCCCAGCGCACCTGCGTTTCACTGTCCTGCATCAACTTCATGACGCTTCCATAACGGGCTATTTGGGCGTTTCTCGCACATACGATCGGGTACGATGTCGGGTTTTTGGGCCTGGACTTGCCCACCCTGTTCGACGCTATGTCGCCGCTTGTGAGTCCTGTCAGCGTCGCAAAACGCTCTCTGCCCTCCCATCCGGCTACCTTCATGCCATCGACGTTCCACTGAACCTTTCTTTGAAGTTGGTCTCGACCTGTTGGGCCCTTTTCCACTCTCCACAGCCGGAAACGAATGGATTGCTGTTGGCACAGACTACGCGACGCGGTACGCAATCACACGAGCACTCCTGACGAGTTGCGCTACCGGCGTTGTGGACTTTCTGCTGTACGACATATTATTAGTGCACGGTGCTTCTTGCCAACTTTTCACCGACCGTGGCCGGACGTTCTTATCAACTGTTGTTAACAAAATTCTGAGAACTTGTTATACCAAGCACAAATTTACTACTTCGTACCATCCCAAGTCAAATGGCCTCACGGAGTGCCTCAACAGGACCCTATCCGATATGCTAGCAAAATACCGTTGCGCCAGACCACCAGGATTGGGACATTCATTCGCTCTATGTGACGTTCGCCTACAATTCATACCGTCACAACACTGCCGGCTATTCGCCCTTTGATCTCTTATATGGCCGGGACCTAACCTGTGACCACTGAATAGGCCAGGGAAGCCATCGCCCGTACCGACCACGCACGCCAAGTCACCCGTAACCGTCTACAGGCCTCACAGGCTCACCAACGACACCTCTACGATTCTCACCATAAGGACGTGCACTTTTCTCCGGGTTCTCTCGTGCTCCTCAGGTCACCCACTCGGCGTGTGGGACTGTCTGAGAAACTGTTGTTGCCCTACACTGGATTATTACATATCGTTCATCAAGCGACAGACGTCACGTACGAAATTGTCCCAACCGATCCAACAAAGTCATCGTCAGCTCCAAGCGACTCCGTTCACGTGGCTCGGCCAAAGCCCTATTACACCCCTTCGACATCATCTGCGTAGATTTAGCACCAGGACGGTGCTTCTACCGCGAGGGGTTATGGCACATAACCGCCGCTAAATGCGGCTGCATGAAAGAGGAGGACGAAGTGAGCTTTTTATTGATGATATACTGGCGCCATCTTGCTCGTCGAGTTCTGTGCGTTGTAAACAAATTATTAAGGAAGTTACTCGTAACAATATTATACTGCAGAAAACGAAAGTAATGTACAACAACCTTGGAAGAGAACAGTGCTTCGAGATAGGTGATAGTCAATTTGAAGTTGTGAAAGACTACGTCTACTGATGACAGGTAATAACCGTGGAGACAAACCGCGATATTGAAGTCACTAGAAGAACAAGAATGACGTGGAGCACATTTGGCAAGCACCCTCAGGTCATGACTGGTACATTGCCACTATCCCTCAAGAGGAAGGTATATAACAGCTGCATCTTGCCGGTACATACCTATGCAGCAAAAACCGCGAGACTTACAAAGAAGGTTCAGCCTACATTGAGGACGACGCAGCGAGCAATGAAAAGAAAAACAGTAGGTATAACCTTCAGAAACAAGAAGAGAGCAGAGTGGATTAGGGAACAAACGGTGGTTGAGGATACAATTGTGGAAATTAAGAAGAGGAAATGGACATGGGCCGGGAATGTAGCGGGTCGGCAGTATACCCGCTGGTCATTAAAAGTAGCTGACGGGATTACCAGAGAAGGCAAGCGGATAAGGGGGAGACAAAAAATAGGTGGGCAGATCAGATTAAGAAGTTTTGCGGGTATAAAGTGGCAGCAGCAAGCACAGGACTGATATGACTAGCGGAACATGGGAGCGGCCTTTGTCATGCAGTAGACGCAGTCACGCTAGTGACGATGTTAATGAACATAGAAAAGCACGATATGATTACGAGATACGCGGTAGTAGGGTGCTTCAAAATTTTTACCACTTGGCTTCTTTAACATGCACTTAAATGAAAGTTCACGGGCTTGAAGTATTTTCGCCTACATCGAAAATACGACAGAAAATCGATCCCGCTACCTGCGGTTCCGCAATAGAGAACCATAACCACTGAACCACCCTTGCGGGTAGTAAAAATTATGATTTTGGTAAAATCCGTACGCGCTACTTTTCGTTCAGCTGTAAGGAAGCAAGTCAAACTGTATGAGACATATTGCTGAAAATCACTTTGACAGAATGTCAGAGTGATTCCGTTCTCTCCCGCTGCCTACTCCTTGCTTTTCAGTACCAGCTTTGACTTTCAGACGTGGTTAGTGGATACGAAAGGTGTAAACAACAGTTCAACAACCCAAATTTGCATGTGGCAATTCTAGCAAACTTTAGGTAACACATGGGGCATATAAGATGACAACAATTTGCAGGATAATTTTTGTGCCAATTGAAAAAGGTAATCAACAGTATTCTGGTATGTAATGTGCTTTGTGCTTGTTTGCGGCGTGAGACATTGCTTGCATAAAGTTTCTTTCATTTCTTGTGAGAAATTATGGTTACTACGTATATTGTTCGTAAGTTTACGTGATAATACGCCCACCCATGTTTCTACACTCTGTTCATTTATCGTCGTGCGTCATGTCGCTAGTTGCAGAAATTGTTCGGCGTACCATTCTAGTCATGTCAATGTGAAAAACAAAGAGATGAAGCGAACAATATATATAATTTGTCGTATATTTTTTCAGCTTCATGTTCTTTATTCTTGCGCTAGCTGTTTGCCACAGTATTGAACAATCAAGCTTGTGCTCCCCACAGTTGCACGCACTGCATTTCTCATTGCGCTGGTTTAGGTTTATGACCACAGTCGTTTTATTTAAGAGCCTAAGTTACATGATGCATATTTTAGTAGGCTTTTCTAAGGCCGGGATTAGCCTGCACGTTTGCCTGTGTTTCATCTTCGTCACTAGACAACACTTCGAGTGCCTTAGACGCGAAGGCATAATAAAGATACAAATCGTACACTCGCAAACAAGCTGAGTTAGGTGTATAAATCAAATGTACTGTAGCGCGCGTGCGCGTGTGCGTGCGTTTAGATGTTAGCCGAACGTGCGAAGGTGAAATAGAAATGTTATTTTTTGGCTTGAGTGTATCTTAGCACGCGTACGAAGAGTCTCGCTATAATATGCTTGAACGTGGTCTATCAGACGTTGGAATTGTGCCTGGCTATATCCATTAAAACAAACCTCTCCCTATTTAAATTATCATAGTGATCGACTATGCTGAGATCTGTTCCTGCGGGCACAAGTATGACCACCACTTGAGCAATAATCCCATCGCCGAGCCGAAATAAAACACTCGCGGGAGAGATGCCTGTCCAAAATCTCACAGAATGCTTAGCCTTGAGAAACACCACGGCACGTTTTTTTTTCGTATGTAGATTTTACACTTTGTAAAAGCGCCCAGCAAGGATGTTGCGATAGCAGCAGCGCGTAGTTTCTAAATCAGGTGAGTGCGAAGCGATGAAAAAAATAACTTGAGTAAGTGGCAGGGAGGGGGGGAGGGGATGTTGGAGAAAAAAATTTCAGGCGAGAAAAGTTTGAACACCCCCCCCCCCTCCTAACCCTCCCGTAGCTGGGCCACTGACGAAAACAAACACGCGAAGAAAGGCACTATGGTGACCTACACCGAAAAGATACTGGAAGTTAGTAACGCTTTCACCCGCCCCGCCACGGTGGTCTAGTGGTAAGGTGCTCGGCTACTGACCCGCAGGTCGCGGGATCGAATCCCGGCTGGGGCAGCTGCATTCTTGATGGAGGTGAAAATGATGTATGCCCATGTGCTCAGATTTGGGTGCACGTTAAACAACACCAGGCAGTCACACTTTCCGGAGCCTTCCACTACGGCGTCTCTCATATTCATATGGTAGTTTGAGGACGTTAAAACCAACATATCAATCCTTCAACGCTTTCACCCTCACCAATTCTGTCAAAAATACTCCGATTACTCAAGCCCTTCAACTAGCTTTCGACGTTAATCCAAGCCTTCCGACGCACGAAGAACAGCTCGGAAACCTGCTCCTGAAATACAATAACTGCTTTTAGTCATCGTCAAGAATTCGACAGACCCCTGCCGAGAAACATGGCATCGTCACAGAAGAAAGTGCCAGGCCACTCAGTCGGAACCCGTACAGAGTTTTGACGAGAGAACACGATGCCATAAAAAAAAACTCAACGATATGCTACGCGATGGCATCATCCAGTCTTCATAGAACCCATGGGCGTAACCGGTAGTGTTAGTGAAGAAGGACGGAACTCCACGCTTCTGGGTCGGCTATCGCTGCCTGAAAAGCATCACGAAAGACGTGGACCCGTTCCCACGGATATACGACGCTCTAGATTCTTTAGAATGCGAGTTACTTTGATTGATATGTGGGGTTTAACCTCTCAAAACCACCATACGATTATGAGAGACGTAGTAGTGGAGGACTCCAGAAATTTGATGCCTGTGGCTCTTTAACGTGTGCCCAAATTTGAGCACACGGGCCTACAACATTTCCGCCCCCATCAAAAATGCAGCCGCCGCAGCCGGCATTGGAACCCACGACCTCCAGGTTGTGAGTCACCTTTCTTCGATTGACCTGAAGACCGCTAATGGCAAAGTGAAGTCGACGAGAGAGACAGAGAAAAAGACTTTTTTCATAACACCGGGTGGCCTGTTCGAGTTCAAGGGCATGCCCTTTGGTCCTTGCTGGGCACCTGCGACTTTGCAACGAGCCATGGTTACAGTCCTGGCTGGCTTCAGGGGGCAGACTTGGCTCGTTTACCTGGATGAGGTCGTTGTGTTTTTCTCAAGTTTCGACTAACGACTTTTGCGCTCAATTCGCCCTTTGATCAGGAGCTCCAGACTCACACTGAAGCCAGAGAAATGACTCTGGCGTGCAAGGAACTCATGTTTTCGGGTCACGTGATAAGCAAGACTGGAGTGCATTCAGATCCACAGAAATGAGCTGCGATCGCAGAGCTCCCGCTCAAAAAAGAAGACTGTGCGCCCATTTCTCAGCTTGTGCGCTTGTTACAGACGCTTTGTCAAGGATTTCTCACAGATCACCGAGCCACAGACGCACCTCATAAAGATCGACGTCGAATTCAAGTAACGAACACCAGAAGTCAAATCACTTCAGAAACTCAAACGACGCCTGCAGGCCCTTCCGATAATCGTAAATTGCGACGAACACGTCAATACAGAAATCCGCTCCAACGAAAGCAGCGTGTGTTTCGGCACAATGCGGAACGCTATTGGAATGGAATGAAAAAACTTTATTTCAGTCCTGCAGGACGCGCTTAGCGCGTAGTGGGCGTCTCTCACGTAGGGACCGACAGGGAGTACCTGGCGGCCGCTTCGTGGGCCTGCTGGACGGCCCATTGCTGGTCGGAGAGAAGTGAGCTCCTGAGAGACCTCTCCCGCTTGCTTGAGGTAGAGTCGGGAGGAGTTGTTCTACACTCCCAGAGCATGTGTGCGAGTGCCGCTGTGTGTCCATATGATGGGCATGTGTCGCTGGGGTATGCATTGGCATAATAAACGTGAAGCATGGCAAGGTTTGGGTACGTGTGTGTCTGTAATAGGCGTAGGGTTAATGCCTGCGGTTGTTAAGTTTCGGATGTGTGAGTGGAAAAATGCGGCGTTCCAGGTAAAAGTGCTTTGTAATTTCATTGTACGTAATTGGTGCATCCCGATAGGCATCTAACCCAGCAAGATGGGGTAGCCCTGTGGCAGTGCGGTCGCTAAGTGCGTGCGCTGCATCATGGGCGATCTCGTTGAGGTTGGATAGGGCACCCGGCATCTGGCCGAGATGGGCGACAGTGTGGTGCTTCAGGGCACTCGGGTCAGCTTTGCTCAGGATACGTAACGCCTGGTCGGAGATGACTCCACGTTCGAAGGCTTTGATGGCCGGCCTGGAGTCGCTGTAGGTGAATTCCCGTTTGCTGCCGAGCATAGCTATAGCTACAGCTACTTGCTCCGCTACTTCGGGGTTTCGGGTGAGGAATGTGGCAGAGTTAAGAGTCTGCTGCGCGAATGACACTGCGGCCGCGGTGAAGGCTGGGTTGTTGCGATAGGCAGCGGCGTCCATGAACGAGACGTTGTCCGCTTCTATGTCTCTGCGCTTAAGAATGGCGGTCGCCCGCGCAGGCGCCTGCCTCCGTTGTATTCGGGGAGTACATTTCATGGAATGGGAGCGATCTTGATAAGGTCACGGATTTCACGGGGAATCAGAGTCAACTCTGGGGGGTCCCTGGCCCTCGAAGAGAAGAAGCTGAGCTCGCGCAGAACTTGGCGGCTTGCCTTGGTGGTGGTGAGTCGGGTCAATTGCACGCGTTCCTGAGCTTCGGCGATCTCTTCTAGCGTGTTATGTACGCCAAGCTCGAGGAGTTTGTACGTTGGAGTGGTGATAGGGAGGCCAAAGGCTCGTTTGACCACATTGCGAATAAGCGCATTGAGGTGATCGCACTCAGCACGTAGCCATTTGTGTATAGCCGCAACGTAGGTAAAATGGCACAAAACGAACGCGTGTATTAGACGCAGCAGGTTGTCTTCTTTGAGGCCATGGTGCTTGTTGGCTACTCTACGTAGGAGTTGTATGGCATTCTCAGTCTTAGTCCTGAGCTTGTGTACTGTTTGGGTGTTGGTTCTGCTGGACTTGATGATCATGTCGAGGACCTTGATGGTGTCTACCCTGGGTACAGTATGACCATCTCTGGTGTGGAGGGCGATATTGCGTTCCGCCGGAGGTTTCAACCCTTTGGGCTTGGTACCCCGGTGTTTGGGCAAATATATCAACAGCTCCCACTTCGCGGGTGATCACCTGACACCGGTGTGCTCAAGGTAGGACTCGGCGGTGTCGATAGCCTCTTCCAGAGCGGACTGAATGAAGCCATCCGACACTGTGGTGCACCATATGGTTACATCATCCGCATAGATAGTGTAATTTAGGCCATCGATTTTCGAAAGTCATTTGGAAAGCCCAATCATCACGACGTTGAAGAGCGTGGGCGAGAGGACAGATCCCTGAGGAGTGCCCCGCTATCCGAGCTCCACTTCTTCCGACACTAGGTATCCTACGTGGAGGACGGCTCTGCGTCGAGTGAGAAAAGAGCGGATAAAGTAGTAAAATCGATGGTCTAGGCCGAGGGCTGCGATCGCTTTCAAGATTGACGAGTGCATTATTGTACCGAAGGCCTTTTCTAAATCAAGACAGAGTATTGCACGAGTGTCCCGAGTGTTTCCGCCATCAAGAATCTGATGCTTTAGGAGTAACATGGCGTCTTGAGTGGATAACCCTGGTCGAAAGCAAATCATGTGGTGCGGGATGCAGTTGTTATCTTCCAGGTATTGACCCAGCCTGTTGAGGACGACGTGCTCAGCCACTTTGCCCACGCATGACGTGAGGGATATGGGGCGTAGGTTATCTACGCTCGGCGCCTTTCCCGGTTTGGGTATGAGAATCGTGTTATCTAGTTACCAGGCATCGGGTATCTCACCCTTTTTCCATATTCCGTTGATAGTGTCGGTGAGGTAAGTGACGGAGGAATCGTCCAGGTTGCGTAGGAGCTTGTTGGTGATGCCATCGGGGCCAAGGGCTGAGTGGCCATTCAGTTCACGGAGAGCTCGGCGCACAACTTCAATAGAAAAATCGGCGTCTATGTTAGTGCTGTCGCTGCCAGATTAATCAAGGTGAGGGGTCACAGGGCCTGAGGGAAGCCGGAGATATTTTTCCACGAGGTTCTTGACAACATCTTCTGGTGACACTGTCTGTTTAGCCTGATGAAGTATCTTCACGATCGAATGACGCTGATTTGTGCGGGTGTTGTTTTCATTGAGGAGGTGTTTAAGTAAGTTCCACGTTTTGCCTTTGCGAACCTGACCATCAATCGAGTTACAAATTTCGTCCCACTGCTGTTTTGAAAGGATGCGGCAGTGATCCATCATGCTCTTGTTCAGCTGAGATATGCGTTTGCGTAACCTCCGATTAAGGCGCTGGCCCTTCCACTGGGCCAATAGAGACTGTTTGGCCTCAAGTAGGTGGGCGATACGACTGTCCATCTTTTCGGTTGGAAGGTCTGTGCTGATAGTTTTGGTTGCCTTGTTTACATCAGCTTTGAGCTGGGCCGTCCACGTCTCGAGGCTCGGTGGAGTATCGGGAGGAGGTCATTCTGCGCGGGTCTTACAAAGGAGGTCCCAGTCGACTCAGGTGTACGACTTGGTCTTCCTGCATACTGTGGGGAGGTGTACAGCCAATATGAAGTGGTCGCTACCGAGATCTACCGCGAGGTTGGACCAGCGGGCGTCGGAGATATTCTTGACGAAGCATAAATCCGGCGTCGTATGTCTTTGCGTTAACGTACCAGTGCGAGCGGGGAAGGCCTTGTCCGTAATGAGAATAAGGCCCATGTCATTCACATTTTTCCAAAGCTCGTTACCTTTGTGTCTGTCGTACGTGTAGCCCCAGGCGCTATGCGCGGCGTTAAAATCGCCTGCAATCACTAGCAGGTTAGGCCCCACGAGACTGACAGCTTTCTGGAACAAGCGTGTGAATCTTTGTCTATGGTGGCTGGGACTACTCTATACAGTTAGCATGTACACGCTTTGTTGTGATATGTTGCCATGGAGAATTTCGGCCATAACGTGTTCAATTTCGGGCACATTGAGACTGTGCGCTGTGCAGGCTGGTAATCTTGTTAGCGACCAGGGTGGTGACACTGCGTCCTCCCGAGGGGCCGGGCAACCACTGGTATTCGGAAAACGCGCCGGTTGGTACTACAGTCTCTTGTAATACCATGATGTGAGGTTTGGGTTCGTGGCCACGGAGGTATTGTTGCAGGAAAGCTTTCTTGTGGATGAAGCTCCTGCAGTTCCATTGCAAGATTTGCAACTCGTCAATTGGCCTGGCCATCTTGAAGCGTTTAGGAGTCGACCTGAGCACCCGGCGGGTGCATAAGGGCCATGTGATGCGTTGAACTGGGCACGGCTGTACGCTGCGACAACGGCTTACCCGCGGCAACGGCAGGGGCGAGGACGTGATCAAGATATTGCTCCACTTGGCCCAAACGATTACCATGTGCCGCTAGAGTAGACTGCACGATAGCCATGCTTTCGCCAAGAAAGCGAAGGCTTCCCTTAATCGCTGATAGCGTGCTCTTGATGTCGTCTAACTCTGCCTTTAAAGCTGGCTGGTCGTCGGTGACCGCGCGTTTCTTGGGTGCGCTCTCGCCGTCGTCGTTACCGGCGCCTAAGGGTTGCGGCTGCAACGGGGTGACTGCATTGTCGTCGTTGTCGGTTGTGGGCGTAGCAGCGCGTGCGTTTCTGTCAGTTTTTAGTTCGGCAATTGCGACTGTGAGTTTGCTTATTGTTTCTTTCATCATTGAATTTTCGCGCTTTAAGATCGCCATCTCAGATGTGGTGTGTATTATGCTCTGGGAGTGAACCCGACCCTACCTGTGATGTTTCCTTTTCTCCGGACGGCGTCCGCCCAAGTGAGAGGTCCCCGCTTATTCTTGTTGGCGTTGCCTGGCGATGGTGGTGCCCATGGGCTATGCGATCGTTGACGCAAGACGCCGGTGAGACTGGGGTGAGGCCTGAAACCGGCGTGAGGCCCGGAACCAGAGTGGGAGCCGGAGCGTGACCCGGGCCGGGAACCTGAACGGGAACCATGACGTGAACCAGAACGGGACCTGGAGTAGCCTCGCGATATAGATCTGGTTGGGGTCCCACTTCGCGCGCTGCGGGAATGGGTCCGAGGGTGGCTCCAGGACCTCGATACACGCATGGTGCGGTTCCTGCGGCCACTCCGGGATCGGCACCGGGATCGGCTGCCATCGCATCGACCGTCTGTAGAAAGCTTCGAGGCCTGGTCGTCGTCAGCAGTTGCGTTGAACTCGTTCATTGCTTCGTAACTATTGTGTCGCGTTGAGTGTGCTCGCTCCCATTGTCGTCGGCGCACCACGTATGGAATGTGGTAGCGTTCTTCACATTCCCTGTCGGCAGTGAGGTGGGCTCCTCCACAAAGCTTGCATGTTGGTGTGCAGCGGTTTTCTGTTTCGGGGTTCGGCACGCTGCAGCCTCTGCAGATAACGTCTCCAGGGTTCGGGCACACGTCCGCTCGATGGCCGAGCCGACCGCAGGCGTAGCAAATATCTATCTGTCTACGGTATAGTGTACATTGAAGTAGCACCGATTCGTATCGCAACAAAATTGGGCACGCGATGTCCATCGAAGGCCACGATCACTTTGGTGGTACTTCCGATGCGCTTGGCAGCCAAAGCTAGTGGATTGCGATCGTTGACAATCTTCGCATCAATGTCCGCCGAACCGTCTTGCACGGGAGTTCCTCGAATGACGCCTTTGCATGCAGAATGTAGTGCTGCTCTTCGTAGGCACTAACTTCATAGGTCTTGTCAGCCATGCGGGTTTCTTTAACGCGCACGTAGCGATTAGCATCTTCTCTCTTCGGCGTGCGTGCTACTAAGATATTCTGTTTAATGTTGGTATCAGCTGTTGGTATCTAGGTATCAGCCCATCAGAACAGCAAGCAGACACGCTCTGCCGGAAAGATATTCTCGGCAAAAAATACTTCCCTCCACATCGGACCAACTGCCCCATCGTAATACCCTCGGCGTTACGTCCAGAAGTTCTGGTTGCTTTGCAAGATGACCCGAGGGTTGGGCACCTTGGATTTTTCGGTGTGTTAGCGAAGATGAAGGATAAGTACTACTGGCCCCAGCTCACTGCTGACGTCATCCAGTACGTAGAAACATGGCGAGACTGTCAGCTGGGCTTCTGCAGCCGATCAAGCCACCTCGCTGGCCATTCCAGCAAATCGGTATGGATCTACCAGGGTCGTTCCTGAAGTTGTTTCCAGAAACAAATGGATTGTCGTAGATACTGACTACGTAACCCGCTACGCCGAGACAAGGGCATTGCCCAAAGGTAGTGCTGCCGGGGTAGCATTGTTCTTCATCAAAAACATCGTCCTGTACCATGGCGCCCCAGAGGTCCCCATCACCGACAGAGGTGAGGCATTTACTGGAGTCCTAGCTCAGGAAATCTTGGCGTGCAGCTAGACCAGCCGCCGCTGGGCAACAGCGTATCATCCACAGACCGGGCAGCTATAAAAGACCATTGCCAACATGTTGGCCATGTACGTTAACGTCGATCACAAAACATGGGATGCCACCCTTCTGCACGTCACCTTCGCGTATAACACAGAAGTGCAAGAGACGACTCAGATGTCTCCATACAAGCTGGTCTAGAAAAGGAACCCGGCAACGACGTTAGACACCACGTTGCCAAATACCGCTGACGGAGAACACCTCAGTGTCACAGTCTACCTTCAGCGCGCTGAAGAAGCTTGGCAACTCGCCCGCCTGCGCATAAACAATTAGCAGACAGCCGCCTTACAATCTTCGACGAACCTTCGTGGATTACAAGCTTGACGACCGCGTCTGGGTGCAGACGCTAATACGCCGGTGCGCACTCGGTGAGAAACTTCCGCATGATATTTCGAACCATATAGGGTAGTACATTGCCTCGGCCCACTAGACTACGAGGTTGTTCCAAACGACATTACGAATTCTTAACGGCGCCGTGCACGACCTGCAATCGTCGATGTCTTGCGCCTCAAGCCATTTCATGCGCGAACCGAAAGACTATTTTTCTTGTTGCTTTGTTTATTGCTTGTACGTATTATTTATTCTCCTACTTTGCTATTATATTTTTGACACTTGATAAAGCATCGCGACTATGCTTTTTCAGAGGGGGTCCATGCCATAATATTGCCAGTTATGTTATCGCCCCGTTACACTGTATTTCAGCGCAAACCACCGCTGCAGTTCTCGAGAAGCTTGGGGACTGTAGTACATCCTCTTGTTAAGATTACGCACTCAACGCAAACATTGCAGGTAATTTTGGAACTTACGCGGCCACTAGCGATAACGCTTGAATATTTGACGGTCCATGTATAGAGGCCAACGCGCTTGTCCGGCCTAATAAAATTTCGTCATACACGTATATCCTGCTTCCTTCGTTCACCTGTCGACTCCGTGACGATATACATTTTGGACGAATCTTTCCTTGAACTTTTTTTATTGCACTCGGCTTCACTAAAAAGTAGCAAGTGTGACGCTTAACCATGGTGCAACCTGCAATTAGTTTTATAAACATTTACCGGTAGTGGCAAACGCCATAAACATTGTGCATTTACAGGACACTTTTCAACCTCTAACAGACTGACTAAAATTGTTTGCTGGAAGTACTAGCGCTACATAGGTCACGTGGTGCCATTGTTTCAGTGTTTGAACTTCTGCAAGTCATCTAGTTCGAGAAGCAAGCTGAATAACGCTGAAAAAGCTCGATTGCAAGCGAAGGTAACTGCAGAACACAATCGTTCTTTAGAGTGCAGACCATTCAGCATCTCGCCCAGCAAGCAGCTCGTTTCGTCACGACCAGCGAGCACGTCAGTGTTGCCCTACTCTCTACCCGCTCACTTGTCAATTTAAATCAACCACACGACCAAATGCTCTAATATTTCGCAAGCCTGTCTGTAATCCTACAAGGATCAACCAACACATCACTGATTATGGTTGAGTATAGGGTATCACTACTCCTTTAGGGTCAGTTCTCCATACGCTGTGCAATAGTGCCTGCATTTCTAGTATGGTTGGAAAGCCTACGGGTGCTCGGGAAGTGGTCGTTTGGGCAATGTTTGCGTGATACAACCCAAGGGGTGTTACAAGAGTGTTTTAGGATCTTCAACCTGCGCCAGTGTTGTCTCTACACTTCTGCGATCACGCTCAAGGATTCCTCTCCGGTGATTCACTAGATGATGCTCACAAGATGACACGCCGACCACTGTAGCGCTACAAAGCTTTGATGTGCTCCTCCGGAACGCGGTGGAGACATTCCTGTATGAACGCCATTTTGGTCCAAACGTTTTTGCTCACTTGCATTGCCTGGCATGCATAAATTGATAGCTTTCGGCTAATTACGCGGTAAGTTTGCTCAGTTTATTTCTTCTGGCTGGAGGGCTTGCAGATATGTTTATAACAAATTGATTAGGAACTAATTATTACGCACGAAGCATTCAATATTGAAATAAAGGCATTTTATTGTGTCTATTAGCCTGTCTATCTTACTGGCTGCGTAGGTCCTAGTGCGCTCGAGGCCGATTGGTTAAGGTGACGAGCACCAAAATTGACGTGACATAACAGCATATAAAAACATAAATGACTGCTCATTACATAAAAATCTTCACATGCCTTTAATGTGCGCTATGACATGCGTGACATGTCATAGCGCACATTATCTACGCACATTATCTGCTGCTGCTGCTGCGGCGGTGGCGCCGCCGCCGCCGTACCTAAATTGACACGACATGATAACAGCATATGAAAAACATAAATTACTGCTCATTACATGAAAATCTTGACATGCCTTTCATGTGCGCTATGACATGCGTGACATGTCATAGCGCACATTATCTGCTGCACACAGTATCTGCTGCTGCTGCTGCTGCTGCTGCTGCTGCGGCGGCGGTGGCGGCAGCAGTGGCGGCGGCGGCGGCAGCAGCAGCAGCAGCAGCAGCAGAAATCTGACTACACCCACTTCAGCGCAAAGGCCTCTCCCGTAATCCACCAACCAACCCGGTCTTGTGTTTTCAGTTACTCCTTTATAAGTGCGAACTTTTAAATCGCATCGACCTCCCTGACTTTCGAACTCCCCTTCGTGAGCTTGCCTTCACTGGGAATCCATTCAGTTAACCTAAATGACCAGAGGTTATCCTGCCTTCATACTACGTACGTGCCGGGCCCATGTCGATTTCCTCCTAATTTCAACTATGATGTCCTAAAGCCCGCTTTGTTCACGGACCCACTCTGCCCCGCCGCGGTGGTCTAGTGGCTAAGGTACTCGGCTGCTGACCCGCAGGTCGCGGGTTCAAATTCCGGCTGCGGCGGCTGCATTTCCGATGGAGGCGGAAATGTTGTAGGCCCGTGTGCTCAGATTTGGGAGCACGTTAAAGAACCCCAGGTGGTCAAAATTTCCGGAGCCCTCCACTACGGCGTCTCTCATAATCATATGGTGGTTTTGGGACGTTAAACCCCAGAAATCAATCAATCGCGGACCCACTCTGCTCTCTTCTTGTCTCCTAATGTTTCACCTATTATTTTCCTTTGAATCGCTCGCTGCGTCATCCTCAATTCAGGCTGAATCATCCTTCTAAGCCTCCAGGTTTCTGCTTCATAGGTAAGTACCGACAAGATGCAGCTGTTACATACCTTTTTCTTGAAAGTTAGTGCCAGATTACCATTCATGATTTGAGAATGCTTGCCGAATGTGATCTATCCCATCCTTGTTCTTTCTTGTTATTTCACTTTCATGGTTTGGCTCCACGGTTACTACTTGTCTTAGTAGACGCACTATTTCACTACAACTGCACTGATACCTATCCAACGCGCTTGTCTCTTCCGAGGTTTTACATTACGTGCGTTTCCTGAAGACGCCGACGACTCTCGGCACCATACTCATCAACAACGATAAGCTCACGCGACACCGGATTTCTTAAATGCGAAGCATTTTTTAGCAAACTTCGGTGACTTTGGGCATATCTATCTATCTATCTATCTATCTATCTATCTATCTATCTATCTATCTATCTATCTATCTATCTATCTATCTATCTATCTATCTATCTATCTATCTATCTATCTATCTATCTATCTATCTATCTATCTATCTATCTATCTATCTATCTATCTATCTATCTATCTATCTATCTATCTATCTATCTATCTATCTATCTATCTATCTATCTATCTATCTATCAATCTATCTATCTATCTATCTATCTATCTATCTATCTATCTATCTATCTATCTATCTATCTATCTATCTATCTATCTATCTATCTATCTATCTATCTATCTATCTTCTATCTATCTATCTATCTATCTATCTATCTATCTATCTATCTATCTATCTATCTATCTATCTATCTATCTATCTATCTATCTATCTATCTATCTATCTATCTATCTATCTAGCCGCCTACGACTTTTAGCTCTCCTGGCCGTTTCGATAATGGTATCGTCCAAACTTGCTATGGCATACCATGACTGTATGAAGAACATACTTGACTAGTCATAACATAAAAATGGTGACACGTATGTCATGAATGTGATGATTCACATTTCATTGTCCTGCAGCTCTCGCGGTGGTTTTGTTCACATGGCACGTTGCAAAACGGTATGATAAGGCATGTTCGCATGGCGAACACAAGCGACACACCCTAACATAAAAATTATTACATGCATGTAATGTCACCACATGACTACATGCCACGCTCATAATGCACTCGTAGCTGTTTCGCTAGCGTCACATATACCAAATTTGGTAGTACAGTACGTGAATAGATGACGAAGGTATGTGACTGGTGGAAACATGATAATCATAAGATTTGTGTCATGTTACAACTTGACTAATGCCACGCTCATGATGCCCTGGCGGCCGTTTCACTAGCTTCACTTATATCAAATTTGGTATTATAGAACGTAAAGGAATTAAGAAGGTATGCTACTGGTGCAAACATGATAAACGTGAGGTGCGTGTCATGTGACAACATGACTGCATGCTACGCTCATGATGCGCTCGCGGCCGTTTTCCTTGCTTCACATGTACGAAACTCGGTATTACACGACGCGAACGAATGACATCGGTAAATGAAAATGACACACTCAAAGACGATAATCGCGACATGGGTGTCATGTAACAACATGACTACATGCCCCACTGATGACGCACTCGCGGCCGTTTTGCTAGCTTCACATATGCCAAATTTAGTATTACTTGACGCCAGTAGATGACGAAGGTATGTGACTGGTGCAAACATGATAATCATGAGATGCATGCAATGTGGAAACATGACTACATGCCACAGTAAAGACGCCAAGACATTTGACGTGACGCGGTGCGCGTGCTCACCAGCATTCATTTCATCGCGACACGCTGGCGTTGTCACGCCAGGCGCCGGTCCAGCCATATGATTGATATGTCGGGTTTAACGTCCCAAAACCACCATATTGCCGCTACAGGTTGGCCACGTTCAAGTAGCCCACCGCAATCATCGTGGCAAGAGCGCAGGAACGCGTGGCGCATGCCAGCCGGGTCTTGCCTGTGCTCTTGCCACGATGATTGCGGCGGGCTACTTGAACGTGGCCAACCTGTCGCGGCATTATGATTATGAGAGACGCCGTAGTGGAGGGCTCCAGATATTTAGACCACCTGGGCACACGGGCCCAGGTGGTCTAAGCACACGGGCCTACAACATTTCCGCCTCCATCGGAAATGCAGCCGCCGCAGCCGGAATTCGAACCCATGACCTGCGGGTCAGCAGCCGAGTCCCTTAGCCACTAGACTACTGCGGCGGGGCGGTCCAGCCATATGCTTAAGATTCCTGGATGAAACAAGTTTCATCTAGGGACCTTACATATACTCGTAGGCGCGCACCGGTCTGCGTTGCTTTGACGCATGCGCGTTTCAGCGCGTGCGGCGTCCCGACGTGACGAAAAGAGTGAGACGCAAGGTATCTTGGGTAACGCATCAGCGCGAAACGCAGCATGTTGCATTTCGCGCTGTTGTCCGTCGGGCCACGCCGATGGACGCTGGTAGCACTTGGCATCATGACTATAGAGTGCTCGCGTTTGGCTAACGTAGCGTAGCTGTGCCCAGCGTGCGCACACGTCAACACTACATCGGAGTATATTGGACCCTTCGTGTTGCGCTCGCGGTCGTTTTGCTAGCTCCACATATACCAAAATTGGTATTACGTGACGTCAATGGATGAAGTAATATATGACTGGTGCAAACATGGATGATAATCCTTACACGCGTGGCATATAAGAACATGACAACATACCACGCTCGTAGCGTGCTCGCGGCCGTTTCGCTTGCTCCACATATACTAATTTTCCTATCACGAGACGTGAATAGATGACGAAGGTAAACGACACATCGAAACATGATAATCATGACACGGAAGTCATATAAGGCATAATCTACCTCCACCTCGTACTGTTGTTCTGATGTTAAAGTGACCTGTCAATATTTCTCGTTCGTGCTTCGCATATCATCGATTCCCACTTTATGTGCGATCTGCCAATTTTTTAGTCATGTTTAATCCAAAAGAGGCTTAGTTGGCTCTAATATACATCAAGTCTGTCATTTCGCATTGGAGCAGATTTGCGTGATTCGACATAATCTCTACTACTGTTTCCTAATCGCGCTTGATATATAACTTTGTGTACAGATTGGTATCGACTAGCGTTATATTGGCTAGTCGAAACTAAATTGCACTGCGTTATACTGCCTAACTAGGCTTTTTCTAAGCATAACTTTATGTAGCATGCTGGATTAATTGGCATAAGTGAGTATGAATCAGTCTTGATTTGTGTCGAATACTATCGATTGTTCTGACTATGCTTATTTAGCATAAGTTATGAATAACTTGTCTTGATCAAGCTTATTTAAACTTATCGGTAAGGTAACTGAGGCAGCTATTCTCTGTGCACGGCTTAACGCAATGTTTGGCATCTTTTGTAAAAGCAGTTTCACGCGGTGATGATGCAATAGAGCTATAGCGAGACAAGCAAGGGTTTCTTTAACAGCTTGGTCACTGTCAGCGATTAAAAATGCACAGCCGCACGCTGGCCAAGCCCACAACTAACCTCGTATATCTTGGTGTGCCGGCAGAGTACCAGCGGTCGCGTTTCCCTTGTGGTTTTCATTTTTTCTTCGCTCTCTGTTACGAGGGAAGCTGCTGGCGTTTAACGTGAGACCTAGTACACAATGGTACGCAGCAGCCAGCCAGAGCGGCAAATAATGTATCTAAATACCTAAAAAACAACGTGGGGACAGCACCCTTTCCGCGCTAAATTGCATTTGCTGGACACTTTTGAACCAATATGGCCGCTACGTGGCGTGGAGTCTTTCAAACGGTGTCTGCACCCTAGAAGCAGAGGCACGAGCACATCATGGCACCCTAGAAGTCGTCAGTTTTCAATGGTACGCACGCTCACCTCCTCGAAGTGAATTTGAAAGAAAGGGGAGTGAAGAGAAAAGTCTCTCGTGGTAAGTGTCTCTCTGTGAGGAGGTCACTTCAACAACGTCACACGGGAGATGCGTGGTATGGAGCAGAAAGGAATGTGGAAAAGAGAGGAAAGAGGAGGGTGTCTGTGGTCCAAGGCGTCAGTTTTTCGGTGATTATAGCAATGCTCTTGGTGGGCGCACCATCGCTCATGGCGGGATAGTCCCTAAAACACTAAAGCAGTGCCAACCGCAACCCTTTGTCACTGCCTCCTCTCTCAGCAACTGCAGCAGCGCCCGTACAGTGTCCAGCAAAAAGCTACGTACACAGGCGTACCCTTTCCCGGCGCACAGGCCAGGGCAAGCCGGTGCAGCACCTACTATGTCGTCCTAGAAGCAAAGAAACCGCAGCATATCCAAAGAGCGAATGATGATGTGTCCGACGAATCGTCCTTCAGTCCGTCCGAGCTTCCACCCATCCGTGCGGCTGTCTGTTCGTCCATCCGTCCATCCATGCATTGGTTCGTGCGTCCATCCGTCCATCCGTGCATCCGCCCATGCGTCCATTCATGCGTCAAACAGACAGACAGACAGAAGACGAATGGGCACGGCCAGTGGATGATTCACGGTTTGCCGATAAAACCCTCCGAAGCCTCGCCCCACATCATCATTCACTCCATGGATATGCTGCGAGATGGCTACTACATACATACACTCATACAGATTGTTAAGGCGTTTGCTGGGCGACAACCAGCGATCGTTTGCTGCGACAGTCACGGCCAAGCATGGACTCGCTGTGCCAGCGGCATCCTTTTTTGGTATAGACCCACTAGAAAGCACGAGAGTTCGCCCCATTTCAGAGTTTGGAGGCTTCGCTACAATTACCCCGAGGTCGAAGACGAAGTCGCCTGGCAACCTAACAGCTTGTTAGTATGAGTGGGTCATAGTAAGCCTTCAGGCGTTCCACGTTTACAATGTCATGCTCACGACAGCGCATTTCCGAAGAATATTCTGTGGTTTCGATCAGATAGTTGAACGGAGATGCACGCTCGATTACGCGGTAGGGACCTTCGTATTTAGGGAGTAGTTTGGAAGAGAGACCAGATACAGAGGTCGGGATTAAGAGCCTTACGACTTCATCAGGAAGAAACGTGGGCTCATAGGTGGCGGAGCCATTACGAATACTCTTCTGCTGCTCTCGCGCCTGCGTCGTAGAAGTCTTGGCAAGCTCGCTACACTCTTCAGCAAGCCTGCTGTCTTAGAAATATGTGCACACTCAGATGGTTCCGGCGTGTATGGGAGCTGTGGGTCCATGGTGTGCGACGGGTGCATTCCGTGCAGCAAGAAGAAAGATGTGAAACCGGTCCTGCCCTGAGGGCGTAGGTGACGATGCGTAGGTGTTGTAGGCGTAGGTGACGAAGGCCAGTGTTTTGCAAAGAAGATGCCCGAGCGTCCGGGGTGCGGAAGAAGAATAAGAGTAGTGCAGCCGGCGCTTGGACTGTGTAGTTGGGTGAACCAGACTAGGCCTGTCTCAAGAGTACGCTGTTCTTTCCTAACGCCATTTCAAGTCATCTGTAAATAAACAAATTCACTCGTAACAGCGTCGTGGAAGGTGCCGGGTACACCGATCTGAACGACCCAGCTCTACCAGTTTTGTGGCATAGCAGACGATTGGCAGGCTTGCCGCCGCAGCTACCAGGCATGGACAATGCGGGAGCAGGCATAAAAACCTCGCCGCTGATGAGCAACATGCTCAACCGCCAGGACAAGCTGGCTGCGGCACACCAGAACGTCAACCAAGGACCTTTTCCGGGCAGCTGGATGACGATGTTGAGGATTGGCACAAGCACTACCAAAGAGTGAGTCGCAGCAACCGCTGGAGCACCGCTAAGCGGCTCGAGAACGTGGCGTTTTTTCTCGTTGGCACCGCGTCTCTTTGGTTCGACAACCACGAGAGGGCATTTACCACATGAGAAACTTTTGTGCACGAGCTGACTTGACTGCTAAGGTCAAGGTGGCGGAGCAAATGCTTTCACGCAGAGCTCAGTTACCTGGCGAAACATGCACCCCCTACATCGAGGCCACCTTCAAGCTTTGAGGAACGTGAGTGTGACCTTGTATGAGGAAGATAAGGTTAGTCATCTGCTCAAGAGAATCGCGGAAGACGTGTACAATATTTTTATCACTAAGAAAGACCTACACACATCTTCCAATCTAAGGAGACATGAGCGTTGGAAGCGCTAAAGAGGAGGGGAATCCTGGAGAAACTTGGACGTCTTGGCAATGTGCCCAAGATTGCAAGTGTCAATCTTCCATCGCAGGACTTCTCTTCGATTATAAGACGAGTGGTTAAGGAAGAACTTGCTCAACTGCAAGCTGTGGACAATGCCGGTGTCGGCCATCAATGTGCATTCGACCAATGGCCCCGTCAACCACCGGTACCTTGGATGCGTCAGAGCTACTTTTAACCTTGCCCAAATTACACCGATTGGTTCGAGCGAAGGATTGAATGGCCACTGAAAAACCAGGAACGCAGTCAAGCTGCATCACGGCGATTTGCTCCTCAGCTGCCATCGCCCGGCTTTTATCAACCAATGAGGTCTACTTCGCCGGGGACGACTAGGCGCGACACCAGTACTTGCTACAACTACGGCTTACCTGGACACATCACTAGGTACTGCTACCGTCGCCAACAGCGAGCTCCACGGGTCAAGGTGTACATGCCCCATGTGCCTGCTGGCGAGTATCGACGATTTCAGATGCACGTGCTGACTCACCTTGCTGCGACCGCAGCGTTACCCTACCACCTGCACGCCAACAGTGATCGCCGTACCCCCCCCCCCTACCCCCCGTCACCACTCGGGGGCATCACCACCACTGGGAAACTAACTGGTGCGAACAATGGGGGCGAGGCCGCAAAATCAAATGCCGCAAGACCCCCTTGTGTTGTAATGGTTGAGAACAAAGTGAGTGTTTTTGTAGTTGATTGTTAGTACTGTTGCAATAGTTGATACCGGTTCTGCAGTTTTCATAATGAGCATGTGTTGTTATAAAATCACCTTGGGATGAAAGTATTGTTTGCTTGGAATCGTAATGCTACATTCCGTAGCGTAGGGGAGAAACGCTGAGCCCGGTTGGTGTTTTTTATGTTTTACTTTCTACATTATATGAAACGTTAAGAGCTCAACTAACAGTGCTCGCAAGTGCGACCGATGATGTCATTCTAGGTATAGATTTTTAGCGTGAATGTGGTGCCACTCTGAACAGTGGTAATAGTTGAATTATTTTTCGTACAGTGTTGCCCTCTTCATTGGCGGAAGATACTGTTGATGACAACTCGGACGTGTTTTCCGTGTCTGAAGACGTCTGCTTGGCCCGCATACCGCAATGTTTGTTCGTGTAAACTCTTCGCGTTCTTTTGCGGGTTCTTACTACGGTTTAGCCGGGCCGAGCTTCTGTAACGCACTTAAGAAAAACGTTATTGTGCCTCCTTGCCTCGTGCGCACTGC
This sequence comes from Rhipicephalus microplus, assembly GCF_043290135.1. Taxonomy (NCBI): domain Eukaryota; kingdom Metazoa; phylum Arthropoda; class Arachnida; order Ixodida; family Ixodidae; genus Rhipicephalus; species Rhipicephalus microplus. Next base: position 76,967,883 of record NC_134700.1, on the reverse strand, counting down.
CGATAGTTATGCCGATTTGTGAACTGTGAACGTTTCCGCGAAGCCCATATTTCTGCCTGCAGGACTTAAATTGGCAAGCTTTCAGGAGGAAAGTACTCTTACCATGCGGTCACTTGAACTGTCGGCTTATGCAAAGAAACCCCATGGCAATTCGTACTCTGACTATTCTATCAGCATTTACCGTATGGTCAACAGTCACTTCCCTCAACTGAACGGTCTCTGCTGCAGGAGGTGATCACAGGCTATGCCTCAGTCTTTGACTTTACCCAAGACGAGACGTCTACCGTTATGCTACCATCTTCATCTACGCAACACCGCATCTATACAGGCCAAGCAATACCAATACGCCAGAAGCCCCATCGCGTATTACCTTCCGCAAGGAAAGCCATCGCTGAGCAAGTTGAAGACATGCTAAAGAAGGGCGTCATACAAAATTTGTGTAGTACGTGGGCAGCTCCTGTTTTTCTAGTCAGAAAGAATAATAATTCATGGCGATTTCGCGCATACTATAGTCACCTAAATGTCACCACAAAAAAAGGCGTCTACCCTTTGCCACTTATAGATGATGCCGTGGACTGCCTGCATTCAGCCTCGTATTTTTCTTCTGCATACTTGCGTTCTGGATATCGGCAAATCCCTATGCATCCCTCCGATAAAGATAAGACGGCCTTCGTAACACCAGACGATCTTTTTTAGTTTAACGTTATGCCTTTTAGTTTGTGCAATGATCCAGCGACATTCGAAAGATTTATGAATACAGTACTTCGTGGACTAGAATCGGAAATTTGCATGTGCTATTTAGATAACGTGATTATCTACGGAAAGACTTTTCAAGAGCATAATCACCGCTTGTTATTTGTGTTTGAATGCTTACGCGATGCTGCCCTTGTTTTAAACTCAAAAAGTGCCATTTATAAGCCCTTGTATTAGGCTTTCTCGTGGATAAAGAAGGCATACGACCGGACCCACAGAAGCCCGCAGTGGTTCGCAACTTTGAGCAACCATGAACAGGGAAGGACCTGCGAAGTTTTTTGGGTCTGTGCTCATATTTGCGCTCATTTATTAAGAACTTCGCACAGCCTCCCTGCTCACTGAAGTATCTTCTTCATAAAGACACACCGTACTTGTGGGATGGTAAATGTGACGCTGTATTTCAGAAGCTGAGGTTGATATTGACTTCAGGACCCATCATGAAGCATTTTGATCCTGACACTTTGACTGAACTTTATACTGATGCTAGTGGGCTAGGTGCTGTGCTGGTACAACTCTGCAACAGCCGTCAGCACGTCGTAGCACACGCGAGTCGGACACCGAACAGAGCATAGAAGAACTATACCGTCACCGAGCTCGAGTGCTTAGCAGTCGTCTTCGCCATTCAGAAGTTCCGACCGTATATACATGACCGCAAGTTCTCAATAGTGACCGACTATGCTGACTTGTGGGACTTCGCCACCGGTCTAGCCAGCTGGCTGGTTGGGCGTTGCGCCTACAAGAGTACAGCTTTGCAGTGACCTATAAGAGCGGACGATGGCACACGGATGCTGACTGCTCATCTCGCCTTTCTTCAGTACGCACCAATACTGACGACGATGACATTGCTGACTATTTAGTTTCTGTCTCGTCCGAATTCCCAGATACCAGCAGCTTCAAACGTGAGCAACAACGCTACCTTATCCTGAAACCCTTGCTGGAAGCTGCACATAGCTCCACCGACAAGCACTTAACAATTTAAAATGGCTTGCTGTATTAGAGAAACTATTCAGCCGACAGCCTCCCGTTGCTTTTAGTAGTGGCGGAAAGCCTGCGCCAGGTCGTCTTTCGTTCTATGCACGATTTATTCTATGCACGATTGTTCTATGCACGATTGATTCTATGCACGATTGCGGCATCGATTTGCTCGAACCCCTTCCTAAGACCTCATCCCGGCACCGATATGTTATAGTGTGCGTGGAATATTTAACTCGGTATACGGAAACGGATGCACTTACATCGGCCACAGCAGCCGCTGTTTCCTCTTTTCTGTTACAATGGGTCATACTGCGTCACGGTGCACCATGGGTTTTCGACAATGACCGTAGACGGCAATTTATTGCCGATGTGGTTGAAAAAAATTTGCACCTCTGTGGCTCTTCTTATCGCCACTGCACCCCTTACCATCCGCAAACAAACGGTCTCACTGAGAGAACGAAACGAACTCTTACGAATATGCTATCGATGTACGTTGATGCTGACCAGAGGAACTCAGACGCCGTTTTACCGTTCGTTGCTTACGCATATAACTCTGCCAAGCATGAAGTTACTAAACATTTGCATTTATTTTTCCTTTACGCACAATACCCACGGAGTTTTCTGAACACTCTTGCCTTTCTCGCACCAGGGAGATCTGTTCATCGCTGAGACGTTGTGTCGTGCTGAAGAAGCACGTCAGCTAGCGGGCCTTCGAACATTGTCTTCTCAAGAACACAGCATGAGTCACTATAATTCCAAGCATATCCCCATAGAGTTTTCTCCTGGTGACTACGTTAGGCTGTGGACTCCTGTTCATAGAAAAGAATCGTATCGGAAGTCTCTAGCAAACTATTCTGGCCCATTCGTAATAGCCACTCGTCTCAGTGACGGGAATGACGTTGTCGCCCGAGTCACAGCCAATAACCAGCGTTCGCGCGCTACGAAAATTGTTCATGCAACACACCTCAAACACTATCATCATAGCTTTTTAACTCGCTCAGCGAGCTTCATCTGTCGCTGGATAAATGCAACGAAGATGCGCGAACGTACGGGGCGCAAAAGAAGAAGAAGAGTCGTGGAACCAGCGCTTGGACTGTGTGCTTGGGCGAACCAGACAAGGCTTGTCTCAGAAGTACGCTGCTCTTTCTAAACGTCATTTCACCTGTAAATAAACACAATCACTCGTAACAATGTTATCCCAATTTATGTGCTTGGTGGCGACGTACATCGAAAGCATGACACCGAGGCTGCGGTTAAAGCGTTCAGCGAGACCATTCGTCTGCGGGTGGTAAGCAGCAGTTCTGCATTGGACAAAATGGCACTCCCTGATAATGGCTTCGATGACTTCCAACAATAAGACATGGCCTCGATTATGGAGAAAGTCTTGCGGTGGATTGTAGTGGAGTATGAATTGATGCAGCAGGTAGGACGCAACATCACGCGCAGTAGCCGCAGGGAGAGTGGTGGTTACGGAGTATCGTGTTCAATGGTCTACGGAAATGATGGCCCAGCGGTTGCCAGCCGGCATAAGAAGAAGTGGTCCACACAAATCGATACCCATGTGCCCAAATGGATGGTCAGGGCAAGACATCGGTTGCAGACCAGCGTGTGACATGTGTGCCGACTGTTTGGGACATCGACACTGGAAGAAAGAGCGAACGAACAGCTGCACGTAGCGGTAAATTCCACGCCAGTAGTAGCGATGTTGAATGCGGTTGTCACTTATCGATACTCCAGACTGTTCGCATTGTGGATCAGAAAGGGAAGATTCACATATCTCCAACCGCAGACTGCGGGGGTACTACGAGTAACTACTGCCGGCCATCGGCGTCGTTATTTCGTCGGAGTAAAAGGCCGTGACAAATAGCGAAATGTTGAGCTGGACGACGCAAGACACGCGTGGATGGTGTTGCGGATGAATCAGAGATGAAGTTGATCAGCGGGGCGAACCAATTATCCTTTCGCTCTTCGGTAGCGAGGATGTCAGCATGGATGGCAAAAACAGCAATGGGGGATATATAGCAGGGCACGTCGTCTCCAGACAGAGGGCAACGCGAGAGGGCGTCGGCGTCAGCATGCTGGCGTCCATTGCGGTACAGCGCGTAGATGTCGTACTCTTGTAAATGAAGAGCCCAACGGTCGAGACGACCTGAGGGATCCTTCATTGATGACAGCCAGCATAGGGCATGATGGTTGGTGGCGACATCGAATGGGCCGCCATACACATAAGGTTGAAACTTTGTAAAGACCCAGACGATCGCAAGGTACTGTTTTTCCATGACGGTGTAGTTTGTCTCGGCTCTCGTGAGCGTACAGCTTGCATATGCCATGAAATATTCAGGGAATCCGGGCTTGCGCTTCGCCAGGACAGCGCCAAGGCTTACACCACTGGCGTTCGTGTGCATATCTGTTGGGGCCGTAGGGTAGTGCACTCAAAGTCAGGTGCCGGATAACAAACGGCACATAGGCGGCGCGCTCCTGCGTACTGAATGAAATCCTGTCTATAGAAAGCCCAGCAATGAAAAATACCCGTGACATCCGCGTGGCACAGAAGTCACGCATACAGCCGGTAGGAGCAGGCGCAAGAAGGAAAAAAAAAGGGGAGAGCCGCCGTCTCCATGGCGCCAGCCTGGCGCCAGGAGCCTGAATCAACTTACGCAGAACCGTTCAGCCACAAGCTTGAGCGCGAAAAAAAAAGAAAAAAAACGCCGTCCCCCCTCCCCCTTGCGGTCGCCACACCAGCTGGGCGCCCGCCGTTGCTTGAATGCCATGCCATTTGTGCGTCGCCGTTTCGTCCCGCTGTCTTGTGATGGTCGTTTTTCACAACATGGTCTGAGACGGAAACATTTTCGAGTGTTATATGGCACACTTTATTCAAGATATCATAAATCTCCTTGCATTTGGGCATACACTGGGATGTACAGTCCCATTGTTACTCTTTTGACTTCAATAAAAGAATACAAAGAACTCTCCGTTCATCAGTTGTCGAGTTATGACAGTGTCATGCACTAAATAAAAGAGCACTAGTGCATGCATGACAGCTTTCTCAAACACTGGCCTATGTATGTTGATGCTCATGTTCTACCAAACAAGTTGAACTGACGATTTTAGGAAAGCATGGCAAAAAAGAAACAAACCGAAAGCCGCGAGACAGAAAAAGATTAATATTCTATTGGTCGATGTATTGGTCGAGAAATTCTATTGGTCGATCTTTGATTAGTTGTTGCGAAATTTGATGATGAACATCAAGTACAGAAGTCAGAAGTCAGGTGCAGAGGTCAGCAGAAAAACCCCACACCCACAACGGTGGTCTAGTAGATAAGGTACTCGGCTGCTGACCCGCAGGTGGCGGGTTCGAATTCCGGCTGCAGTGGCTGCATTTCCTATGAAGGCGGAAATGTTTTAGGCCCGTGTGCTCAGATTTCAGTGCACGTTAAAGAACCCCAGGTGGTCGAAATTTCCGGAGCCCTTTACTACAGCATCTCTAATAATCATTCAATGGTTTTTGGACGTTAAACCCCACATATGAATCAATCAATCGAAGTCAGCAGGAGAGCATATGTCACCGACATTTGCTCACTCTTTTGAATATTAAGTACAGTTCTCATATTCCAGCATGAATTTTCAAGAGTGAACCACAACCAAGACAACCAGTGTACTGCAGTGGAGATATTGTACCAGCTACCAAAATCCCCATTTTCTAAAGAGCAACTGCTAGCAGTAAGGATAAATATTTTGAGGTTCGTTCTGCACCATTTCTTTACCCCAACTGCACGCCGACGTTTGCAAAAGAGATGTTAACAGGCATTAATTATTTGGAGGGAGACCGGCCTGTCCGCGCTAATTTGTGTACGTCATACTTGATCTTGGCGTGCGTTTTGGCATTCACTTGAACAGCGATGTGATGCTGAATAAAGGTGAGAGTAGCCACTCCCCAAAAGAAGATCAGTTAAAAACTGAAAATGAGTAAAAAGCTTTATATATTGCAAAATAATGCACATAAAATCTAATTGCAGAAATACATAATTGTTGAAATGCTAAAAAGGTTCTGCTGCACCAGCGTGCAGCTCACGGAGGTTCACGCGAACGAAATGCAAATGTTAGAGTAGGCACGCTAAAATACCCATGCAACGTTTACATGCAAAAGTGCATTGTCTTCAAACAGCTGACAATAGGCTGGTGTAACTGACACGTGTGTACCTCCCGACAGAATTCAGCCAAACTTCTCACAGCACACGCACGTGTGAGAAACATACGCAGGCTTCGACAACTGAACACAGCTTCGTCCGCGGATTTCCAAGAGCCTAACACCCGCTGTTCCCGGGGAAGCATTAAAACGACGCACAAACACACGTTAATTGTTCTTGCGGAATGGCGCACCATGAACCGAAGTAAAAGCCGAAAGCGCTGACCTTGGTTGTCTCGAATTCATGAAGCCCTACAAACTATTCCCTGATCAAATGCATGCACATGGCACAAAAACAGTTCAAGGTTCCGGAGACGGTTTGCAAAAACCCACTTGGTCGATACATACACTCGCAAAAGGACTCGCCGTCATGCGGTGGCGCTGTGGTGCACCCCGAATGGCTTCATCAAGTAGAAAGCCTTCTACAGATGAAGGAATTTTAAAAAGCCTGTTAAATATGATGCTTTTTACCTCTTTTTTTGTTTCATGTTTCTACTTTGTTTGATGTATATATGTTTGTGAATGTTGTATGTAAACAGGCAATAAAGAAAGAAAAAAAGTGGCGCTGTGGTGCAATGGGTAAGACATCTGCTTCACGTGCATGCGGTCCCGAGTTCAATTCCAGGGCTGTGCTTTGCATGTTATTCTCGCAAATATAGGTTATTGTAACACTAATGGTTTTCTAATTACCTGTAGTCATATCCGCCACATTCTGACTGAGAAACCGCTCTGAAGAGCGTAAAATATTCCTTTTCTTCCGCCACCGCATCAAGGCCGGGCCGCCTACGGAAAGTCATGCCTAACCGCAGGTCGTATCTTGCGAGGAACAATTTGACCTGAAATTCCGGCTATTCGGAAGGCTACTGCAAATCGGGCCGGTTTCTCAGCAACACGGCTAGAGAGCTGCCTAAAAGCGGCGATAATTTGACTTGATTTCCTGCCTGTGGGCGTGTAGTCTAGCTAGAATTTGACTTAGAGTGTAGTGGCGCAGGATGGGAGCAGACGTCAACAAATGGCGGAGGTTTCTTCAGACGGCACTTATTCAGATTCAGAGAAACGGCACTTCTTCAGATTTAGTTGAAAGCCGGCATTGCTCCCACATGCGAAATCTTCTTTCAGATGTTACAGATGCGTGTAGAAATCTGGTTCGAAGGCAACAACATCGTCGAGGTAACACAAGCATGTGTGCCGTTTCAAGTTGTGCAGAACGGTGTCCATCATGCGCTCGAAGGTCGCAGGTGAATTACTTAGACCAAACGGCACGACGTTGAACTCGTACAAGCCGTCAGGTGTGACGAAGGCGGTCTTCCGTCGAGCGTCGTCACTAATGGGTACTTACCATGGGTACTTGCCAGCACAGATCTAGAGAAGAAAAAAAAATTAGGCGCCGTGAAGGCTGGCGATCATGCCATTCAAGCGCGGCAGTGGCTAACCATGCTTGCAAGTGATCATATTGATTCGTTTGTAGTCCACACAGAACTACACAGTACCGTGTTTCTTCGCAACAAGAACATCAGGAGACGCCCATGAACTGTCCGAGGGGCAAATAACGTCGCGTCGGAGCATATCGTCATTCTGATCATTAATTACCCGACGTTCAGTAGGTGACACGCGCTACGGACGTTGCCATAAAGGTGCATGGGCACCAGTGTCAATGCGATGCGTAACAGCGGACATGTGACAAAGAGAACTTCGCCCGACATTGAAAGAAGAACGATATTCTTGCAACCGGTTCAGAAGCTGTGACCTCTGTACCGTCGTAAGGTTGTCAGAAATAGAGGGGGCCAATACGTCAGCAGATGACGGATCAGAAGTGAAAACAGCACTGATGGTACGTGAACTGGGACAACGCGAGACATCTAATACATTAAGGACGTGTGCGTCATAGACTGGTTTCACTCTTCTGAGACATTTCCCTTGAAGTACGGTAACATTGTAAAGAGATGGGTTAGTTGCAAAAATAGTGGCGTTGCCTTGGGTGACTTGCACGGTCGCGAAAGGCACTAGCAACCCTTTCCTACTACAAATATGGTCGGATGCCGAAACGAGTGCAATAATGCCGGAGAGACTGGTGCAGTAGACTGACACAGCCGTCGTCGAGTTTGGAGGCACTGTTGTAGTCTTTCATTAGAATCTTGCTCATTGTCGAGGAACAGTTTTCTGGTGTCAAATGTGAGAAGGGTAAGAGTTCAATTTCGGCAGAGGCACAATAAATGGCAGCGTCGTGGAGGGAGAGAAAATCTCACCTCAAAATGACGTCATGAGAACATGCAGGAATGATGATGAACTGGGCGACATACAGAACGTCCTGAATGACAACGCGAGCTGTGCACCCTGCTGTAGGATGAATACGATGCGAACTAGTGGTAGAGAGGGACAACCCAGAAAGTGGCGTCATCATTTTTCGATGTAAGCGGCCCGGTTCTTCGTCCATAACTGATACGGCAGCTTCAGTGTGAATAAGAGCCAATGCGTGAACACCGTCCACAAGCAAGTCAACGACATTCGAGGGGCTGCTCTGAAAGCTTTCACATTGCAATGGCGTCGCAGTCCTTGCCTCAGGAACTGCTACGACTAGTTTTCCCGCTCATGAGCTGCCGAAGTTGGCTTCATGAGGGACAGGAAACGACGTCATGAAGATGGTGACCTTCGCGGAAATGGATCTGGGCGATACGGCGGTTTTTCGTAATAGGGACGGCTGAGCTGTTCAGTAACAGGCAAAGAGATGGGAGCTGGCTGTACGCGAGGGCAATAACGTGTTACATGACTGGTGTAACCGCCGGCAAAGCAGATGGGCCGGTTGTTGGGCGTGCGCCATGGGTTCGCAGGGGTAGGTTTCACCCATGTCGCAAGAGCCTATGTACGGAACGGTGGCTGGAAAAGCTGCATAAAGGGCTCAAGCTGAGGCTGAGGGGTAGCGTCAAGATACGTAGTGGGCATACCCACTGCAAAAGTTGGCGGTCAAGTGGCAGCTTCAGCATAAGTCAGAGGGGCGGGTGCTGAAACGACTTAAGGCGGCTTGGCAACCACTTGGGCGTAACTCAGAGGCACAGAAGCCGGAGGTTGTTGGGGAAGGTACGCAGGCATGACCTCCGCTGTTGCTTGCTCAATCGCTAGATAAATAGGAGAGGGAAGGGTAGTGGCCAATTGTTGAACAGCCGGCGAGTGGGCGAAGGGCAGGAGAGCGAACTGGCGCGCGATTTCCTCACGTATGAAGTACTTGAGGTCTGCCAGCAACGCCGCCTGGTCACTGCTGGCCTTCAAGCCAGCAAGCGTTGCAGCTCGTGGTAGGGAGCCACGGGTTATTGAACGCTGCCGACGGAGCTCCTCGTAGCTCTGGCACAGTGGGATGACCTCAGCCATAGTGACATGGTTTTTGGCAAGCAGCGTTGTGAAGGCATCATCATCAATGCTTTTGATGATGTTTCGAATCTTGTGAGACTCAGACATGCTGTGGTTGGATTTGTTGCGTAAGTCCAGGACATCTTCAATATAGCTGGTGAATGACTCACCAGCCTGCTGAGCGCGTTCACGTAAGCGCTGCTCAGCTTGCAACTTACGAACGGCAGGGCAGCCGAAAACGTTGATTACGTTGGTCTTAAAATCGGACCAGGTTGCAAAATTAGACACGAGGTTGTACCCTAAACTGGCTACGCCCGCAAGGCAGAACATGAAGTTAGTCAACTTGCCGCCCTCGTCCCATTTGTTGGGTACGCTCTCGCTCTTGTAAATGGCAAGCCAGTCCTCCACGTCAGTGCCATCGGTGCCAGTGAAGATGGGTGGATCGCGGATCCTGGTAACACCGGGACAAGGGGGTGGTATGGGAGGAGGCGTCTGCTGAGAGGCGTCGTTGGGCATGATAGATGGCAGGTTACGTGATCGAAGCTCCAAGGCCATCGAAAGGGAGCGCAGCACTCTCCACCAATTGGGTGAGGCGTTTGTTGGCGGAAGCCAGTGATCATACGCTATTGCGACAGTCACAGCCAAGACCGGACTCACTGCGGAAGCGGCGTCTTTTTTCGGTATGGATCTACTAGAAAGCACTTGAGAGTTCAACCCATTACAGAGTTCGGAGGCTTCGCTACAGGATGACTACCAACCCACACGTTAATAAGCTTTGCCCCTAAAAATGCGACTGAGGACAGTTATATTGGCACGTGCACTACCGAGTCTACCAAGCACAGGGGAGAAGAGGAGACTGCCCGGCGACATGTATGACGTTACTGCAGTTATTTCGTGGGACTTTACATGGCAGCGCACACCATGTTTGTCACGTCGGCTTCCTTGCTCTTTGCCGGTAGCTCACGCAGTGCGCACACTCGATCACCGCTTAGCCGTATGTGCAACGCACAAGCCAGGGCAGTAGCGTGGCGGGCTCGCAACGCAACTGCGTCTCGGGTCGGGTCACTGTTATGAGCGATGCCCATCTTGTACTTGGCAAAAGAACATCTCTTTGGTATGTAAAATATATGTAACTCATCTAAAGGTATAAGAGCATTTAACCGTGAATTAATAAACATTGTGCTTGTAATTTTTATACAACAACGTTGTCAGTTTATGTAAGATGATAGGAGTTGTATAGGGGAAATTCGCAAGGTAACTGACCGCAACCGAGGAAGCTCCTCTAACATTATTCACTTTGTGCATAAGAAGTGATCTTTTTCTGCGTTAGATCTTCAACCTGCTTCCGAAAGCAGTTCTTTGTCACAGACCGGAGATGCTAATGAGCATCTGTTCAAGGTCCTACATTTCCTGTTTCACTTTGCTTGCTCGCATCAGAAGTCGACAGAGGAAATGGCAATTGAAGTTCCGAGAGCCTGGCTTATACCGAGTAACGAATGCACATGCGGCCAGTCGGTGGCCACCATCTAACGCTTTCAGGATGAGTGCTCGGAATTCAGCGGTTTATTTGGACAATTATGAGTTCGTTGTTAGTTCTTAAGGGAAACTTTCAAAACAGCATGTAGTCACGGAACTTTACGACACCGAGTATGAGTGTCAGTGCCTCCTTCTGTGAGAGCTGTCTTTTTCAGGGTCAGTTTGCAAAACCGAAAGGTTAGATCTTTCAGCGCCATCGACGACATGTGACAACACGTCACCGATTCTTTGTGGGACGCATCATATTCACGAAACCATTTTTGTGGCGTCTAACTGGATTATCAGGTCTCAGTGTTTGAGACCACTGGGTCTTGATAAATGCCTCTTTTTTATGCTCTTCACTTCCACGTTATAATTTGCTGGAGAACTTGGCGCAATGGGCCGAGAAGCGTAGACATGTTTAACAGGAAAGTGTGGTATCAGGTCCTCAATCCTAGGGACTGGCTGAGTTTCTGGACAATACAAGGTTCAACTGTTTGCGCGGTGGCATTCATTTTGCTTTCGGGTGGATCAAAATTCTATTACAATGTCTAACGTAGGCCACGTCTCTTGAACCAAAAACACACTGCTCGTCCCACGTTTGATTTATATTTGCATGGATAATTACACGTACTCATCTCACTGTCTTTCCGTAGCAATATTCAAGTTCTGCAATAAGAAAATTGTGCAAACTGACGTGAGCACCTGGTATGCCTTGAAGAGGACCTTCCATCTTTCTTTGAATGACTGTCGCAGCTGAAGCGATGCCGTCCGGAAACATGTTGTATGCGAATACATCTTTGTGACTATGAAATACTGCCAAATTTTTGGGCTCATTGCTCAGTGTTATGTGACATTATCCTTCACAAATATCCAACTTGGAGAACAACTAAGCTCCTTTCAGCAAAGCGAAGATGTCTTGAACCTTGCGAAAATGATATTGTCACGGGGTCGTGAGGTGGCTGAAGGCAGGACATTGGATGGTTCGATCAAACTGTTTATTTGAGAGAACCTGTGTTGGGTAAACGCCACACCGTGGTGGTCTAGTGACTAAGGTACTAGGCTGCTGACCTGCAGGTCATGGAATCCAATTGCGGCTGCGGCGGCTGCATTTTCAATGGAGGCTAAATTGCTGTAGGCCCATGTGCTCAGATTTGAGTGCACGTTAAAAAACCTCAGGTGGTTAAAATTTCCGCAGCCCTCAACTACGGCGTCTATCATAATTACATGGTGGCTTTGGGACGTTAAAATCACAGTTAACATCACTAGTGATGACGTAGGTTTTCAGGATAATCTGTAATGTTCACATGTGGGCGTAATCTCAACATAGTTATCTACTGCAGTCCCGAAGCTTTTCAAACAGTATAGGCGCAGTTTGCGCTGAGTTCTGACAGTGAAACAGGGTGATAAAACTTGAGGAGGAAATGAGGCAATATTGATCAACATCACAAACAAAGTTGACTGACTCTTAGAAGTATCCGCATATTGTCTTTGTTCCGCCTGGCTTTGAAAACAGAGACAATAGCTGTTGTCCGTTTGCTGTAGCTTATGGGAGTCAAATCTCTTGTTGGCGATGAAATTTAGTTCTACCGCATCCTTACTGCGGAGTGCATATTGGAGTGAATGAGCTGTGGAGAACCCGGCTATAGCATTCTTCTTAAGGGCACTGTTGACTTGTCGCACTTTCATAGGACCTGTAACTGGCTCGAACAACTTTTCGAAGCCTAACTGGGTTCGTTATGGCCACCGAGGTGTCTTAGGTCAAGCGTAGGACTGTTTCAACCTGAATTTTGTGCATAAAACCCAGTCGCTGGATCACATCCTGGCCCCCAAACCATGGTTCCCGAACTTTCACGACGAATAGCTCAGCTGCCATTTGTATACCTTGGTGCTCAACTGCCATTTTCAGTACGCTACACACAGGCAACTGTGCCTGAAGATTATTTTGAAGCTCCCTTCCAGCTTTTTTTTTCAACTTTATCCAATGGTTCATTGGTTGAAGTTTGTGTCTTCTGAAAGTATTCAAACAGAAGACCATGTGTCAATTTGCATATGTGTTGCTTCGCCGCCTCAGCTTAGGGTGTTTATTGCTTTTAAACTAACATCACGACGCTATCACTGCGCTACTTTTGTGTTTGTATGAGTAAAGTTCTTCTAAAAGAAGAAGGAAGACTACATATGTATTCAAGCTTACGAAGAAAACTACGGGTAATAGTGAAAAAAAATGTACAAAGCTTTTTAGATCTAGCAAGAGGGCGAGAGTTTTTGCCAAACCACAATGATTCACTGATTGCTGTTCTACGCTCTGCCATCTCCATTTAACCTTTTCCTTCTTTTCACACTCACTGGCCTTTCTCGCAACTATACCCAACAAGAGTACCGAGGCTATGCTTTGAAAGCTGCACTCACACAGACTGCGTTGGTAAACTTGTTATTGATCATTTTCAATAATTTTAAACTTCCCCAGTGCAAACTTTGTCAACTATTTTGCCTTCTCAATAACAATGTACCTTGCCGAACACCAACTGCCCAAACTAGATGTCTGTACAACATCGAAGGCGCATGGGCTGGACGTATACTACAAGATAGACAAGTAAAGGCAACGGTGGCTCACCCTTCTCCAGTGTTCGTACAGATGAGCATCCCCTTAGCGCCTTTGCTTTCACGTTTTCGGAAAAATCTGGCTGCGTTGTCCTTCCACTTGCTACTCATGATTGACATGTCTTCGCAATTGTTATTGTTTACCTTTGAACTGTGGCGCATACCCGCTGTGAGGGATTTATCGAGAATCGAGGGGTTTTTATAAAACAGTATGAAGTTTTAAAATAAATATTGCACAATATATATTAGAAAAATTACAGATCTTCTAGGAAATTATGGTGCTTGATCCAATGAATATATCTATTGATTTTATATTTAGGTACAACCTAATGAACTGAAGCAATACCCTTAATTTTTATTCGTATTGTTGCTTCAGACACGTTAGAATAATAATACTAACTAGTTAGTCAGTTCTTCTTCTTCACTCGCATGGGCGTCTGCAAAGCAAGCGTTTGGGGCGGAGCCACACCACGGACCCAAGCTAACGGGGGAGTTGCGGCTGCCTCCCACGCCTAGCCGTGCGGGGTTGAGCTGTGGCCGAGGAGAAGGAAATCTCTATTCAACTAAATGAACAATGATGAAAATACGACAAAGTCGGATATATTTTGAGCGAAGAATAAGCTAATGCCTCCTCATACAGACGTCATATCTAGTTCCCGCCCAGTCAATATTGTGGACCTTTTTAGGTGCTTTGGTGTTGGGTTTAGTGTTCAGATATCTTGCGAACCTCACGTGAACTCAGTGCTAATAAAATAAGCTCGAATAACTGGAATAGTTAGTCCGCTCAAGTAAATTCTCTCTTCATAACTTAAAACACAAGTTTACAATTCTCTTTTCTATTTACATTCTAATTACTGTCAACTTGTCTGCGATACGACTTCATTCTTTGATCTACAATAATTTATTTTATGCAGAAACGGTACCTACGCAATGTTTACAATGCCGGGTTTAATGCGATAACCCTAGGCTTCTTTCATAAAACTAGTATTATTGCAGCTCTCAATTTATACTATTATTGGCTGAGTTCTAGATATAGATATGAAGTAAGACAAAAATACATAATTCAGACAGCCTTGCTACAAAAGGATACTCTCTTAGCACTACTTCGAAAACAGAGTGTTTCCTTTGACGTTTACTCTAAGCTTCTTGGGTTCACTTGCGTCGCAGTGCACTGCATTGAAAGCCAGAGAAATCCCATCGTACGCCGCCACCCCTAATGCGTGTCATCCGCAGGGCGCAAGATCATTGACTACAACGTAAGTGACATGCTGAAACGCGACATCCTTCGGCCATCATCCCGTTCATGGGGTTCACACGTTGTGCTTGTCCGGAAAAAGGACGGCTTGGTACTACTTTCTGTCAATTATTGAGCACTCAATAACATCACGCACAAAAATGTGTATCCGATGCCGCAAACTGGGGATGCCCTGGACTCACTTCCGCGTGCTGAATATTTCTCAAGACCCAATCTCCGTTCAGGGTATCGGGAAATACCTATCCACGAAACAGACAAGGACAAGGTTTTCTGAACACCCGATGGCTTCTATGAGTTCAATGTAATGCCCTCCGGTTTATACAGTGCTCGGGAGACGTTTGAGCGTATGATAAACACAGTTCCTTGTGGTCTTAAGTAAAAACCCCTGCTTATGTTATTTGGATCACATCGCAATATTTTCGTCCACTTTCTGTCAGCATCTTAAGTGGCTGGACAAAATTTTGACTTGCATTTCTAACGCTGGGCTTCCACTCAGCGCAAAAAAGGGCCATTTTGTCTGAATGAACATCCTGGTGCTGGGCTACCTTGTTAGTAAAGCTGGAGTTCGCCCATATCCTGACAAAGTATCTGCTGTGACGCGCTTCCCTCGTCCTGAAAATCAGAAGCAATAACGAAGTTTGCTGGGCCCTGCGTCTTACTTTTCCCGTTTTATCCATGAGTTCGCCTCTACCGCGTCGCCACTACACAGGCTACTCGCGTCTGGTACAGCCTTCACTTGGACAACCGATTTCGGCATCGCTTCTGACGCCCTGATGGCGGCGCTGACGTCTGATCCCACCATCTGTCAGTTCGATGAGTATGCACCTGCCTACCTGCACGCAAATGCTATGGCATCAGTGCCGTTCTTCTGCAGCATGACACAACAGGCCGAGAGAGAGAGTTGTTGCTTGAGCCCGCCACGCACTACTGGACGCTGAACAAAACTACTCAAATACGGTGGTGCTTGGTTGTAGTTTCAGCCGTAAAGAAATATTGCCGTATCTTTACGGACGCCAATTTACCATAGTTACAGGCCACCACGCTTTGTGCTGGTAGTCATCGCTAGAAAATTTGTTCGGACGCCTCGACCGCTGCCTTCTCCAAATGCAAGAGTGAATATTTGCCGTTTTGTACAAATCTGCGAAAAAAAACACCAAGATGCTGACACCCTCCCTCGTTGCCCTCTTCGACTGCCATTTTCTCGAGACCAACCTCTTCATTGTGTGACCAATGATCACGCTCACCATCCGCCTACATTTCTCAAAGCTAACGGTTGCTGGCACGCTGTCTCCGACTCGCTACCTCCAGTTGGCCAACTGCCACCGCAAGAGCTGTATTGAGATCACTTTGATCAACGAATCTGCGAAGTCTCCTCCTTATATTGTCAGGTTGCGCCGACTACTCAGGCAGTTCATACTTGAAACGACGTTCTGCATCAGTACGTTTACACTGAAGGTGGGCACTGGTGGGTTCCTGTCTTTCCGCGTTTGCTTTGCATGCAACTACTCGAGGCCTTTCACGACGACCCCTCTGCTGGCCACGTGGGATTCCATTAAACTTACCACAGCATTAGGAGCCGCTTCTGCTGGCCTGGCCTCTTCACATCACTTGCCAAGTGCGTCTCTTTGGGCGCAATATGTCAAAGGCGTAAGCGGCTGACTTCACCTCCTGCAGGGTTTTTACGGACGATATTATCTCCCGATTAATTTTTCACCATTTTGAAATGGACCTTATTCAGTCATGTCGGCAGAATATAACTGGATCGCGACAGCGGTTGAACATCTCAAGTGGTATACAGAGACCACTCCTCCGTACTCTGGCTCTGCCTCAGACTTGGCCACATTTTTTTCGAAGACAGTGTCTTGCGTCACGGTGCGCCCCACATCCTAGTTATTAACCCGGCAATACTTATTTGCCAAGAGTTGTTGAAGGAGTGCCTAAAGCTTGTAGCACAGTTCCCAAAACATCATCATACCATCCTCAAGCAAATCGTATCACAGAGCGATTTCACCACACACTTGCTGAATTGACATCATTGTTTATTGGACTCTCTCACGACACCTAGAACACCATCTTGCCTTTTGTGATGCTTGCTCACAACACTGCGGTCCAGTACCCGACTGGCTATTCACCATTTCACCTAATTTATGGACATTCGGCATCATTCACGATCGACGCTTCGTTCTTCAGCACTCCAACCAGCAATTGTATAACTACACCAGAGCAGTTTGTCTCCAGACCTAAAGAACCTGGCCAACCTATTCAGCTCAACACTGAAACTAGTCAACACGACTCCAAACGGCGGTACGACAGCTATCATCGCGGTGTCGGTTTCCATCCTGGCGACGATGTGTTCCTTTGGACGCCGACACGTGTCCCTACATTGTGCGAAAAGTTTCAGTCGCAATTACTTAGACATTACGTTCAGAGATCCCCTGTAAACTATCGTGCCACTTCCGTTGCACCTTCGTCCAACCGTCGTTGCCGTGGTTCTAAGATCGTCCAGGTTTCGTATCTCAAGCCTTTTGTTTGACGTGTGTACTCGGTTTAAGTCACGGCGAGGCTGGCCGCTTCGGCGCACGGGGAAATTGGTGTGAGCATTAGTCGTACAATTTATCTTATCACCTATCAGCACTTGGGTCTGAGTAGCGGAGCTTAGGCTCGTGCATAATTAAAGACGTGGCTTGCTGCTTGAACATTGCATATATATATATATATATATATATATATATATATATATATATATATATATATATATATATTTATTGAAACAAGACGTTTACAAGCAGCAGTTGTTT
The DNA here is from genome assembly GCF_043290135.1 of Rhipicephalus microplus. Lineage (NCBI taxonomy): Eukaryota > Metazoa > Arthropoda > Arachnida > Ixodida > Ixodidae > Rhipicephalus > Rhipicephalus microplus. The sequence continues at coordinate 76,950,458 of NC_134700.1, read as the reverse complement.
AACAATCAGCTAGCAGTTTTTACAACTCGCGTCGTAATGCCGCATTAGGCCGAAGCGCTGAGAAAACCGAACATCATCTTTTCAGCTTGACAAGTACTCTCTGCATCCTCAAGTAGCATTCATCTTCTTCACTACACTTTCTGTTCCTCCAAAAAAGAGCCATCCTGGCGATTTAGGGGAAGGAGACGATAGAAGGGTCATAATATGGTTTCATGCGGTCAATATGAACTGTCACGGCCACGGCATCTTTGATCAGAAAGTTGTGTGAGAGGCTCTACGATGTAATTGACAGGTGACGTTTGCTTCATCACAAGGTAGAAGCCGTGATACTTGGAGAGAAATTTCGTTGAGAGACCAGGGCTGGTTGAAGGAATACAAAGGCGGACGAGGTCATCAGAAGCATAAAATGAAGGTGGAGTCGAGCTATCGCGAAGGTGCTTTTGGCGTTGCTGATCAGCACTTGCGAAAAAATGGGCAATCTGGCGACGCTTTTCCGCGTGTTTCACAGCCTGTGACACAGGCGTAGACGCGCTACTTCAGAGCGGTAGGGAAGAATTGTGTCCAGCATAAAAGAATGCTCGCGTCCGTAAAGGAGAAAGCGTGGAGATAATTCAGTGGTTGTCTGTACAGCAGGGTTGTGCGCATACGTCACAAAAGTGAGAATTCGATTCCAGTTGGAGTGGTCGGAAGCTACATGCTTTGACAGCATATCCCCTAATGTCTTGTTGAATCGTTCTGTAATGCCGTTTGTTTTTGGGTGGCACGCGGTGGTGGTTCAATGAATCATTGAGAAGGGGTTCAGCATTCCTTGAGAAGGGGTTCAGCTGCGTCCGACAAAAACACGCACTCTTAGTCACTGAGCAGCTCACGCGGGGAACCATGACGAAGAATGATGCGATGTAATATAAAAGAACCAACGTCACTGGCCGATGCGGATTGTAATGGTGACGTTTATGCATAGCGCTAAGATGATCGATGGCGACAATTATCCAACGATTTTCAGCAGGTGTTAGTGGAAGAGGTCTGTAGACATTTGTACCAACACGGTCGATGGGCCGGGAAGGACAAGTTAAGGGCTGTAGTGGAGCTCGAGAACGGTGAATCGGATTTTTCCGGCGCTGGCAAACGATACAGGACTGCACGTAGCAAACAACGAAGCAATACATTAAACGCCAGTAGTAGCGGTGCGCCAGGCGTGTGTAACTTTTCAACTCTCCAGCATGCGTGCAACGTGGGTCGGCGTGAAATGAAGTGTATATATCTGAGCGGAGATGTTTAGGAATAACCAGCAGCCATCGGCGCCCTTCAGAGACAATCGTCGGTATATTAGGCCGTCTCGGACAACGAAGTGCTGTACTTGACGCCGCATGCCTCTCTGAATACGTTGCGAGGGAGGGCAACTCAACAAGTTGAGAAGTGACGCAACCCAGGGATCTTTTCTTTGCTCGGGATGCATGTCACTGACACAAAGTGCAGACACGTTGTGGGAAAGTGAATACGGCGACTCGTCAGTGGATAGGAGGGGTGGTCGGGACAGAACATCAGCGTTGGTATGTCTACGTCATGATTGATAAATAACGTAGATGTCATACTCTTGGAGGCGAAGTGCGCAACAGGCGAGCGTAGCTGACATAGCGGTATTTGCAAGGTATAACGACATGCATACAGAAATAGTACAATTTAGTTTTTAAAATAAGGTAACGGGTCGTAAGCCACATGATGTTAGAGGTCGTACTCATATTATGAAGGCATGCAAGACAACTAACATGATTAAACAACAAGCTTAAACAGGGATGTTGATGAAACTTCATACACATTGCTAAGTACTTGCGGATGTTCGTTTAAGAAACTAGAGATCATGTATTTAGGTTGTTTAGTGCCGTATTTTGTTCTGAAAAGAGAAACTTCAAGGTGGCTATGTCATAAGCTATATGGAATGCGGTTAGTCAAGTGCATGTGTGTAAACATAGATTCATTTGGACGCGTCTCTCTGTGTATGAATGAAGCAAGTTTGAGGTTGTACAGCTGATTCACTTTTAATACCTCATTTTTAAAGAAAAACGGTGCTGCATGGTCAAACCATGCAAGGTTTTCTATGTGTCGAACAGCTTGTTTTTGGGAGGCTCTCAGCCTACTTAAGTTTATTTTGCTTGTAGTACCCCAGAATAAGAGGCAGTAATATAGTTGAGAATGTATGAGTGTATAGTACAGCTGACATTTTAGCCAACTCGGAACCAGATGCCGGATATTATAAAGCACTCGAGTGGACGTGGAGATGTTAGTATGTAATTTGTTTACGTGATGAGTCCAGTTCAAATATTCGTCAAACAATACTCCTAGAAACGTAAATACAGAATCCCGTTCAATAACGCAAGCATCAAAACGAAGAGAAATGTCAGTGACATTGGGTTTATTCTTAGGTTTAAAAACAATGTATTTTGTTTTAGTAACGTTTAACTGAAGTTCGTTGCGAGACAACCAAATCAGCAGCTCGTGCAACCAATCGTTTTCTGCTATTGCCAAGTCAGCTAAATTATGACTAGAGAAAAATAAACTGGTATCATCGGCGTAGAGAACTATTTTAGGTGTGAGTGGTATATTTGCAATATCGTTGATATGAATGACCTAAAAACAGATGATCCACAATGGACCCCTGAGGTATACCGCACTTTATTTGCTTCATGTCTAAGCATATGCTATGACTTACAAATTGAAATCTACCTGAAAAATAACTTTCTATAAGTTATAAGGTAACGCCTTCAATTCTGTGTACAGGAAGCTTTTGAAACAAAATGTGATGCTTTATAGAGTCGAAAGCTTTCCTGAAGTCAAGAAAAACTCCGATAGTAAATAACCTATTTGTCAATCATTTCTTTTTTCACGCTCAGCAGTGTCTCCTCGGTTGATTTATTCTTGCGAAAACCGAATCAATTGTCAACAAGTGCCCGCTTTGCATGCAGGAATTGGGTTAATCTAAAGTTTAAAATAATTTTAGCACTTTAGAAAAAAGAGGTAGCACAGATATTGGCCTGTAGTAACTCAAATCATTGAAGGATCCACCTTCGTGCAAGACTACAACTTTTGCTATTTTCTTAGTATCAGAAAAAATTCTGGTAGCTAGGGCGCTACCGGGATTTACATATATGACAAAGCGGGGCACATATATATCATCAACATGAATAATTGGTCTCGCTTTGATTTCATCATATCCGGCTGCACCAATTTCATTGATTTGATTAATTTATAAATTTCATCGGCAGTACACGGAGAAAGCAACATGGAGTTGGTACAGTCAGATGATAAATATTCACGTATATTCTTTGCGAGATTGCTTATATTAGGATTATTTCTAATACCAGCATGCAAAAAGTGAGCGATAAATTTGTTCACCAGTGAAGTATTGGTATATTCCACGTTATCGAACATAAGTGTGCTAGGGATTATAATGTTTGAGTTGCCTTTGAGTTTAAGAATTGCAGCACATATTATTTTAGGGTCACCTGATATCAACGCAAACACATCTTGTATTGATTGTGAGCTTTCCGAAGATCTAAAGAGACCTTGTTCCTGAGCCTATTATATTCCCGGAGAATTGTTTCGTCTTTTACGCGAGTAAAAGTGTCAAATAACCTGTCCCTCATTCTAATTATGTGGTATAACTCAAGGGTAATCCATAGTTTTCAAGATTTTCGATTACCCTTAACTAAATGTAGTGGATAAGCAGTGTCATATGAGTGCTTAACTTTCTGCAAGAATATATAACCTCTCGGTGTTTAAGGTTGTAGCGGTGTGTGTCGGCAGTTTGGCGAGCCTGAATACGGCATCGGGCGAGTTGACGGGCTTTCTCGGCGCGTTGAGCGAACAAAGCAGCATCCGCGTTGAACGTGCTCAAGTTGTTGGGAAGGAGCATTGCGTCGAGTATTGTAGTGACCTATTGACCACGAACTAAGCGAAATGGAGTGAAACCTGTACTCTCTTAGACTGCTGTATTGTAAGCAAAAGTTACTTAAGGGAGTATATCATCCCAGTTCCTGTGATCAACGGCCACATACATTGACAGCATATCTGCAATGGTCTTGTTCAACCGTGCAGTGTGTCCATTTGTTTGGGGGTGATAACCCGTGGTTTTCCAATGTTCTGTACCACTTAGTCTCAACACTTCTTGAAGCATCTCTGCGGTGAAAGCTGTACCACGATCAGTAATTATCACAGCTGGCGCTCCGTGCCAAAGTACGATGCTGGTGACAAAAACTGTGCGATTTCGGCTGCGGTAGCTTTGAGCAGGGCCTTTGTTTCGCTGTAACGCGTTAAATAATCGGTGGCAACCACAATCCACCGATTTCCAGACGAAGAGGTGGGAAATGAGCCGAGCAAGTCAATCCCAATTTGATGGAATGGTGTCTTCGGCGTGGCGATAGTCTGTAGTAGTCCTGCTGGTCGGACAGGTAAAGTCTTCCGGCGTTGGCAATCGCGGCATGTGCGGACGTACTGCTTGACTGTCTTCGCGAGGCGGGGCCAGTAGTATGAGCGGCGAATTCTTTCTAATGTGCGCGTGTGGCCAAGGTGTCCGGATGATGGTTCGTCGTGACAAGCATGTAAAATATAGTCCCGAAGCGACGTCGGCGCAACCAGTAGGTAAGTAGCCTTTGTATGGTCGAAATTTTTCTTATAGAGGACTCCATCCCTGATGCAGAACGAGGCCAGCGAACGTGCGAAGTTTCGAGGAAGACTGCGTTTTCGGCCTTCGAGCTAGTCTTTTAGCGGGCTTAGCTCCATGTCGTCGCGTTGTTGTTGAGCCAAGTCGGTTGCTGATACAGAGGAAAGGAATGTATCGTCCTCTTCAACGTCCGCGTTCGTACTTCCAATTGGTGCACGTGAGAGACAGTCAGAATCAGTGTGTTTGCGTCCTGACTTGTGAATGACTGTAACGTCAAATTCTTGCAGCCGAAGGCTCCAGCGTGCTCGACGACCGGAAGGGTCTTTGAGGTTAGCGAGCCAGCATAAAGAATGGTGGTCGCTAACTACCCTGAATGGTCCACCGTACAAATAAGGGGAATCTTTGTTATGGCCCAAACAACGGCTAAGCATTATTTTTCTGTGGCAGAGTAGTCTTTTTCTGCAGATGATTAGTGTTCGACTTGCATAGGCAATCACGCGCTCTACGCCATTTTGCCCTTGAACCAGTACAACAGCTCCAAGTCCGACGTCGTTGGCATCCGTGTGTAGCTCTGTGGCAGCGTCATCGTCAAAGTGACCGAGTACAGGTGGGGCTTGGAGATGGTTTCGTAGCGTGTTAAAGGCGTGATGCTGATCATGACCCCAAACAAATGGTACGCCGTCTTTCGTAAGTTCATTTAGCGGTTCAGCGATTTTAGAAAAGCCTTTGACGAAGCGTCTGTAATATGCACAGAGTACCAGAAATCGGTGGAGGTCGCGCTTGTTTGTTGGGATAGGAAATGCGGCAACAGCTTTCGTTTTCTCCGAGTCTTGGTGTATACCGGCGTGGCTGACAACGTGACCAAGAAATTTCAGTTCCTCGAATGCAGAGTGGCATTTCTGAGGTTTGAGAGAATGTCCAGCTGTTCGAATCGCCTGAAGAACTGCCTGTAAGCGCTGGACGTGCTGCTCAAACGTGTCCGAGAAGACGACCACATCGTCAAGGTAGAGAAGACACGATTGCCATTTTAGCCTAGAAAGAACCGTGTCCATCATTTTTTGAAAAGTAGCTGGCGCCGAGCATAAGCCGAAGGGAAGGACCTTGGACTCGTAGACTCCGCCAGAAGTAATGAAGGCAGTCTTTTCGCTGTCGCGCTCATCAATTGATATTTGCCAATAGCCGCTGCGTATATCCATGGAAGAAAAGTAACGAGCATTGCGAATGCAGTCCAGCGAGTCGTCTATTCGTGGTAAAGGATACACGTCTTTCTTCGTGATCTTATTCAACTTTCGGTAGTCGACGCAAAATCGCAGAGTACCACTTTTTTCTTTACTAACAGAATAGGGGACGCCCAGGGACTGGTCGATGACTGGATGACATCGTCCTTGAGCATCTGCTTGACCTGTTGGCGTATAACGTCTTGTTCGTTTGCGAGACTCTGTAGGCATGCTGTCGAATGGGTCCCTAGGTAGGCTCGGTGATGATACGATGCTTGGCAAGCGGTGTTTGGTTAACTTTCGAAGTCGTGGCGAAGCAGTCCCGAAATGAGCCGAGTAGCTTCAAAAGACGTTCCCGTTGTGCAGACGGTAGACCCTGCTTTACGTCGAGAGTGCTTGCAAATGTCATGGCGGAATCGTCGCACGACGAAAGAGCAGATAATGTTGAGCGACCAGTGACGTCAGCAATAACCTCAAGGTATGCGATCGCAGTGTGTTTGGTAAGATGGCAATACTACTCGCTGAATTTAGTGACTAATAGGCAAGCCTGCTTTCTACTGGGCTGAACAATACCTCAGGCAACGCAGATTTGTTGTGCTAAATGTAGAGACAAATTTCCGTCTGCAATTACAGCATCGGGGACGTCTTGGTCACAATCAACGTTGATAAAAAGGCTGCTCCCGGGAGGCAGAGTAACAGATTCGGAGGATACACGTAGAGCAGCCTTCGATGAGTGGGCGTTTTCCGGTTCAGGATGAAATGGGTCCTTGAACGACACCTGCAAGTCTCGTAGGTCAATAATTGCGCCATGTTCGCGAAGAAAGTGCAGCCCCAGAGTGAGTGGACGGGGGCACACAGGTAATATGAGGAAAGACCCTGTGAATGTCGAAGCACGGACTCGAACACAGGCTGTGCACATTCCAGTCGGCGTGACGAGGTGGCCCCCTGCCGTGCGCAACGGCGGTCCTTGCCAAGGGGTAGTTACCTTCCTCAGTTGGGATGCTAGGGTGCTGCTCATAACCGAATAATCGGCGCCGGTGTCGACGAGAGCAGTGCCGACGTGATTATCGACGTGTACGGTTATGTCGGAGGAAACAGTCTTATGACTTTCGGAAACAACTGGAAAGTCAGAACGGTCTTCGTCGGGTCTTTGCGTCGAAGGAGGCTCTTTGACAGTTCTTTGGGACGCGGCTTCACTTCTAGGAGCCGCGGTTTCTAGTTTCCCCTGTGGGGACTCCGTGACCGGCCTCTGAAAGGAGCATAAGACGACGAGGGAATGCTAGGTGACGTGGGGCGGCGAGGTGATGGTGATCGTGATTGGGGGCGTTGACCAAGGCGAGGAGCTTGCTGGCCCGTGAGGTACGCTTCAATGTCGCGGGGACGCTCACTGTAACGCGTGCACCGAGCATCAGGGTGAAAGCCACAGAGACCAAGTTGGTGGTACTGGCAATTACGGTAGACGTGACCCGCTTCGCCACGGTGGTAGCAGAGTGGACGGTTATCTGACGTACGCCACACGCTGGCCTTTTTGGCGTTCTGCCACGATCCAGACAGACGATAAGTTGGTGCACTCGGAAACGTTGAGGCGGGTGGCGGAGTCGAAGAGGTGCCCTGGAATCGATGACTGGCCTGATCCTTTGTCCCCATGGTGGGATCAGGGCCATGTGGTGCAGGAGATTGCAGAGCCGCCGCATAAGTCAGCACAGGGGCCTCAGGCCTTGTTGGCGCGAGTGGGGTGACCACCTGTCGGATCTTATTTCGGATTAAGTGTGCGAGAGCACTTACGGCTGGTTGGGGTCCCGCTGCTTGGAGTTGGCACAGCTCGTCCCGCACGACGCTTCTTATGAACTCTGCGAGGGCACGCCTCTCGCTGTCAGCCCCGATAAAGCATGCAGCAGGGGTCACGTCGTGGCGTTCATACTGTGACGACCGATACTGGAGAGTATGCTCTATTGTGGTTGCCTCATTTATGAATTCTGCCACAGTCGTCGGTGGATTGCGCACGAGTCCGGCGAAGAGCTGCTCTTTTACCCCACGCATTAAATGTCGCACCTTCTTTTCCTCGGACATTGCAGGGTCAGCACGTTTGAAGAGTCGAAGCATGTCCTCGACAAACATCGAAACTCTCTCGTTGGGTTGTTGGTTCCGAGACGAGATAGCCTGCTCCACTCTCTCTTTCCTTTCAGTGCTGCGGTACGCATCACGAAACTGTCGGCTGAACTCATGCCACGTCGCAAAGGAACCCTCGTGATCCTCGTACCAGGTTTTGGCAGAGTCTTCTAAAGCAAAGTGAACTCTCCTCATCCCATTCGTTGATGTTGGCAACTCAATCGAAGTGGTCAAGGCAGTCGTCAACATCTTCATAAATGTCTCCATGAAAGGAGCCTGGTGTTTGCGGCGCATGAAAAACATGCGGGAGAAAAGAATAGGTGTCGTTGGTTTGACTCGCCTGGTTGGTAGTTGAAGTTGCCATCTCGTCTTGAGAGAGGGTACCGTATTCGGGAGATAGTCCTCGCAGGCGGCGACTGCTTCTTGTCGTGGGAGCTGTAGCTGTCTCCAAGTAGCTCGGGGTGTCGGCTGAAAATCTGCAGCTGAGGCGCATTTACCCAGCACCTCCACCAGTGCCGCGAACGTAGTAACAGACAGCGATGAATCGACGTCTTGCTTGCCCTCAGACCGGGTCGCAAAGGCCCTCCTCTTTCTTCACTTCCAAGGGATTCCACCTACAGTTGATGGCTCATACCCATTGCCTGTGACAATATTGTAGGATAAATTCGGATCTTTCTCGTTGTATGCATCTGTCCAATCTATACTATCGACCAAGGACCTAAGTGCATTAGGTGCCTCATAATTAAAGTTTCTTCTAAAAAATGAGGCACCATGTGCATGACACTTTTTTCTTCTTTTAGGATGCGGAACGAAAAAAAACAAAGATTGGCAGGTGATCACTAAGATCGAAAATAAGAATTCTTGAATATACATCAGCGCTATCATGATTTGTTGTGCACAAATCAATTAAGCTTTCTGTAACCGGCGTTATTCTTGGGGCCTGATTTATGGTGTTAGAACAATGAAATGGCTCTATGACATCTTAAAAACGTTGTGTTTGAGAATTGAATATCACAAAATAAAATCACCAATTAGAACAACTGACAGACCTTTCCTAGTAGCGTATTAAAGAATCTTGCTAACAGATGTCACAGGCCTCGTTAATTCGGGAGCCGATCGCCGGCCTAATTCCAAGGGCCGAAGTATCGGCGCCCTGAACCGCACCACGAAAGCATGGACGATTTAGAAGTGGTCCTTTTTGGCGCGCCAGCGGACGCCGGCTGTGGCATAAAGAACAAGTCAGAGCCGAGAGTTGATAAACAAAACAAAATTATATTCTCAATAATGGCAGATCAAAAACAATACACAAGTATGCACACTCCGCAATAGTTGAATACAATAAATCACCAATCAAACAACGTACTACACAGTACAATCAGCCACACTCGAAATAACGGACACAGACAACAATACGCACTACAATGCAGTCGCATGCATTGAACAACCAAGACACTTAAAGACTAAAGAGTTAGAAAACTTATTCAGTCCAAAGTTCTTGGAACAAAAGTCTGAATGATACTCTTCTGAGAATCACTCACTCAAAGTCCAGCGTTGTTGTCGTTCCGCTGCCCCCGAAGTTTCTCTTCCAGGAAACCTCGCGTCTTCAATTGGCCACTCTCCAAGCTTCAAACTTCTTCACCGGAAACACGTCGGCTTCCCACACGCAGCTGTTGCCACGCGTCTTCGCTCGATAGCGGTAGACACACACTCTTGCCTGTAGCTCGAGTCTTCACCCCTCAGGTGGAAATCCTCTTCTTCTCTACTTCCTTCTTCTCCTCCTTTGTGACGGAAGACAAAAGGCTTCGCCCACAAGGCGGTACACCCTACGCACTCTGGCACATACTTTCTTCTTCTCCTGCTTTGTCACTAAGGACAAAACCTTCACGGACAGACGTGGCGGGATACCCTACGCATTCTGGCGTTAACTTCCGTCTTCTGCTGATCTCCCATCTCCGCTGTTCGGTTAAATACCTTCCGCGCGAGATTTTAGAAAGTTATCATCATTTCGTCGGTGCGAAACGCAGCGAAGGCTGGGGAGAGGGCGAGACGGTTCGAAGGCCGTCCGCGACGGATGACGCAACCCGGCATCACCCGTCCCTTTCCATCGAGAACTCTCTAGGGCTTGCTCGGCCGCCGATGCGAGGAGGTTCGTTGGAGAACCTACGCTTCCGAGGGGAGAGGGACGTGCCCGAGGAGTCTTTGGATGCTTGTGTAGTGGTTAAACGGACGTTCGTCACTATGTTTGTTGATAGCGGACGAGAAAGCATTAACATGAACTTTTTATTTCATGGCATGGGTGGAACGGCTGACGACGCACGGGTACGCTACCATGTGCAGCGCCGTTTAGTCGAACGTCGCGGCCAACCCAGCAGTCAGGGTCGCAACTCCGGAGGTCCTGGATCAGGCCACGGCTCATGACGACCACACCCGGTAGGCCTCGTCCACGAACCTGCTCCCGGCCACTGCACTCAGGCAGGAGTCGTTCGGCAGGTCTCGGCCTTGGACCTTGAACAGACACACCGGAGCTCAACCTGGCCGACACGTACGGGTCTCACGTCCGGCTCAGGAACGCTGCCAGGAACTCGTCCTCTCGAGCGGCACACCGTTTCGTCTGCCTTCGTGGCCTCAACTCTCGAGCTGCAGTGGCGGAGATGCCTTGACCAGCGCGACCTCGGACCTCGTTTCCAAGCTTTTGATCACCTTCCGGGCGTAGCGGTTCCACGTGCGGGTTCTGGCCAGCACAGCACCGTCTGTGCCGTGCTGAAATGCTGCTCGCTACAGCTGCGGTGCGGCAGCTCACTCACCGGCGTTCGTCGCCTTGGCCAGGGCACAGCCAGGTACCCTCGGGTGCGCACCTCGTGAGCTCGCGGCCCACTTCCGAGGCTGGCGCGTCGCTCGGTACGGCTCGGCACCACTCGGCAATCCTCGATTCAGGCAGCAACTCCCCTGGCATCTGAATCCTCGGCCACCCTGAACCTCGCCCGGCTCCATGGTCCTCCGTACACACGCCCGCGTCTCGCCCGGCGGAACATCTCGCTCGTCCCTTGCCGAAGTGCGACGCTCTGATGACACTGGCGCTTGATGGCGTAGGTGCGACTACGGAGCAGTCAACCCGCATAGGAGACGCGATGCTCCATGCGGGGAATAGCCAGCCCGTCCAGCGAAGAGCGTGCGCCGAGACGCGATGCTCGACGCAACCGTGACCATTAGCCAGGCCACGTTCATCGCTGTGTTCAACGGCTGACCGCGGAGACGCCTCGCCGAGATCCGCGATGCCCTCGGCAAGGAAGAGAACAGCAGGCCAGGCCGCGCCCCGAGATGCAGCACTCGTGCCGGCAATGCCGTCCAAGCTGGTGGTTGGACGGCAGCAGCGTGGACGGCCGCGTTCCCTGGCCGGAACCTGGCTCGCCTGCGTCCGACGCTTCGGCCCGCTGTCTCCCGTCTGCCGCTGCTTCGGCTCGTCCCCAGCCTCAAAGCCCACTGTCACGTGATGGTCGCCCGTGGCCCAATCGTGGCACGCCACCTCTATGGGCCACCACTGGTCATGAGCTGATTGGCGCACAGTTGACTCGTAATCGCACGTGCCTTCTTCTCTTCTTCATTTCTTGTTGTCGCCTTCGTGCCACCTGCTCTCCGCTCGTCTTCTTCAGTTCTGGTTTGATGCTCCTCGGCGTCTTCAAGTCCTTTCCTTACAGCTTGTTTTCTTTTTTTGATCGTTGACTTCTCGGCGCTTCGTCGCGAGAATTTGGCGGCGCGCCCTTTTTTGAGCGCTCAGTTTGTGACAACAGACAAATTAAATTCAGGAAGGTCACCAGAAGGGAGGCGATAGATAGCCACAATCACGGTACTACTACATTTGACAGCAATCGACTCATAATCATCGTTAACAGCGGAAAATTCACCGAGAACAGCGTTTCCAGGTTATTTCTGATATAAAGTGAGCAACCACCTCCTCGACGACCTTTCCTGTAGACACTTTCACACTTGTAACCGTGAAGAAAATTGACATCAGGAACCGACGAAAACCATGTCTCTGTAAATGGAAGATTGTCGAAATTATGACCTAGTGCTTCCAGAACCGTTTCTAATTCCATGACCTTACCATTGAAGCTTCTGCTATTCACATGAAAAACACACAAATAATCACTAGGCTCTAAACAATGACTTCGGAAGGTAGCACTCAAAATACAGCTGCTATAATAGCTTATGCTAGATGATTCAGTCATCGTAGAAAAAAACTACACGAACACAGAAAGACACGTCACAAACTTATCAGGAGCTTATTGTATCTTATATAAATTAGTTTCACAATCGCTCGCTCACCCTGTGCTTTACGCACAAACATCTTTTATTCTTTCTGCCAAACGAACTGACAGTGCTTTTCTTGAGCCGTAGCCCTCATCAGCCACAAAGGCTTCCTGTTTTCTGCTGTCAGAATATCCAAAAAGGAGACATCCAATTTTGAAGTCTTCATATAGCCTTTCTTTCACATTCATTTATTCCGTGTAGCGCGTGACACAAAGCGAACGATCACCGCTGGTTCTTCACCTGGCTTCGGCGGAAGCCTGTGAAAGCCGTCAATATTAGCTGGCGTGAGCTCGGCAAGGTTTAAGTGGTTTGCCAGGTTATTCAGTTTACCAAGCAACTGTTCGCCTTGGCTATGTGAGAGACAATGAATTTCCGAATTTTGACGGTGCCAATTTTCGCTCTAAGTAGTTGAGATGCTGTTGCAGGTTCCAAATTTTCAGTGTCAATGGGTGCTTCAACCTTTTCAACTCTTTCTTTAGAGTAGCTATTTCATATGATTGCTTCCTCATCTCAATGAGTACCTTGTCGTACTGGTCTGACAAGTGTTTAACCGATTGTTCGATATTTTGGACTGTGTCTTTCAGTTGCATTAACTGATCTATTTCGCCTGTGATGGTGGGTGTCTCTGACAACTTGCGACTTCTTTCAGTCAGTATTTTTCCAGTGTCAGATGTCTGCTGCAGCTGAAACTTCCCGCTGCTGGTGTTCGCACGTTCAGCTAGAATAACAGTCAGCTTGACGTTTCTATGCCTTTTTTTACTGCCTCGTCGCCTGTCCTAAAATGCAGACTTTGTCACTCCTGAGCAGGGCTCAATATGATAACCGTAACTACATTAGGAGCACCTTGGGCAACTGCCGGGATCGGGAAGTGCCTCTTTGCGCTATAAACAGAAGTCAGAAGCTGCCATTCTCAGTAAACACCTGAAAAGTATAACACTTCAAATCCCGCAGCTCCCACAAAGCAAACGCCGACATACAAGAAACGAAAAAAAAAACGATTTTTGGTGGTGGTGGGTGGCACAACGCAGAAGAAAATGTTAAGGCTTTGTGACTAACCTGCAAGATTTGAAGAAATCAGTTTCCCGTGTGTCTGCCCGCCACCACCACAGCTGAACAAATGCGACGGTGTCTGTTGAGCTTGGTTCTTTTACACAGCTCGATGACGTCACGAAGATTGCGAGACCCACGTAGTATCAACGCTGTCAAAGTTCCAGCACTGTCACATCCGAAGAACTCGGAACCCTGAGTTGCCTCTAAGAAAAAAACGATGTTTCCAGCTAGGCCTGTTTGCTTTGGGACAGCTAAGGCACTGCATGAGGCGTGGGAGACCCGTGTGGTTTCTTGGAAGAATTGAAGAAATCAGTTTCCCGTGCGTCCGCCCGCCACCACCACCGCTGAAATGCCCAGCATGTTTCAGCATGTCATAACTTGTTCGGCGATGATACGACGCTGAGGCGCCGACACGCGATATGGACGCTGACATAATGGTGCGTGAATGCCTGTGTCGTTTCGATGAGATACAGATGATGCATTACCCAAAATGAGTAGCTGGTGGTCGAAACTTGTGTGGAACCGCTCGAGGAGGGCAAAAATTTCCACGCACTGCTGGGCCGTAAGGTTATGGTCAATGCAGCGAGAAAGTGAATCGGTGAATGATGGCTTAGACTGCGATGCGGAGCAATCAATGGCGTTGATATAAATCGACGTAGAGTGATCAGGAACAACATGTGAACACAAAAAAACAACGCCATCGTCAAGGCCTAGGCACTCTACGCGCATCAAAACGGAAGGCAATAGAAACGAATTAGAAACACAAATGGCACTTGATCCTTCCTGAATGGTGAGAACGGCTCAAGGAATAGGGAAGACTTGCGGTAGACAGCGGTTTCAGACAGCGTAAAAAGAACAGCCGAGCCAGAGGAGATGTCACAAGAAAGTGGTACTAGTGCAGATGAGAAAGGAAGTATCCATGTTTCGGTGGCAACAAAAACTTTTGAAAGTGAAGGTGGCGAGTCGATGGCAGCAGAGTCACATAACGGCGGGAACTCGACTTCGGAATGGGCACAATCAATGACAGCGCGATGAGTGAAGAGGAAGCCCTAGCCAATTATTATGCTGTGGGAACACTTCGGCAGCACCACAAGCTCTACGTCATTAATTACATCAGCAATAACAACGCGTGCCGTGCAAGCAGCGAAAGCGCGAAGTTGTTGGCGACTCGCAGGGCTACAAAAAAGTCGTGAAGAGGTGCCGTTACTTTTCTCAGTCTACGGCAAAGTTGCTCATTCATAACAGACACTGCGGCACCAGTGTCGGCCAGGGCTAAAAGAGCTACACCTTCTACGGTTGCAGCGACGATATAAGCCGGTGAAAAACGAGGTCTTTTAGAGTTGGAAAGCTGCGAAGTTCGTGCCCCCGGAACTGCGGTGCCTAGTTTTCCTCAGGGTTGGGGGGAGAGCGTCGTCTAATAGGTGAAGGAGAAAAGCACTGAGGGGAAAATGACCGGCGTCTGTGAAAGTTGTGGAGAGCTGTAAAGTTATCCGTGGCGGCGGTCAAGCCAGAGACAGCCTGAGGTCTCGGCGGAAAGTCATAAGTGTTAGACCGCACGTCGTCACGCATGAGAAACTCACGCCATCAGCGAAACCATGCTACATGACCAGCAAAATCACAGGCAATGCATATGGGGTGGTTGTCCGGAGTGCACCATGGGTTCTGAAATCGTGGTGTTGGTCGGGAAAACGGACGGGTGGCCGGGTGCACAGGCTCGGTTAGTGGGGCATAGGGGCGTGCGGGGATGTAGTTATTCGCGACAGGCAAATGCCGTGGTACGGTCAATGCTTCTGCATACGTCAGTGGAGAAGTCACAGCTGGTACATTGGCTGCGGGTAGAACCTCTGATACTTGCTCCCGAACGACTCGCTGTATCGGCGTCGGCAAACCAGATGGCGCCCTTTCAAAGGTAGATGGCACAAGGGACAGCTGGCGCGAGACCTAATCCCGTGCGAACTGCTTGATCTCAAGGAGCAAGGAAATATGGTCGTCCGAAGTGTCAGCCGTCGTTAAAGCGGAAACGGTAGCACATGACACACTGGCGTGACGAGTAGGCTCATGCTGTTTCTATAGCTCGTCATAGCTTTGACAAAGTTGAATTACATCCGCTACCGTTTGGGAGTTCTTGGCGACGAGCATCTGAAAGGCGTCCTCAGACCTTTCAAGATGTGCTTGATCTTCTCGGCTTCTGTCATAGCCATGTTGACACGCCGGCAAAGGTCGATCACATCTTTGAAATAGCTGTTGTAGTTTTGGCCACTTTTCTGGGCTTGAGTGCGCAGGTGTTTTTCAGCACGCAGCCTCCGAAGCGCTGGGCGGCCGAATAAATCTGCGAACGCCGTTTCAGGCTTACCATGTGAGAAGGTCTCTCTTGTAGTTGCGGTACCACAGACTGGCGACGTCAGTTAAATAAAACTGGACGACAGTGAGCTTGTGTGCATCATCCCATTTGTTGTGCTTGCTCAGCCGGTCGTATTTATCAAGCCAGTCTTCTGCGTCCTTGTCAGTTCCACTCAAGGTAGGCGGACCGCGTAGCTCAATGGGGCCGGGACAAACATGAGCCGGAGTATTCGAAGACGAGGCGGCAGCCTGTTGGTCTTCATCCGTGGACATTGTAGGAATGGGAGGCAACATGCGGTTGCGAAAATCCACGATTATGGAATTATCCTGCACTTTTACCAATTAAAACAAGACGTTTAGAAGCATCAGTTGTTTATGCAAAAGCTAGCAGTTTTTGACAACTGGCGTCGAAATGGCGGATCAAGCCTAACCGCTGAGTTTGTTTGTTTGTTTGTTTGTTGCCTGTACGTACTGGCACAAACTCACTCTGGGGGATCGGCCATGAAATGTAGTGGTAGCCTATATGTGATATTCTTATTGAGAGCTGCCGTGTCGGCGGGTGGCGTCCAAAGGATAGCAAGGGGCCCGACGACTCGACGCGAATTCGGCACGCACCGGCAATCGGCCCACCGACATGAGCGAGTCAAACGTACTCCGCGGAAGCACAACAACGAACCGGCTGACCAGCAGCAGTTTATTAAAACTACACCACGAAGCGACACGTACACACGTAATTGTTTGTTGACAATCCCGTGTGCCAGTCTGCAATGACATCTATATATAAAGCCCACAACAACGCGACACACTGTGCGCATCCTTCTCAAGGATGGCGCCACAACACCCGATCATCCACCCGTCGATGAAAACAGTCATCACAGTCCCGTGAGTATCCACACATCCAACTAAAGTCACACCAACGGTGAGATGAATGATCTCTCCGCACATCCATGAGTGGCACCACAACACACAAGATGGTTCCCCGATCATACAAAACAACACACACTACAATGCCACAGTCAATCTCCATGATGTCCGCACTTAAGTCACAATGTCTTCAAACCACTCTGGGCACCTTTTCTCACGGCGCGGACGCGAAAAGGCCGCAGAAGAACTTGATGGATTGCGACCATTTTCGGTCGACTTCGAAAACCCCGTCGCTTCTTCATTTTCTCCTCCCTGGGATTGATATGATTTTGAACAGCTATGGAGGGAACAGCTATGGACAGGGTCCTCTTGACATCCCAACGTTCCCTGAGGAACCACTGATTCAGGCCTTTCATTAACCGAGAGCTCTGCTCATTGACAGCCTGTCTGAAGAGGGGGGGGGGAGCCAACTAGAGCAGGTGAGCTAGGGGGCTGACTATCAAAACTGTCTATGTTAGTATTAGAGTAAATTAATTCTTCAGGTGGCGTAGCACGACCGGCCTCCTCAAAGGAACCCTCAGGAATCACTGTCAGTTTGGAAGTGTTCAACTTGTTGCCATCACTTAGCACAAAAGTGAAAGGCGCAACCTGAGCCTGCACCCTACGAGGCTTTCTATACTTATAATTTTCTTTCCCATGAGACCTTCATTTAACCAACTCTCCGACCTTTATGCGGTGTCTCTGCGCACCTTTCCTTCTATCAAAATATTCTTTACTATTTCGCTCTTTTGCCGAGACTCTATTACGGACCTGAGGGAAATCAGCTTGTAACCCTAATACCTGAGGACGCATCCTAAAGTTGCTAATTTCAATTTTAGAGCGAGGTGGACGGCCATGCAGCAAAAAAGCTGGCGAAAGTCCTGTCACCGCATGTGAAGTTACTCCGTATGAACTCAAGAATTTTGTGACGCTTTTTGCTGGTTCTTTCTCTTGCAGTCCAGCTACCTGTAACCGTATTTAGGCGCTATATTACACCTCTAGACTGAGATAAGATTTTGACGAGAACACGTGACGAATACCTTTTTTCTTAAGATAGTTCTCAATTTGCTGTGACAAACTGTTGACCATTGTCGGTAACTAATACCTCTGGAAGCCCTTCGCAGCTAAATTATCAGTCCAACAGCTTAATGACATCCTCTGCTGATATTGTATTCGTTCCAAGAACCTCGGGCCACTTAGAATAGTAACCCACCAATGTTACGAGATACCTTGTAAAAGACGCATCTAATGGGCCGACAATATCCATTCCCCTTTTTTTCCATGGCCCGTCTGGCCATTAGACTGGCTGCAGTTGCGCCACACGAGGCTTGGCAGACTTATCTGCCAACTGACAGGCATGACAATGCTTTACATATTCCTCTACAGAATGATCCTTTTGCGGCCACCAATATCTTTCACGGAGGAGTTGCTTACTGCGTACTATTCCTTGATGATTTTCATGTGATAACTGCATGAAAGTAGGTATAAGGACATTCAGACTGACTACATGGACACCACGCATAAGCAACCCGTCTACAAAAGAAAGATCATTTTTAACATGAAAATATGCCGTTAGGTCATTATTTGGTTCCTTTAATGGCCAACCCTTGGATACATACTCCCACACTTTCTGTAATGTCTCATCCGTACTCGTTGCAAGCTGCACAGTTTTTATCGACTACTCCTGTCACTAATGATACTATTTCTTCCTCCTGACTAAGTTCTGGACTGTTCTGTAATGGCAGTCTAGACAAGGTATCGGCCACCACGTTTTCTAAGCCCTTATATTATTCTACATTAAAATTGTAGTAAGAAAGTCTAGCTGACCACTTTAAAATTCTTAACGGTCGACGACCGGCATCTCCTGCGGCTAACAAAGCAACTACAGCTTGATGGTCAGCTCAAAGAGTGAAACGCCTACCACAAAGATAAATGTGCCACTTTTCACATGCGAACAGGCACGCAAGCGCTTCGCGTTCGCCCAAAGAGTATTTCCTTTCTGTTTCTGACAGGGTTCTCGACGAGAATGCTACGGTTTCAAGCTTAAGACCATACCACTGCTGTAACACTGCTCCGATACCAACGTCAGATGCATCGCTCGTAACTACCACAGGTAGATCTGGATTGAACACCTTATTCACAGGTGAGCAAGTGAGATGCGTTTTCAACTGCATGAAACTGCTTTGAGCACTCTCCGACCATGACAACTTTCAGCCCTGTCTGAGCTTGAGATGAAGTGGTTCGACTAGATCTGCATAGCGATCTAAGAACTTGTAACAATGGCCTATCAGCTGCAAAAATGAGCGCAATGACTCAATGTCTGTAGGAGTTGGAGCATTCACGATAGCATTCACTTTACTGTCCAAAGGTGAGAGACCCTCGGCTGAAATCCTGTGTCCCAAGAAACTGAGCTCTTTGACGGAAAAAAGACATTTATCGTTTAACTTCATGCCATTGTTTGCTATACAAGTCAAAACTGCAATAAGGCTCGCGTCATGCTCAGACTGAGGCTTCCCCAACACAAGAATATCATCAAGATGTCAAACTACACTTTTGCATATAATTAACAACTGTGTCATCATATTTTGCAAAACTGCAGGCGCGGACTGAATGCCCAGTCGCTGGACGGCATCAAGCCCCAAGAGCATTGTGCCTTTGTCGGTGACGTAGAAAACAATGATGGAGGACCGCTGTAACACCGTCACTGGAACTTAAAAAAGAGCCGATGACTCTGATGCTCTGTTTGGAGAAAATTCTGCAGGTCTACGACAGCCTTGGACAGGACATGTTGTTTGCTGAAGTGGCGTTGGAAGTCTTAGACAGTCATCAAAGATACAGACGCTCCAGTATCCACTAACAGTTGCAGAATTACACCACCAACCACCGCGTGGACGACTAAGTCTCTTCTGGATGCAACGCCAACTGTAAGCCCGTTCGACGCAGGAAGATACGAAGATACCACTGTGGAACTTGACGCATGTTTATTAAGTTGGCGTTCCGGTACGACGCCAATGACTTCCCTGGCAGACAAGTTTTGGATCTGGTCTGTCTTGCGACACTTCTTCCCGAAATGTCCCAGAGTGTTACACTTGCGACAACACCGATTCTTTGCTGGACATTTTCGGAAAAACGAACGATTATATCTGCTTCCGCAGCGGCCACACGCTTGATGCGGTAAGTCACCTCGAGACGTTTCATTCTGAACTGCACTCCGGGACTCCATCGATGACTGTGGGGGAAAGTAATCATTTGTTCTTTCCAGAGTTTCTGTGACGTCACGTCCTTCCACTTACGTTCCGGTAACGTCGCGTCTTCCCGAGTTGCTGCGGCCATTATTGCCATTCTTTGTTTTTTGCGCCGCCATCTTGCGCGCCATGTCCGATCACTTGAACACTTTCTGGTTGACCCGAAACAAACTTTAGCCACGGACTAAAGCTTTCAAAGTCCGCCCGATTTCTTCGGCCTTTTATAGTGACAAATCTTCCCCATGCGCAACCCATTTCTCTCTAAACTGCAGTGTTGGAGGTACCGTGAATGATTTGGTTTCAGACGCGTTCGCGTATGTTACGCCAAATTTACATTTCATGGCCTTTTTTTTAATAACCGTCACATATTCCAAGAAATTTTCACCGGGCAGTTGCCGCCGACTTGTGAATTTGTGACGTTCTACTAATGGGTTGAAAGACGCGGCAAATACTGATCAAGGTGTTCCACGAGCATTTGTTATTTCAATCCGGCCTTAAACGATCAATCGCTTTCAGACGCCGACGTGGGCGCCTCGACACTTGGCGTAATTGACGCCGCGTTCCCCTGAGTGTTCTGGGCTTCCTCTTGTTCTGCTGCCGCAAATACCACAAGAGCCTATTGTTAAAATAAAAAAAATATTGAAACAATAAAAACAAGAAAATGAAAAATGATAAACAAAAGAAACTATATGACGAAGAATCAATAGGAGAAAAGGCGAGCTACTACTATAATAGAAAACTAAAATTTTGAGTAGACCAGACAGTTGAGTTGATCTCACCCTGTAAAAATCGAATGTATGTGCGGCTTTCATTCACATTATCAAAAGTATTCGTCAAAAATATATTTAGGCAGGCATTAGAATTTCATGCGCCTAGATTTTTAGGAATGCTTTCCGAATTATTTTTTAATTTCTGCATGGTAGAAAATAATGCTTTTGTTTCTTCACAGAATGGGCACAGGAGACAACGGAACGTCATCTTCTTCACGGCTTGACAAGTACCCTCTGCATCCTCAAGTAGCAATTATCTTCTTCACTACAATATATATATATATATATATATATATATATATATATATATATATATATATATATATATATATATATATTGTAGTGAAGAAGAGGAGCTTCAGCGGTATTTCTCGGCGCATCAAGGGCATCGCCATCAGCATAAGCTCGTGCTTGCTGCGCTTGGCCGGACGCTGCTGACTGCTTCGCTTTGTGCGTTCTGCGCTGCAAATAAACCACGTTACAAGTGGTGGATTCTGCTGGGTTTCGATCACCCTGGAGCTTCGGATTCGCATTTTACCATTCATTATGCCTACCGACGCAAGCACCGCTCTAACTCCTCCACCGGCACCGCCTACTGTTCTCTGCGCCGGTTCTCTGCGTCTGCGAGATCCCCATGTTTTCTCAGGCACAGAAGACAAGGACGTTGACGACTGGATTTCAATGTACGAGCGAGTGAGTAGTCACAACAAATGGGATGACGCCGCCAAGTTGGCCAACGTCTCCTTCTACTTGTCGGACGTGGCTAAGCTGAGGTTTATAAACAACGAAGCGGAACTCCCTACATGGTCAGTCTTCAAAACGAACCTCACACAAGTTTTCGGGCGGACTGAGGTACGCAAACGCCGTGCCGAACAACGCTTACATACTCGGTCCCAGCAGCTCTGTGAGAATTTCACAAGCTGTATTGAGGACGTTCTGGACCTTTGCAAGCGACTTAACGAGTCGATGTCCGAAGAGCTTAAGATCAAGCATATTATGAAAGGCATTGAGGACGACGCTTTCCAAATGTTGCTTTCTAAAAGTCCTCGCACTGTCCTAAAACTGACCGAGTTATGCCAGAGTTTTGACGAGTTGCGCAGGCAACGTCTTTCCACCCGACATCCCTCGGTGCTCGACGACTCTTTGTCCAGCCTTTCCACCCTTGGCATAGGAGAAGAACATGCCCCTCTTCTCTCCAAGATCCAAGAGTTCATCCGCGCTGAGGTCGCTCGTCAGCTCTCTTTGATGTCCTGCGTACCCGATCAACCACGCAGATTGACATCTACACTGCGCGACTTCATTCAAGACCAGGTCGCACAAGTTCTTCCTCCCGCCCGTGAACCGCCCCCAGTCGCCGCACCTCTCACGTACGCCGAGGCCGTTGCTCGACCTCGACAGCCTGCTTTCCAGCCAGCGCCTATGTATTCGCCGCCGCCCTTTTCGCCGCCGACCTATTCACCCCCGCCTATGCCGATACCACCTCGGCCGCATTTTTCTGCCCCCAGCCGCAAGTCGGAGTCTACTCCGACCAATGGCGGACCTACGACAACCGTCCCATATGTTTTGCTTGTGGTGGTGTTGGCCACGTGGCACGTTATCGTCGTCGTCGCCAGGCTGCTCAGAACGTTCGACGAATGCCCTCTTTCGACCCTCAGTTTTCTTATACGCCTTCAAGCCCTCCTTCCTCTTCCTTTCCTTCTGATCGTCCACACGGCCCGACCCGCCGCTCCCCATCTCCACGTCGACGTTCGCTTTCCCCTATGCATCGCCGTTCCGGACCCACCGACCAAGAAAACTAACGGCCGCAGTTCCCGAGGCACGAACTGCGTCCTCGTCGCCATGCACAAGTCCTCGCCCCTGTGAAGCTAACGTCATTGAAGCGTCAGTCGATGGTATTGTCGTCATGGCGCTTGTCGACACCGGAGCCGCTCTATCCGTCCTTTCCATCAACCTGTGCCGCAAACTCCGCAAAGTTCTGACGCCATTATCCGGCCTCTCTCTTGGAACGGCTAACACACAAAGTGTAACACCTCTCGCAGCCTGTACCACACGAGTCGTCAACGAAGGGATTGTGTATATCGTCGAATTCGTAGTGCTGCCCTCGTGTTCCCATGACATGATACTCGGCTGGGACTTTCTTGCGAATAATAATGCCATCATTGACTGCTGTCGCGCTGAACTTGAGCTATCTGCACTTCCTGATGTAGACGCTGTCGAAGCCTCCCTGCCGTGTTATAAAGTGTTTGTTTCCGACAAAACCACCGTACCACCACGCTCTTCTCTGCTGGTGACTGTGTCGTGTGACGCTATCTCCGACGGTGACGTTTTATTTACGCTCTCTGCCCTGTTCATTCAACGCAAATGTTCTCCACTGCCCATTGCTCTCCTTACTCTCCACCAAGGCGTCACGAAGATGCTCGTGTACAATACGCTAGAAGGGCCTTTACCTTTATTCTATGGTGAATGTCTCGGTCACGTGCATCCGATCGACGTCCGTCGCATTTTCGACGCTCCATCTAGTTTATTTTCTACGGACCTCAGCGCACTAATTTCTGACTCTGTAGTTTACCAGTCACTCCTTGACGCTTTCCACCGCTCCATCGCTGTCGCAACGTCTTCTTCAGAACGAAGCCAGTTAGTGAACCTGCTGCAAAAGTTTCGTATTTCTTTTGACAGCCACGCTTCTGGCCTCAGTCGCACATCGAACATATCTCACAAGATTGACACAGGAAGCCATAGGCCTCTACGGAAGCGCCCCTACCGAGTCTCAGCGTCAGAGCGCCATGTAATTGACGACCAAGTTGCTGACATGTTCCAGCGGGGTATTGTACAGCCTTCTAACAGTCCCTGGGCGTCACCGGTCGTTGTTGTTAAGAAGAAGGACGGCTCCATTCGGTTCTGTGTGAACTATCGACGTTTAAACAAGATCACCCGCAAGGACGTTTACCCGTTACCGCGAATAGACGACGCCCTTGACTGTTTGCAGGGAACAGAATACTTCTTCTCTTCGCTGGATTTATGGTCTGGATACTGGCAAGTTTTTATGGAAGCATCTGACCGACCGAAAACAGCATTTGTCACACCTGATGGGTTATACTAGTTTACCGTTATGCCTTTCGGCCTTTGTAACGCTCCAGCCACTTTTGAAAAAATGATGGACACTATTTTACGAGGCCTCAAGTGGAACACATGTTTATGCTACCTCGATGACGTGGTTGTCTTTTCCACCGATTTCGACACCCATTTAAATCGTCTCGAGCACGTCCTCACACGTCTCACCGACGCCGGCCTTCAACTCAACCTGAAGAAGTGTCGGAATGGTGCCCGGCAGCTCACCATTCTTGGCCACGTCGTATCGCGGGACGGCATACTTCCGGACCCCGCCAAGCTTCGAGCAGTCGCCGATTTTCCGAAGCCAAAGAACTTGAAGGAACTTAGAAGTTTTGTCGGCTTGTCGTCATACTTCCGACGCTTTATTAGAAATTTTGCTTCCGTATGTGCGCCCCTTACGGACCTTCTTATCGGCGACAAAGACCTTTCCACCTGGTCAGCAGCATGCGACGATGCATCCACCAAATTACGCCACCTGCTGACTTCACCATCCATCCTTCGCCACTACGATCCTGCCGCTCCCACAGAGGTTCATACTGATGCCAGCGGTGTTGGACTTGGCGCTGTGCTCGCGCAACGAAAGGCAGCGTATGATGAATATGTCATCGCCTGCGCAAGCCGAACTTTGACGAAAGCCGAGGCTAACTACTCCGTGACCGAGAAAGAGTGTTTAGCTATTATTTGGGCCCTTGGAAAATTTCGCCCCTACCTCTATGGTCACGCATTCGACGTCGTCCCTGACCACCACGCCCTTTGTTGGCTATCCACACTTAAAGACCCCTCAGGACGACTTGCTCGCTGGGCGCTCAAACTTCAGGAATACGACATCCGCGTTATTTACAGATCTGGTAGTAAGCACACGGACGCCGACGCCCTTTCTCGCTCACCCATATCGGATGAAGGTGTTTGCCTCTCTTCCCTCGAGCCTGCACTTGCGTCATCCGCCTTGCGCAACATGACGGTGGAACAACGAAAGGATCCCTGGGTCAGTGGCCTCATAAGCATTCTTTCTGATCCTCTCACTCCTTCGCCGTCTCGCGCTCTCCGCCGCCAGGCTAGCAACTTTTGCCTAAAGGATGATCTTCTTTGTCGACGCAACTACCTTTCTGACGGTCGCAAGTGCCTCCTTGTGATACCAGGCCAGCTTCGAGCAGCCATCTGCGAAGCTTTTCACGCGGACCCACAGTGCGCCCACGCAGGCCTCTTCAAGACATACGCTAGGCTTCGACTAAGACTTTATTGGTGTGGCATGTATAACTACGTGCGGAAATTCATTCGCTCGTGTGCTCAGTGCCAATGACAAAAGTTACCTCCCGGGCAAGTCTACCCGTCACAACCTCTTCCTTGTCCTAGTCGACCTTTTGATCACGTCGGCATTGACATTTACGGACCACTACCATCTACTCTAGCTGGTCATCGCGGGATTATTGTTGCGATAGACCATCTGACACGCTATGCGGAAACAGCCGCGCTGCCGACTGCCACAGCCCGTGACGTTGGAACGTTTCTGTTGCAACGTTTCATTCTGCGTCATGGTGCCCCTCGCGAGCTCTTAAGTGACAGAGGCCGTGCCTTCCTTTCTGACACCTTGAAGGCATTACTCAACGAATGCCAAATCGTGCACTTCACAAGTACAGCGTACCATCCTCAAACGAATGGCATGACGGAGCACTTCAACCGTACTCTTGGCAGTATGCTGTCGATGTACGTTGCCTCTGATAATTCAAATTGGGACCAAGTTCTCCCGTTCGTCACCTACGCGTATAATACTGCCGTACAAGCTACTACTGGGTTTTCGCCATACTGTCTTTTGTACGGACGAGAACCTTCAAATACAGTAGACACTATTCTTCCATATAAACTTATGAGTCCGAAACTACAACTCTGTCCGAAGCTGCCCGACATGCTGAAGAATGCCGCAAGCTTGCCCGCTCTTTTTCTCCCGAGAACCAGTGGCAGCAGCAATCCCGCCAGACTGGGGACCGTTCGGCTCCAAACTTTCCACCTGATTCGTTGGTATGGCTTTGGGCACCTGCTACCGCGCCTGGCCGCTCCGCAAAACTTCTTCCCAAATACATCGGGTCATACCGCGTTGTAGAGCAAACGTCACTCGTCAACTATATCGTGGAGCCCATCATCCCATCCACAGACCTACGCTACCGCGGCCGCGACACTGTCCACGTCTCTCGTCTCAAGCCATATTACGACCCATCAGTCGTTGCTTCTAGTGAAGAAGAGGAGCTTCAGCGGCATTTCTCGGCGCATCAGGGGCATCGCCATCAGCATAAGCTCGTGCTTGCTGCGCTTGGCCGCACGTTGCTGACTGCTTCGCTTTCTGCGTTCTGCGCTGCAGATAAACCCTGTTACAATATATATATATATATATATATATATATATATATTGACACACCTCGATGGGCGCATGAAGAGAAAGAGGTAGAAGCGGTCTGACTCACGAGCAGGTCGGTCGCCGGTTTCTGGCTCTGAGCTGTACCGATCTCAACCATTTTCCTGTAAATAAACGCGTTCCTTCGTCACAGTTGTGGTGGAAGGTGCTGGGTAAGCCAGCTACTGTCAAGCGAGACCGGAGAGCAGCCGTCTACTAACGACGGAACCGCAAGAGCACGAGCTTCGCCGCAGCCGTCGACTAGCGGGCTTGCCACCACTACCTCAAGATATGAACTTGGACGGAGACATCCAGCAGCCGGTCGCGAGGGCGCCGTCTTTCCACTACCGAGAGCCACGCACATTTACAGGAAAACCTGGCGATGACGTTGAAGAATGGCTCAGCCACTATCAACGGGTGAGCCGAGCCAATGGCTGGAATGCGGCCAGCCAGTTGTCCCACGTGGGTCTATTTCTCGATGGCAGTGCTTTAGTGTGGTTCGAGAATCACGAAGACACCTTGACAACATGGGACCAGTTTATGGAGGAGATCAAGAAGTGCTTTGGCGACCCTGCGACGAAGAAGAAACGTGCAGAGCAAATGTTGTCGCAGAGAGCTCAAGCTTGTGGTGAGACATGCAGAACCTACATTGAGGAGGTACTGAAACTGTGCAAATGTGTGGACACCAACATGACGGAAGAGGACAAGGTGGGCCACATTCTCAAAGGAATTGCGGAAGACGTCTACCACTTCCTTATCGGCAAGGAGAGTCTTGAGTCTGTGGCCGATGTGATTGGGCACTGCCGAACGTTTGAGGCCCTGAAGACTCGCCGCATCACTACGAAGTTCGGACGCCTTGCCAATGTTACGACCGTCGCCACTGTCGATGTGTGCCAAGACTCCGTGCCTACCGACCTTTCGTCAACGATTCGCCTCATTGTACGTGAGGAACTTCGTCGTCACCTTTACGCGCCCTTGAACGCCCGAGAACCACCGTGCGATACACCGTCCACAAGTATCAATGCTACGAGTTTCGAGGAGCGCAGCTATTCCAACCGCGGCCCTCAGCTAAGGGCTCCACCACCGGCGTCTTCTTATGTAGAGCCGCCTCATGCTCCCCACAGTCGTTACGGCTACAACAGCCATCCACCTCCTTTTGCGTCTCAGTGGGAACAGAGCGCCGCGTACCCTCAACATCCAGCGACGTTCCCTATGCCCCGTGAACGGCCCGTCTGCTACCAGTGCGGTGTTCGTGGACATATCGCCCGATTTTGCCCAATGCGACGTAATCCACGTTCGACATTCCCTCAGAGATCCGCGACGTTTGCACAACGAAGCCAACGGCCTGACTACACCTACTGGCCCCCCAACCCAACTGACGAGCGGCACGCCTACCAGCCGATCAACCGGAGTGATTCGCCCGGATCTGTGCGCAGCTTAACGCCGCCCACCACCCGTCCACCTCGGTCACCATCTCCACGGCGCCGGTCACGAATGTCGTCTCCGCCACCGGGAAACTAGCCAGCGCGGCCGACGGAGGTGAGGTCGCTGGACGTACCGATTTTCATCAAAGAATGCCTCCACCAGTTTCTATGCTTCAAAATAAGGTTCAGGTACTTGTTGACGACGTTCCCACGATGGCATTGATAGACACTGGCGCAAGTGTTTCCGTGATGAGTTTAGTTTTTAAGCAACGACTGGGCCGTAAGGTTATGTTTCACTGGGACAAACCTGCCACATTTCGGGCAGTGAGCGGCGCATTCTTGCGTCCTGTCGGCGTCTGCACTGCGTCTGTTAGTGTTGCCGGTAAAACGTTCAAGGCGGAATTCACAGTACTGGCTCAATCAACGCATGACGTTATACTTGGCATAGACTTTTTGCGAGAGTGTCGTGCGACCGTGGATTGTGGAGCAGGTGAGGTTCTGTTGTCTACTCTCGCCCAGCAGCCTGATTGTGAGAAAGGTAACCTCACTGTAGCTAAAGATGTACTTCTGCCAGCGTGGTCCACGGCCAGCGTACAAGTGACCACTTCGGAAACCAACTCGAGTTTGAATTCACGTGACATAGTGATTGAGCCATTGCCTGTAGCTTGTCTCAAGAAAAACATCTTTGTACCACGGTGCATTGTATCTCTCGCAGACGAGACGGCTCAATTATGGGTGATAAACAGCTCACCCGAGTCGGTTGTACTACCGGCTGGTATGCGCCTTGCCCTGTTCGAAAAGCAGAGCAGCACCTGCATTGGAGCTTTAAGCGATCTTGAAAGGGCGGGTCCGGAAACTTCTGGTATGGAAGCTGAATTTTCAAAAATGGTTAGCAAGTCCATTTCCTCACAGAAGCGCAAAGACCTGGTTGCACTGCTGGCGAGACATGCTAAAGTATTTGATTTTGCACGGACGGTGCCTAGGGCTCAGATACCGACCACGCGCGCTCGTCACAAGATCGATACTGGCTCTGCTCATCCTCTCCGACAAAAGCCCTATCGCGTGTCCGTGTCCGAACGCAAAGTTATTGCTGAACAAGTTGGCGAGATGCTAGCCACTGGTGTAATTCAAGAATCGTCAAGTCCGTGGGCTGCACCTGTTATTTTGGTAAAGAAAAAAGACGGGTCCTGGAGGTTCTGTGTTGATTATCGGCGTCTCAATTCTATAACCAAGAAGGACGTGTACCCCCTCCCCCGCATTGATGACGTAATTGACTGCCTTCATTCAGCTTCCTACTTTTCTTCGGTAGACTTGCGATCCGGGTATTGGCAGATTCCCATGGATCCAGTTGATAAAGAGAAGACGGCTTTTGTAACGCCAGACGGTCTATTTGAATTTAATGTTATGCCGTTCGGCTTGTGTAATGCTCCGGCAACATTTGAACGCTATATGGATACCGTCTTGAGAGGCCTTAAATGGGAAATTTGTTTATGTTACCTGGACGATGTGGTTATTTTTGGACGAACTTTTGAAGAACATAATCATCGCCTTGACGTTGTTCTAACATGTTTGGAGAAAGCCGCCTTGACACTGAACTCAAAAAAATGTCGTTTCGGTGAACGGCAAACACTGGTTTTAGGACACCTTGTGGACAAAGCTGGTGTTAGGCCGGACCCGCAGAAAGTGGACGCCGTCAGCAAGTTTAAGCAGCCACAGTCTATCCGCGAGCTACGAAGCTTTCTGGGCCTATGCTCTTATTTTCGCCGCTTTGTACCTAATTTTGCTGAAAAGGCCCAGCCACTGACTGACTTGCTGCGCAAG
Source organism: Rhipicephalus microplus (assembly GCF_043290135.1). Lineage (NCBI taxonomy): Eukaryota > Metazoa > Arthropoda > Arachnida > Ixodida > Ixodidae > Rhipicephalus > Rhipicephalus microplus. The sequence continues at coordinate 76,921,117 of NC_134700.1, read as the reverse complement.
GACGTCCCTTTCCACTGGACACCAAATTGTGAGTCAGCGTTTAAGCAACTAAAGTTCGCTCTCACTTCCGGGCCAATACTATGCCACTTCGATCCCTCTGCTTCCACGGAAATCCACACCGATGCCAGTGGAGTTGGTCTCGGCGCGGTGCTTATTCAACGACACAACAATGCTGAACACGTCGTCGCCTATGCAAGCCGGTCCCTGAGCAAGGCAGAGCGTAATTATACGGTTACCGAATTGGAGTGCCTCGCCGTCGTTTTCGCCGTACACAAGTTTCGCCCCTACATCTACGGTCGTCGTTTCTCAGTCATCACCGATCATCACTCTCTTTGCTGGTTGGTGAGCCTACGTGATCCATCTGGTCGACTTGCGCGATGGGCCATACGGTTACAAGAATTTGACTTCACGGTCCGCTACAAGAGCGGTAATCGCCACGCAGACGCTGACTGCCTGTCACGGCTTCCTCTACCAACGACCGAGTGTGAAGCTGATAATTTTGACGATTTTATCACAGCTATTGACTCTCATTTTCCTGACATCGCGGCTTTCCGGACAGCACAGCACGAGGATCATTGCTTAGATCACCTGTTTGCCTCCGCGAATGACCCGGCCAGTTCAAGCTCTTTTGTAGTCCATGACGCCGTCCTTTACAAGAAGAATTATTCTGGCCAAGGCGCCCGTCTGCTTCTGGTAGTTCCACGCGCTCTACGTCCCCAAATTTTTCGGTTCTGCCATGACAACGCAACCAGTGGGCACATGGGCTTCGCCAGAACGTTTCATCGCATCCAGCAAAGGTTTTACTGGCCCAAGATGCGACGCGACACAGAAAAATACGTAGCGGGTTGCGAACAATGTCAACGTCACAAGCGTCCCACGACTACATCACCCGGACCTCTCCATCCCGTACCACCTCCTAGCTCTCCCTTCGAGATTGTTGGTGTCGACCTTCTAGGTCCGTTTCCGCGGTCAGCCAATGCCAATCGATGGGTCATCGTGTGCGTCGACCACCTGACGCGCTACGCAGAAACTGCGGCTATACCTACTGCAACAGCCTTTCACGTGTCGCAGTTTATGCTTCGGCATATCATTCTCCGTCATGGCCCTCCACGAGTCGTCATTAGCGACCGGGGACGTCAGTTCGTCGCTGACGTCGTTGAAGAGATCCTACGCCTGTCTGCCAGCCAATTCCGCCACGCAACCCCGTATCACCCCCAGACGAATGGCCTCGTAGAGCGGACCAACAGGACGCTAACGAACATGTTGTCAATTTATGTTGATGCCAAGCACAAAAACTGGGACGAAGTACTGCCCTATATCACATACGCCTACAACACCGCGAAACACGAGACAACAGGGTACGCGCCCTTTTTCCTGCTCTACGCCCGCTCCCCTCGCAGTTGCCTCGACACCATTCTGCCTTTTACGTTAGATGTGGAAACATCGGTTGCCGAGTCACTATGCCGCGCTGAAGAAGCCCGTCGCGTCGCACGCCTTCGAACCATTGCATCTCAACAGCGCTCCAAGACCCGGTACGACGCCCACCATCACTCCGTTGCCTACACAAAGGGTGACCTGGTGTGGTTGTGGACACCTGTCCGCAAACGTGGTTTATGCCAAAAGTTTCTGGCCCACTACTCCGGACCATTTGTAGTCATTGACCGTCTCAGTGACGTCACATACGTCATCTCCGGCGTCACAAGCAATGGTCGGCGCTCTAGCAAGACACAGCTGACACACGTCGCGCGCCTCAAGCCATATCACCACCAACCTTCCTATTGACTCGCCCAGTGGGCATCGTCTGCGAACGGGGGAAATGACACACCTCGATGGGCGCATGAAGAGAAAGAGGTAGAAGCGGTCTGACTCACGAGCAGGTCGGTCGCCGGTTTCTGGCTCTGAGCTGTACCGATCTCAACCATTTTCCTGTAAATAAACGCGTTCCTTCGTCACAATATATATATATATATAAGGGAAAGAAGAGTATACCAAAGGGCTCGTTTATCCGTGTTTTGACCCAATATTGCCACCATTGATGAACGAGCCACTGTGGCTCATACGCGTTTTTGGGCACGAAGAAGAAGAGAACATCTTCGTTGCTATGGTTCAAGTGAACTCCTGGCTGCAGGTCTCAATTTGCTTGTGACATACTGGTGGAAATTCTGGGTACGTGTACTTCGGCTATGTGGGGGCATCGTGGAGAGAGCTACATCTCCCACAGCAAGAATGAGCCGCCGCCTGCGTGGGTTACCCCCTGAATTTGGTCTCTTGGCATCGACATCCAGAAAGATGGCAACTGCGATGACAAGCCAGGCGGTCCAAACCAGCGATGCCCTTGGTTCTCTTCTCGCCCATGTTTTTCACGTGCCACAGACACCAAAGCCGTTCCATGGAGAAATCTTCGAGGATGTTGATGACTGGCTAGACCACTTTGATCGGGTTGCCAGTATCAACGAATGGGACGATGTTTGCAAGCTGCGCCGAGTTTACTTCTACTTGGAGGATTCAGCGAAGACGTGGTACGAGAACCACGAGGGCTCCTTTGCAACATGGCAACAGTTTAGCCGACAGCTCCGTGACGCCTATCGCAACACCGAGAGGAAGGAGAGGGCTGAACAAGCCTTATCCTGCAGAAACCAACGACCGAACGAACGTGCATCCATGTTTGTCGAGGACATGCTACGGCTCTTCAAGCGCACGGACCCTGACATGTCTGAGGAAAAGAAGGTGCGGCATTTGATGCGCGGAGTAAAAGAACAGCTTTTCGCTGGGCTCGTGCGCAATCCACCGACGACAGTCTCCCAGTTCATCAGTGAGGCAGCTACGATGAAACGTACGCTGCAGCAGCGGTCGTCGCAATACGAACGCCAGATCCCGGCCACCACATGCTCTATCGGCTCTGACAGCGAAAGACAGGCTCTCGCAGACTTCATCCGAAGTATTGTTCGGGACGAATTGCGACAGCTTCAGGCAGTGGGATCTCATCCATCTGTGTCAACCCTCGCGGATGTAATCAGACAAGAAGTCCGGCAGGCCGTCACACCCCTGCTCCAATCGCACCACCAATTCCCGAGGCCCCAGTCCTGACATACGCAGCGGCATTGCGATCCCCTGCGCCACCCGCTACAGATACTGCTATGCGGCCAAGGTACCAAACTGTGCAGCCATTCCACGACACTGCTTCAAGCCCGCCTCTCGGCTCAAGGTTTTCGAGCCCACCCACTTATCCGCCGTCTATCTCAAGAAAAAGTGGTAGCAAGGCAAGCACGTGGCGCACCTCGGATAACCGTCCGCTCTGCTATCACTGTGGCGAAGCGGGTCACGTACACCGGAACTGTCAATACCAGCAACTAGGTCTCCGCGGCTTCCACCCTGATGCTCGATGCCCGCGCTACGGTGAGCGCCCCCGCGAAATCGAAGCCTATCTCACGGGCCAACGTACTCCTTCGACTATTCGGCACCACTAGTCGAGATCACCATCGCCTCGCCGGTCTACGTCACCCAGTTTGCCCTCATCGTCTTCCGCACCTTTAAGGAGCCGGTCACCAAGTCCCCGCAGGGGGAACTAGGAACAGCGACTTCTGAGGGTGAAGTCGCGGCCCGGCGAACTGTAAAAGACCCTCCTTCGACGCAACGACCGGGCGAGGACTATTCCGGTTTTGCAGTGTTCTCTGACAGCGAAAAGATTGTTTTTGCCGAAATTTCCGTCTTCGTCGACAATCATGCTGTTAACGCCCTCGTCGACACCGGTGCCGACTATTCTGTAATGAGCGCCACACTGGCATCTGAACTGAGGAAGGTTACCACGCCATGGCAAGGACCCCAGTTGCGCACGGCAGGTGGCCATCTGGGGACGCCTACTGGTATGTGCATGGCACGCATTCGATTACGTACGTCGTCATTTGCGGGCTCTTTTCTCGTATTGCGCGTCTGCTCTCGGCCGGTCATTCTAGGAATAGACTTCCTTCGAGAATACGGCGCCGTCATCGACCTCCGTGAAATACTTGTGTCGTTCGAGGATCCTTTTCGCGCTGCAACTGACAGTACGCAATTCCCGAAAAGAGCGCTCCGTGTTACCGACGATTCTCTGACTCTCCCACCTCGAAGCAGCCTCTTTGTCAAAGTAGAATTGGGACATGACGTGTCTGACGCGGTAATTGCAGAGGCCAATTTGTCTCTCCTTATTTCAAGACAAATCTGTGTTGCCCGAGGAATCATTCAGCCTAGCAATGGGTATACTCACCTGCTGGTCACGAACTTCAGCGACGAATATCGCCACCAAACGAGACACACTGCCATTGCATATTGTGAAGAACTTGCCGATGCCGATGGTCCGTTTACGTTAGCTTCATTTTCATCGAATGGCCACCCTGACGAGGCCTTCGTAAGCACTCTCGACGTAAACGAGAGACTACCTTCGGCTCAACGAGAAAGCCTTTTGCGTATACTCGGCTCATTTCAAGACTGCTTTGCCACTACGTCAAAGGTTAAACAGACACCACTTGCTCAACATGGTATCATCACCGAACCCACCGAGAGACCCATTGGACGAAATGCCTATAGGGTGTCGCAAAAAGAGCAAGATGCTATACGTGACCAAGTCCTGCAGATGCTTCAGGACGACGTCATTCAGCCATCGACCAGTCCCTGGGCTTCGCCAGTTGTGCTAGTAAAGAAGGACGGTACGTTGCGTTTTTGCGTTGATTACGGTAAACTGAACAAGGTCACCAAAAAGGACGTTTATCCTCTACCCCGGATAGATGACTCGCTGGACTGTATACGCAACGCTAAATATTTTTCCACCATGGATTTGCGTAACGGCTACTGGCAAATCGCAGTGGACGAGCGCGACCGCGAAAAGACGGCGTTTATTTCTCCCGACGGTCTGTACGAGTTTAAAGCGTTGCCTTTTGGTCTATGCTCAGCGCCAGCTACTTTTCAAAGAACTATGGATACGGTTCTCACGGAGCTCAAATGGCAATCATGTCTTGTTTTCCTTGATGACGCCGTGGTCTTTGCAGACAAGTTTGAACAACACATCGAACGCATTCATGCAGTTCTTCAGGCAATCAAAACAGCGGGGTTGTCTCTCAAACCCGACAAATTTCATTTTGGATATGAATAACTGAATTTCCTTGATCACGTTGTGAGCCATGCCGGCATCCGCCCAGATCCCGAGAAAACCCGCGCCGTTGCCACCTTTCCCGTGCCCACAAATAAGCGTGACCTGCGCCAATTTCTGGGGCTCTGTGCGTATTACAGGCGCTTTGTCAAAAACTTCTCGAAGATTGCTGAACCCCTCAACAAGCGCACAAAAGACGGTGTCTCGTTTGTTTGGGGTCCCGATCAGTGCCATGCGTTCGACACCCTTCGAAACCTCCTCCAGGCTCCACCTGTACTAGGTCATTTTGACGAAAGCGCTGACACGGAATTACACACTGACGTCAGCAATGTTGGACTAGGAGCGGTATTAGTTCAGTGGCATATTGGCATAAAGCGCGTGATCACTTATGCGAGCAGAACGTTATCCCCAGCGGAGAAAAACTATTCTGCAACCCAAAAGGAATGCATCGCTGTTGTCTGGGCCATAACAAAGCTCCGCCCATACTTGTATGGCCACCCATTCAGGGTAGTTAGCGACCACCATTCCCTTTATTGGCTCGCGAATCTCAAAGATCCCTCAGGTCGTCTAGCACTATGAAGCCTTCGGCTACAAGATTTCGATGTCACCATCGTCCACAAATCTGGGCGGAAACACACCGACGCCGACTGTCTCTCACGTGCACCGGTCGAAAATGCCAACACTGACCTTGAAGACGACGACATTTTTCATTCTGCCGTATCAGCAACCAGCTTAGCTGAGCAACAGCGTCACGACTCGGAGCTCATCCCGCTCATTGACTACCGGGAAGGACGCAATTCCCACCTTCCTCGAAGCTTTGCACGCTCACTATCCTCCTTTTGTTTCCGTGATAGAGCGCTTTATAAAAAGAACTTTCAGCCTACACAAGCTATGTATCTGCTTGTTGTGCCAACTACGCTTTGTGGTGACATTTTACGTGCGTGTCTTGAGCCATCATCCGGACACCTCGGCTATACGCGCACGCTGCAACGGATTCAACGCTCCTACAATTTGCCACGTCTCGCGAAGACTGTGAAGCACTACGTTCGCACATGTCGCGACTGTCAGCGTCGTAAGATTCCACCTTTACGACCAGCGGGACTACTGCACCCAATTGGCCCACCAAAGGCGCCCTTTCATCAGATTGGCATGGACTTGCTGGGGTCATTCCCCACATCTTCGTCTGGAAACCGGTGGATTGTGGTCGCTACACACTACTTAACACGCTACTGTGAAACCAAGGCACTTCCAAAAGCCACCGCAGCAGATGTCGCCCAATTTTTCGTTTACAGCATCGTCTTACGTCATGGTGCTCCAGCTGTCTTCATAACTGATCGTGGGACAGCTTTCACCGCAGAGATGCTGCAGGAAGTCTTGCGATTAAGTGGCACGGAACATCGTAAAACAACGGCTTACCACCCACAAGCAAATGGGCTGACTGAACGACTCAATAAGACAATTGCAGACATGCTGTCAATGTATGTGGACATCGATCACAAGAACTGGGACGCCATACTTCCCTACCTAACTTTTGCGTATAACACTGCTGTTCAAGAAAGTACCGGTTTCACACCTTTTCGCTTAGTCCACGGTCGCGACGTCACGACGATGCTCGACGCCATGCTCCTGCCCGAAAACTTAGGAATATACCACACGGATGCCGCCGAATTCGCGCAGTGCGCAGAAGGGGCCCGTCAACTTGCTCGTCACCGTGTTCAACGTCACCAAACCACAGACGCGCGCCGCTACAATCTTCGCCACTGTGAAGTTATTTTTAAGCCAGGTGATGAAGTCTGGGTGTGGACCCCTATCCGACAGCGTAGACGTTCAGAAAAGCTTCTTCGCCGCTACTTCAGCCCTTACAAGGTTGCGCGACGTCTCAGCGACGTCACTTACGAGGTTCTCCCACAAGGCAATTGGAGAAGTTCCCGTTTCACCCCGCAAACTGAAGTCACTCACGTTTCACGTCTCAAACCATGCTTTTTGCGCTGTGAATCGTCGGTGAGTAACTGACTTTATTGGTAACTTCGCATCTTTCTTTTTGTTTCGTCTTTTCCTTACATTTTTCCTTCTTATTTCTCAGTTAACTTTTGTCCCCACAACAGACTACCTTACTCCGCCTTACGCCATTCATTTTGCTCTCATGCTAATTTTCATCTAACTTTTTTCTTTTTTGCCTTCATGTACAGCATTGAGACGATGCTTCCTGGGAGAGGGGGTAATGCCAACATTGATGAACGAGCCACTGTGGCCCATACGCGTTGTTGGGCATATGGGCGACAGTGTATATATATATATAAATATATATATATATATATATATATATATATATATATATATATATATATATATATATATATATATATATATAAGGCTTATATGGAGAATAATAACTTCGGTTGCCGCAAGGTTATAAATATGAAAGTAGATGCGCTTTCACATAACAACTGTTTATTGTGCCGACGTTTCGACGGGAACCCCGTCTTTTTCAAGGCATAATACTATTTACACATGTTCCGTGTCTTCTTATAGCCTGTCGAGACAGGAGGGAAGGGGTCAAAAGAAAAGTAAAAAAGGAAAAAAAGAAAGAAAAGAGAGAGAGAAAAAAAAGAAGAACAAACAGCGAAACGGGAGGACAAACATTAAATAAAATATAGAAAATCTAGGAGAAGAAGCAAAACCAACACGGCGTAATTAGAAAGGGGCAGCATCTCAACAGAGTAGGGCAGAGGTAGATGAGCAATGTCATCATTGTCCACAATACCTCCCCCGCACGCACTCTTCCCCAAGTGGGCAGTGAGCCGCCGTTCTTGTATTTCACCTTTCGGTGTAGTCAGCTGGCGGCTCGTTCCTCTTTGAAGTTTAGGACAAGTTAATGGGGAGGGCTTAAGCACTTCGAGTGCGTGCTGGTGGCGTCGGGAGGAAGGAAAAAGCCGGTGATTGAGGCACCGCCATCGATATTCATTATATGCAATGGCTCCTTGTCAGTGAAGGAACAGAATGTGCGTTAAAAATTAAAGAAGAAAAAAAAAGAAGAACACGGGGGGGGGGAGGCTGTACGACATCCGGGACAGTCACCACACAGTTGCGGCTCACTGGGAAGACATGCGCGCATGTCTGAAAAAGTCAACAAAACCACCTAGCTGTCAGCTCCTTGTCAGTGAAGGAACAGAATGTGCGTTAAAACTTAAAGAAGAAAAAAAGAAAAGAAAAAGGGAGGGGGACCGTACGACATCCGGGACCACTTATCTGTGCGTTCCGGCTGTGCTTGATGAGGCAAATCATTTCTATGTTGTCAGATGCATAGGCCAAAAGCTTTGTTAGCGGGTAATATTATTGTCGTAATGAAACCGGACTGATTAGAGAGAAGCGTTTGCGTCTTTTAGCGGTCGTAACGCTGACAGAGTGCCTGGGTGTTCATTTATTCCAGATTTTATCGTGTTAAATTTGTAGATAAAATAGGATTCCCGTTTTTCCCGTTCTCTGATTGTTCGAAAGTTGTTTTCTAGTAGTGTAACCCTGATGTCATCAAAGCTGTGGTCTTTTAATGTGCAGTGTTTTGAAAGTGGAAGGCCTGGCAGAGATCGTAGATGTGCCCGATGGTTGTTGAATCTAATTCTAAACGGAGTGTCTGTCTGGCCCACGTATTGCTTGTTACATACCCCACATTCCAGGAGGTATATGACGTTGTCTGAGTCACAGTCTAGTGCACCTCTTATCCTGTGCTTAAAATCCGAGTGGGTGTTTTTCGCCACTGTCGTTGTCTGCATGTGGTTGCATACCTTGCATCTGCTTTTTCCGCAAGGGTGACACCCAATTTGAGGTTTCACACCTATCTTTGAATTTATTAAATGATCCTTTATATTTTTCGGCAGTCTGTATACAACACAAGGAGGAGAAGTGAAAATTTGGGATAGTCGCACGCTCTATTCCATTATGTTAAAGTGTTTTCTTAGGACCTTGTTTATGTTCGGTGGGTTTGCTCGTGAAAGTTAATAGCAAGTTTTTGTTGCGGTGTTGGTCGGCGTTTTTATGGTGGTTGAGAAGAATCTGGCGGTCCAGATTTCCAGCTTTTTTGATGGCGTCATCGATGATAGCTGGCGGGTATTCTTGATTACGGAGTACTTCGCGCATATGTGTGCTGTTTTTGTGGAAGTCCTCGGTGCGGGAGCAGATTCGTCGGAATCTGTGTGCTTGGGAATAGGGAATGCTGGTCTTGCAATGTCACGGGTGGCAGCTTTTGAAGTTTAGGTATTGTTGCCTGTCCGTAAGTTTTCTGTATACGTTAGCTACCAACGCAACATCGTCAACTCGAATGAGTACATCAAGAAAGTTTATTTGAGTGTTAGAGTAGGAGTGTGTAAAATAAATGCTGGGGTGTACCTGGTTGAATGCCTATATGAATTTGAGGAGCTCGTTTTCCGAATGTGTCCAAATTATGAATATATCATCTAGGTACCGTTTATAAAGTAATGGTTTGATATTACAAGATGAAAGAAAATTGGACTCTATGTGGTGCATGAATATGTTAGCGTAGTTTGGGGTCATTCTTGTACCCATTGCCGCGCCGCTGATTTGAAGATAGTACTGGTTGTTAAATTCAAAGCTGTTCAAATTGAGTACAAGTCTTGTGAAGATTTCAATTACTTTTTTGCTTGGATAAGCGACAGGGTTGTGTGTGTCATACGATTCAACAAGCGCCCTTACACCATCGTCATGTGGGATATTTGTGTAGAGTGAGCTAACATCCAGTGTTAGGAGAAATGCACCGTCTGGAATTTTCACGTCTGCTATTTCCCGAAGGAAGTGGTTTGTGTCACGCAAGAAGGACTCATGTGTGGGTGGTATGTCTTTGATTAAAGAATCAATATATCTGGAAATGGGTTCCGTTAACGTTCCCGTGCCTGATATAATGGGTCTGCCAGGGTGATTCTCTTTATGAATCTTCGGCAACATGCAAAAACGACCAGGCGCCGAATGTACCGTAATAAGTGCCTTTTTAAGCTTTGGATCAAAGGCGCCTTCACGTGTGAGATCCTCTAGGGTTGTTACAATGATCTTTTTGTGCTCCGTGGTAGGGTCAAAGTCGAGGTGTTTGTAGAATTGTTTGTTATTTAGTTGTCGCTTGCTTTCCTCAATGTAGTCCGATCTATTCAGAACAACAATCGCGCCTCCTTTGTCTGCTGGTTTAATGACGAGATCTTCGCAGTTGCTCAACGTGAGTAGTGCCTCTTTTTCTCTTTTTGATATGTTATTCATGCTTGGTTTGTGCACCTTGTCCGCATGTATAACAACTTTTTGAACCGCGTCTATATAGAGATCCAGATGTCGATCTCTGTTGGCGTGTGTCGTCCATTGCCGTCCGATTACCCCACGAAAAAGTGCGTTATCTTTTTCTTCTCAACCACCAGAAAAATGCCGACCAACACCGCAACAAAAACTTGCTATGAACTTTCACGAGCAACCCACCGAACATAAACAAGGTCCTAAGAAAACACTTTAACATAATGGAACAGAGCGTGCGACTATCCAAAATTTTCACTTCTCCTCCTTGTATTGTATACAGACGGCCGAAAAATATAAAGGATCATTTAATAAATTCAAAGATAGGTGTGAAACCTAAAATTGGGTGTCACCCTTGCGGAAAAAGCAGATGCAAGGTATGCAAACACACGCAGACAACGACAGTGGCGAAAAGCACCCACTCGGATTTTAAGCACAGGATAAGAGGTGCACTAGGCTGTGACTCAGACAACGTCATATACCTCCTGGAATGTGGGGTATGTAACAAGCAATACGTGGGCCAGACAGACACTCCGTTTAGAATTAGATTCAACAACCATCGGGCACATGTATGATCTCTGCCAGGCCTTCCACTTTCAAAACACTGCACATTAGAAGACCACAGCTTTGATGACATCAGGGTTACACTACTAGAAAACAACTTTCGAACAATCAGAGAACGGGAACAACGGAAATCTTATTTTATCCACAAATTTAACACAATAAAATCTGGAATAAATCAACACCCAGGCACTCTGTCAGCGCTACGACCGCTAAAAGACGCAAACGCTTCTTTCTAATCAGTCCGGTTTCATTACGACAATAATACTACCCGCTAACAAAGCTTTTGGCCGATGCATCTGACAACATAGAAATGATTTGCCTCATAAAGCACAGCCGGAACGCACAAATAAGTGGTCCCGGATGTCGTACGGTCCCCCCTCCCCTTTTTCTTTTCTGTTTTCTTCTTTAAGTTTTAACGCACATTCTGTTCCTTCACTGACAACGAGCTGACAGCTAGGTGGTTATGTTGACTTTTTCATACATGCGCGCATGTCTTCCCAGTGAGCCGCAACTGTGTGGTGACTGTCCCGGATGTCGTACAGCACAGCCTCCCCCCCCCCCCTGATCTTTTTTTTTGTTCTTTAATTTTTAACGCACATTCTGTTCCTTCACTGACAAGGAGCCATTGCATATAATGAATATCGATGGCGGTGCCTCAATCACCGGCTTTTTCTTTCCTCCCGACGCCACCAGCACGCACTCGAAGTGCTTAAGCCCTCCCCATTAACTTGTCCTAAACTTCAAAGAGGAACGAGCCGCCAGCTGACTACACCGAAAGGTGAAATACAAGAACGGTGGCTCACTGCCCACTTGGGGAAGAGTGGGTGCGGGGGAGGTATTGTTGACAATGATGACATTGCTCATCTACCTCTGCCCTACTCTGTTGAGATGCTGCCCCTTTCTAATTACGCCGTGTTGGTTTTGCTTCTTCTCCGAGATTTTCTATATTTTATTTATTGTTTGTCATCCCGTTTCGCTGTTTCTTCTTGTTTTCCTCTCTCTCTTTTCTTTTTTTTTCTTTTTTACTTTTCTTTTGACCCCTTCCCTCCTGTCTCGACAGGCTATAAGAAGACACGGAACATGTGTAAATAGTATTATGCCTTGAAAAAGACGGGGTTCCCGTCGAAACGTCGGCACAATAAACAGTTGTTATGTGAAAGCGCATGTACTTTCATATATATATATATATATATATATATATATATATATATATATATATATATATATATATATATATATATATATATATATATATATATATATATATATATATATATATATATATATATATATATATATACAGAAATATAAAAAGGGTAATAATTGAAAAAGGAGTATATCTGAGCAAGCATCAGGCTATCTGATGTGATTTGAGACAGAGGTAGTGATTGGTCCAAAACAAATGACATAAGTAGATACATGCACACTAACATGGCAATTACTTTGTTTCAATTATGTAGTAAAATACCGCTAAACAGGCGTCCCTATGGCTATAACCTAGTTTAATGCTCTCAAACGATAAAATTGCTGCCACATTTATTTCAAGTCCTTATTTTGCATGTGGAACTACGAGGTATCTTTTCCGCTGATAATATTGTTACGTGATTTCGTCTGACTGAAAGAGGGCATAGTGGGGCATACCCAAGTAAGGTGCCTCAGACTGAGAGTGAAGAAGTGGAAGTTGTTGGTGGGCTGCGTTGTGGCTGCGGACTGACAATTGTTATTTTCCACGTAACATTTTGGTGGAGGTGCGGGGTACTCTTCTGACAACGGAGCTACGCAGTGGACGCCTCCTTAAGTCTGCTACCATGGCTCCAGGTGAGGATACGGCTTCGCCACCTACCTCAGCAACGACAGCAACCCGGTACGTCACCCTAACGCAACCCCGTGATCCCGGTACCTTTACTGGAGAGGACAACGCGAATGTGGACAAGTGGCTTAGCATGTACGAGCGCATCAGCAAGCAATATGGCTGGGACCCAACCGTTATGCTTGCGAATGTCATTTTCTATCTTGACAAGACCCCTCGCACATGGTTTGAGACCCACGAGCACGAAATCACAAGCTGGGAAAAAATTAAACAACAGCTCCGCGACCTTTTTGGCAACCCGTTTGGTCAACAGCTTGATGCCCGAAAGCAATTGGCTGTACGTACACAGACGTCCACTGAGCCCTACTTGATATTATATTCAAGACGTCTTAACGTTGTGTCAAAGGGCCGATCCCAACATGACTGAGGCCGACAAGATTTCGCACGTTTTAAAAGGAATCACCGACGATGCGTTCAGCCTGCTTGTATTTACCAACGTAACGACCATCGACGCCGTGATCAAAGAGTGCCGCCGTCTCGAGCAGGCGAAGAGTCGACGCATTTTGCAGCAGTTTCAGCGCCTACCCAACACCGCGGCAACGTCGTCTTGCGAAGCCACTCCTTGTCATCCGTCTACAACCGAAGATGTGACGCGCATCGTCCGACGTGAACTCGAGGCCGCTTACCCGGCTGCGAACAAACCGACGTTGCCCGACGCCTCAACGCCAGCTGTCGCCTTGATCCAGGCTGTTGTCCGCCAGGAATTCGCTAACCTTGGTATCCTGTCCACTGCATCCACACTGGGTAATACTGGTCCCTCGATAGCTTCTGTGGATATGAGACGTCGCCGTCCGTACTCTATTCGAACCAGGAACCCGTCTGAATGGCGAACAGCTGATGATAAGCCAATCTGCTTCCGCTGTGGTCGCGCAGGACACATCGCTCGTTACTGCTGCAGCCAATGGCCATCTATGTCTTCTGGCTCGTACCCCGCTTACAGTAACTCATTCCGTCCACCAAACCACTGTTATGCGACCCGCACTCAGTCTACAGCATTTACTGCCCCTGAGGACTACGGCCACCCTGCCCCGTCGTCGCCACCGCCTCAAAGCCGCCCTTCTCGTTCAAACACGCGTCGCCGCTCTCCCTCGCCATCGTTCAACCGCCGCATGTCCCTGGAAAACTAGGCTGCGCAGCTTCTGGAGGTGAAGCTGCCCTGTCGACCTTACCCAAAAATCCTCTGTTGCCCTTACGTTTGAACCGGAACACCCTAGAAGTATATGTTGATGGCACACCTGTTGAAGCTTTGATAGATACGGGCGCTCACGTCTGTATTATGAGTTCGCGGTTTCGTCGTCGCATGAAGAAGGTCCTCACGCCCCCCTTGACCAGTGTCGTCCAAGTTGCAGATGGTGCAAAAGTCCCTGTCGTCGGTATGTGCACAGCTCAACTTACCATAGCCGGTCATCAAGTGGTCGTCCTTTTTACCGTGCTTGAAACATGTCCCCACGACCTCATACTAGGCCTCGATTTTCTTGCCGCCAATTCTGCTCTGATTGATTGCTCCGCTGGTGTGCTCCGCCTTGAACTGCCACAAAGCAGTGCCGCCCCGTACCAACCTACATGCCGATAACAATGCAGCGATTTTGTTCGCCTGCCCTCCAAAACTGTGACGTACGTCGATTTTCTGTGCTCACCAGCTGTGCCCGACGGTGACTATTACGCTACGCCTCTCACCGACGTACTCCTTGCGCACAATGTCGCAGTGCCCTATACGGTGCTCAGCATCACGGATAACAAAACTTGTCTACCTCTTGTCAATTTCGGCTACATGAGTCATGTGCTTCCACAGGGCATTTCTGTGGCCCACCTGTGTCCGTTGCTCGATTCACAAATTGAAGTGCTTGCTTTAGACACACTTGTTTTACCGCACCGCACATCACTCGCAACACATTCGGGCAGCCGTCAAATAGTAGACATGATCGCCACTGATCTTCCGCCTCCGCAAGTTGAAGCCCTACAACGTCTTCTCGAGGCCTACCAGGATATTTTCGATTTTAGTGACCGACCTCTTGGGCAGACGTCCTTTGCCCAGCATCGCATACACACAGGCGATGCCAACCCTGTTCACCGTCGTCCCTACAGAGTGTCTGCTTTTGAGCGGAGCATAATTCAGAAGGAGGTGAACAAGATGCTAGCGAAGGACATTATTGAACCATCCTCCAGTTCCTGGGCATCCCCGGTGGTATTAGTTAATAAGAAGGGCGGATCGTGGCGATTTTGTGTGGACTATCGCCACCTTAACAACATCACCAAGAAAGACGCATACCCTCTGCCCCGCATTGATGACGCCCTTGATTGCCTCCATAGTGCCGCCTACTTTTCTTCCATCGATCTTCGTTCTGGTTATTGGTAGATTGCCGTGGACCCCATGGACCGAGAGAAGACGGCTTTTGTAACACCCGATGGCCTCTACCAATTCAAAGTCATGCCTTTCGGCTTATGTAATGCCCCCGCCACCTTTGAACGAATGATGGACTCCCTGCTCCATGGATTCAAGTGGTCTACGTGTCTTTGTTATCTGGATGACGTGATTGTGTTTGCTCCCACTTTTGAAGCGCACCTTGAGAGACTGTCGAAAATTCTTGATGTATTTCGTCTCGCCGGCCTTCAGTTGAATTCATCCAAGTGCCGGTTTGGTCGCCGTCGCATTACAATACTTGGACATATTGTTGACGCTTACGGCGTACAGCCTGACCCAGAAAAAGTTCGAGCTGTGAAGGACTTTCCTGTGCCGAAAACCGCCAAAGATGTCCGCAGCTTTGTGGGGCTCTGCTCCAATTTTCGGCGGTTCATCAAGAACTTCGCGGAAATCGCTCGGCCCCTAACAGATTTACTCAAACCAGATGAGACGTTTACCTGGGGTCCCTCGCAAGCAGCAGCATTTTCCGACCTGACCACTTTGCTCACTTCTTCTCCTGTGCTGGCTCACTTCGACCCTACGGCACCGACCAAAGTGCGCACCGATGCCAGCGGTTACAGAATAGGCGCTGTGTTGGCTCAGCGACAACGTGGGCAGCATCGCGTGATTGCTTATGCCAGCAGGCTGCTGTCCACCTCGGAGCGTAATTATTCCATCACAGAGCGCGAATGCCTAGCGCTGGTGTGGGCAGTCGCGAAATTTCGCTCTTACTTATACGGCCGACCATTTATAGTTCTTACCGACCACCACGCTCTCTGCTGGCTCGCCTCCCTGAAAGATCCCACAGGTCGTCTCGCCCGCTGGGCACTCCGCCTCCAGGAGTATTCTTACACCGTAGTGTACAAATCAGGAAAACTGCACAAAGATGTGGATTGTCTGTCACGCTACCTTGTGGCCGACTGCGATCCTACGAGCACTGATTCTGTGGGCTGCGTCCTTTCCATCTCCCAGCTGCTTCATATCGGGGACGAGCAGCGTCGCGATCCGGATATCAGCCGCCTAATACAACAGCTCGAATCTTCACCGCAAGACGCTTCTGTTCGCATGTTTACCTTAAAGGACCACACCTTATATCGGCGTAATTTATCGCCCAATGGTCACGACCTACTTCTGGTCATACCAAAGCACCTGCGTTCCACAGTCCTACGCGAGCTCCATGACGCGCCAACCGCCGGTCACCTTGGTGTCTCTCGCACATATGACCGTGTGCGCCGCCGCTTCTACTGGCCTGGCCTTTCAAGCTCTGTACGTCGCTATGCCAACGCTTGTGAAATTTGCCAGCGTCGCAAAAAGCCGTCGGGACTACCTTCCGGATATCTTCAGCCCATCCACATTCCATCGGAGCCATTCTTCCGTGTTGGTTTGGACATTCTCGGTCCCTTCCCAACATCCGCCTCCGGAAACAAGTTGGTCGCGGTGGCTACGGATTACGCGACCCGTTATGCAGTTACGCGAGCCATGCCAACAAGCTGCGCTACAGATGTCGCTGATTTTCTACTACGCGATATCATTTTAGTGCATGGAGCCCCTCGTCAACTGCTGACAGACCGAGGCCGTACGTTTCTTTCGAAAGTGGTTGTCAATATCCTGCGTTCCTGCTCTACCCAGCATAAGCTCACGACATCGTACCACCCCCAGACAAACGGGCTTACAGAACGTGTAAACCGCACCCGTACAGACATGCTATCGAAGTACGTCTCGGCCGACCATCGTGATTGGGACCTTGCACTACCCTACGTGACGTTCGCATACAATTCCTCTCGGCATGACACTGCCGGGTACTCGCCATTTTACCTTGTGTTTGGACGCGAACCAACATTGTCGTTGGATACCTTCCTGCCAGCCACTGCGCCGTCTACTTCTGAATATGCACGCGACGCTATTACCCGAGCTGACCACGCTCGTCAGCTTGTCCGCAGCAGATTAATGGCGTCCCAAGACTCGCAGAAGCATCGTTACGACGAGCGGCATCGCGACGAACCCTTTCCAACAGGTTCCCTCGTTCTTCTTTTGTCCCCTACGCGACATGCAGGCCTTTCAGAAAAACTTCTCTCTCGTTTCACGGGCCCATACCGCGTGCTTAGACGAGTGACCGACACTACATATGAAATTGTCCCTGATAATCTATCAACCTCTTCCGCTCTGCTGTCAAGGGACATCGTCCACGTATCAAGGCTCAAGCGTTACCACACTGCTTCTGCTGTGGCCCCGTAAACTAGCCGGGTCGGCGCTTTTGCCGCCGGGGGTCGTGTTACGTGATTTCGCCTGACTGAAAGAGGGCATAGTGGGGCATACCCAAGTAAGGTGCCTCAGATTGAGAGTGAAGAAGTGGAAGTTGTCGGTGGGCTGCGTTGTGGCTGCGGACTGACAATTGTTATTTTCCACGTAACAATATTATCAGCAACGGAACAAAAATAGATGATCAATTTGTTCCACATCTTCGTAAACCTGACCTAAGGGTGACGCCTTTAGGCCAGCTTTGTGTAAATAGTAATTTAGTTGTAGAATTCTACAATGCAACCTGGTCTAAGTAACTTACAATTGCCGTGCTGCGCACCACTGTCTATCCCAGCAGCATCTTAGATGTGTGAAATCTGAAATTTTATCCAATGAGCAAAAGTGATTTCATTATGCAAACAAATATTTCTATACCTTATTGCCGTCGCCAAAGCCGTATCAGGCAAAATCGAGATAAGGAGACCACTAAGATATGCTGTTGCTAGTTTGTCGGTATGAGTTGTCGAAACAAATGGATAAGCGTTAAGTTGGCTCCTAAAGTCAGTGCAGCACATACTGAAAAAGAGTGTAATTATGACTGCTTCTGATTCGCCTGAAGGAAGTTTCTGCAGTGCCAGTACATTAGAAAATAATTTTGCTATAAATATTGGTGTGTAATCTGGAAGCCTGACCGAAAAGGACCCCTCAAGGGAACGCGAGAAGATACCTATCCCAGCCTTTTCATTTGATACGGATGCATCAGTCCCAATTATGTTGTTCAAGTTCATGTGTGCCAAGCTTGTAGTCGATCATTTAAATATTGGAATGGTATTTGCTTCACGTTAGAGGGTTAAATATTCCCAAATTCTATTTGAAGGTCTAAATTAAAGTTACTTGTAGAGGAAGTATGTTTCATTTTGTAGTTCGATGGTTTAACAGCACTTGAACGAAATGAAAATGGGCAGTGGAATTGCGACCACTGAGTCTAAAAAAAATCTCGGCTCTTTAAAAAAAGCATAAAACGATTCTCTCTGGGGCGAAGTGTATAGTTTTTAAAATGCTTGTATAGTAAGTACCCTTAATCTATTTAACATCCCTATTGCAAAAACCAGCGCCACTGGGTACGAGCGTCCAGCACCTTGCCCGATTATGGACCCTGTATGGCTCTAGAACCAGCGCCTCCCAGCGCAGGTAATCGGACGCTGGACCGGCAGTGTCCCTGATTTCTGCGCGAAATGGCTTCACAGGGTTAAAACGGGGGTGCTCAATCGCCATATATATATATATATATATATATATATATATATATATATATATATATATAAGTAAAACATCGCGCATTCATATTGAAAAGAAAAAAGTAAAAACTAAAACGCCTCCGGACGGGATTCAAACTCACCACTTTCTGACCGCGACCCGAGTATGTTACCCAATATGCCATGCCACTTTTTTTTCTTTATTAGCGGTAAAATGCACAACAGAAGAAATGACAAAACAGTCGCGGAACTATTAGTGGTTACAGTGCTAAATTCCTTCAGGTGCACCAGGGGTTCAACCCTGGAGATCCATTCAGGAAAAAAATCTTGTTGTTGAAGTATATCAATTTACTGAGCAATGCTTTCGCGGAAAAGCACGCGTGCCGGACTCCTGTCGGGGTCACAGTTGTAACCGGCCATTTTTTCCCGCCATAGACAATGGAGGCCAAGCAACATTATAAGATCAAAAGGCAGTCCCTCCTCTTTTTCTACACTTAAAAACCTGATACCCGGTGAATGTAAAGAAATTTCCTTTTTCAGAGTTCTCTGTAAAATATGCCCGAAGTAAACCCCTTCACAACAATGCAAAAAACGGGATTCATTGTCTCCGGCTTTCTGCAGATCAAACATTTCGAACCCCATGGCATATAAACTCCTCTATCTTCTCAAAAAGTCTTAACCGGTAGCGTTCCGGAGTGTAATTAAAAGAAAAAGCTTTTTGTACTAGGCTGAATTTGTATTTTCTTAACACGCTTAACCCATTATTGCCCCTTGTTGCATATCTGCAACACCCAGTTCCGTGCCCTGCCGATTGCAAGGATCCTGATGCACTGGTAAAAGTTGTCCATACTATGCTATTTCGAGGGTTCTTCGTTCCACACAGTACCAGTTTCAGCCGCTTGGGGGCCACATTCGTCGTATCTGCAGTTTGCAAAATGGCAGCATCCACGTCGTCGTCGAGCTCCGCAATCAAGGTACTGTAAATATTTTTTTATAAGCCCACAAGTTAAGCTGCGCTGCTTTTTTCACTGAATGTGTGTTCGAAACACTCTTGACAGTAATCTAGAACCCAACAGTTAGTTTTTTGCTTGCTCTGTTCGAGAAAATATTTTTTGCACGTGGTGTGTTGCACATATGCAACAGTGGGCACTAAATGCCACAATTTTCATTGTTGCAGATATGCAACATTGCTTTTCTGCTTCAAACGCGTCTTACATATCGTGACACGCATTCATGTGGAGTGTGTGAACGGATGTTTGTTTGCTAATTTTGCTGTTTTACCGATTTTTCAGGGACATACTGCAATTTCAACCTCAACATTCTATTCAATTCCAAAAGAGAGGCCGAAGCGTTTTGTTCATGCAAACCTGCTGGATGTTATCAACCCTAATGAGAGCGATTTTTCCGCTGATGAAAAAAGTGGCGAAAAAGTGTCTGGAGACAGCAGTGATGAAGGAGATGCCATCCAAACTGAGGTAGAAGAAGCTGAGGAAGAGGTTGCTACCTCGACAGATGCGCCTCCAGTAGATCGGATACTGCAGAACATGAAAAGGCGGTACACATGGGTGAAGAAGGATTTTGATATCGAGGCAGGTAGTTTCGAGAACAACTTTCCGCTGCCACCTGCAGAGCCGCTGAGTGCAGTGGAATACTTTGACATGTTTGTTTCTCAATCCATGCTAAAGGCTGTCGTCGATGAAAGCAATGAGTACTGCTTTCAAAAACATGGAGCCACTCTAAACCTCACCGTGAAAGAACTTACATCTGTTCTGGGCATGTTTTTCAGAATGGGACTTGTAAACATGCACAGGGTTCGTGCTTACTGGGAAAATGGAATTACATATGAATCAGTAGCCCAGGTAATGTCCCGTAACAGATTTGAAAAGAACACAAGCCACCTGCATTTTTTCGATAATGAAGCGGCCAATGACAAAGTAAAAGAAGACGAATGCTGGAAAGTGCGCCCATGGCTCAGTTCCTTGCACACCAACATGGTTGTCTTGCCCCAAGAAAAAAAATCTGCAGTGGACGAAATCTTGATCCCTTTCTGTGGGCGGTGTTACATTCGTCAGTACATTCCTAATAAACCAAAGAGTAAATGGGGTCTAAAACTTTGGGCACGTTCTGGGGAATCAGGTCTGTGTTATGATTTCGATGTCTACCAGCGCTGCAACAAAGGTTTTTATGGCAGCCAGGCTGGCTACCAGCTTGGGTTGGGAGCTGGTGTCGTGCTCCAGCTGTGTTCCAGCCTACCGAAGCGAGACGACAACCTAGTTGTCGCTGATAACTTCTTCACAGGCCCTCAGCTTGTAGAGGAGCTTTCAAGATTGAGAATTTCCTATATTGGTACGGTTCGTGAAAACAGACTCCGCTGCAGCAAGTTGATGGATGAGAAATCGAAAAGTCGAGGTCGGGACACCTGTGATACTTCAGTCACTTCATGTGACCAAAAGACAATGGTGGCAGTGAAGTGGCATGACAACCGCACTGTTACTCTTCTTTCGAACTGCATTGGTGCTGACCCGCTTACATCAGTCAAAAGGTGGGACAGCAAGGAGAAAAAGCATATTTTTGTCGATTGTCCAGCGATCATTTCTTCCTACAACAGATCAATGGGCGGCGTGGATCTTCTAGACAAAATGTGCTTCTCCTATCGCTTTTCTATCAGGTCTAAACGCTGGTATATGTATTTGTTTTGGCACACGCTCAAAATAGCAGCTGTTAATGCATGGTTCATGCACAAGAGAATTCTCCAAAAGCACAAACTGCCGCCTACACCCTTGAGAGATTTCCTCTCTGAGCTTGCAACGAGTCTGATCTTGCTCAACAAACGACCACCAGGGCGCCCTTCGATTCAGAATGTCACACCATTCAAGAAAGTGTGCCTAAATGTCCCCCGGGATGTCGGAAGAGACAGCAATGAGCACTGGCCCACATGGAATGCAAAACAGAACCGCTGCAAGGCATGCCCAGGAGGGTACACCTAAGTTTCGTGTGCAAAGTGTAAGGTGATGTGTTTCAACAAAGACCGTAACTGTTTTGTTAGTTTTCACCAGTAGGCGCCAAACAGCTATGCTTGTATTGTGCTTTCTTCAATTTGAAAATTCGCCAAAATTATTGGTAGCAATAAAAAGTTTCTTTCACTTGGCTTGGCCTTCATTTTATACACTACTGCCCATTGTTGCACATATGCAACATCCCATTATTAATTTGCAGACTATATCTTCATGTTTTTTATTGAAAACTTGAACTCCTAGTGACTCTAAGGACGTGGCCAAGAAATATTTTGAAGTTTGGAAAAATGTTTCTCATACTGGGAATTAATGGGTTAAGAACATCATTGCCTTCTCCCCTGCTATTGATTAACCTATACTTAGGAACTGGAAAAACCATGTCGCATAAGTCTTTATGTAATTTCTTTCGCCCGACCGAAAAAAGGTATTCATTGGAAAACCGAACTGACAAGAACCGGACGCTGTCCGCAACTTCCTTAAAGAAACATCGCGTAGCTCCGGGCATGCTCGCGGTGCTAACCACAAAGTTAGGCAGAACATGACAAAGACGTAGCTGGCATACCGTTATTAAGAAAGGGTGTTGAACATCTCGAAAGAAAATAAAACAAATAACTAGTTGTCGCACGAGCAGATGCAACAGGCTTAGTCCCTCCTGTTTTACTCTTCGGAACAGATTCGTCATACTACATTTTTCGCAAGTAGACCCCCATATACACACAGCAAATATCCTATGCAGCTTTTGCGCATGCACCCATGAGCAACATAAAACCTGCATCACATACCAAAATTTTCTCATTAAATATATGTTGCATACAGTGGCTCTGGCAAACATTGAGAGACAGTTGCCGTTCCACTGCGCTGTCCTTTCGCGCGTTTCTTTTATTTGTTCAGTCCAGTAGTCATTAGTGTCTTTGTAGTGCTGGAAAGGCACGCCTAGATATTTTACTGGATTATTAAACCAGTGAACGTTAGCATAGGTATCTGGGGTTGATGTCCAGCCCCCGTACCACAACCTTAGACACTTTCCCCAATTAACCCGACTTTGGGCAAGCACAAGCTCTCTATGTACTATGCAAGCAAGAGTGGACTTGCTGAATATGCCTGGCGTACAGAACGTTCCAGCCTGATGGGAGACCCCGGGATCTTGTTAATTATTAATCGTGTAGTAGAGTTATTATGCGTCAAAACCATGCCCTCTGTAATCACCGATCCGAAATTGACATGTTTAAGAATGAAGAATAGCACATCTTGCGGGACGCAGTCAAAAGCCTTTTCCAAATTAAGCTGGAGGATCGCAACACGAGAATTAATAGCATCGCAACTCACAAGGACACTTCGCATTGTGTGTGTGTTCATCAATATTGAGCGCCCCTTGATGCCACACGTTTGGTGCTCCCCAACTATTCCGGTGATTACGGACTGCAATCTACCTGCCATTACTTTCATGAGTATTTTGCAGTCAGTGTTGGTTAGCAAAATGGACCTATATGACAAAACTAGTTTTAATTTTGCTTTGTCATCCGTCTTAGGTATTAGAATAGTGTGCGTCTCGGCAAATTAAGGTGGTAATGCTGATTGCGTAGGCTTCCTTGAAGACGGCTTGTAACATTCGTTAAACTTCTGTTTTAAAAGCTTTATACCACATCCCACCGAGACCATCAGGCCCCGGTGACTTCCCAGCGGCGAGATTATCTATTGCATATTCCATTTCAGAAACGGTTATAGGCTTCTGTAACGCTTCTTTCGTTTCGTGGGATAATTGCGGCCTCCGGCTCAAGAAAGTGTCCTTGAACTTCGTAACATCTACTAATGCGGCTGCGAAGAGACCCTTGTAATACCGAAAGAAAGCTTCAGCGATAGTGCTGTTAGTATTTAGCAGAATTCCATTTTCCTCTATTTTGTCGATGTGATACGACGTGCTCGTTATTTCTCGATTTCAAGCGCGCGCTTGGTAGAAGTCTCCCCCGTAGCCCACGCCTCTGCTCTCGCTCGAATAAGGGCTCCTCTGTAACGTCCCTGCTCTACTAGCTCAATTTGTCGTTTCACCGTTAAAATATCTTCCTTACATGCACCGGGCTCCTTGCTTTCTAATGCTATCAAATTCTTAAGCATTGTTCTGAGTTCATTTTTTTTCGTGCTTTCTTTATGTTTAAAGCACTGGATCTCGATATGGATTTCATTTTAACGCTTTGCTTCAAAAGCTCCCATTTCTCGCCAACATTACAGGCTCCGATCACTTTATTGTTCTTAATTTCCTCAATCACAAAATTATCAAAAATGTCATCCCGAAGTAGTTTAGCGTTAAACTTCCATAAATCCCAACTAAATTTGTTTTCTTTTCGTTTAAGTGTAATGTTACAATGTACAAGACAATGGTCAGAAAAGGAGACAGGTAAGACTGTGTAACTATTGCTTTTAGCTAACGTCTCCCCTGGCATGTATATCCTATCAAGACGTGCGTGACTGGTTCTCTGAAAATGCATAAAACGAACTTCGCGACCTGCTTGGAGGCACTCCGCAACATCATCCAGGTCAGATTCATTCATCAAGTCATAGAGCACTTCAACACTTCTGTCTCACACATGGCAGTTCTAATTCTATCCTTCGCGCTCAATACACAATTGAAATCCCCTAATAAAACAAGCTGTTTTGGTGGCCGTAAATGTTGCCTAATTAACGAAAAGAAAGCTTCTCGGTCTGCCTCCACGTTCGGCGCATAGACACAAATGACGCGCCACTCAATTTCGCTAGTACTAAAATCACAAGTGACTATTCTACCAGAGTCACAAGAAAAGTGACTTTCAAAAATCAATCCCGGAATATCATCAATCCCGGAATCCCGGGTTCCGACGCTGTGTCACAATATTCAGGCGAAACCGGCCCGCGTTCAACCAGAGAACTCGCCACGTCTCCTGCCCCCTTAGCCGCGTCTTCCGCCTCAGCGACGTTCATTGTCTGCTTTTTGATCTCATCGCACGTTGCAGGACTCGTAACTGCTGCGCATGACCGGACGCACTAAGCGTCTCGATGCCCAAATCGCTGACAAATTGAACACCGTGGCACCCTGCAGTCTCGCCATACATGACCAGTCTCTTTGCACCACAAGCATTGTATAGGCCTGGACGACGCCATAACTAGGGTCGATTCCCCTGCAACGCACACTTGGTGCGGAAGGACCTCCGCCGTAACTCCACTCTTTAACTTGAGTAGCACGGTTCTCGTCGTCGACGCTTTGTCGCTGACGCCGTCGACCCTCCAGCGCTCACCGTTCACTTCGAGAACATTTCCGAAGGCCGCGAACGCCATCCGGATATCCTCATCGGTGACTCCGTAAAGCAGCCAACGAAGCCGCAGTTTTATCTGCCGGTCCTGGTGATCGACGATGAGACACCGGTGTCCCTTCACCTGAAGTCCTTTGAAGGCCAAGAGTTTCTTCGTCGCGTCTTCTCCGTTCAGTGTAACCGCCCAGACGTGATTAATCAGGTACGCTCCGAGTGGTATGACGTCCGTTAGCACTCCAGTGGGGCCCAACGCGTCTCTGAAGTCTTCAACCCTGCAGGGTCTCGCTCGAACGTCTCCATGCAAACACACAGTATGTAAGGCAACGCATACTGTTGGCAAATGAGGCATAATCACTTGGTACTCGTCAGTTGACCTGTTACCGCGGCCCTCAAGGGCCGCTGAATCCACTCCGACGGAGCCCAGCATTCTGCGTTCGTTCACTACCGTGGCCGAAAGCAGAATGACTCTGCCACGCCACAACATGCATAAAAGGTTGGAAAATGACTATTTATCCGAAGAACGCGCCATTTGACTTCATGTTTACAAGTCGCACAATGAAGATTGACGTGATATTCCTTTCCCAATAACAATCGCATCTTGATTCGACAGTGACGAACACCTTCCGGGCACCGAACGACGTGCGGATATTAGCAAGAGCCTAAATTTTTTTGAAGCATCCGCATCTGCTCATTGAAAAATCTTAAATTGACTGGAGGAGCAGCCACAGATTGTCAGCTGTTGCTGCCGATAGTTTTAGGGGCGAAGCTCCTTATGGTGTGGCTTGTGCGTCCCTCGTAGTACGTAACCACCAGTGGCACATACCTGAAATAGCAGTCCCTACGATTTTGACCACCAAGGTGGTTCTGGTGAGAGATTTCTTCTGTGCGTTGTTGAACAATAAAAGATAGTGCTCAATGCACATGTTAATGGCTGCTAAGGGGGAATAAGAGACGGGAGCATTCGGCCTTTAGGTAACGCGCACGCTTCGATCTCCATTAGCAGCTATAGGCATGTATATTGAGCACGATCTGACAAGAAAGAATTGCTACATTATACTCGCTGGGTGTAACTTCCTTGGTTTTAGAAAGGTTTAGCGAGCGTTGGGCCGCATAGCCATGAATACAGTGAACTAGTGTATACCATGAACTCGAGGTGGTTAAAGGTGGGAAGTAAACCCGAAGCGCAAGCCGTAAGAAAGTGTGCATGTAAAGTCATTCTTACACTTCACAATTGTGCCTACTTGAAGTAAATATCGCTGGCAGCATGTGCACCGACGTGGCCGGCACAATAGGCCTCGTTGGGACGGGGCACTGGGTAAGGCTGCTCTCGAAGCAGCTGAGTTGCGATGCTTGAAGTTTCTGCATTTGAGCTTTGCAACATATCTAACTGTTACCTAAACTGTACCTGAAGTAAGTGGAAGGTCAATCAACGCCAGAAATGCCTTTTAGGAGTGGCGATGCTGAGCGACAGCTTTTTTCTGGCCTCCGCTGGCAGTGTACAGCGGGCGTGCCAGTGTACAGATACATGCAGTTATATCAATACCAACAAATAAAAAAACACCCTTAGAAACACCAATGGAAGCCACTGAAAACGTTTGCCATGGCGTCAGTTTATGAAGGCGTACGAAATCACCAACTGAAAATTACGAGTTGTTGCATATCAGTAAGAGAAGTACCGGCTAAGTGCAGCCGGCAGCTTTCGGTGACAGCCTGTGTAGCTGTTCAAGCGTCAGCGCTCCTTGTGCGAAAATCGACACAAGACAAAATACATAATTTAGGTTCAAGGATGTCTAAACTATACTTTATAGCTATTCTCACACTTTATAGTTGTGCGTATTTGAAGCAAGAAGCGCCGGTAACGTATAAATCAACGCGGCAGGAACGACAGGTTTAATGCTCGCTGGGCCATGCACTTTGGGTAAGACCGCCCTCGACGCGGTGAGATGGGATGGTTGAAGATTCTGCATCTTAGCTTCGGAACATTTCTAACTCTTACCTAAACTAAGTAGAAGGATAAACATGGCCAGACATACTGTTATGCGGTGTGGCGGAATCAAACGACAGCTTTTTTTTTCGCCTCCGCTGGGAAATCTCGCGAAGCGATCGAGAGAGCTCATTTACGTTTTGTCAACTTTGCGGCAAAAAAAATTTCCTGTTTCTGCTAGGAGTGGCATGCAGCTCCAGGCTTACAAACACTGTAACTTAGAATCGTTATAGCAATACACGAATCATGCGAATAAGACCAATATACGCGGGGATATATGCGAAAAAGGGGCGTTATAAATGCTGCGATACGTACGTGCGCCGCAAAAGTTACGTATCTTCGGTATTTGTTTTGGTAGCATCTCTACGTGCTGACGATTCAAGCATTTTATATTCAATGACACCGAAACATACCACGGCACATGTTACAATAAAATGCACGCTGCGTCGGTAGAAACAGTGCGTGCTCCAGTATTCACCAGCGCTTGCCAGTGAAAATTCCAGCGCTTCCAGCGCTTCGCAGTGCGCACCAGCATCACAGCGGTTGCACCCGCACGCATACCAGTGTGACACAGCTTTTTCGCAGTGCACTCAGTGAAGTGCCAGTGATTACAAGCGTGTACCAGTGCCTCCAGCGTGTACCAATGCCAAAAAAAAAACGCACCAGCATTACGCTGTTTTTGCAATAGGGAATTAAGGAAGACGCGCTTCCACGTAGGGCACGTTGTTAGCAACAAACTTGGGCAGTCCAATGCACCAACAATCCTAAAACTTCCCTTTTTAACAGTATTAGCGATCTCATTTTATAAGTAGCTGTGCCAGAAGATAATGCACAGCCGAATTCCATGATAGACCGCATGTACATTTTATGGATCATTACCAGTGTATTTTTTGCAACCCCGTTTTTTATTGCTGAGATTGCTGAGCTTGCGTTTTTTCATTGCTGAGATTATGCACGTCATCTTGGTGGACACACTGCCACTCGACGTTCGCCACCTTGCTTCAATGTCGACCACAAGCCCGAAGCCATATGACACCCTCGGCACTGCGCTGCTCGCCTGCTATGGCCTCATGCACCACCCGCTTCGAGAATCCCGCGACCTCGGGGTCGCCACTGCGTCGCAGCACGACGCAGTGGCGACGTACTGGCCCGCAACCGTCCATTGACCGTGACTTCACTGCCCTCGCTACGACTCCTCCTACCTCAGATCTGGTCCCAGGAACTTCCGATCCTGCACCTGACCACGATGAATAGGTAGACGACGCTCCCACTGCGACTGGTCTCACCACCGAGAGGTGCGTTCCCTTGGAGCTGGCGAACTCAGGTACGTCACGCGTGCCTGCCACCTGCACGCCTTCCTCGACCTTCTCCACCCCAGACAACTCAGGCAGGTCAGGCTCCATGACGGCAACCTCGCCGCGCGCCTTGGAGCCAGTCGCAAATACGGACATCGTCATGCCAGCTATTCGGCCCCCGATCGTGGAGTCATCACCGTCGACGATGTCCGAAGGTAACTCTCAATCGACCTAATGCACTATACTTCTTGCAAACAGCCACTACCATTTACCTAGACGTCTCCCGCAGTTGAAGTTCCTGCCCGCAACATGCTACGACCGAACTTCCGGGAGGCTGCTACAATCACCGAGGACTACGTGGTAGCTTGGTTAACAGCCGGACAGACCTCACGTTTTGTACCACCCACCAGGCTGCCCCGACGAGCACGGGCACGCCATTCAACCCTCAGGCGGAGGCCATGATGTCTGGGCTCCAAAACTATCCCCCAGAGTCTTTGACGCTGGACGGCCACCACCATACGCGTGCCTGCAACGCAGGTTCGTTGGTAACACGAGCGACGATGCCCATTCCTACTGCATGTATACCACCCATGGCAGCGCAAAGAATAAATCATCGCGTTTAACGTAAAACAGAACGACTTTTTCAGGCGTCCTGCTATGCAGCCAAGGCTTTCGATACAGTGCAAGCGCCTACTAGGTCTGCCCAACGCAATAGCCAACCACTTGCTGTGAGCATGACTACCTGTAGTGCACGCGGCGCCATTGTTCGTGCACGGTGTTTTTGCGTTAACCGACTTGACCACCGCTGCCGGCACGCCAGCCTTAACGAAACGTTGACGCCGGTGTACTATCGACGGCGACCCCCGCGCGTAGACGACCAGCCCATTACTCCTTGTCGACAGCCTGTTCGGTGGCCCCGCCGCGGCATTTGCACTTCAGTACTCGGTCGTTCTGGCTCCGCTTCGATGCATCGCACCTTATCGGCTTCATCACTGGCTCAGTTTTTCCGCCGCCTTTTCACGGCACCACCTCCAACCACTTTTGCCAGCAGCGATCATTTTCGACACGGGGTGTGCTCTTGAGTCATCCCACCAGTTCATCATGGGGCCCGCCTGTCTGTGACCACACGGTCTTCGAGTCTCCTTCGAGCTCTGCGCTTTTCCCAGTGTGACCCGCCATAGACACACTGGTTGCCGATTTAGTCCCTTCCCGTTGGCAACTTGGATTGCTCATGGACACTATGTTCTGGATCGGTGCATATTCGTATACACGCTCTCATTGTTTTCATTCCGGGTTTATTTTCGCGGGGGTGGGGGTAGTCTGTAGCGTCATCATAATCGCCATTCATCATCATCATCATTTCATAGCCACAGTGTTGCGCGTTTAGCGCGAGGAGAGAACGATTTCACACGCCCGACGTGTCAGACGCTGACAGCCACCGAGGCTCCTCTTCAGTCCCGACGAATAAAGCGGCGAGTTTCGCATGGCCCCGTCAGCCACATTTGACGTCGTCTCACTTCTCTCTCTACTCTCTCCACTACAGGTATGTAACCAGCTGCCGTACGTAAGCACAGGGGCCACCGACAAATCCGCGATGAGCACAGGGGTCACCGCGCACTCCGCGATCACCACCCAGGGTTTGTTTGGTTTCTAGGTCAGCAACTTTGCGGAATGCTCGCGCGTGCTCACAGAACTATCGTATCAACTCCACCGCGTGTCGTTGCTGAACTCCGGTTTCTCACCTGCCTTTTTCACCATCGCTGGCTGTTTCGGCAGTGCCGGGGATTCGCACATCGAGGACGACGTATTCCTGTGGTTTGAGACAATTACCTCCCTCCACAACCTCCTTGCTTGGCCTGAGTATGGCAAGTGGATATTTGCCATAGACCACCTTCGCGATGCTACCAAGGCATGACATACCTGGCAGCACCAAGCATCAGGCAGCGATCATGGAATGAATGGCATGCCAAGCTCACAAATACCTTTCGCCGTCTTTATATTCCTGCGATGCTATATCCTACGACACTCTACCACGGATGGGAGCTGTGATGCAAGCCACTTCGATGGCAAAGTTGTGCCCTGCAGCCCATGTGGAGAGAGCATCGAAGAGAGTTACGCTGTAAACAGTAACAATGGCCGCGAGCATTGTTGCTTACCAGAGACTTGCAATTGCATGATGTTGCCAACCACATGATCATCACCAGACAATACGACGCAATTCAAGCAAGAACAGTCACTGAGGCACACTACAAGACCAGCAGCGCGTGCAAACACCCATTTGCCAGCTTTTTTCTCGACCGACACATGGGACTTTATTGAAGGTCAGGAAGAGACGGTGGCTTCCATGACAGTGTTTAGAGACCCACCAGAGCCACCGACAATGCCGGAACTTCTTGACGTTCCATCGTCTATCCTGATGAAATCTGCACCGAAGCAACCTGTCATGACACTCGAGGCCCCACCCGAACCACCTCTAGAGCCGCTGGCCGCCTACAACGTTCAAAGTTAAGCGTCTCTAAGTGAAGCTAACACTACTTTAAATGTTGTCATCGAAGACCGGTCACTAGAGCTCAAGACCATGGATTGTTCAAGCCAAGCTGTGACATAAGCTCCTCAGACACGGGCAGATCTGGTATTTAAGGCATTATGACAGACGTAAATCTGACGTTGCAGCTAAAACCTGTCAATCAGTTCATGGCAGCTGCTGCACTCATCTCGACTAAACTTGGCATTTCACGGCCGCCAACGTTCTAGTGCTCAAAAATACTGACAGCACGTTCATCGTAGGCAATAAAAGGAGGCCCCTTCTCACACAGAATATTTTCTGCTACCCTCTAGATGCGCCTTCTGCACAGCAACGAGACCTGCAGCAGCAAGGAGGCATTCAGTGGCTGCAACCTGAGATTTTGACATTTGAGGCATCGGGTGGTGCAGAAGGGAGATCACTCATTTACAACCAAAACCGTCTGCCACAACACAGCCTAGGCCGATCACCTGAGGTACCGTTGACACTTAACCAAGCCGAGTAACTGTAAGGCCAAGGTCGACCAACACGCAACAGCAACTGGCGGCTTCCAGACGGAGTTTTGCAGCTATATAGCCTTTCAGGGTCGCAGCGTGGAAAGCGTAAGGAGCTTGAAGATCAGCACTGCTACACTGGCGTGAGATCGGCTAGTTTAAAGAAGGGGAAAACGAAGGCAGAAACAAGAACAGCCGGCCTAGCGTACGGGCGCTGTCTCTTACTTCTCGTTGGGAATATATATAGGTAGGTAGGTAATCAACTTTATATCAGATCCCACGAGCAGTCACTGGCCCGGGCTTGGCCTCCAGGAGCCATCGTTCGCGGAGCATCGTGCGATGTCCCAGATTTGGTCCACTTCAGATGGGCTGAGAAGGGTGGCTTGCCACCACTCAGCCAGTCGTCCTGGGGTACACTCACACTCGTCCGAGTAGGGGAGGCGAACAACGCAATCGCATCCCAAAGTATATGCGCCATGTCGGCTGTCTCATGCCCGCACCACGGACAGCCGAGTGTTGGGCGGAGCGAGAATAACAGTTTATGCAGGTGTCGGGGATTATCAAATGTGTCAGTCTGCAGACGCCTCAGATCAGACGCCTGAGACGTCTCTAGCTGCATGGGGGGTGGTGAGTAACGTCGTCGCGTTTTTATTTACACAATGATTAAGGATCTCGTGGAAGGTAACTATGATGGTCTTGCAGGCCTGTAAGGCATCGGGGTCTGTTATCGGCGTCGCAGAGGTATTAGGTCCTCCAACCTCGGTTGCGTCGCAATTGTCGATGTGTCGCACATCGGTGGACATTTCATCTGCGTCGCGGCAGGTTAGCAGTCTCGCAACCAAGTGGGCGCGCTCTTTGTGGTTCGACGGACGGTCAGATCTTTCGTCGCTGCCAAGCTCGCCCACGTGCTCGGGGAACCACTTGAGAGACTTGGCAGCAATCGTGCCAGACTTGAAATCTTCGGCTCTGGCGTTTAGCATGTGCACCGCCTCGACAGAGACTCATTCTTTTGTAAAGTTTCGGGCCACCACCTTGGCGTCACTCACGATAAGTGTGTCCTCGTTTCCACTATGAACTGTTGCGAGGGCTACAGCCATTTCATCTGCCGCCTCGGACGATGGCAGCCTCGCAGATCCCGTCACCCGAGTGCGTTCCCTCGTGTCAACCACCACCATGGAGAATGCAGGTGTCGATTGGTGCCATTGTTGCTCTCGCTCGTTCAACTGCTGTCCTCGTTCTGGCAAGGGGTGTCTAGCAGCGTCGACAAAGACGACAACCTCTCGGCTGCCGTGTCCTTTGAGGATTGCCTCCACTCTAAATCTACGCCTTTCGGCATCGTGAACTGGGTGCATGTTTCTGGGCATAATCTTTGTGAGTATAGCTTTCCTGACTGCTGGCAATAGCGCGTCCTTCAGTCCCCGCATCCTGTGGTAACGAATCTCGAATAAGTCGAGGATGGTTCTTCCGGTCTTTTAGCCCGACAGTCTCTCGAGCTGCGTGGTTCTCTGAGCCTCGATCATTTGGGCGAGCGTGTTGTGAACGCCCTGCTGAAAGAGCCTATAATTGGCCGTGAAGTCAGGTACGCTTGATTCAGTTTTGTAAGCCTTGCGGATGATCGTGTCTGGCTTGTTGCTATCGCTTCTACTCTAATTGACGTAAGCAGTAACGTACGTGATGTGGCTTGAAACATATACGCCTTAAAGCATACCCCTCACTGCATTGTGCTCTTTCATTCCTTTCCTCTTGTTCGTGATTCTTCGTATAATGCTCGTGGCGTGGCAGCTGCCACTTTCTTCTGCAGCTGCGTGACCAGCTCGGAATAGGCACTGTGATCCTCCAGCCAAAGGCAGAGCACTCGATCTTGTGTCGTGTGACACACACCCCCGTCCAAGGGGCGTATATATATATATATATATATATATATATATATATATATATATATATATATATATATATATATATATATATATATATAGGTATGGCATATGGCACAACGGGAGCGTTGTCAACAAGAATAAATATATTTGTTTCCCATCAGTTTCGGGAGCGGTCCTCCCTTCATCAGGGGATTAGTTATACTGAGATGAACTTCCAAACTTCGTTGCTGCCGCGTCCCTCTCGCCTTGAAAGATGTTTGCGAGAGTGAGAGGGAACTAAAAAAGGAAAGAAAGAGAGAAAAAAAGAAAATATGTGGAAAGAAAAAAGACGAAAACAAAAACAAAAAAGAAAAAGAAAGAAAAGAAAGAAAGTAAAAAAGAACCACTGTCAACACTGAGAACAAAACCAACTGTCCGTGCACGTCCACGTTCGGTTTTTATCACGTGCTGTTCAGTTCTCGACGTGTGTCGGGTCACCCAAGATTGTCGGCGCGGTGGCGGGAGGGCTACGTGACGGCGTGCGTAAAGAAAAGGTTTCCCCTTATCAATCTTTGTCACCAATTTCCTCCTGGCTTACTTCTCGGAGGCAGAAGAGATTTCCGGGGTCCTCGTTGATGCCGGCTACTAATGTTGGAAACTTGAAAATAAAGTATGCCTCACGCTGTTCGCGCTCGTGCCTGTTTGCGAAACCGGACTGCAAAAGAGTTACGCTGATATTTTCAAAACTGTGGTTTGGCAGGCGCAGATGTTTAGATAAAGGTAGCATCGGCAGTGAAGTGGCATGGTACCGGTGATTATTGAAGCGCAGCCGAAATGGCGTGTCCGTTTGGCCGATATAATCTTGTCCACAGATGTTGCAATGTAGCATGTATATTACGTTACTGGAGTCACAATTAAGGCTTTCAGTTATGCAGAATTTGAAATCCGAGAAGTTCGCTTTAGATTCACGTGTTGGGACCATCTGTGGGCATACCTTGCATCGAGCTTTTCCGCAGGGATGGTACCGTGATTGAATTTGGGGGGGTGTTTATTTTTGCTCTGACAAGAATGTCGTTGAGATTTTTATCCCTGCGGTACACCACGTGAGGTGGCTTCGCGAAAATAGAAGTTAGTCATTTGCTTTGCCTGATTATGTTGAAATGGCGGGAACGTATGTTGTTGATTTGTGGCGCTGATGAGGAGTAAGTTAGTACAAGGTTCACTTGGGAAGTCGTTTTAGATACTCTGTTTGGTCCCTTAATTATATCATTCCTGTTCACGTTGCGAGCACGTAGTATGGCATCGTCAATATTGTCTTCCGGATAATTTTGTTTCAATAAGGAATGCTTTAGGTGTTCCGCGTGTCTGTCAAATTCCCGCATATCGGTGCATGTTCTTCGGTACCGGTATGCCTGAGAATATGGAATACCCGTTTTGCAATGCTTTGGGTGGCTGCTGTTGAAATGTAGGTACATTTGACGGTCTGTAGGCTTTTTGTAAAGGCTTGTTGACAAGCGGTAATTTTTGACCGTGACAGTGACGTCCAAAAAGTTAATGCTAGTTTTGGAAATTTCGTGCGTGAATTTAATTGATGGGTGGCACTTGTTAAAATCCTCTATGAAGCGGAAAAGACTTCCCTCATCATGGTTCCATATCATAAAAATATCGTCTAAGTATCTTCTGTAGTAGAAAGGATTTATGGTGCGTCCCTCAATGAATGGGATTTCAAGTGAAGCCATAAAGGTGCTCGCGAAATTTGGGGCCATTTGTGTGCCCATTGCAGGGCCACTTACTCGAAGGAAATGCTTGCCATTGAACTCTAAATGCTTATAATTTAGTACAAGTTCAAGAAGTGTAAACAGTACCTCGCCACTTACACTAGTTGATGAGTCAGATTTTACATATTCAGAAGCCATAGCCGCTATTCCGTCATGGTGGGGTATGTTGGTGTACAGTGTGCAGACGTCCATGGTCACCAGAAAACTGCCGCCTGGAATGTCGAGACTTGAAGTTTCGCAGATGAAGTGGTTTGTGTCCTTTAGGTATTAGGGAAAATTTGGGGGGATGTTTTTATTAAGGAATTGATGAATTCTGATATATTTTCTGTTGATGTGCTGTTACTGGATACTATCGGACGTCCCGGATTGCCTGCCTTGTGTATTTTGGGGAGCAAATAGAATCGACCGGGAACAGAATGGGCCGGTAACATTGCTTTTAACATTTTGCTGGTAATTTTCTCGTCCCGGTGAAGATTGTTTAGGGTTACTTTTATATCCCTTTCAAATTCGGGAGTCGGGTCCATTGGAAGTTCTTTGTAGAATTTTGTGTCTGATAGTTGTCGTTCCCCTTCCTTTAAGTAGCCCGACGTGTTTAGAATTACTATGCAGCCCCCTTTATCAGCCGGTTTGATGGTAATTCCAGTGTTTTTTCGTAGTTCATCGAGTGCCCTTCGTTCTGACTTTGATATGTTGTTTCGAAATGGCCGATTTTTTTCATACGCTCTGATGATATCTTTTTGAACTTCTGATGTATACATATCGAGGTGTTTCTCCCTCTGCTCACCTGCACACCATAATTTGTCACCACAAATCAATCTATTCTCGTCCCTACAGTCCTCGCGATCGTGAAAGTATTCACGGAGGCGGAGATTAAGCGCAAAGTTATCGAGGTCTTGGTACAGTTCAAATTCATTGAATCTACCGGATGATGGACAAAAGGTTAAGCTTCTCGACAAAAGTTGAAGCTGAGCGGGTGTGAGTGTTGTGTTTGACAGATTGAGTACACTTTTCTCATAAATTTTCGGCTGCTCCTGGCTATCACGTGGCATGGGAGCGTCAGCGTCATATTCGAGAGCAAGGATGTTTCGATTAGGATTGCACTGCAGTTTCGAGTTCCCATTTTTCTCCTTAAAGTTAGGTTGTGGTACGGGTGGTCTCTGGCGTTCTTGTACGGCCTCATTCCTATTTCCTGTTGCAGAGCAGTGGAGCTTCTGCAGTGGAGACTCTGCTTAAAATCGACAAAAAGAAAAGTGCAGGACCTGACGGAATACCAAATGAATTTTTATATAGGTACGCAGTTTGGGTCTCGAAGTACTTGACAATTATTTTCCAGTCCTCCGTAAGTAGTGGTTGCTTTCCCATTGCTTGGAAGGTTGGTAAGGTCATACCGATACACAAAGGTGGTACTACTAACGACTGCAAAAATTTCCGTCCCATCTCACTCACAAGCACTTGTTCAAAGATTCTCGAGCATATTGTCTCCAAACACCTTTTGGCTTATCTAGATGTTCACAACCTATTATACTCACAGCAACATGGATTTCAAAAAGGCCTATCTACTATTACTCAGCTTGTTGAACTTGTTCATAATCTCTCCTCTGAAATTAACTCACAAGGTCAGGTTGACATGATACTCTTAGATTTTGCAAAAGCTTTTGATAAGGTGTCCCATGCTAAACTGTTGTTAAAAATAAGCACTATCTTTAAAAACCCAAACCTAAAACAGTGGTTTTCCTCCTCTTTCTCCAACCGCAAGCAGTAAGTTCAAGTCAGCACGAAAAAATCTGTCCTTGCCAATGTTATTTCTGGAGTTCCCCAAGGCAGTGCCTTGGGCCCACTACTGTTTTTGATTTTGTCAACGATTTACCTAAAGATATTACGGTCCCCATAAGGTTTTTTGCAGACGATTGCGTAATGCATAAAACAGTCAGGTCTCCTACCGATCAATCAGAACTAAGTCTAAACCTCCAAAAAATACAAAACTGGTGCATCATTTGGCAGATGGATATAAACGCCGCAGAAACAGTAACGATGACCGTAACTAGGAAAAAACGCATTCTAAATACGACTTACTCTATAAACGCTCATGAGGTTGGCAGAGTAGAACAACACAAATATTTGGGTTTATTATTAACTTCCGATCTACGATGGAATTTGCATGTAGACTCCGTTTGTGCTAAGGCTAACAAAGCGTTGTGGAGATTTCGG
The DNA here is from genome assembly GCF_043290135.1 of Rhipicephalus microplus. NCBI lineage: Eukaryota > Metazoa > Arthropoda > Arachnida > Ixodida > Ixodidae > Rhipicephalus > Rhipicephalus microplus. The sequence goes on along the minus strand of NC_134700.1, from coordinate 76,883,949 downwards.
AGAAATCGGCACCATGCTAGCCCGGAAATCAAATGCTTGGCTTACAAGGCTCTCGTACGGCCAATTATGGAGTACGCAAAGGTGGTATGGGATCCGTACACAACAAGTAATCGCACTAAGCTAGATAGAATACAGAGATTGGCGTCAAGTTTCATATATAACAAATACCAGCGCTGCCACTCCCCAACTCAGCTTTGCAAGCTGGCCCACCTTGAACCACTAGAACAAAGGACAGAGTATGAAAGACTTAAATTACTCTTTTTAATCAATTAAGAACAAGTAAAAATAGACAAATCGAAGTATATGTATATAAAAACTGGCGAAACGTCAAGGCACCAGCGTAACATGTGCATCCCCCCCTCCCAGATCACACAACGATTGTTTTAAGTTCAGTTTCTTTCCGCGGGTGATCAGTGAGAGGAACAGGCTGCGGAATTCCACAGTCTTATCGGAATGTGTCCCTTCTTTCTTGAAGGGCCTAAAGGATGTCGTGTATAAAGATGTATAGTTTATATTTTGCTTATTCTAGGTCCTCAAGAGCACAGTGCTTTGGCTATTTCTTGTCATTCATGGTTATGTATATTAGAAGTTGTATAGAGAGTACCTATTTTTTTATGTATATTGGTTTTTTTCCACCCCTGTTATAGCCCAAATGGGGCTGACAGTATAATAAAATGAAATGAAATGAAAGTCAGAACGAAGGCCACTTGATGAGCTACGAAAAAACACTGGAATCACCATCAAACCGGCTGATAAAGGGGGCTGCATAGTAATTCTAAATACGTCGGACTACTTGAGTGAAGGGGAACGACAACTATCAGACACAAAACTCCACAAAGAACTTCCAACGGACCCGACTCACGAATTTCAAAGGGAGATAAAAGTTACCCTAAACAATCTCCGCAAGGACGAGAAAATTACCGGCAAAATGTTAAAAGCAACGTTACCGGCCCATTCTGTTCGCGGTCGATTCTATTTGCTCCCCAAAATACACAAGGCAGGCAATCCGGGACGTCCGATAGTATCCAGTAACAGCACATCAACCGAAAATATATCAGAATTCATCGATTACTTAATAAAAAACATCCCCTCAAATTTTCCCTATTACCCAAAGGACACAAACCACTTCATCTGCGAAACTTCATGTCTCGACATCCCAGGCGGCAGTTTTCTGGTGACAATTGACGTCTGCTCACTGTACATCAACATACCCCACCATGACGGAATAGCAGCTATGGTTTCTGAATATGTAAAATCTGACTCATTAACGAGTGTAAGTGGCGAGGTAGTGTTTACACTTCTTGAACTTGCACTAAATTATAACCATTTAGATTTCAATGGCAAGCATCTCCTTCAGGTCAGTGGCCCTGCAATGGGCACGAAAATGGCCCCAAACTTCGTGAGCACCTTTATGGCTTCACTTGAAATCCCATTCATTGAGGGACGCACCTTGAAACCTTTCTACTACAGAAGATACTTATACGATATTTTTATGATATGGAGCCATGATGAGGGAAGTCTTTTCCGCTTCATAGAGGATTTTAACAAGGTCCACCCGTCAATTAAATTCACGCACAAAATTTCCAAAACTAGCCTTAACTTTTTGGCCGTCACTGTCATGGTCAAAAATGACCGCTTGTCAACAAACCTTTACAAAAAGCCTACAGACCGTCAAATGTACCTACATTTCAACAGCAGCCACCCAAAGCATTGAAAAACGGGTATTCCATATTCTCAGGCCTACCGGTACCGAAGAATATGCACCGATATGCGGGAATTTGACAGACACGTGGAACACCTAAAGCATTCCTTATTGAAACAAAATTATCCGGAAGGCATTATTGATGATGCCATACTACGTGCTCGCAACGTGAACAGGAATGATATAATCAAGGGACCAAACAGAGTATCTAAAACGACTTCCCAAACGAACCATGTACTAACTTACTCCTCATCAGCGCCATGAATCAACAACATACTTTCCCGCCATTTCAACATAATCAGGCAAAGCAAACGACTAACTTCTATTTTCGCGAAGCCACCTCACGTGGTGTACCACAGGGATAAAAATCTGAAGGACATTCTTGTCAGAGCAAAAACAAACACCCCCAAAATTTAATCAGGGTGCCATCCCTGCGGAAACGCTCGATGCAAGGTATGCCCACAGATGGTCACAACACGTGAAACCAAAGCGAACTTCTCAGATTTCAAATTCTGCATAACTGAAAGCCTTAATTGTGACTCCAGTAACGTAATATACATGCTACATTGCAACATCTGCGGACAAGAATATATCGGCCAAACAGACACGCCATTTCGGCTGTGGTTCAATAATCACCGCTACCACGCCACTTCACTGCCGAAGCTACCTTTATCTAGACATCTGCGCCTGCCAAACCACAGTTTTGAAAATATCAGCGTAACTCTTTTGCAGTCCGGTTTCTCAAACAGGCGCGAGCGCAAACAGGGTGAGGCATATTTTATTTTCAAATTTCGAACATTAGTAGCCGGCATCAATGAGGACCCCGGAAAACTCTTCTGCCTCCGTGAAGTAAGCCAGGAAGAAATTGGTGACGAAGATTGATAGCTGGATAGCATGCTTGTTTTTTCTGACTGACTCATACGTGTGCACTGTCCTTCGTTGTTTATTGTTTTTCTTTTTTCCTTTTTTTCACATGCACATATAAAGTGTTTATGGTCGCCTACAACTTGATGACCATTGAAGGGAAACGGACGAAGATTAAAGGTAAAGAGGCAACGGACCCATTAAGGGGAAACCCTTTCTTTACGCACGCCGTCACGGACCCCTCCCGCCACCGCGGCGACAATCTTGGGTGGCCCGACACGCGTCGAGAACTGAACAGCACGTGATAAAAACTGGATGTGGACATACAGGGACAGTTGGTTTCGTTCTCAGTGTTGAGAATAGTTCTTTTTTACTGTCTTTCTTTTATTTCTTTTCTTTTTTCTTTTTTTTCTTTTCGTGCTTTTTCTTCCCCTTTTTTTCTTTTTCTTTTCCTTTTTTATTCCCTCTCACTCTCGCAATTATCTTTCAAGGCGAGAGGGACGTGGCAGCAACGACGTTTGGAAGTTCATGTCAGTATAACTCATCCCCTGATGAAGGGGGGACCCCTCTTGAAACTGTTGGAAAATAAATATATTTATCCTTGTTGACAACGCTCCCATTGTGCCATATCCCATATATATATATATATTATGTCCACTGCAGGACAAAGGCCTCTCCCAGTTTCCGCCAGTTAACCCGGTCCTGTGCTTGCTGCTGCCAATTTATACCCGCAAACTTCTTAATCTCATCTTCCCAGCTAACCTTCTACCTCCCCCTAACCCGCTTCCCTTCTCTGGGAATCCAGTTAGTTACCCTTAATGACCAGCGGTTATCCTGTCTACGCGCTACATGCCCGGCCCATGTCCATTACTTCTTGATTTCAACTATGATATCCTTAACCCCTGTTTGAACCCTAATCTACTCTGCTCTCTTCTTGTCTCTTAAGGTTACACCTACCGTTTTTTTTCCATTGCTCGCTGCGTCGTCCTCAATTTAAGCTGAACCCTTTTTGTAAGTCTCCAGGTTTCTGCTCCGTAGCTAAGTACCGGCAAGATACAGCTGTTATATACCTTCTTCTTGAGGGATAGTGGCAATCTACCTGTCATAATTTGAGAGTGCTTGCCGAATGTGCTCCACCCCATTCTTATTCTTCTAGTTATTTCAATCTCGTGGTTAGGCTCTGCGGTTATTACCTGCCCTAAGTAAACATAGTCTTTTACAACTTCAAGTGCACTATTACCTATCTCGAAGCGCTGCTCCTTTCCGAGGCTGTTGTACATTACTTTCGTTTTTTGCAGATTAATTTTAAGACCAACCTTTCTGCTCTCCTTCTCTAACTCCGTAATCATGAGTTGCAATTCGTCCCCTGAGTTACTCAGCAATGCAATGTCATCGGCGAAGCGCAGGTTACTAAGGTATTCTCCATTAACTCTTATCCCTAACTGTTCCCATTCTTGGCTTCTGAAAACCTTCTGTAAGCACGCGGTAAATAGCATTGGGGAGATTATGTCCCCCTGCCTTACACCATTCTTGATTGGTATTCTGTTGCTTTCTTTATGAAGCACTATGGTAGTAGTTGATCCCCTGTAGATTATTTCCAGAATGTTTATATATACTTCATCTACGCCCTGATTCCGCAGTGTCTGCATGACGGCTGATATTTCTACTGAATCAAACGCCTTCTCCTAATCTATGAAGGCTTTGTATAGTGGTTGGTTATACTCTGAGCATTTCTCTATTACCTGATTGATAGTATGAATGTGGTCAATTGTTGAGTAGCTTGTTCGAAATCCTGCTTGTTCCTTTGGTTGATTGAATTCGAATGTTTTCTTTACTCTGTTAGCAATTACCTTTGCAAATAGCTTGTACACTACAGAGAGCAAGCTGATCGGCCTGTAATTCTTCAAGTCCTGTCATCTCTTTTCTTATGTATTAAGATGATGTTAGGGTTCTTCCAAGACTCTGGTACCCTTCCCGTCAGGAGACACCTCGTAAACAGGGTGGCTAGTTTTTCTAACACAATCTGTCCTCCATCTTTCAGCAGATCTGATGTTACCTGATCCTCACCAGCAGCTTTGCCTCTTTGCATGCTCTCCAAAGCTTTTCTGACTTCTTCTCTCATTACTGGTGGGGTGTCATCTGGGTTACTGCTAGTTCTTATAGTATTAAGGTCGTGGTTTTTTCGGCTACTGTACAGATCTCTGTAAAACTCCTCCGCTATTTTAACTATCGTATCCATATTGGTAGTTATTTTGCCTTCTTCGTCCCCTGGTGCATACATCCGACTTTTGTCTATCCCAAGTTTTCTCTTCACTGCTTTGACGCTTCCTCCGTTTTTCTGAGCGTGTTCAATTCTCCCCATGTTATACCTTCTTACATCGCATACTTTACGTTTATTAATCAACTTCGAAAGCTCTGCCAGTTCTATTTTGTCTGTGGTACTTGACACTATCTTGATTTGACGCTTCCTAATTAGGTTCTTCGTTTCCTGGGAAAGCTTGCCAGTGTCCTGTCTAACTACCCTGCCTCCAACTTCCACTGCACATTCCGTAATGATACTCGTCAGATTATCATTCATTGTATCTACGCTAAGGTCGGTTTCCTCACTAAGAGCCGAGTACCTGTTCAGCAGCGACACTCTGAATTCCTGTTTTTTCCCTCTCAGTGCTAGCTCATTGATTGGCTTCTTGCGTATCAGTTTCTGTCGTTTCTTCTTCAAGTCTAGGGGAATTCGAGACCATACCATTCTATGGTCACTGCATCGTACCTTGCCAAACACTTCCACATCCTGCACGATTCCTGGGTGTGCAGTCATTATAAAGTCTATTTCGTTCTTATTTTCGCCATTACGGCTCCTCCATGTCCACTTGCGGTTTTCTCGTTTTCGGTAGAAGGCATTCCAAATCCGCAAGTTATTGCGTTCTGCGAATTCTACTAGTAGCTCTCCTCTGGCGTTTCTAGTGCCGATGCCATAATTCCCTACTGCCTGGTGTCCAGGCTGCTTCTTCCTTACCTTTGCATAAAAGTCGCCCATCACTATAGTATACTGTGTTTTTACTTTACTCACTGCCGATTCCACGTCTTCATAGAAGCTTTCGACTGAGGCGTCATCATGGCTGGATGTAGGCGCGTAAGCCTGTACTACTTTCATCTTGTATCTTTTATTCAGTTTAATTACAATACCTACCACCCTTTCATTATAGCTATAGTGTTCCTCCATGTTGCCAGCTATGTTTCTGCTAATTAGGAACCCCACTCCCAGTTCTCATCTGTCTGCCAAGCCCCGATAGCAAAGGACGTGCCCAGTCTGTAGCACAGTATAGGCCTCATCTGTTCTCCTAACTTCACTGAGCCCTACTGTATCCCATTTAACACCCTCTAGCTCCTCGAATAATACAGCTACACTTCCCTCACTAGATAAGGTTCTAGCGTTAAACGTTGCCAAGTTCAGGTTCCAATAGCGGCCTGTCGGGATCCAGAGATTCTTAGCACCCTCTGCTGCGTTGCTGATCTGACCACCGCCGTGGTCAGTTGCTTCGCAGCTGCTGGTGACTGAGGGCCGTGAGTTATTTGACGTATGCATGTGAGAGGTAGTGGCCAGATACTGCACCAGGGTGGCCAATCCTTCTCTGGTGAGGGAGTGCGTTCCCGGTGGTAGTTACCGGTGAGGCCGCACCCCAGGCCTCTTAATGCAGTTCCATCAACACGCGGATTTTTTTTAATCCGGTTGGGAACTGCGCGGCACCGGGATTTGAACCACGGACCTTTTGCATGCGAGGCGGATGCTCTAAACACTACGCCATTGCCGCACCCGGATTGTTATTTTCTGAATGTAGGTTTCCGCGGTGTATCAGTCAAGTTTGCGGTTATATTTATAAAAAAATGTTTTAATGAAATGAGATTTCTGCTGATTACCACCTTAATTAAGGGCCAAGAGAGTACGGAGTTGGGCCTCCGATTAGCCTAAGGGGTGCTGTTTATTAATATATTAAGCGGACAAAATTTAAATTTGTATGTGAGGTGATGTTACCAAATTAATCTTTTTTAGCAATTAGGCTTAATTTTGGTCACGAAAAAGTTCCGGTACTATTACTCCTGTCCTGATGAAACCTGAGCGGCGACAGGTCTACAACTAGGGCTTTGCCCTGTATGAGTTAGAAGTTACCGGTAGGTTATTAGCAAAGTTAAAAGCGATCGAAAGAAAAAATAAACACGTGGTTCAAGACTTTGATCTGACTGGCGTACCTTTCTCCCGAGCAGTGAGCCACCCTCCTCCTCTGAGCGAGGGCGAGGGAAGACCCGGGCGCCACACGTTTATTAGCGGTTCTCGTTATATTCTTTCTAACTCTGTATCTTCCGGTTGCCTTAAGCTATCAAAATTATTTTTACACGCAAAAAACCGGACTGTTGTGTTCTGAAAGAAGATATTAGCTATTTTCGGTGGCGTTTGTAGCTCCTATTGAAAATTGTTTTAATGAAATGAGCTCTTTGCTGATTACCACCTAAATTAAGGGCCTAGAGTGTATGGAATTGGGCCACCTGGTAGCCTATGGGGTGCGGTTTATTGTTATATTAAGCGGACAAAATTTAAATGCGTTTGCGAGGTGATATTACCTATTTAATCTTTTCAGTGATTAGGCTTAATTTTGATTGCAAAATAACTCTGGAACTAATTAACCTAGCCTGATCAAACTTCAGTAGCGTCAGGAGTACCCTAAGGACTTTCAACTTTATAAGTAAGAAGTTTCCCGGTAGAATAATAACGAAGCTACAAGCGATCGTAAAAAACACGTGGTCCGGTTGTTGTTGTTTTCACAGATTCACACTGTTTTCCGCTCCTAAAATTTAAAATTTTCGTTTATAATAGCAGTATTTGTAGCGGTTGAACTCCTTGTATCTTCACAAATAAATAGACACCACTCTGACCCTCCTAGAACCAAAATTGCTAAAGTTATAGGTAGATATGTGCTGTGCAGAGCTCACTTACCCGTGCTGCTGACGCGACCGCTCCCGTTTCCCGTACTATAAATATATATATATATATATATATCTATATATATATATATATATATATATATATATATATATATATATATATATATATATATATATATACACATATATATATATATATATATATATATATATAATATATATATATATATATATATATATATATGTATATATATATATATAAGTGTGTGTGACGTATGAAGCGATGGTTGGTAGAAGCCGATTAAGAGGAAGTGCTTGATGGAATAAACATGGCGTATGAGCCAGGCCCCGTCTCCCATTCATCATAGCGTCACACGAGTCGGCAGGATGAAGACCTGCCAGCCCCTTCAACAGTCTTTCATCATCTACGCAGTCCTCTGCATGACACTCTGAGCATACATGGACTACCGTACAAGCGCCTAGCATTACGCATCGACCAGCATCTTTTCAGAAGCATCTACTGACCTTCCCATCTCCAAGTACACCGGAGCAGCGGACGATTGACCCTACGCTACCGCTGCATCTTGGTCGGAACGGGAGATGGTTACGAACTTCAGCGACTACGTCACCGGTGAGGCCTTTAAATTTTACCTCACCCACATATTCGACAACGGCAAGTCTTGGCAAAAGATAAAAGAAGAAATGATCGTCTGGTTTCAAGAATATAATGAAGATTCGATTATAACACACGCTCTCAGTGCATTCGAACTCAGTCATAGCAGTCATAAGCAGCCTTCACACATTCGAGCACAGATCATGAATTTACTATTACCGTCAGGTGAAGTTAGCTACATGCTCATGGAAAGACCACGCTGACATTTTTCTAACCTTCTACCTGGTTCCTCATCCGCACAAATATCGCCAATGCTTAACTCTCTGCTGTATAAAAGAATTGAATCCACTATTGATGACTCAGATGCATTGAACACTTCGTGCCGCATGCGTACTTTTCAAACTGACTTGGTATTCAGCTGAGCAGTTCCACAAAGACAGAAGCATTCACAATCAGCATGTTGTGAAAAAAAGTATTTTGCAGAAGCGTCTGGTGTTCATCAATCCCAAGATCTAAGCGACGTGAATGCAGTGCACAACTTCACTGCCAACACTGAAAACAAAAGCGTAAGTGTGACTTTTGATAAGACAAGTACCCTTCAGGCAACGGCCAACAATGAGCGGTTTATGACTACAGAAGATTCAAGTGCGCGAAACTCCTCACATTGTCTTGCGCCAGAAACAGCTGCATTGGTTGGCGTCGTAGAAGCCTGCGGAGGGCTTGCTAAGAATCCGGGCACAGCACGATCACTGTCACACCACAAGCAAGTCGACAAAACCAATAAACTACAACGTCAACGTATTCTTCAGCATTGTCAACGACGAAAGAAAACTTCATCGAAACCACTCTTAAGGCTCAAAGAACAATGCGAAAAGGCCCATCGTCATGGACACATTCTCCACCAGAGATTCAAAATGCGCCCTTGATAAAAAAAAATGCGACATCGCTATAGAAAAAATCTCCAAAAGCCACAAAAGCACCCCTTGTACTCGGCAGGAAAACAGGCAGCGCCCAATCAACCACGTTTAACGCGCACGCAAGCTGCCTGCACGGCCTGTGTATCACACACGACGAGACATCCGATGCCTACAATATCGGAACTGTCAATTCTGCAAGACGCTGGAACCTCGTTCGTTCTTCACGAGAATGCCAGCTGTGATTACCCCTATCTCTACGTCCAAAGCATTTTTGTGTTATCCAGGACGAAACCACCAGCCTCGCCCACCAGAACTCCTGCGTTAACCGGACCGCTGCACTCTCCCCTGCAGTCTTTGAAAGTTTACGAAACTCCCCTGGAGCATAGAACCAATTGTAATATTTGACATTTGTGACTTTTTAACCTATCCTTGTTTACTTCTTCTTGTTTATAATCCATGCCTTCTTTCGGGGGAAGGGGGAATCGTGAGACGTATGAAGCGATGGTTGGTAGAGGCCGATGAAGAAGTGCTTGATGGAATAAACATGGCGTATGAGCCAGGCCACGTCTCCCATTCATCATAGCGTCACACACACACACACACTCGCACACACACACACACACACACACACACACACACACACACACACACACACACACACACACACACACACACACACACACACACACACACACATATATATATATATATATATATATATATATATATATATATATATATATATATATATATTGTCACGCAGTTTATTTACATACAGACCCACTAGAAGGCCGAGGAACGCCAGCAGAGCGAGGAACGCCAACAGGCCGAAAATACAAAACAAACGCAAGGTCGGGTCGCGCGTGTGCACCAACGCTGTGGCTTGCCGTTTCATGCTACTTCGTCGTCGTTCAACCTGGCAACTTAAGGCGTAGTCACTATAGCGGGGTCGTAATACGGCTTCAGGCGACTCACATGCACAATTTCTCGGCCACGACGGCGTAAGTCATGAGACTGTGTCAAAGGCTCAATCTCATAATTGACTGGTGACGTACGGGCGAGAATGTGGTAGGGCCCGTGGTATCGTGCCAGTAATTTCGACGAAAGACCAGGAGTGCTCGGTGGAATCCAGAGCCAAACGAGAGCACCAGTCGTGAAAGCAGAGGGATGTCGGTCGGTGTCATGCTATAGCTTCTGGTGGCCTTGGTCCTCGGTTGTCAGTAAACGGGCCAATTGTCTGCAATCTTCTGCGTACCTGGCAACATCAGAAGTTGCAGTGCACTCAGAGGAGTCGGGCGTGTATGGGAGGATAGTGTCCAGCGTGCACGATGGTTCGCGTCCGTACAACAGAAAGAAAGGGGAGAACGCAGTTGTCGCGTGCGTAGCGGTGTTATACGCATACGTGAAGAATGGAAGGACAGTGTTTCAGAAGGGCCAGAGAGACCGCAGAACCGATACGTCTTCGGTTTATTGTTGACAGAACAGGAAAAAAATAATGCAGAGCGTCACCCTGGCTACTTCTTCTTCCTCGCCTCCGAGCTCCATCTTCAATCTGTTTTCTACATCTTCCCGCCAGCCAGATTCAACCGAAGCAACCTTCGAGCGAATACAACAATTAAATCAGCCTCTTGACTAATTTTCCTTCAGGTGTACGAAGCAAGCTTGTTCTCACTAGTCCATCCTTGCCTGGGAAAATCTTTTCGACCTTGCAGAGTTTCCAGTGAGTTCTTTTTTGCACTTCTCCATGCAGAAGTACATCTCCTTCTTGTACACTTGTGTGACGCTCTGTTTTTCTGCTGGCACACTTAAGCTCCCTCAGGCACTCCTTTTTCCATCTGGTCCACCATGTTATCATTGCCCGTTTTCTTGCACTCCAGTAATTCAGCAAACTGTATTCTCCGAGTCTGTTTTCTTCCTGTTTGTTCATTGCTTTCCTGCATCCTATAACGTCCGCCGGTGTGATGGGTTGTGGCTCGTTAGGATCGTCATACACCTAAGTAAGAGGCCGGTTGTTAAGTACTGCTTCTGCTTCAACAACCACAGTCCGTAGTTCTTCTTCATCCAAAAGTCGAGCACCTATAGTTTTTGCCATAGATGTCTTGAAGCCTCTGATCAGTCTTTCATAAAATCCTCCCCACCATGGAGCTAACTCTACAATAAACTTCCATTTTATTTTCAGGTTACTGGTATACTGTTGAACCCTTTCATCTTCCATCTTTAATATCTTGTTCATCTCTTTCTCAGATTTCTTGAATGCTCTTGCATTATCACTGTAAATAGTTGTAAACAATCCTCTTCTAGCTACGAATCTTCGGAATGCTTGTATAAACGCTTCTGATGACATCCTCTTGACCAACTCCAGTTGTTTGCATCTTGTTACTGCACACGTAAATATCACAATTTGAAACTTTGTAACTTTTTCACCTTTCTCCTCTCAAGCATTTAGCGGTCCAGCAAAGTCTATACCAACTGTGTTGAATGGCCTCGTCTGTGTTATCCTGTCAGCTGGTAGTGGTGGAATTTCTTGTGCCATTGGTCTAGAATTGAATCTCCTACATGTGATGCATTTCTTTATCACATATTTCACCATCTGTTGGGCACGCACAATCCAAAACTTCGTTCTTAGACGTGTCAATGTTGCCGCAATGCCACCATGCATTGTTACTTGATGCGCGTTCACAACTAGGAGTTCCGAAAAGGGACTTTCTCTTGGTAAATTAATAGGATGCTTCTCATCAAAGCTCAAATCACTCTACTGAAGCCTCCCTTTTACTCTTAGGACACTTTGATCATCTTCGAAGATGTTCGTGCCATACAGATTCATGTTGTCATATATTCGTGTCACTGCATTTTGTAGAGTTTTCTGCTCCTGCTTTATCAGCACAAACTCTGCCTTATCCAATTCTTCTTCTGTCAGCGAACCTGTTTTCCTTTCTTTTCGTCGGTTTCCTATATAACGCATCACCACGCGGTAACTCGTAACGCTTTCTTGTATGATCCAACCCTGCTCACATCAATTATCTTTTCTTCACTCGTGGTGGTAGTTAAGCTTGTCACGGTCTTTTCTTCGTCTTTGTTGTAATCACTGTCCGATTCTTGCGTGATGTCATAATCAGGCCTTTGTTTTTCATTCTTGATCCACGTGGGGCCTTTCCACCATAATTGACTGTTGGTCACCTGGATAAGCCTCTTCTTTGCAATGGTGTTATTGTCGTCCAATGTCACGTTTTCCTTCCATGGTAGCCGTACTTGGTATCTTCCTGCCTTGAACTCCATTGTTTGTCGGACGTACTCCAGCTCATGTTCATCACTCATCTTTGTTGCTGGTTCTTCCTTGATGCCCATCTTTTCCAAGTCACAGAATCGCTGCAGTTCATCCACAGTCGTGTCCGACTTGGCACTGACCTTGAGTACCATAACCGTCGATGATTTCATCGGCAAACAATAAAGTCCTACAGGACCTTGGACCGTCCATCCCAATATTGTTTCTATTGCCATTACTTTTGGATGGATCTCGAGAATGCGACCAGTGACTACGGTCCAGAAATAATCTGCTCCAATTATTATAAAGTTTCCATAATTTTTCTTTCTTTGTCCGTCTTCTCATTGTCATCAGCTAAAAAAATTCCCATCGATCTTGCTCTTTCGTGTATTGTCAACGGTGGCGATGGTAGCACGTCACAGGATATAACTTCTATCTCTAGTGCCTCAATCGTGACTGGCTCCGATGTGGGATCCTTCCTCGCGCTGACCTCGACGACTTTCATGTCTAGTTCTATCTCTCCTCCTCCAAATGATCCCACGGTAATTATTTCGTATCTTTTTACCTTGCACGCTAGTTTTCTTGACAAACTTTTGAGGATGAATGTCCTCTGGCTCCCATTGTCCAGCAGAACCCGTGCGTAGCCCCCGCTGTCTTCTTTCTCCATCCACAAAAAGGCTGTCTGCAGTAGTATGCACTTGTGTTCACCAGACTGCTGTGCGTGCATGTTGCAGGACTTGCTGGTGTCTAACCGGTCAGGTTGCACGCTTTTACGCATTTGCTTAACATCATTACCGCTTTGCTGCTGTGCTGACTTTCCTGGAGGCGTACGTGGTCGACACATGGATGTCGCGTGCCTTCCCTTGCATGTTTTGCAGCGTACATTAGCGCGGCATATCTTCACCGTGTGGTGAGGTCTGGTGCATCTGAAGCACCTTCGTTCCCGTTGCAAGGCTTCTTTCTTCTAATGCTTCTGCTATCTTCCGTGTAGTGTCCAGTCATCTCACAGAAGATGCATTTTTTCATCAAGGTGCTTTGAAGCGCAGATGTTCTAGTCCGCCTCATACTGTGCGGTGACTGGGTAACGTCGTATTTTTCCTCTCGAGTTTCTTCTCTGCTGCGTGTGTATATCTTTAAAAACTCCATAGTTTCTTTCAAACTGCTCGTGCTGTCTCTTGACGCTGAGTCCGATTCCGGCGTTGCTGGTCTGTTGTCACCTTTCTTTATCTCCTTCATCTTCATCTCAATCCTCATATCCACCGGTAGCGCAGATTTTACAACAGGAGCTATCACTGTGGCGTAACTACCCATTTCCACTCCTAATGACTGCAATGCTCGTGTGTTCACTTGCGACTTTTGGAAGAGTTTCTTCAACCCATCTACATCTTTAGTACTCTTCACTGCTTTCAAATTGGCAAGCTCTTTTATGTAGGTCTCTCTCAAATTATCTTCTCGTTCGAAGGTTTTTTTCAGAAGAGCGACTGCATGCTCGTAATTCTGATCAGAAAACTGCAAATCTTCTATGAGGGACGCAGCCTCTCCGCTCAGAGACGCCAGAAGTTAATTAAATTTTGGATTCTTCGGCATGTTCGCTCTGTTATGCACCGATGTCTCGAACTGATGCAAAAACCTTGGCCATGCTGTTTTTTTTTCCATCAAACTTGATCATCTCAAGACGTGGCAACTTAACAAGCTCTTGCGTCTCCGAGATTTGGTTAGTACCTTGCACTGACATCACCTGTTCTGTGACAACTCTCGTAGTCAGTTGCGTCGCTTGTTCTAACTTGCGTAATTGCTCTTCTATTTTTGTCGTTGCAGCGACGATTTTCATCTCATAATGCAAAACTCTTTCAAATTCTGCCTCGGCGTCGTCTTCTTCAATGAACGGTTCTATCTGTTCGTTAACTTAGCGTCTGTGACACACTCTTCGTCTGGTTCAGAAGCGTCCTAAGTTGCGCTCGATCGGCGTCTTCATCGATTTCGCTCGTAAGCGTCGTCACATTTGCTCGAAGCGTCTTCCGCTTCTTCGATAGGACCTCTTTATTTATGCCTAAATCGTGTTGAAAGAGCTCTTGCCTTTTTATGTGCGTCTCCAACAGTCTACGGTCGTGGTCCTTCTCTCGACGCTTCGTCCTTGAGCCAGACGCCGCTGCTTCGTTCTTCAACCCGTTGTTGCGAATGGGGTTGAAGTCTGTGCGTCTGTCTTCAGATCACTCCTGGTCACGGCATCATGTTTCAGAAGGACCAGAGAAACCGCAGAACCGATACGTCTTCAGTTTATTGTTGACAGAACAGGAAAAAAAACTATGCAGAGCGTAACCCTGGCTACTTCTTCTTCCTCGCCTCCGAGCTCCATCTTCAATCTGTTTTCTACAGACAGGGTCCCAATTGGTCTGGTCTGAAGCTGTGTACATCGTCAACATATCACCGAGAGTGCGAATAAATCGTTCTGTGAGGCCATTCGTCTGCAGGTGATAAGCTGTCGTCATGCGATGAATCATGTTGCACTGAGCAAGCAACGCTTGAATGGCGTCAAACAAGAAAACATGCCCCCGGTCGCTCAAAAGTTCGTGGGGAGCACCATGGCGATAAACAAAGATGCGCAAGATGAGAAACGCAACTTCCCTCGCGGTTGCTGCGGGTAGTGCTGCCGTCTGCGCGTAACGCGTGAGGTGGTCCACGCCGACAGTTATCCACCTATTTCCAGAAGACGACGTGGGAAGTGGTCCGTACAAATCGATACCGACGCAGTCAAACGGACGCGCTGGACAAGGCAGAGGCTGAAGTGTACCGGCAGGGCGTTGAGGTGGGACTTTACGTCGCTGGCATGCAGTACAAGCACGTAAGTACTTGCGGACAAATGTGTACATGCCGCGCCACTAGTAACGCTGTCGTAGACGGCTGTACGTTTTGAGAGCGCCAGCGTGAGCGCTTTGCGGGTTGTTGTGGAAAGCAGTACCGATTTCCGAGCGCATGTGGTTGGGTATCACTAACAGCCACCTCCGACCTTCAGACGTGTAATTCCGCCGACAGAGTAGGTCGTCTCGAATAGCGAAATGTGTGGCCTGACGGCGGTTAGTCCGTGAGACCAAATTAGCTAACGGATCAGTCAGAAAGGCGAGGAATTGGGAAGTCCACACATCTTTGCGTTGTTCCGATGCCATGTCTGTGAAGTCTATTGGTGTTATGACAGCTGAAGAAGGTGACGAGGAGGTTGGGTCGGCCGGTAGCGGCGAGCGGGATAGCGCATCAGCGTCGGAGTGCTGGCGGCCGGATCGGTAAACAAGAGGAATGTCCTATTCCTGTAGGCGAAGCGCCCAACGACCAAGGCGCCCCGACGGGTCTTTGAGCGATGATAGCCAGCATAGAGCGTGGTGGACCGTGACGACTTCGAAAGGGCGGCCATAAAGGTATGAGCGGAACTTCGTCAAAGCCCAGACAATTGCGAGGCACTCTGTCTCCGTGACGGAATAATTACACTCAGCTTTCTTGAGGGTTCGACTCGCGTAAGCAACCACGTATTCTTGGTACCGTGGTTTTCGTTGAGCCAATACAGCACCAAGACTAACACCACTGGCGTCGGTGTGGACCTCCGTAGGCGCATCGGGGTCTAAATGACGTAGTATTGGAGGTGATAATAATAACCGGCGAAGCGCGGTGAAGGATTTGTCGCACTCTTTTGACCAAGCAGAAATGCCTTTGGAAGTTGTCAACAGGTTGGTAAGAGGCGCGATGATGGAAGAGAAGTTGCGCACAAATCGACGAAAGTATGAGCACAGGCCGATAAAACTTCGAAGCGTCTTGATGGAATTGGGCTTCGGATAGTCGGCCACGGCGCGGAGTTTAGCCGGACCTGGGAGAACACCCTCTTTGCAGACGACGGGACCCAGTATAGTAAGCTGACGTGCGGCAAAATGGCACTTCTTTATGTTAAGTTGAAGGCCAGCAGAGGTGAGACACGTGAGAATAGCACGAAGACGAACAAGGTCAGTCGAAAATTCGCGAGAAAAAACGACGATGTCGTATAGGTAGCAAAGGCACGTGTTCCACTTGTAGCCGCGAAGGATGGTGTCCATCATCCGTTCGAAGGTAGGTGGGGCGTTGCAGAGTCCAAATGGCATGACGTTAAACTCATACAGCCAATCAGGTGTTACAAATGCAGTCTTCAATCGGTCAGAATCGGCCATTGGAACTTGCCAATATCCAGAGCTCAAATCTAAAGAGGAGAAATATTCTGCACCTTGCAAGCAATCGAGAGCATCGTCGATGCGTGGCAATGGGTACACATCCTTCCGAGTTATCCTAATGAGCCGGCGGTAGTCAACACAGAATCGGATAGACCCATCCTTTTTGCGCACAAATACAAGAGGGGACGACTAAGGGCTCTGCGATGGCTGGATTACACCACGCTTGAGCATATCGTCGACTTGTTTGTTGATAATACGGCGCTCTTCCGCTGAAACTCGATATGGTCGTTGGCGTAAGGGAGCATGAGTACCGGTGTCAATGTGGTGCGTGATGTTCGCTGTGCGACCCAAAGATGGCTGAGCGCAATCGAAGGCAGAACAGAACTTTCAAAGAAGGGACAAGAGTTCGCGTCTTTGTGTCCGCGATAGCAAAGCGGCAAGAGAGGGCTGAAATGAGTCTGGCGCGGGCAGTGTGGCCACAGGTGGCGTCATAGCATTGAGCTGTAGTTCTGTTCTGTTCGGGCTGTCACGGTGGATGGACGTGTTTTTTGAGCGCTCCGGATCGACTGCGCAGATAAGTGTTTCTGCATGTTTTGAGCTTGTCTTTCTAATTATAAGGCAGCGGTTGAAATCTTCGTAGCACTAATTTCATGGTATGGCTTTTTCGGGGGCCAGTCACCAGGTATTTATTAGTTAGGGCGGGTATGTGTTTTTGAATTTTTTTTGTTTTTTTTGCCACACCGTGGGGGAGGTGCGCGTACATTGAACACGCAAAATTTTTTAGTAGAGCTTAGACTTTCTTTTTTTTCGTAGTGCACGGCTCGAGTTTAGTAATTATCGAGTATAGAGACAATTTGTGTCAGAAAGACATGGTTAAAAAGACTGTAAAGTGTTCAGGATGTGGAGTGGGTTTGAAAGTGGACTCAAGCGTAGAAGCGGATGGAGAAGAGGCTGACGCGAAGTGTAGGCAATGTGAGGTCGAGGAAAAAATGGAGAAAATGACGGTTGCCCAAAGTGAACTGCTGGTGAGAATCGATGAGCTCGAGACTGCGTTGGCGACAGAGCAAGAGAAAACGAGGGCAATGGGAGAAAGACTGAAGTCCACCGAGGAAGCACTAGCGAAGCTGAACAAAGAAGCGGCCTACGGAGAGAACAGTAGAGAACCGGCAACCAGAACGGTGGAGAAGGAAGAACAAGCAAGTTTGGAAAAAACAGGTTTAGCCGGTTCAACTGTCGCAAGGCCCAGCTTCAGCGAGGTAGTGGTGGGGCTGGGAGGGGAAAAAGCAGCCGGCGTCACAGGTGCAAGTAGCCCCCAGGTACAGGACGCTCCAGCTGAAAAGTCACAGCATGTGATAATAGCCAGGGACTCGAATTTAAATCGATGCACAGAAGCAATCAAAGAGAGGGTAAAAGGTGACAAGAGGGTGGCAGTAGGGGCGTTCCCAGGACGCAAGCTTGAAGCAGTCATGAGGCAAGCGAGCGCAAAACTCAAAACTACAGCTGATAGACGAAAACTCATGATAATTTCAGGTGGTTTAAACGATGTCTTAAATGAAGATACAGCAGGGCTAGCAGCCACACTGGCGAAAGGCGTCGATGACATGCGCGCCACTTCTCCTAAGGTACAGGTAGTGATATGCACAATACCGGAGGTACCGGTGCATGATAGCAACCTGCAAAGGGCGGTTGTCAACGCAAACCAAGAGATATGGCGGATGAGTCAAGAGAAAGAATTTGAGGTGGTGGAAATAAACAGAGAGGTGTATAGGTGGGGTGGTTTTCAACGAGACAGAATTCACTTCGATGGGCGACTAGGTCATGAGGTGGGTTGGCGACTTGCAGGACGCGCAGTAGCTTTTTAGGGGGGCAAGCGAGCCCTTCGGGGTGCAGCATAGCTAGTAACGAGGAAAACAACCAGGGAGACTCTTCGACAGGTGTTATGGACAGATACGATTCCAAAGTGGCACCAATGTCTAAGATAGGTAGAGTCCGGGGCATAAATAGACGAAGCCACGAGCACCGAGCGTATTCAGACATAGGGTATATTAACATGCAGGGTGGTAGGAACAGGCTGAAGTGGGAAGAGATAGAAGAACAGCTAAGGGAAAAGAGGCCGATGGTATACGGTTTTGGAGAAACATATCTCAGGGACATGGAACAACCTCCGAACAATCCGGACTACGCGTGGGAATATTGTAATAGAACAGAAGGCAGCAGAAAGGGGGGTGGTATTGGGGCATTCATTCATAAAAGTACAGACTGTCAAAGGGTCAAGAAGGAGTGCAAAGAACATTTATGGCTAAAAGGGAAAGTGGCAGGTCAAATGACACTCCTTGGTTTCGTGTACTTGTGGACGGGAGCAAAGGCAAGAGAGGAAAACCAGGCAACGGTAGAGTGTATATCAAAGGACATTCTGGAGTTAGGAAGAGAGTGCGAGATAATTATACTGAGAGACTTGAATGCGCACATAGAAGATATAGATGGTATACCGACCCGACAGGCAAAATGATCATAGATATGTGTGAAAGGCTTGATTTGATCATTTGCAACAGTACCGAGAAGTGTGAAGGGCAAATAACATGGGAGGTAGGAAGGCTGCAGTCGACGATAGATTATGCACTGATGTCACATAGGATGTATGATAAGCTCAAGGGAATGCACATAGATAAAGGATGCTCCAGAAGTCTGGGTAGTGATCACAAACGTATCAAGCTAAGTTTTGGAAGAGCAGTGAAAGTGGGAAGGAGACAAGATGAGCAACTACAGGAAAATTTTTATTCAGAAAGGCAAATTGAAATAGCCACTAAACAAATTGAGAAAGTAATCACGGAGGATAATAAGACAGTGTGGACATACATGAATCTAATTAGACTCTTTGAGCTAGAGCTTGCTAAGACGCGTAACAAGTCACCCCGGAAAAGAAGACACAAACCCAAAAGTTGGTGGGATGTGGAAGTTAAAAGAGCCATAGCAAAACGTCAGGAAGCCTCTAGGGAACACAGACATGCAAAGCAGCGGGGTGAACCGACAGATGATGTTGAAAGAAAATGGGAAACCTTTCTAAGCTGTAGAAGGGCTGCATCCGTTCTGATCAATGAAAATATTAGAAGAAAGGGAGCTCAGTGGCTGGCAGAAGTACATAAAAAAGATAGAAAGGCAGCTGCGAAATTTTGGAACCATCTAAACTCCCTAAGAAATGAGACGAGCCTAGAGCAGAGTTTTATAACTACAGCCCAAGGTGCCAGGCTAGAAGGGGACGAAGCTATTGAATATATAAGAGCAAGGGTGACAGAAAAATTTCAACAAAAAAGTACTTTATGCACCACAATAGACAAGGACGAATCAAGACGTGCAAAGGCTTCATTTTCACGAGAGTGGGAAAGGGCTGAGAAAATGGTTCCTGGTAGTGCATCAACAGGCCCAGATGGCATTCCAATTAGGCTGATAAAGACATTAGGTCCGAAGTTTAAGCAGGCTTTGAGAGAGGCAGTGAGCAAAATAATAATCGATGGTGAAGTTCCCGATGGATGGAAACTTAGCAGGATGAGCATGATCTCTAAAGGAAAGGGGGATAAAGCTGACATAAACAACACCTGTCCTATAACCGTGACATCAGTAGTCCACAGGCTGGCGATGCAGATTATAAAGGAAAGACTGCAGGCATGGATAGAAGATGAGGGGGTGCTGGGGGAACTGCAGAATGGGTTTGGGAAACACAGGAGGTTGGAAGACAATCTGTTCTCACTGACGCAGTGCATTGAAATAGCAGAAAAGGAACAAAGGCCCCTGGGGCTAGCATTCTTGGATATCAAGGGAGCGTACGATAGCGTGGTTCAAGAGGAATTGCGGGGAATACTGGACACACTAGGCGTGGAACATGTAGTCACTAATCTAAAAAAGGGTATCTATAAAGGTAACAAGGTAGTTATAAAGTGGGAAAAACAGGTATCCAAGCCTGCAGAGGTAAAACGAGGGCTTAGGCAGGGGTGCCTCTTGTCACCATTATTATTCATGATGTACCTACAAGGATTAGAGGCAAAATTACAGGGAAGTGGGCTAGGCTTCAACATCTGTTTAGTCAAACAAGGAAAACTTATTGATCAGGCACTACCAGCATTAATGTACGCAGATGATATAGTGCTATTGGCCAACAACAAGGAAGATTTGCAGAGATCGATGGACATCTGCGGTAATGAGGGAGATAGGTTAGATTTTAGATTCAGTAAGGAAAAATCAGCAGTCATGATTTTCAATGACAACGAAGGTAGTGAGCTTAGGATACAGGACGTCACGCTAGAGATAACAAATAAATACAAATATGTGGGCGTATGAATAAGCAATGGGACCGAGTACCTGAGGAAACACGAAATATACGTGGCGACTAAAGGTAACAGGAATGCAGCAGTGATGAAAAATAAGGCACTGTGGAATTACAATAGGTATGATGTTTTGAGAGGAATATGGAAAGAGGTCATGGTTCCTGTGCGGACGTTCGGCAATGCGGTCTTGTGCATGAGATCAGAAGTTCATGCAAGAATTGAAATAAGGCAACGTGGAATAGATAGGCTTGCTTTAGGAGCTAACGGGAATACACCAAATCAGGGAGTACAAGGTGATATGAGATGGACATCATTTGAGGGCAGGAAAGCTAGCAGCAAGATAAAATTTGAGAAGCGATTGAGAGAATTGGGGGAGGAGCGTTGGGCTAGGAAGGTTTTCAGCTACTTGTATATGAAGAATGTCGGAGAAAGCGAACCAGGAAGTTGACTGGTAAATACTTAGAAAACAGCAGGTGGTCAAACCAAAAAGAACTATCGGTTAAGAAGAAAGTGAAGGAAATGGAGACTCACATGTGGAAAAAGGGCATGATTAAGAAGTCCGCACTAGAGATCTATCGAACTTTTAAGCAGGAAATTGCCAAGGAAAGGATCTATGATAATACTCGGGGTAGTTCTCTACTGTTTGAGGCAAGGACGGGACTTCTGCGAACCAAGACATATCGGGCCAAAACGAAGGGGTAGACACAGTATGCAGTGCGTGTGGAGAGGAAGAAGAAACTGCCGAACACTTGATAATGTTCTGTAAAGGGCTTCACCCTGTAGTTCAGGATGATGGCGCAGCGTTCTTCAAGGCACTGGGGTTTAGGGACCGGGAGGGCAAAATAGACTTTAAGCAAGTAGACTTAACTAGAAGGAGGTTATCTGATTGGTGGCTAAAGTCAAGGCACGAGTGAAAATTTAACTCTTCACTGCAAAGTACGAATCCTCAAACTCACTGTTTGAGGAAAAAATAAATAAATATAGTTTTGAGTTCATTAAGTCTTACGGCTTGGTGGCACTAGCCACCGCCCGATCTTCACCTGGACGAGAAAATTACCGGCAAAATTTTAAAAGCAACGTTACCGGCCAATTCTGTTCGCGGTCGATTCTATTTGCTCCACAAAATACACAAGGCAGGCAATCCGGGGCGTCCGTAGTATCCAGTAACAGCACATCAACCGAAAATATATCAGAATTCATCAATTCCTTAATAAAAAACATCCCCTCGAATTTTCCCTATTACCTAAAGGACACAAACCACTTCATCTGCGAAACTTCAAGTCTCGACATCCCAAACGGCAGTTTTCTGGTGACAATGGACGTCGGCTCACTGTACATCAACATACCCCACCATGACGGAATAGCGGCTATGGTTTCTGAATATGTAAAATCTGACTCATTAACGAGTGTAAGTGGCGAGGTAGTGTTTACACTTCTTGAACTTGCACTAAATTATAACCATTTAGAGTTCAATGGCAAGCATCTCCTTCAGGTCAGTGGCCCTGCAATGGGCACGAAAATGGCCCCAAACTTCGCGAGCACCTTTATGGCTTCACTTGAAATCCCATTCATTGAGGGACGCACCTTGAAACCTTTCTACTACAGAAGATACTTATACGATATTTTTATGATATGGAGCCATGATGAGGGAAGTCTTTTCCGCTTCAAGAAATTTTTAACAAGGTCCACCCGTCAATTAAATTCACGCACAAAATTTCCAAAACTAGCATGAACTTTTTGGCCGTCACTGTCACGGTCAAAAATGACCGCTTGTCAACAAACCTTTACAAAAAGCCTACAGACCGTCAAATGTACCTACATTTCAACAGCAGCCACCCAAAGCATTGCAAAATGGGTATTCCATATTCTCAGGCCTACCGGTACCGAAGAATATGCAACGATATGCGGGAATTTGACAGACACGCGGAACACCTAAAGCATTCCTTATTGAAACAACATTATCCGGAAGACATTATTGATGATGCCATACTACGTGCTCGCAACGTGAACAGGAATGATATAACCAAGGGACCGAACAGAGTATCTAAAACGACTTCCCAAACGAACCGTGTACTAACTTACTCCTCATCAGCGCCATGAATCAACAACATACTTTCCCGCCATTTCAACATAATCAGGCAAAGCAAACGACTAACTTCTATTTTCGCAAAGCCACCTCACGTGGTGTACCACAAGGATAAAAATCTGAAGGACATTCTTGTCAGAGCAAAAACAAACACCCCCGAAATTCAATCAGGGTGCCATCCCTGCGAAAAAGCTCGATGCAAGGTATGCCCACAGATGGTCACAACACGTGAAACCAAAGCGAACTTCACGGATTTCAAATTCTGCATAACTGAAAGCCTTAATTGTGACTCCAGTAACGTAATATACATGCTACATTGCAACATCTGCGGACAAGAATATATCGGCCAAACAGACACGCCATTTCGGCTGTGGTTCAATAATCACCGCTACCACGCCACTTCACTGCCGAAGCTACCTTTATCTAGACATCTGCGCCTGCCAAACCACAGTTTTGAAAATATCAGCGTAACTCTTTTGCAGTCCGGTTTCTCCAACAGGCGCGAGCGCGAACAGGGTGAGGCATATTTTATTTTCAAATTTCGAATATTAGTAGCCGGCATCAACGAGGACCCCGGAAAACTCTTCTGCCTCCGTGAAGTAAGCCAGGAGGAAATTGGTGACAAAGATTGATAGCTGGATACCATGCTTGTTTTTTCTGACTGACTCATACGTGTGCACTGTCCTTCCTTGTTTTTTGTTTTTCTTTTTTTCCTTTTTTTTCACATGCACATACAAAGTGTTTATGGTCGCCTACCACTTGATGACCATTGAAGGGACACGGACGAAGATTAAAGGTAAAGAGGCAACGGACCCATTAAGGGGAAACCCTTTCTTTACGCACGCCGTCACGGACCCTTCCCGCCACCGCGGCGACAATCTTGGGTGGCCCGACACGCGTCGAGAACTGAACAGCACGTGATAAAAACTGGATGTGGACATACACGGACAGTTGGTTTCGTTCTCAGTGTTGAGAGTAGTTCTTTTTTACTGTCTTTCTTTTATTTCTTTTCCTTTTTTCTTTTTTTCGTCCTTTTTCTTCCCCTTTTTTCTTTTTTTCTTTTTCTTTTCCTTTTTTATTCCCTCTCACTCTCGCAATTATCTTTCAAGGCGAGAGGGACGCGGCAGCAACGACGTTTGGAAGTTCATGTCAGTATAACTCATCCCCTGATGAAGGGGGGACCCCTCCCGAAACTGTTGGAAAATAAATATATTTATCCTTGTTGACAACGCTCCCATTGTGCCATATCCCATATATATATATATTACTTCCACTGCAGGACAAAGGCCTCTCCCATGTTCCGCCAGTTAACCCGGTCCTGTGCTTGCTGCTGCCAATTTATACCCGCAAACTTCTTAATCTCACCTGCCCACCTAACCTTATACCTCCCCCTAACCCGCTTCCCTTCTCTGGGAATCCAGTTAGTTACCCTTAATGACCAGCGGTTATCCTGTCTACGCGCTACATGCCCGGCCCATGTCCATTACTTCTTCTTGATTTCAACTATGATATCCTTAACCCCCGTTTGTCCCCTAATCTACTCTGCTCTCTTCTTGTCTCTTAAGGTTACACCTACCGTTTTTTTCCATTGCTCGCTGCGTCGTCCTCAATTTAAGCTGAACCCTTTTTGTAAGTCTCCAGGTTTCTGCTCCGTGGCTAAGTACCGGCAAGATACAGCTGTTATATACCTTCTTCTTGAGGGATAGTTGCAATCTACCTGTCATAATTTGAGAGTGCTTGCCGAATGTGCTCCACCCCATTCTTATTCTTCTAGTTATTTCAATCTCGTGGTTAGGCTCTGCGGTTATTACCTGCCCTAAGTAGACATAGTCTTTTACAACTTCAAGTGCACTATTACCTATCTCGAAGCGCTGCTCCTTTCCGAGGCTGTTGTACATTACTTTCGTTTTTTGCAGATTAATTTTAAGACCAACCTTTCTGCTCTCCTTCTCTAACTCCGTAATCATGAGTTGCAATGCGTCCCCTGAGTTACTCAGCAATGCAATGTCATCGGCGAAACGCAGGTTACTAAGGTATTCTCCATTAACTCTTATCCTTAACTGTTCCCATTCTTGGCTTCTGAAAACCTCCTGTAAGCACGCGGTAAATAGCATTGGGGAGATTATGTCCCCCTGCCTTACACCATTCTTGATTGGTATTCTGTTGCTTTCTTTCTGAAGCACTATGGTAGCAGTTGATCCTGTGTAGATTATTTCCAGAATGTTTATATATACTTCATCTACGCCCTGATTCCGCAGTGTCTGCATGACGGCTGATATTTCTACTGAATCAAACGCCTTCTCCTAATCTATGAAGGCTTTGTATAGTGGTTGGTTATACTCTGAGCATTTCTCTATTACCTGATTGATAGTATGAATGTGGTCAATTGTTGAGTAGCCTGTTCGAAATCCTGATTGTTCCTTTGGTTGATTGAATTCGAATGTTTTCTTTACTCTGTTAGCAATTACCTTTGCAAATAGCTTGTACACTACAGAGAGCAAGCTGATCGGCCTGTAATTCTTCAAGTCCTGTCATCTCTTTTCTTATGTATTAAGATGATGTTAGGGTTCTTCCAAGACTCTGGTACCCTTCCCGTCAGGAGACACCTCGTAAACAGGGTGGCTAGTTTTTCTAACAATCTGTCCTCCATCTTTCAGCAGATCTGATGTTACCTGATCCTCACCAGCAGCTTTGCCTTTTTGCATGCTCTCCAAAGCTTTTCTGACTTCTTCTCTTAATACTGGTGTCATCTGGGTTACTGCTAGTTCTTATAGTATTAAGGTCGTGGTTTTTTCGGCTACTGTACAGATCTCTGTAAAACTCCTCCACTATTTTAACTATCCTATCCATATTGGTAGTTATTTTGCCTTCTTTGTCCCTTAGTGCATACATCCGACTTTTGCCTATCCCAAGTTTCCTCTTCACTGCTTTGACGCTTCCTCCGTTTTTCTGAGCGTGTTCAATTCTCCCCATGTTATACCTTCTTACATCGCACACTTTACGTCTAATAATCAACTTCGAAAGCTCTGCCAGTTCTATTTTGTCTGTGGTACTTGACACTATCATGATTTGACGCTTCTTAATTAGGTTCTTCGTTTCCTGGGAAAGCTTGCCAGTGTCCTGTCTAACTACGCTGCCTCCAACTTCCACTGCACATTCCGTAATGATACTCGTCAGATTATCATTCATTGTACCTACGCTAAGGTCGGTTTCCTCACTAAGAGCCGAGTACCTGTTCTGCAGTGACACTCTGAATTCCTGTTTTTTCCCTCTCAGTGCTAGCTCATTGATTGGCTTCTTGCGTATCAGTTTCTGTCGTTTCTTCTTCAAGTCTAGGGGAATTCGAGACCATACCATTCAATGGTCACTGCATTGTACCTTGCCAAACACTTCCACATCCTGCACGATTCCTGGGTGTGCAGTCATTATAAAGTCTGTTTCGTACTTATTTTCTCCATTAGGGCTCCTCCATGCCCACTTGCGGTTTTCTCGTTTTCGGTAGAAGGCATTCAAAATCCGCAAATTATTGCGTTCTGCGAATTCTACTAGTAGCTCTCCTCTGGCGTTTCTAGTGCCGATGCCATAATTCCCTACTGCCTGGTCTCCAGCCTGCTTCTTCCTTACCTTTGCATAAAAGTCGCCCATCACTATAGTATACTGTGTGTTTACTTTACTCATTGCCGATTCCACGTCTTCATAGAAGCTTTCGACTGAGGCGTCATCATGGCTGGATGTAGGCGCGTAAGCCTGTACTACTTTCATTTTGTATCTTTTATTCAGTTTAATTACAATACCTACCACCCTTTCATTATAGCTATAGTGTTCCTCCATGTTGCCAGCTATGTTTCTGCTAATTAGGAACCCCACTCCCAGTTCTCATCTGTCTGCCAAGCCCCGATAGCAAAGGACGTGCCCAGTCTGTAGCACAGTATAGGCCTCATCTGTTCTCCTAACTTCACTGAGCCCTACTGTATCCCATTTAACACCCTCTAGCTCCTCGAATAGTACAGCTACACTTCCCTCACTAGCTAAGGTTCTAGCGTTAAACGTTGTCAAGTTAAGGTTCCAATAGCGGCCTGTCGGGATCCAGAGATTCTTAGCACCCTTTGCTGCGTTGCAGATCTGACCGCCGCCGTGGTCAGTTGCTTCGCAGCTGCTGGGGACTGAGGGCCGTGAGTTATTTGACGTATGCATGTGGGAGGTATTGGCCAGATACTGCCCCAGGGTGGCCAATCCTTCTCTGGTGAGGGAGTGCGTTCTCGGCGGTAGTTACCGGTGAGGCCGCACCCCAGGCCTCTTATGCAGTTCCATCAACACGCGGATTTTTTTTTTAATCCGGTTGGGAACTGCGCGGCACCGGGATTTGAACCACGGGCCCTTTGCATGCGAGGCGGATGCTCTAACCACTACGCCATCGCCGCACCCGGATTGTTATGCTCTAAATGTAGGTTTCAACGGTGTATCAGTCAAGTTTGTGGTTATTTTTATAAAAAAATGTTTTAATGAAATGAGATTTCTGCTGATTAGCCCCTTAATTAAGGGCCTAGAGAGTACGGAGTTGGGCCTCCGATTAGCCTATGGGGTGCTTTTTTTTAATATATTAAGCGGACAAAATTTAAATTTGTAAGTGAGGTGATGTTACCAAATTATTCTTTTTAGTGATTAGGCTTAATTTTGGTCACGAAATAGTTCCGGTACTATTACTCCTGTCCTGATGAAACCTGAGCGGCGACAGGTCTACAACTAGGGCTTTGCACTGTATGAGTGAGAAGTTACCGGTAGGTTATTAGCAAAGTTAAAAGCGATCGAAAGAAAAAATAAACACGTGGATCAAGGCTTTGATCTGACTGGCGTACGTTTCTCCCGAGCAGTGAGCCACCCTCCTCCTCTGAGCGAGGGCGAGGGAAGACCCGGGCGCCACACGTTTATTAGCGGTTCTCGTTATATTCTTTCTAACTCTGTATCTTCCGGTTACCTTAAGCTATCAAAATTATTTTTACACGGAAAAAACCGGACTCTTGTGTTCTAAAAGAAGATATTAGCTATTTTCGGTGGCGTTTGTAGCTCTTTTTGAAAATTGTTTTAATGAAATGAGGTTTTTGCTGATTACCACCTTAACTAAGGGCCTAGAGTGTATGGAATTGGACCACCTGGTAGCCTATGGGGTGCGGTTTATTGTTATATTAAGCGGACAAAATTTAAATGCGTTTGCGAGGTGATATTACCTATTTATTCTTTTTAGTGATTAGGCTTAATTTTGATTGCGAAATAACTCTGGAACTAAGTAACCTAGCCTGATCAAACTTCAGTAGCGTGAGGTGTAACCTAAGGACTTTCAACTTTATAAGTAAAAAGTTTCCCCGTAGAATAATAACGAAGCTACAAGCAATCGTAAAAAACACGTGGTCCGGCTGTTGTTGTTTTCACAGATTCACACTGTTTGCCGCTTCTAAAATTTAAAATTTTCGTTTATAATAGCAGTATTTGTAGCGGTTGAACTCCTTGTATCTTCACAAATAAATAGACACCACTCTGACCCTCCTAGAATCAAAATTGCTAAAGTTATAGGTAGATATGTGCAGAGCTCACTTACCCATGCTGCTGGCGCGACCGCTCCCGTTTCCCGTCCTATATATATATATATATATATATATATATATATATATATATATATATATATATATATATATATATATATATATATATATATATATATATATATATATATATAAAGTGTGTGTGACGTATGAAGCGATGGTTGGTAGAAGCCGATTAAGAGGAAGTGCTTGATGGAATAAACATGGCGTATGAGCCAGGCCACGTCTCTCATTCATCATAGCGTCACACGAGTCGACAGGAGGAAGACCTGCCAGCCCCTTCAACAGTCGTTCATCATCTACGCAGTCCTGTGCATGACACTCTGAGCATACATGGACTACCGTACAAGCGCCTAGCATTACGCATCGACCAGCATCATGTCAGAAGCACCTACTGACCTTCCCATCTCCAAGTACACCGGAGCAGCAGACGATTGACCCTACGCTACCGCTGCACCTTGGTCGGAACGGGAGATGGTTACGAACTTCAGCGACTACGTCACCGGTGAGGCCTTTAAATTTTACCTCACCCACATATTCGACAACGACGAGTCTTGGCAAAAGATAAAAGAAGAAATGATCGTCTGGTTTCAAGACTATAATGAAGATTCGATTATAACACACGCTCTCAGTGCATTCGAACTCAGTCATA
Source organism: Rhipicephalus microplus (assembly GCF_043290135.1). NCBI lineage: Eukaryota > Metazoa > Arthropoda > Arachnida > Ixodida > Ixodidae > Rhipicephalus > Rhipicephalus microplus. The sequence continues at coordinate 76,854,815 of NC_134700.1, read as the reverse complement.
GCAGTCATAAGCAGCCTTCACACATTCGAGCACAGATCATGAATTAACTATTACCGTCAGGTGAGGTTAGCCACATGCTCATGGAAAGACCACGCTGTCATTTTTCTAACCTTCTACCTGGTTCCTCATCCGCACAAATATCGCCAATGCTTAACTCTCTGCTGCATAAAAGAATTGAATCCATTATTGATGACTCAGATGCATTGAATACTTCGTGCCGCATGCGTACTTTTCAAACTAACTTGGTATTCAGCTGAGCAGTTCCACAAAGAAAGAAGCATTCACAATCAGCATGTTGTGAAAAAAAGTATTTTGCAGAAGCGTCTGGTGTTCATCAATCCCAAGATCTAAGCGACGTCAATCCAGTGCACAACTTCACTGCCAACACTGAAAACAAATGCGTAGGTGCGACTTTTGATAAGACAAGTACCCTTCAGGCAACGGCCAACAATGAGCGGTTTATGAATACAGAAGATTCAAGTGCGCGAAACTCCTCACATTGTCTTGCACCAGAAACAGCTGCATTGGTTGGCGTCGTCGAAGCCTGCGAGGGCTTGCTAAGAGTCCGGGCACACCACGATCACTGTCACACCACAAGCAAGTCGACAAAACCAATAAACTACAACGTCAACGTATTCTTCAGCATTGTCAACGACGAAAGAAAACTTCATCGAAACCACTCTTAAGGCTCAAAGAACATTGCGAAAAGGCCCATCGTCGTGGATACATTCTCCACCAGAGATTGAAAATGCGCCCTTGATCAAAAAAATTGCGACATCGCTATAGAAAAAATCTCCAAAAGCCACAAAAGCACCCCTTGTACTCGGCAGGAAAACAGGCAGCGCCCAATCAACCACGATTAACGCGCACGCAAGCTGCCTGAACGGCCTGTGTATCACCCACGACGAGACATCCGATGCCTACAATGTCGGAACTGTCAATTCTGCAAGAAGCTCGAACCTCGTTCGTTCTTCACGAGATTGCCAGCTGTGATTACCCCTATCGCTACGTCCAAAGCATTTTTGTGTTATCCAGGACGCAACCACCAGCCTCGCCCACCAGAACTCCTGCGTTAACCGGACCGCTGCACTCTCCCCTGCAGTCTTTGAAAGTTTACAAAACTCCCCTGTAGCATAGAACCAATTGTAATATTTGACATTTGTGACTTTTTAACCTATCCTTGTTTACTTCTTCTTGTTTATAATCCATGCCTTCTTTCGGGGGAAGGGGGAAGCGTGAGACGTATGAAGCGATGGTTGGTAAAAGCCGATGAAGAAGAAGTGCTGGATGGAATAAACATGGCGTATGAGACAGGCCACGTCTCCCATTCATCATAGCGTCACACACACACACACACACTTGCACACACACACACACACACACACACACACACACACACACACACACACACACACACATACACACACACACACACACATACACGCACACACACACGCACACACACACAGACACACACACACACATATATATATATATATATATATATATATATATATATATATATATATATATATATATATATATATATATATATATATATATATATATATTGTCACCTAGTTTATTAACATACAGACCTACTAGAAGGCCGAGGAACGCCAGCAGAGCGAGGAACGCCAACAGGCCGAAAATACAAAACAAACGCAAGCTCGGGTCGCGCGTGTGCACCAACGCTGAGGCTTGCCGTTTCATGCTACTTCGTCGTCGTTCGCATAGTTCCCCACATTGGCCCCCGGTGATTAGCGTAGCCATCCTGACAACTTAAGGCGTAGTCACTATAGCGGGGTCGTAATACGGCTTCAGGCGACTCACATGTACAATTTCTCGGCCACGACGGCGTAAGTCATGAGACTGTGTCAAAGGCTCAATCTCATAATTGACTGGTGACGTACGGGCGAGAATGCGGTAGGGCCCGTGGTATCGTGCCAGTAATTTCGACGAAAGACCAGCAGTGCTCAGTGGAATCCAGAGCCAAACGAGAGCACCAGTCGTGAAAGCAGAGAGATGTCGGTCGGTGTCATGCCGTAGCTTCTGGTGGCCTTGGTCCTCTGTTGTCTGTGAACGGGCCAATCGTCCGCAATCTTCTGCGCACCTGGCAACATCAGAAGTTGCAGTGCACTCAGAGGAGTCGGGCGTGTATGGGAGGATAGTGTCCAGCGTGCACGATGGTTCGCGTCCGTACAACAGAAAGAAAGGGGAGAACCCAGTTGTCGCGTGCGTAGCGGTGTTATACGCATACGTGAAGAATGGAAGGACAGTGTTTCAGAAGGACCAGAGAGACCGCAGAACCGATACGTCTTCGGTTTATTGTTGACAGAACAGGAAAAAAAATATGCAGAGCGTCACCCTGGCTACTTCTTCTTTCTCGCCTCCGAGCTCCATCTTCAATCTGTTTTCTACATGTTCCCGCCAGCCAGATTCAACCGAAGGAACCTTCGAGCGAATACTACAATTGAATCAGCCTCTTGACTAATTTTCCTTCAGGTGTACGAAGCAAGCATGTTCTCACTAGTCCATCCTTGCCTGGGAAAATCTTTTCGACCTTGCAGAGTTTCCAGTGAGTTCTTTTTCGCGCTTCTCCATGCAGAAGTACATCTCCTTACATTACATCCCAATATTGTTTCTATTGCCATTACTTTTGGATGGATCTCGAGAATGCGAGCAGTGACTACGGTCCAGTAATAATCTGCTCCAATTAATATAGAAGTTTCCATAATTTTTCTTTCTTTGTCCGTCTTCTCATTGTCATCAGCTAAAAAAAATTCCCATCGATCTTGCTCTTTCGTGTATTGTCAACGGTGGCGATGGTAGCGCGTCACAGGATATAACTTATATCTCTAGTGCCTCAATATTGACTGGCTCCGATGTGGGATCCTTCCTCGCGCTGACCTCGACGACTTTCATGCCTAGTTGTATCTCTCCTCCTCCAAATGATGCCACGGTAATCCTTTCGTATCTTTTTACCTTGCACGCCAGTTTTCTTGACAATCTTTTGAGGATGAATGTCCTCTGGCTCCCATTGTCCAGCAGAACCCGTGCGTAGCCCCCGCTGTCTTCTTTCTCCATCCACGAAAAAGCTGTCTGCAGTAGTATGCACTTGTGTTCACCAGACTGCTGTGCGTGCATGTTGCAGGACTTACTGGTGTCTAACCGGTCAGGTTGCACGCTTTTACGCACTTGCTTAACATCATTACCGCTTTGCTGCTGTGCTGACTTTCCTGCAGGCGTACGTGGTCGACACATGGATGTCGCGTGCCTTCCCTTGCATGTTTTGTAGCGTACGTTAGCGTGGCATATCTTCGCCGTGTGGTGAGGTCTGGTGCATCTGAAGCACCTTCGTTCCCGTTGCAAGGCTTCTTTCTTCTAGTGCTTCTGCTATCTTCCGTGTAGTGTCCAGTCATCTCACAGAAGATGCATTTTTTCATCAAGGTGCTTTGAAGCGCAGATGTTCTAGTCCGCCGCATACTGTGCGGTGACTGGGTAACGTCGTATTTTTCCTCTCGAGTTTCTTCTCTGCTGCGTATTTATATCTTTAAAAACTCCATAGTTTCTTTCAAACTGCTCGTGCTGTCTCTTGACGCTGAGTCCAATTCCGGAGTTGCTGGTCTGTTGTCACCTTTCTTTAACTCCTTCATCTTCATCTCAATCCTCATATCCACCGGTAGCGCAGATTTTACAACAGGAGCTATCACTGTGGCGTAACTACCCATTTCCACTCCTAATGACTGCAATGCTCCTGTGTTCACTTGCGACTTTTGGAAGAGTTTCTTCAACCCATCTACATCTTTAGTACTCTTCACTGCTTTCAAATTGGCAAGCTCTTTTATGTAGGTCTCTCTCAAATTATCTTCTCGTTCGAAGGTTTTTTTCAGAAGAGCGACTGCATGCTCGTAATCCTGATCAGAAAACTACAAACCTTCTATGCGGGACGCAGCCTCCCCACTCAGAGACGCCAGAAGGTAATTAAATTTTTGATTCTTCGGCATGTTCGCTCTGTTATGCACCGATGTCTTGAACTGATGCCAAAACCTTGGCCATGCTGTTTTTTTCCATCAAACTTGATCATCTCAAGACGTGGCAACTTAACAAGCTCTTGCGTCTCCGAGATTTGGTTAGTACCTTGCGCTGACATCACCTGTTCTGTGACTACTCTCGTTGTCAGTTGCGTCGCTTGTTCTAACTCGCGTAATTTTTCTTCTATTTTTGTCGTTGCAGCGACGATCTTCATCTCATAATGCAAAACTCTTTCAAATTCTGCCTCCGCGTCGTCTTCTTCAATGAACGGTTCTATCTGTTCGTTAACTTAGCGTCTGTGACACACTCTTCATCTGGTTCAGAAGCGTCCTAATTTGCGCTCGATCGGCGTCTTCTTCTATCTTTTTATCGATTTCGCTCGTAAGCGTCGTCACATTTGCTCGAAGCGTCTTCCGCTTCTTCGATAGGACCTCTTTATTCATGCCTAAATCGTGTTGAAAGAGCTCTTGCCTTTTTATGTGCGTCTCCAACAGTCTACGGTCGTGGTCCTTCTCTCGACGCTTCGTCCTTGAGCCAGACGCCACTGCTTCGTTCTTCAACCCGTTGTTGCGAATGGGGTTGAAGTCTGTGCGTCTGTCTTCAGATCACTCCTGGTCACGGCACCATGTTTCAGAAGGACCAGAGAAACCGCAGAACCGATACGTCTTTGGTTTATTGTTGACAGAACAGGAAAAAAACTATGCAGAGCGTAACCCTGGCTGCTTCTTCTTCCTCGCCTCCGAGCTCCATCTTCAATCTGTTTTCTACAGACAGGGTCCCAATTGGTCTGGTCTGAAGCTGTGTACATCGTCAACATATGACCAAGAGTGTGATTAAATCGTTCTGTGAGGCCATTCGTCTGCGGTTGATAAGCTGTCGTCATGCGATGAATCATGTTGCACTGAGCGAGCAACGCTTGAATGGCGTGAGACAAGAAAACATGCCCCCGGTCGCTCAAAAGTTCGCGGGGAGCACCATGGCGAACAACAAAGTTGCGCAAGATGAAAAACGCAACTTCGCTCGCGGTTGCTGCGGGTAATGCTGCCGTCTGCGCGTAACGCGTGAGGTGGTCCACGCCGACAGTTATGAACCTATTTCCAGAAGACGACGTGGGAAGTGGTCCGTACAAACCGATACCGACGCAGTCAAACGGACGCGCTGGACAAGGCAGAGGCTGAAGTGTACCGGCAGGGCGTTGAGGTGGGACTTTACGTCGCTGGCATGCAGTACAAGCACGTACGTACTTGCGGACAAATGTGTACATGCCGCGCCACTAGTAACGCTGTCGTAGACGGCTGTACGTTTTGAGAGCGCCAGCGTGAGCGCTTTGCGGGTTGTTGTGGAAAGCAGTACAGATTTCCGAGCGCATGTGGTTGGGTATCACTAACAGCCACCTCCGACCTTCACACGTGTAATTCCGCCGACAGAGTAGGTCGTCTCGAATAGCGAAATGTGTGGCTTGACGGTGAATAGTTCTTGAGACCAAATTAGCTAACGGATCAGTCAGAAAGGCGAGGGGTTGGGAAATCCACACATCTTTGCGTTGTTCCGATGCCATGTCTGTGAAGTCTATTGGTGTTATGACAGCTGAAGAAGGTGACGAGGAGGTTGGGTCGGCCGGTAGCGGCGAGCGGGATAGCGCATCAGCGTCGGAGTGCTGGCGGCCGGATCGGTAAACAACACGAATGTCCTATTCCTGTAGGCGAAGCGCCCAACGACCAAGGCGCCCCGACGGGTCTTTGAGCGATGATAGCCAGCATAGAGCGTGGTGGTCCGTGACGACTTCGAAAGGGCGGCCATTAAGGTATGAAAAGAACTTCGTCAAAGCCCAGACTATTGCGAGGCACTCTGTCTCCGTGACGGAATAATTACAGTCAGCTTTCTTGAGGGTTCGACTCGCGTAAGCAACCACGTATACTTGGTACCCTGGTTTTCGTTGAGCCAATACAGCACCAACACCAACACCACTGGCGTCGGTGTGGACCTCCGTAGGCGCATTGGGGTCTAAATGACGTAGTATTGGAGGTGATAATAATAACCGGCGAAGCGCGGTGAAGGATTTGTCGCACTCTTTTGACCAAGCAGAAATGCCTCTGGAAGTTGTCAACAGGTTGGTAAGAGGCGCGATGATGGAAGAGAAGTTGCGCACAAATCGACGAAAGTATGAGCACAGGCCGATAAAACTTCGAAGCGTCTTGATGGAATTGGGCTTCGGGTAGTCGGCCACGGCGCGGAGTTTTGCCGGATCCGGGAGAACACCCTCTTTGCAGACGACGTGACCCAGTATAGTAAGCTGACGTGCGGCAAAAGGGCACTTTTTTATGTTAAGTTGAAGGCCAGCAGAGGTGAGACACGTGAGAATAGCACGAAGACGAACAAGGTGAGTCGAAAATTCGCGAGAAAAAACGACGATGTCGTATAGGTAGCAAAGGCATGTGTTCCACTTGTAGCCGCGAAGGATGGTGTCCATCATCCGTTCGAAGGTAGGTGGGGCGTTGCAGAGTCCAAACGGCATGACGTTAAACTAATACAGCCAATCAGGTGTTACAAATGCAGTCTTCGATCGGTCAGAATCGGCCATTGGAACTTGCCAATATCCAGAGCTCAAATCTAAAGAGAAGAAATATTCTGCACCTTGCAAGCAATCGAGAGCATCGTCGATGCGTGGCAATGGGTACACATCCTTCCGAGTTATCCTATTGAGCCGGCGGTAGTCAACACAGAATCGGATAGACCCATCCTTTTTGCGCACAAGTACAAGAGGGGACGACCAAGGGCTCTGCGATGGCTGGATGACACCACGCTTGAGCATATCGTCGACTTGTTCGTTGATAATACGGCGCTCTTCCGCTGAAACTCGATATGGTCGTTGGCGTAAGGGAGCATGAGTACCGGTGTCAATGTGGTGCGTGATGTTTGCTGTGCGACCCAAAGATGGCTGAGCGCAATCGAAGGCAGAACAGAACTTTCAAAGAAGGGACAAGAGTTCGCGTCTTTGTGTCCGCGATAGCAAAGCGGCAACAGAGGGCTGAAATGAGTCTGGCGCGGGCAGTGTGGCCACAGGTGGCGTCATAGCATTGAGCTGGAGTTCTGTTCTGTTCGGGCTGTCACGGTGGATGGACGTGTTTTTCGAGCGCTCTGGATCGACTGCGCCGATAAGTGTTTCTGCATGTTTTGAGCTTGTCTTTATAATTATAATTATGGTACGGCTTTTTCGGGGGCCAGTCACCAGGTATTTATTAGTGCAGGTGTGTGTGTTTGAAATTTTTTTTGTTATTTTTTTGCCACCCCGTGGGGGAGGTGCGCTTACATTGAACACGCAAATTTTTGTAGTAGAGCTTAGACTTTCTTTTTTTTCGTAGTGCACGGCTCGAGTTTAGTAATTATCGAGTATAGAGACAATTTGTGTCAGAAAGACATGATTAAAAAGACTGTAAAGTGTTCAGGATGTGGAGTGGGTTTGAAAGTGGACTGAAGCGTAGAAGCGGATGGAGAAGAGGCTGACGCGAAGTGTAGGCAATGTGAGGTCGAGGAAAAAATGGAGAAAATGATGGTTGCCCAAAGTGAACTGCTGGTAAGAATCGATGAGCTCGAGACTGCGTTGGCGACAGAGCAAGAGAAAACGAGGGCAATGGGAGAAAGACTGAAGTCCACCGAGGAAGCACTAGCGAAGCTGAACAAAGAAGTGGCCTACGGAGAGAACAGTAGAGAACAGGCAACCAGAACGGTGGAGAAGGAAGAACAAGCAAGTTTGGAAAAAACAGGTTTAGCCGGTTCAACTGTCGCAAGGCCCTGCTTCAGCGAGGTAGTGGTGGGGCTGGGAGGGGAGAAAGCAGCCGGCGTCACAGGTGCAAGTAGCCCCCAGGTGCGGGACGCTCCAGCTGAAAAGTCACAGCATGTCATAATAGCCAGGGACTCGAGTTTAAATCGATGCACAGAAGCAATCAAAGAGAGGGTAAAAGGTGACAAGAGGGTGGCAGTAGGGGCGTTCCCAGGACGCAAGCGAGCGCAAAACTAAAAAATACAGCTGATAGACGAAACCTCATGATAATTTCAGGTGGTTTAAACGATGTCTTAAATGAAGATACAGCAGGACTAGCAGCCACACTGGCGAAAGGCGTCGATGACATGCGCGCCACTTCTCCTAAGGTACAGGTAGTGATATTCACGATACCGGAGGTACCGGTGCATGATAGCAACCTGCAAAGGGCGGTTGTCAACGCAAACCAAGAGATATGGCGGATGAGTCGAGAGAAAGGCTTTGAAGTGGTGGAAATAAACAGAGAGGTGCATAGGTGGGGTGGTTTTCAACGAGACAGAATTCACTCCGATGGGCGACTAGGTCATGAGGTGGGTTGGCGACTTGCAGGACGCGCTGTAGCTTTTTTGGGGGGCAAGCGAGCCCTTCGGGGTGCAGCATAGCTAGTAACGAGGAAAACAACCAGGGAGACTCTTCGACAGGTGTTATGGACAGATACGATTCCAAAGTGGCACCAATGTCTAAGATAGGTAGAGTCCGGGGAATAAATAGACGTAGCCACGAGCAACGAGCCTATTCAGACATAGGGTATATTAACATGCAGGGTGGTAGGAACAGGCTGAAGTGGGAAGAGATAGAAGAACAGCAAAGGGAAGAGAGGCCGATGGTATACGGTTTTGGAGAAACATATCTCAGGGACATGGAACAACCTCCGAACAATCCGGACTACGCGTGGGAATATTGTAATAGAACAGAAGGCAGCAGAAAGGCGGGTGGTATTGGGGCATTCATTCATAAAAGTACAGACTGTCAAAGGGTCAAGAAGGAGTACAAAGAACATTTATGGCTAAAAGGGAAAGTGACAGGTCAAATGACACTCCTTGCTTTCGTGTACTTGTGGACGGGAGCAAAGGCAAAAGAGGAAAACCAGGCAACGGTAGAGTGTACATCAAAGGACATTCAGGAGTTAGGAAGAGAGTGCGAGATGATTATACTAAGAGACTTGAATGCGCACATAGAAGATATAGATGGGTATACCGAGCCGACAGGCAAAATGATCATAGATATGTGTGAAAGGCTTGATTTGATCATTTGCAACAGTACCGAGAAGTGTGAAGGGCAAATAACATGGGAGGTAGGAAGGCTGCAGTCGACGATAGATTATGCACTGATGTCGCATAGGATGTATGATAAGCTCAGGGGAATGCACGTAGACGAAGGTGGCTCCAGAAGTCTGGGTAGTGATCACAAACGTATCAAGCTAAGTTTTGGAAGAGCAGTGAAAGTGGGAAGGAGACAAGATGAGCAACTACATAAAAATTTTTATTCAGAAAGGCAAATTGAAATAGCCACTAAATAAATTGAGAAAGTAATCACGGAGGATAATAAGACAATGTGGACATACATGAATCTAATTAGACTCTTTGAGCTAGAGCTTGCTAAGACGCTTAACAAGTCACCCCGGAAAAGAAGACACAAACCCAAAAGTTGGTGGGATGAGGAAGTTAAAAGGGCCATAGCAAAAAGTCAGGAAGCCTCTAGGGAACACAGACATGCTAAGCAGCGGGGTGAACCGACAGATGATGTTGAAAGAAAATGGGAAACCTTTCTAAGCTGTAGAAGGGCTGCATCCGTTCTGATCAATGAAAAGATTAGAAGAAAGGGAGCTCAGTGGCTGGCAGAAGTACATAAAAAAGATAGAAAGGCAGCTGCGAAATTTTGGAACCATCTAAACTCCCTAAGAAATGAGACGAGCCTAGAGCAGAGTTTTATAACTACAGCCCAAGGTGCCAGGCTAGAAGGGGACGAAGCTATTGAATATATAAGAGCAAGGGTGACAGAAAAATTTCAACAAAAAAGTACTTAATGCACCACAATAGACAAGGACGAATCAAGTGGTGCAATGGCTCCATTTTCAGAACGAGAGTGGGAAAGGGCTGAGAAAAGGGTTCCTGATAGTGCATCAACAGGCCCAGATGGCATTCCAATTAGGCTGATAAAGACAATAGGTCCGAAGTCTAAGCAGGCTTTGAGAGAGGCAGTGAGCAAAATAATAATCGATGGTGAAGTTCCCGATGAATGGAAACTTAGCAGGATGAGCATGATCAATAAAGAAAAGGGGGACAAAGCTGACATAAACAACTACCGTCCTATAACAGTGACATCAGTGGTCTACAGGCTGGCGATGCAGATTATAAAGGAAAGACTGCAGGCATGGATAGAAGATGAGGGGGTGCTGGGGGAACTGCAGAATGGGTTTCGGAAACACAGGAGGTTGGAAGACAATCTGTTCTCACTGACGCAGTGCATTGAAATAGAAGAAAAGAAACACAGGCCCCTGTGGCTAGCATTCTTGAATATCAAGGAAGCGTACGATAGCGTGGTTCAAGAGGAATTGTGGGAAAGACTGGACACACTAGGCGTGGAACATGTAGTCACTAATCTTTTAAAGGGTATCTATAAAGGTAACAAGGTAGTTATAAAGTGGGAAAAACAGGTATCCAAGCCTGCAGAGGTAAAACGGGGGCTTAGGCAGGGGTGCCCCTTGTCACCATTATTATTCGTGATGTACCTACAAGGATTAGAGGCAAAATTACAGGGAAGTGGGCTGGGCTTCAACCTCTGTTTAGTCAAACAAGAAAAACTTTTTGATCAGGCACTACCAGCATTAATGTACGCAGATGATATAGTGCTAATGGCCAACAACAAGGAAGATTTGCAGAGATTGATGGACATCTGCAGTAATGAGGGAGATAGGTTAGATTTTATATTCAGTCAGGAAAAATCAGCAGTCATGATTTTCAATGACAACGAAGGTAGTGAGCTTAGGATACAGGACGTCACGCTAGAGATAACAAATAAATACAAATATGTGGGCGTATGAATAAGCAATGGGTTCGAGTACCTGAGGGAACACGAAATATACGTGACGACTAAAGGTAACAGGAATGCAGCAGTGATGAAAAATAGGGCACTGTGGAATTACAATAGGTATGATATTGTGAGAGGACTATGGAAAGGGGTCATGGTTACTGGGCTGACGTGTGGCAATGCGGTCTTGTGCATGAGATCAGAAGTTCAAGCATGATTAGAAATTAAGCAACGTGGCATAGGTAGGCTTGCGTTAGGAGCTCACGGGAATACACCAAATCAGGGAGTACAAGGTGATATGGAATGGACATCATTTGAGGGCAGGGAAGCTAGCAGCAAGATAAAATTTGAGAAGCGATTGAGAGAAATGAAGGAGGAGCGTTGGGCTAGGAAGATTTTCAGCTACTTGTACATGAAGAATGTCGATACAAAAAGGAGGAAGCGAACCAGGAAGTTGACTGGTAAGTACTTAGAAAACAGCAGGTGGTCAAACCAAAAAGAACTATCGGTTAAGAAGAAACTGAAGGAAATGGAGACTCACATGTGGAAAATGGGCATGATTAAGAAGTCCGCACTAGAGATCTATCGAACTTTTAAGCAGGAAATTGCCAAGGAAAGGATCTATGATAATACTCGGGGTAGTTCTCTACTGTTTGAGGCAAGGACGGGACTTCTGCGAACCAAGACATATCGGGCCAAAACGAAGTGCATCGGGCCAAAACGTTGTGCACCAACGCTGTGGCTTGCCGTTTCATGCTACTTCGTCGTCGTTCGCATAGTTCCCTACAATATATATATATATATATATATATATATATATATATATATATATATATATATATATATATGTGTGTGTGTGTGTGTGTGTGTGTGTGTGTGTGTGTGTGTGTGTGTGTGTGTGTTTGTGTGTTTTTAAAATCAAAAGGAGACGACGTCTGTGTATATTTCGGGCTGTTTTTCAATATTCACAGTAAAACCTCGTCAACAAGAACTGAAATTTTGCGATACTGAAGCTATGCTGATTGACCTCATGCTGATCATGTCACGCGTCGATTAGGTGAATAAATTTTCAATTCTGATGCAAGCCCTGCAGAGTTACTTGACTTCCTACTTGCTACTTGAGTCCTTGAGTTCTTGAGTTCTTACAAATAGACTGCAATTTCTGGTTGAGTACTTATAGTTTGTGAAAAGAAGACAAGAAAAAACAAAGATGCCGAAAATCCACAAAAATAAAACAAAATAGCACATCACATGAAATCAACAGCACTAAAGTTTGAAGCACAGCGCTCCGATATGAAGCCAAGCATGCTGCAACACGATGCACGACAAAAGACGAAAGCATGATCAACGGAAAAGACTGTTCTTCATCTCCGAAGGACCATTAATCAGCTTTATTGATGACGGAAGGATTCAGGTGAGTGCTTCCTGCATAAGTTGGGAAAAAATTATTACATATGAGGACTGCAAATCGTCCGAGAGGCCCGAAATATCAAGACACCGGAGCCACTAGTACTGGTTCAATCCAGCACATTCTGTGAGTACACGAGAGTAACTAGCCTCCTAAGCCGACCACACACACAAAAAAACATAGGACTAGCATTCAATATCAGGAAGTCGATCCTATGTACTCCGGTGTCAGACAGCCAATGCGTCGTAAAAAGAACACACTCACAGCGATTCAGCTAAAATTATGGCCGAACTAGTTTATGCTTTTAATTTGCGGATAGCTGAAATTAGAGCGAAAAATTCTGCTACAGAAAGGGGTACAAAATTTGGATTGCGTAGAAAAATCGCTACTCTAGATTAGAAGCGAATATTCCTGTTTCATATTTTTCTTCATTTTTCGAAGCATTCGCCGCAATGAGAGTCTTTATTGGTGAATGAACAAAATAATCACTCAGAATAGAATTTGAAGTGTGGCCTGGCATTATTCTTGCTTGTTTTGGAAAAAAATTCTCAATCTGTATTTTGATAGAGCTGTTTATTTCACTGGTTGAAGATATGGCACTAATTTCGACACTTAAGCTCTGTATATGAAGAGCTTAAGGCGTGTGAAATCTCGGCCAGAGTGCTCCAAAGAACACGGTCTGGGAGATAAAAACTGTTTCTTAACGCCCTACTGGTGATTCATAAAGCTTTGGAAATTACTAACATTTTGAAACGCCAATCAAGTGATGGGAGTCGAGCTTTCAGATACAAGACCTCAATGAATACATATTTAGGAAGACCTAAACACTGACGCAAGGCTTGCCTCTCAAGCATTACAAGAGGGAGAAGCTTATAAGCAGGAGCACCAGCGTATACTATGCATCGAAATTCAAGGACTGGCCGAACGTACATGCAGTATCTTTACAAAAGCGTTTGCCTTCGCATGCCAAATTGACAATGACTAATCTTACGTAACAATTTAACCACCGGAACACCCTTTCATGCTATGTATTCTATATGTGCCTTCTAAGACATTGAACGATCCTATAACACACCAAGGCATTTTATTTGCTCTACTCATCGAATATGCTTTAGATGATATCTAAGCGAAATAATAATGCACAATTTCACAGGAAAAGGCAGTGAGAACCATTTTTGGACATTCAGATGCAGGTGTATTTCATCAAACAACCCTTCTTGAGCTGATACGTATGGCTGTAGTACCTGGTATAGATTGTGAATATTTTTGGCACCAGCAAAAAATGCGATGTCATCCGCATAAACATATGTGTGTATAACTTGATGTCGTGATAAGGACTCATTAGCATCCTAAATAAAACGGGAGAAAAACTGACCCTTGCAAAACGCCTCTTGTTCAGCGTACGTAGACGAAAAAATGTCGCTTTGGGAACAATAGAGCGTCCTATTTCGCAAGAGTTCATGAATTCATGACTAATGTATTTTGGGAATTCCATGTTGCCCAAGTGAATAAATAAAACTACATGCTCAACGCTGTCATACGCTTTCGCGATGTCCAACGTAACTAATGCGCCATATTTACTTTCACGCATAGCTAGCTGAATGTGACTCTCACTATCTATATGTGCCTTCTATCGGGCACCCTAGTCTGAAGCTAATTTTAGACGGATTTAGACTATTTTCCTCGTAAATTAACCTCATTATACGAATGTTTCACAGTCATTCAATCAATTTCCAAAAATTTGAAAGATGTTGGCCCTGTTTTTGTTTTTATTTCGTCTATACTGCTGACTATGTTTTGCTACTTGTCGTAGTGAACATTGTTTCGAGGATGGTTATTGCTTGAGCATGTAATGCTTCAAAATGAACAGCTTCAATCTCAGAAATAAAGAAAAGTTCATTACCACACAACAAAACAAATTAGCAATAAAAGGTACTAGCATCATGCCATCTATGCCAACTACAATCTTTGCCCTCATTCTGTTAACAGGCCAGCGTTGTTGCAATGCCGAGGTCAAACATTTTTTTTTACATTCGACCACTGTTCGTCAAAGAAAGATATATAGAAAGCAGTGCTTTATTGGAGAGAAACGGAGCATGAAGGTGACCATCTTGACAGTTTCACCGGTTTCGTCGGAAAAACTTGACTCCAGTCTCCACATTTTCCTGCGAAAAAAAAAACTGAATTCAGGGCCATAGCAGCAGGACTGGTGGTGGTGGGTGTGGTTTGAAGAAGAAGGCGCCTGATTCCTGCGACCAGTTAAAGAGTATGGCGAATCTACATTTACACCTACACCTACATCTAGTATAGTGCAGCGCCTAGCGTAGGGGCAATGAGAGAACAGTAGAGGTGAAAAAGGTTGGAAGTGTTTTTTTTTCTTCCAAAAGGACAGAAAAGAGCAAAATTGCAGCCGCGTGGTAATACTCTCATTATGAACACAGAAATCACGGCTAGTTTCTTGAGAAGATGACCTCTCGTTTCTCTCTTTCATTACCATGTCCCCTCCGTCATACAACGTTCAGCCATGCTGTCAAAAGTTTTTTTTTTCATCCCCTTTTTATAGAAATGTCGAGCACTACGCAACCCTTCCTGTAAAGTGACAGTTTTGCCTGTTGGCATTATTTTCGCATTCCTTGTCTCGGGTCTACGCCGCTCCTTTCTCCCTCTTGTTCTTGTCCTGAAGGCATGATGACTCCCGGAAATATCTTAATGCCAGTTATACAATTGTGACGTCCCCGCAAACACGGACTGAACTCCGGTCCTTCCAAGATGTTTACGCTCGTTTCTAAAACCCATGCATTTAAAAAAAAGAAAAAGAAAACCTTCGGGGTAACGAATAGGCATTCCGGAGTGGAGTACCTGGAAGGATTATTTCTACTGTTCTCGCGGGCCACCCCCTCCCCCCGCGCAAACACGAGGACCGGGCGGCGCCTTGTTGTCTATAGACAGTGTGACAGTGTACGGTGGCAATAATCTGCGCGCACCCTTAAGATTTGTGGCGTGGGGGAGCAGCAGAGCACCTTTCGTTGGTTCGGGAAATGCGACCCTGCCGCAGCGCCTGTCCTGGGTCCAGTCTGACTTTCCGTCAGCCTCCGTGGCTCCAGGGCTCAATATTGCGTTCTGTGCGATTGGCCAGCCACGGGGTTGAATGACTAAGAAGCGGTGGCTACGGGGAATTTCGCGGGAGACAAGGAGCTGCATGGAGATGTCGAGACTCGTTCTGGACATCGGCTCATCAAGTACCAGAAACCGCGGTAATTGGTTCGGCCGAAAACTTTTCGGCACAACACTGCAAACTCCGGATGTTGGCCATTACAGACGACGCACTTTGTCGGAAGCATCGGGACCATTGTTCGCCCGTAATTAAAGTGTCTTGGGACAGCTCGCCCATCTCTCTCTCTGAGGCTTGATTTTGTACTTTGTTACTTGCTCGGCTTTGTTTGGGAGAGGTTTTTCTACTGGTGTGGGCCGCGGGAGCGGCCGTCGAAGACGACACACTCGAACTGAGAAGAAAATATGCCGCGTGGATAGTGGCGATTGGTTTGGTGCCCCGGTAGGGCGGAGTCAGGTCCTACAAAAAGGGACTACGAGACGATACGAGGGGGTCAGAGATACGATGCGATGAGCTCGAGATGGTAGAGAGACGGAATGGAAAAGGAAGATAACTGTGTGAAGAGATAGCAATGAGAGTCGATGTGATGATATGACGAGGAATGAAAGTTAGAGATGGGAAACGAGGAAGCGAGTGATTGCGGGACGTTATGAAAGAAGATTAGGATGGAAATCGCTGAGAGAGACAACAAAGACGACGAAGACGATGACGACAGACAACACGAACGATTCGTGAGACGAACTTTTCGCACCCTAATTAAACGCGCTTTGCTGGCAGGGAAGCGGCGCGTTGAGACATTGCATGGTTTTATTCATTGATAACTTCATCATTTGTGTCGTCGTGTGTTTTCTTTATATATGCATACCCTTGTATTGTTGCAGTTACTTTCTTTATGTGCCTGCCCTGTGTCAAACGTCGCGAGTGTCTAAATCATGTGTTATAATTTTGTGTAGTGGTTGATGTACGCGGGTATACGATGTTTGCAGTTAGTAATAAATTAAATGAATCAGTAAACAGGAACAGGTCGTAGCGTCTTTTACTTCCCGGCCCTAGCACGAATCCCTGTATATGGGAAGTGGTTGAGACACATAGCCAAAAGGGAAACAGATAGACAAAGTTGTTGAGGGGTTTTTCCTCTCTTTGGTAATCGGTGGCGTAGCGGGGGACGTTTCACAATCAAAATATCTTGAACACCGAACTGAGCACGTGTATGCCTTCTAAAAGCCTGTGCCAAACACATCGCCCTAGCTCAATACACTAGATTCATAAACATTTAGCGCTGATTTCAGTTATTCGTGTTTGATTACTTCAACTTACTCTGTGAATCAAAATTATACGCAGTATAGACCTCGACCTGGCTTTTATTAATAATGAAAGCGGACAAATATTACCGTGTGTGTTTACCGACAACAAAAATATTGTTAGCTGGTTTATTCATAGAAGTTATTAACTTTTTTATTGAATAGACTCGAAACTATGATATTTTCATTATTGCATATCAGAGCAGCTCTCCAAATATTACAGTGGTATAATGATTATTACGGAAGCTATGTTAAGAAAAACACTTGCTCCAAACAAAGCAGTATCACAATTTCGCTGAATCTTTTACTTAGGTCCTCTAAATTAGCCTAATAATGATAACCTTTTTGGTCCTCAAGCCAACATTACGCAATCTTAGCACTACCTCAGAAGACTAACACAGATGATTCAAGAAGAGCTCACTCACCATTTTCATGCTGCCCCAGCAAACACCAGCTCACTAAACACTCGTGAGATCTTAATTTGTCGTTTACTGCCAGGAACTCGAATACCGTTGCCACGACTCCCTGAGAACATTCGTTCATGAGAGCATTCGTTTCTGCTTGTTGTCGCTTGTGATTCCCAAAGGTGCACAGAACGATTTCTTTTTTCTGAACGCGCCCGGACATTTCGCACAATCCTCACTGCACCGGCTTGGTCTGCCACATGTTGGTTTGTGGGAAACGGCATCCTGGTTGTGAGGCTGCCTACGTCACTCCTCCAACAGCCAATACCCGCCGCTGAGTCATGAGCCGGGGCTTTTGCAAAGTAACCATGGAAGCATAAGGAGGGGATTGGCCCCGTTTTTTTCCGGTTTCCTTCGTCCATCGCCCCCGGAGGAAAACGGTGGAAAACTAATGTGGTGTAATGTAAACTAATGTAATGCTCAGGCATAATATGGTTTGATTGAAGTCGCCGGAGGAGAGCTGGAGCATGATTCACCAATTCCTTCCAGCTGGGTATATTTTTCGTTTACAGTGTAGGCTTTTTCAGATAACTCTTTATCCCATGTCTTCAGCCACAATGTTCACAGTTTTCACCTCACTCCGGCTTGTTTAGCCTTCAAAAAACTGCAGACAAAAACAAACTGGCAGTCGGGACGCTTTGGTGACGTCACTGAAATTGTCACAAGGGCGAAAAGGATCGAATGGCAAAAAAACCGTGCCAAGCTCGTGAGGAATACTATCTCGCTGCTGCACACCAGACTACCTAACTAGGTCGACGGTACAGCATGATTGAGGTGGTGTGGGCACGTCAGGTGGTTTGCGCTTTCCTCACTCCCGTCTACTCATAGAGTCGGTCAACACTATAGGTGGTGCTGGGTGGGTGCATCAACTGGAAAACCAGCAGAAAACAAATCCTTGCCCTCACAGAACCCCGAGAAAAAGGGAGGGGGGGGGGGGGGGGGGCTTGCCGGGACAGACGTATGGATGATGATGGATTGTTGAGTAACGTGAGACTCTGAGACAATGCGTCTTCAGGCGCCACGTCTTTTTGTTATCTTACAACGGCAAGCAGCAGAAACATCATGGCAGCACCTCGGCTTCCAGCACTCTGATGACTATTGTAATGGGAATGGAGGAGAACGTGTTGGCGCTATTGAAGGCCAACTGCACCGACTTTTTCGACCACATCAGGTTAATGGTGTTTTTCGTTTCTGAGACACTCTTGTTACGAGTCCGATAATTGAAACCCTCAGAAACTTCTAAAACAAATTTTAATAAGCAAAAAAGGCACGATATAGAAACAGAAACCCAACGGAGTGCTCTGTCTACGTATGATACACTAATTAGAATGAACTGGAAGCCGTATACTGGTCTAGACGACACGAAATTAGAAAACTGTGAAAGCCGCGACGAGCAGGCACTCGGAGCGAAGGTGAGCGCACCGAGAATCAGCTGACAAGTCCAAGATTGACAGTGTCGTGCAGCTATCGAACACCGGTGACTGACATACATGGCTCTGGCGAGAAATGATCGGAACGTGCGCGTGCCGTTTTGCTCGGTAACCAGTGGTGCCACCTGAACACACCGCTCTACTTCTCACGAAGAGCGCTGTCACTCAGAAAGCGGTTATAGCAAACTCTCTGCGTCTTGTGTGAGTGGCTTGAGCAGCCCACAACGTAACACCAACTATCACCCATCGCACACTCATCCACAGGGAAGTGAAAATTTTCGCGCCGGACCAGCGAAGCACATGCCGAACATCACATAGGAACGATGGAAGCTCTTTCGTGCCAAAAACTGCCACAGTCGCCTTGTGGCTAGCACAGTAAACGCTGTAGCAGCCAAAGTTAGCGATATAATTGGTTGCGACACCTACGTTGATATGCCAAACATGACTTCACACAGAGAGTGTTGACAATAACTCTGCCAAGCCAAATGAGCGCTTCGAGGCAATTTTTAAAATTCATTTGCAAACAATCAGCGCATCTTGCGAGCCTGTAATATGACATAAATGACGGAAATGTACAAAGTATCGTGCCCAGCGAATTTCTTTGAGATCCACTGACCTCGAAAATTCGTTTGTATTGGCCTTGACGAAGCTGGCGAAAGCGCATTGAGGGGCTATAGTTTATGCGAGTGGGGGATATTTGTGAAGAATACTTTCTGGTGAGTTGTCACTAAGCTCAGACTTTATCTCCCGAAGATTTGTCCCCTGGTTCTGTACCAATTGAAGCATGCGAATAATGTGTAAATACGCTCTTACTTGACGGATTAGAAAAATGCTTGAGAAAGACGATTCACAAAAATTTTTTTGCTTTATTGCCTGTTTACAGGCGCGTACATCAAACCACAAGCACAACAAACTAAAATTCCCCAAGTGCTGCCAAGGGCTCTACCCACGACAACCACTCAGGTACAATCTCCTGAATTTTCTACACTTCAGCAAACTTGGCCATACATTCACGAAAATACATTCATGCAGCCCGTGCATCCTGATCGCGATAGGAACCCGCCATACGGGCCCGCCATAAACAGTGAAGTCCACATAGCATAATCAAATCAAAAGGCATTCCCTCTTCGTCCACTATTTGCAGAAATCTTATATCATATCAATTTAGAGGGAATTCTTTCTTTAACGTCCTTTGAAGCACATCCCAAAATATACTTCCTCCAAACAATGTAAGAAAACATGGTCTATAGTTTCCAGTTTTTCACAGGTAAGGCGATTTGTCCACCAAGGTGAGTGAAAACAATGGTCTGCTTCAAATGTCCTGACAGATAATGTACCTGTGTGCAGCTTGAAAAAGAAAGACTTCGCGGCAGGAGCCACTTGCATTCTTATCACTCGTTTAAGCACATCTTTCTCTTGACCTCCAGTGTACATGGCACGGTACAGGGGTTCAGGTAAAACAGCATCACACACATCTTTTTAAAACTTTTTGCGAGTCACTGAAAACAAATATTCATTAGAAAATCTAACAGATAAAAACCATACACTTCGAATAACCTCCTTAAGATACCTGCGGACAGCACCGATCATGTCATTCGTGCTAACCACATATCCAGGTAAAGCCCGCATCAGTCTCATTTGGCACACTGTACGTAAGAAAAGGTCCCTTCACAAGAATATAATGTGAGATGGTGAGGTCTTCGATGCTTACTTCAAAAAACTTTGCTGGCCTCCTTGAAGCCAGCTTGAAGCTTGCTTTCAGCTGGCATGCTGGTCTTTTCTTTAGTGTGACGTGATGAGAATCGCGTAAATCACTCGAGACTCTCTATCCTCAACTTGATTGTGTAACCAGTTGTACGGATATTACCCGTATGACGGTGGGTTTCTGATCATCGTACCTTCATTCTGTACCGCCCTATATCCGTGTGCAAAGGTTTCGAAAACTAATATTAGAGAAACACGAATGTCTGTCATGCGCGCCTTTTTTTGAAATATGACATTTACACGAAAGACTGCACGCTTGCTTACAGCTTGCAAACTCGGTGCATGGGTTCCCGCGCTTTCAACTAGCTTAAAACCGACTCCGCACGTCATGATTTAGGTGCCCCTGACAGCCTTGTTCAACAAGGCATTTCACACCTTTTTTATCAACGCTGTCTGATTTTTTCAAATGAAGGGCGAAATCATGCGCCTTTGTCACAAAAATATTCATAAAACGCATGAACAAAGCCTTCTTGCCATTAAATGAAAGGAATACCGGAAAATATTGAAAAAAAAACAGACAAAATTTCGAAATTCAATTCGAAAGATGTGACTGCTCCGAAACAGAGTCAATTTGTAGTGTCCTTAAACAGTTGCCTCTATTTTTGATGGATTGTCAGTGCGCAGTGGCTGCGCGCGAGCTATGCATGGAGTCCAGTGCATGGAGTTCAGTGCTGAAGCTATGCATGGAGTTCGGTGAGCAAAACGTACAATCACATGAATCTCGTGGTCACTCCCATGTTATCTGAGTAGTGGCTCACGTTTATTTGAGCTCTTTTGAAAGAGATACACTTTCTTAGTGCGTAGGGAACGTTTTTATAAATAAGGCAGATAGGACAGATAGGACTGCTGTTTGTGTAGGTGGAAGGCTTGTCGTTTGCGTCAGTCAGTTGGTTTGTGAGGTTGACGAGGAGAATTCTTAAGAATGTTTGGGCTATAGGATCTGCGGATTACCGGGAATGGCTGTTGTCAACGCTTTCAGGGCAGCTTAAGTAGGTAGCGCGTTGCAAGTAGGGTTGGACTGCTGTTTGCAAAACTTCTAGCACATCTGCATGGTAGGTGTTCAAAGGCCTTATCAAAAAAGACCTCCATCTTGTCTAAAAGAGCTAGAAACTCAGGCCTCGGCTAGTAAAGTTCGCCCCTCTTTTGTGCTCGCAGCAGCTTGTACAGCTGATGCTACTTGTTGTTGGTCGTCCGCAGCGCAGCGCAAGAGTGGTATCCGAGGTGTGTAATGAGCTTGGCGATGTAACCGCCGGCGTATGCTAAGCCAGAGAAGGTGACAGATGGAGACAGACTAGCCTCCTACTCCAACAGAGACCTCAGGCCTTTATCAAGGATATTATTCGATATCATCGCAGCCCCTTTCTCAACTTTCACATTTGATAACTTGATTTCTTTTGTTTTTGGGATGTGCAACTTAACGATGGGGTTCAGAGCAGCGATGACGGCTCTAGCATCCAGCATCTCATTCCCGTCGCACATTGACCGCAGCCTTCCGAAGATTGCTTCGTTCAGGTCACTGTTCAATTTCTTTGTCAGGACGTAACTGACGCCTTGCTCCAGGAAGAATTTTGTTGTTTCCACCGTCGACCTTGTTTTATGTTAAAAAGCAAGGCTTCGCACTTCTCGTTGGTGAAGCCAGCACTCACTGATCCGATGGAACTATTTTGTATTTTTTCCACATATGTGATAAACTCATCTCCTAAATATGGGAGCTTTGTGGCCCCTTTCATTGAATGAAGTGTTATGGATGTCAAACCATTTCTTCGTGGACTTCATGAAAAAAAAAACGGTTGAACTTGCTCTCTTGAAATCTCTGGCAGCACTCGTGGAATTTTGCTGAAGGTGCTCCACGGCTGCGGACACTTGAGGGGCGAAAACTTGAACTGCTAGCAGCATACTCATTTTTTTTCCAAACTGGAAGGGTAGATATGTTTCCTCATCAAGTTTCAAGCCAGCTTCACAGTCTTGTGTTTTTGATGCTCATATAATTTCTGCGCAAACGCACCACTAATCACTCCTGTGCCATCTGTAAGTTCACTTTCGAGGAACTGGTTTCTAACTTTTTTAAGCACGTGGCACGGATCAAAAGTTAGAAAGATAACGGGGTTGGCGTCGTGTGGATGATGCACAACTGCGTTGAGGTTGCCGTTACCCATGTGCTTAAACATGAGGGAGTTTTAGTGCTGGGTACCCAAGCGGCTTGCGTACGCAGGACGTTGGGGTGGCGGTATTGCGCATGCGCAAAATCCCAAACAGATGTGTTGCAAGATCGCTGGGGCGATGGGGCCATTGGTCTGCGCGGTCCACCTTCGCAAGAACTCACGGTATCCGCACTGCGGATACTCTAGCTGTCGAGTTAAAATAAGCCAAAGTGCGAGCACTTAAAGCGATTACACGGTTTCAGCCAGATTTCTAAAGCTAGAACGGCCTGTAACATAGAAACTAAATGGTATATGCCAGCCCCCGACCAGCTGAATAGGTGGCGCCATCTAGCGCGGCCATGGTGAAACAGACAACCACAACTTTGTTATTGCAGAAACATTGTGCATTGTACATCTGGCGCAAAAACTGCGCAGCGACAATATTACAAATGAATAACCTTTTTATTCATTTTCACCTCAAAAGCACTACGCGTAAGCTAACATGTTCATCACTGCGGTTGCACGAAGTGTCACAAGATGTCGACACTGTCGTTACAGTAGCCTTGTATTTTTCATTTTTTTTGCGTATACCAGATTACTGTACACAATAAAAAAGTGTCCTGATCACTATGTATGTTTAATTTAACATTTTAAATCATAAAAAGACTTGAATAATACTTACGCGACAAGACGCTATGGCTCTGCGACCGCGTGTGAACTTCGTGCGGTTTGCGTTTGCGTGCGTGCCACCGTGGCACCAACTAAAAGGCATTCCGTTTGGGTATAGGTTGGGCACGCAACGCCGCGCGCTCGCAAGTCCGCAGCGCCCCAAGAGAATGCGTACCCAGCACTAAAGCTCCCTATCGTCACGTTCGCTGAATAATTGTCCGTGACAATGCGAATGACGATAAAGCCACATGATTCCACAGCAGCAATGACCTCCTTCGTCCATGCAAAGAGGTCTGTACCACTCAGTTGCTTCTTGAAGTAGTACGAGCGTGGAACCTTGTGCCGACTAGCGGTACCACGCAGCACAAAGCAGAGTACTCTGTTCGCAAGGGCTTCTTTCGCTCTATTCACTATGCTACTCTTTGGCTTGTCGTTGAGGCCAAAGACTGCATCAGCCTTCCTATCATAGATGCCCTTTTGTTTTATGCTTGCTTCATCTATTATTAATGAAGCCATATGTCGTTTGCTACCGAGTAGTGAGGCCTCGTGAGCCAGACGGTTCTTGATAGCATTGATCATACCCGATGATGTTGGGCTAGGACCTATATAACTCTAAATAGTGCACTTTGCTTGCAGTGTCAGCATCTCCAATGTGCGAGCGTGATCGTAGCCTACTGGGGATAGAAAGCGCCATATCACACACTTTCTAACAACTTCTTCTGGGTACGCTGAATGCTTATCGCTGTAACATTCTGTTTGATGCAAAAGAAACATGGCCTTTTTCTCTCATTTCTGTGCATCTGTTGCAATTTTCTTAACACACGCGTGGTGCTTGCTTTCACGATAGTATGCGGACGCCCTTTTCTCTTCTTTCAACAACTGCCGCACCTTCTCACCTTTCGAACGATGGTACGACACTTGGGAGTGTAATCTTTCTATTATAGCCAGGTATCGACCCACACGATGAGAATTGCTGTTCATTGTTTTCGTACAAACACTTATTGCTTTTATTTCAGTGAAAACATCTTTTGAAGTCGCAACATTCAGGTCTGGTTTGTTGGTCTCCGTTTTTCTCTTCCTTGATGCTTGGCGTAGGGATGAAGCTCATGAAGCAGGATCTTTGCGGGGCTTTTTTCCATGTGGTCTCTTGTAGAAAGGATAGTCCTCGAAGAGAGTGGGCGCAGAGTCGAGAAGAAGTTTTCTGATGCCGCACGCAGGCACATGGTCTACATCGTGGAAGTGTCTCCTGCATACGACAGTCGATACAGACTGGTCGTTGATGATGACATTCTCTCTCACAATATTTTTTTGCCATTTAGTGCACAGTACAGCATTGCTTAGAAATTGGTGAAAAAACACGGGGTGTTTTTCCCGAACAGGACTTGCAATATGGAACACAACAATACACCATGGCACAACGAATATATATCCATGCGCACTGCTCGTTCTGAACGTTGTACGACCATCTTCTCGAGTAAAGAATTACTGCAAACTTAACACTGAAAAAGCTCTGATAAAAAATGCAGCCGCGGCGGCCAAAAACCAGAATAAAGCAAGTTTCACTACAGGGAAAAAGAAATCGGCAACAACCTGTTTGTAGAGCCACAAGAGAATTACAAAAGAAAACCCGTTTACTTGCCGAAAGGTTGGGATGTCAGTTTCTCTTACTAAACATGTTCTTCCACGAATCCAAACTATAGCGTAGAAATGAATCGCACTAGAGATTTTAGTTCAAAAGCAAGCGGCTTTCAAGCGTAGGCAGCTGCATCCTTCACATTATTCATGGATGGCGCTTGCAGTACGAAGGAACGCAAAAGAGCTCGGGGTCTCCGGCATTAATGTTTACAGGTGGCGTTAACACCATGACAATGCACGCCACTCCTCCAGGGCATTCCGTCCGATGGAGTTATTGAGCAGCAAAAGTCCACTTTTTTTACTTATATTTTTAACCGCTAGAGATGCAAGTCAGGTACGTGTTTAAAAGAGCTGTCAAGCAGCATAGTGCCGCTTTTACGCTTAAAACCACTACAGATGTATTTGTAAAAATAACGAAAAAGAAAACAGCTGTCAAAAGGAAGGTGTGCTCGTCATTTCTGTAAGCGACCTTTAATTGCGGCCTCGCTGTACAACGAAAGCAAGTGCCAAAGGTGTTTGGTGCTCGCCGCCTGCAGAACAGACGCAGTGTTGTTTATCTCTGGATCTCTCTCTGATCGTGGTTAATGCTTTATGCTTCATGCATTTTGCCTCGTTAGCCGATTTTCCGCTTTGTTACTGAACTTCAGCTTGTATTATCGACGAGCATATGCACACCTAAATTATGCGTTGAGCTGTATGATAAAATTAGTTTTTTTTAAGAAGACCTGATCTCTCTGCCCCGACTTCTTGAGTCTTGTGTAAGCCCCCTCCCCCTCATTGTCGAGAACCCTTATTCCAAGGTTTCACATCAACAATCTACTTTGTGCCGTGTGCCCGGTGCAGAAGATGTAATGGCAGGGTCGCTGCGTCCCTACCACCGACGGGCGGCGAAACATACTCAGAAACTCTCCCATTGTATTCACGACGATTGAGAAGGCCGTAAGGAAGCAAGTGCACGCATGTGCAGTCCAGCCCGGCCGTTGGTAAGCAAGCCCGAGTATCGATACTTTGGGATGCGGTTCACGAGTTTGAGCTACGGGTTTCACGTGATTGATGGCGTACTGCACCTCCAACGCTTTGTTTCTACAAAGCTGTAAGTTCTCCGTCAGTTTTTGCTAGCGGTCGCTAAGCTTCCCAAAGCGACTCTGCGTAGCTCGGCAACTCGCTTCGTGACTTCGTATCACACAACGCATCCAACTTTAGCTCAAATCCGATATGCTAGAAAAGGCACGGCACAGCGACGAGTGACGAAATGTCACACGATATGTCACGTGGTCAATATCGCGCTATCGTTCACTTTTTAAGATTTGGCATCTGTCACCCGTCGCCAAAAAGTGCTGTGCTAAAGCAGCCAATAGTAAAATACAAAAAGAGGATGTACATTCATGACGTGCTGCTTTTTGTTTCCACTTGCTTATCGACGCGGTTCAGCAACAACGTTGATCAACATGGCCAACGATGATGAGCGCCACGTTGACGTCGTTCAACGCAGACATTCATTTATGAGACCTCAGGGACCGGAACTACAAGTGTCGCAGTGGCTGTGACGTGGCCTTGCGCACGTGGTAGTACTGACTAAACCGAAACAGATACTGAAAAGACAATAAAGTTTTGACGTACAGAGGGGTCCGCTCTTAAAGGGAACACCAGAGTGCGAGTCGTCTGCTCGGCGCGACCACCTGCCGGCTGCGGCAACTGGTTTAGCGCATGAGCTGTGAGCGCTGTGGGCGGTGCTCGTTTGTCGTCTGCTACAGTTGCGGCCGCGCTCCGGATTGGCGCGAAGCACGGCCGAAGTCGCGAAAACGTGAAAGTAGTCGCCTTCCATCGAGCTAAAAAGAAAACGACGAAAATGATCTATAATCGGATAAATGTCACTGGACACACCACCTGGAGTGCTATCTTTCGTTGGCCTTCTCGTCAGATGAAGAATCACGTGCTTGCAGAAAGATTTTTCGGTGGGCGTCGATTGCGGCGATTCTACGATGACTCGGGTGCCACACGACAAGAGGAAGCATTTTGTGGAACTGTGGCTAGGAAATTGCAGTCAACGTGCTCTTTAAAAATTGACGCGCAGGATACTTACAACAATAAACTGCATACAAAGTCGACCGACGGCTAAAGAACACTCCTCGGAAGCCACGGCATCGAGCCACGACACGGGAGGAAGACCTTTCCATCATAGCTGCTGTGGTGGAGAGCCCTAGAAGGTCTGCTCGAGAGATTAGGGCCACCCTTCGGCTGAACGCTTCGAAAAGCACTGTGGAGCGCTCCCTGTATCAAGCAGATCTGAAAAGCCGAAAAGCGTCGCAGAAGGTTCTCTTACAAACCACCAACAAGAACAAGCGAATTCAGTTTGCCCAGCGCCATGCAGGCTGAACTATGCAGGAATGAAAGAAGGTAATCTTTATGGACGATCGAGCCCACCTTTACGACCTGTTGGGATGAGAAGACACGCATATAGCGTCCTGACTGCACTCGGTAATATATTCCTATACTTAAAGGCAGCTTCTTCAAAGAATTTTCGCTTGAACTATCGATAGTTAGAAATTTATGTATGTTGGTCGGAATACCATATATAAGCGATGACACATTACATCAGACTGCACTGTTTCTTCTCCTATGCCACAAATACATCAAACTAGTGAACCTGGCGCCAACTATTATGCTTGTGGTTTTCTGAAGCTACCAATACAATTAATACGGGGAAAGATGACTCCGCTGAAGGCTCGGTGTTGGAGGAATAGTACAATGGGCTGATGCGTCCAACATACAAATAACGGTGTTTCTGGTAGAGACAGAAAGTAGAGTAAGAAGTTGCAAGTTTAACTGATAGAAGAAATATTTGCATTAGCTGGCACCATGCAGTAAATATCCGCTATTTTATACTTTAGCTACCCGCCAGAATACGTCGAGCGGCTCGCTGCAAGTGGAAGGACCACCGTAAGCGTGTGGGGCTGCATCACCAAGGAAGGCCTCGGGTCTCTGATCCAGCTGGAAGGTAAATTCACGGCTGATAGTAAATGGAATATTCACAAGCAAGTTGCACTTCCTCATGCAGCAAATGGTGCTTCCTATGCACATCGTGGCAATTCCCCTGTGAATACTGCAAAACAGGTTACGCCACTTCTGCAACGTCATCAATTTCAAGTTATGAGGTGACCACGACAGTCAACTGACTTGAACCGATGATTGATTGATATGTGGGGTTTAACGTCCCCAAAACACCATATAATTATGAGAGACGCCGTAGTGGAGGGCTCCGGAAATTTAGACCACCTGGGGTTCTTTAACGTGCACTCAAATCTGAGCACACGGCCTACAAGATTTCGGTCTCCATCGGAAATGCAGCCGTCACAGCCGGGTTTTCATCACGCGACCTGCGGGTCAGCAGCCGAGTACCTTAGCCTCTAGATTACCGCGGTGGAGCCTGACTTGAACCCCATAGAAAACGTTTAAGGTATAATGAAGCAGGCCTCAGCAAGTCAGTGTCCCCAAGGGCTCTCGTGGACAGGATATGGAGTGCTGTCAAGGCAGAGAGTGAGCATTTGAAGCAAGATGCGTCAGTTTGTGAATGTTTTTACGCACACCTTTGTTCTCGAATAGGGACGGTGGCAGAGGCAAACGACGCCGTGAACCGGTATTGAAGAACATATGCGGATTGTGCTTGTGTTGTTTTTTCCAGCCCGACAACATAGTGGGAGTTCTTGAAAAAATAATGAACGTCATTTCCTAATGAATATTTTACAGCAAGCAGCTTTCTGAGTGCGTACCCTAAAGTGCCTACGGCAATAGCGAAGGCACACGTTTCCATGGAAATAACCTGAAACTTGATAATACATTTGCGAGCTCCTAACTTCCGCACTTATATTTTACTGAAATCTCTACAACTGTAGGACTGCAACGCGTTACAAAAACCTATACGTTTCCACATCGCGTTTATCAGTATAAATTCCCCCAAACACTAGTTAAAACACCTTTAAGTTGTGTGTTCAGCTTACTCACTGCAGCATCTAGAATATTCATTAGTGCAGACAAAATCCACACTCCACAAAGAAAAATACTTCTCGGTATAGCTGCTAAAAAGAGACGTTCTCAAAAATGTAGTAATGATTCTTTTCATAGCGAAATGATAAGAATTTGTTTGCAAGCCGACTTCGTCGTTCTCGTTTGTGTTGTTGCACATAATTTACAAATTTCATATATTTCGTGAAAAGTCAACAAGTGGCTGGCAAGGTCCATTTCTTTTTTCCCATTTTCTTTATTTAAAAACTCGTGGGCTTACGGTGGGTTGGACGATGCGTGGAAAAGCAAGACGGCTTTAGTTCACTGTAGTGAACCAACAATAATATCAATGAGGTAGTATTTTACACGATCTAATTACATGTCAGTTTTGCCACAGTTTTCTATATGAGCCTGGACATGCAGCCCACGGACAAACTTTGAAGTGCGGGGACGACTTGCTTCGCGTCGATCTGGAGCGCGGCCGCAACTGATCGCAGACAACAAACGAGGGCAGCCAGCGGTGCTCACTGCCCCTGCGCGAAAGCTAGTTTCCGCTGCTGGCCGGTGGTGGCGCCGAGCAGATGACCCGCGCTCCAATGTTCCCTTTACCAGTGAACTCCTCTAGAATTTTATGCAACAAAACGCCGCACTTTGCGTTGCATGCCTCATAAAAAAACGCGCCAGTTTTCACACGAGTAAACGCCCTCATGACAACAACAGTGAATATCTATCAAAAAACAGTCGCGGGAATGGAGTTTCTCAGGCAACAAACGCTTAGATTGACCTTTTTTTTACCTAGACCCAGCGGGGACTACTATTATTTCTTTTTATTGCGATAGAAATTATATGGACATTCTCGGCTGGATTTCGCCGCCGGTGTCGGCGTCGATGTCATGCACCGTATATGTATACGTATCTATATATATGAAAACGCAAGAAATAAAATATTCTGAAGAAGACTCCAGCACGCGCAGTCGAACGTGGAAGCTCCGAGTTGTGGAGGCGAGGCGTTAACCACTGGGCTACCGAGAAGCACGGCATTCAGCACTCAAACGGCAAGCTATATATCTGTATCTCCCAATTACCGCTTGAAATGAGCATCGCGTAGGGAGACTATCGCGTTTTCAGCATGAACAGCAAGATGGCCCAGTGAGTGCGCGGCTGCATGCACCCTTATTTCCCACGCGTACTTTGCCTCATAGAGGGGTGTGTGTGGTTGTAAAGCCTCTGCTCGCACACTCGCGCGCCCTTATCTTGCGGTTGAGAGCATCTGGTGTCTTGGCTGTCCTGAAGCTTGATTTTATTTGATTGATATGTAGGGTTTAACGTCCCAAAACCACCGTATGTATATGCGAGACGCCGTAGTGGAGGGCTCCGGAATTTTCGACTACCTGGGGTTCTTCAACGTGGACCCAAATCTGAGCACATGGGCCTACAACATTGCCGCCTCCATCTGAAGTGCAGCCACCATAGCCGGTGTCCTGAAGCTTTCACCGGAACGATCCTTCTGTAGTCACCGGGCGCACAAAGGTCACTGCGATCGTGCACAGTCTCCGTTTGCGAAAAGAGCGCACTTTTCAGACACAGCGAAGTAACAATTTAGACCTTCTGTGCCTGTGAGTGCGTTTTGTGCGTTGTTTGTGCGTAAGAAACGCGGAGCACGTTTCCATCTGCTTGCCATTATGCGCGTGACTTTCCAATTTGTTGCTATCGCGTTCATTGCTTCGCCTTTGCGGCAAAGCCGGGACTTTTACTTCTCCGGGTTTGCGTGGCTTCTGTGTGTTTGTGTGTGTGTGTGTGTGTGCAGCAGAAATTCAGTGCTGTCACTACATGATTGAATGAATGAATGAACAGAATTTATTTCTGGAAAGGCACAGAAAAAAGAAGTGAAGTTAAAGGCCATTCGGACTGGCGTGGTCTCGCTACGCGAAATGTCAAAAGCATTCAGCAAGCAGTGCTGCATTGAATAATATTTTTCAAACACAAGGAGCAGCAAAATAACAGAACACAACAATAGTACAAACATATACAAAATTGTCTATATAGACAGACAAAGTCAGACATCGAGGACAATTCAATTACATAAAATGAAATTCAAAAGACACACACTTATCGTATTGATTTGTATATTCACACATTCATTTTTATTTTCATATATTCATATATGCACATGCGCATGTACATTCATACTTCTGTATATACACGGGTTTTACCCGTGTATGTACTTTTGTATATACATGGGTTTGGAACTTAAAAGTGGTACCTTTATATGTAGAACCTAGTCAGAAGTTTAGTAAGCACGTGTTGTTTTTTAATCCATTAATGAGCAGATCTTGATATGATTCTTGAACTGCATAATAACAGGTTCAATTTTAGGTGTTCACCTAAAAGATTAAGAAGCTGTGGGGCGTGACACGCAAATAGGGATCTAACATACCCAGTCCTCGTAGCGGGAACGTGAATTAGTTGCCTGTAGCCGCAGGGTTCACTTCAGGAGCATCAAAAAGAATCCACCTATTCTGTACTAGTGCGTGAATGAGCGTAAGATGCCAAAACTGGCGTCCAAATACATGCGACTGGCTCAACAAAAACAGGAGGAGTGCTCCGACAAGCACCACAATTACGTTGTGTTGAACATGGAGAACTGGTGCTCCTCGAGGCTCCACTGTTCGTGGTCATGCCGACCACTTCGTAGACTTGACCCTCGAGACGGTAGTTGGACTGTCACTCGTGAATTACCAAATTGAACTTGCGGGTAACAATGAAAGTGTCAAGGTGCATGTGTGAAATTATTACCATATCTGAACATTATTGGTCAGATAGAGCAACCTGATGCTTCATAACAAGCTCTAGATGTTTCCTGTGTAATTTAACTTGTTCATGTTTTCATGCGCTGCCACGTATGACACGGAACGAAAAAAAAAAGAGAAAAACAGAGCGATTGCTAGAGGCTGGATTTTAGGAAAATGCCTCTTTTGCTCTTTGCGTTCCTACTGTGGTACTTTGATAAATGAGCATGAATGATGGGTTACAAACTCTTCTATAGTAGTTACATGCCAATATTTTGCTCAAGGAAACAATTTTTTTACACGTGTTTTCGAGCGACCCAACGTATTATATGCCTCGTAATTGTGCTTTAGAGGCGATGTGTTTTTGAAAATAAATGCGTTGATAGCATAACTGTGCAGTGTCTTCATGTGTCTTCTCGTGCCCGCGTGTACTTCTGCGCTGCATCAAAGCTGCTCAAAGGTTTAGCAACAAACAAGCCCAAATTGCAACCCTTCTCAAAGCTATTCAGAGGGAGGCGGTTAAGCTGAAATATAGCTATGAAATTATCTCCCAGCTTTTACGCATTTTTATACCTGCAAATTGATTTAAAGCATGTAGTTCGTTACTCTGCACACATCGAAAACAATCGCGCTGGTGTAAACTTCATTGTTATGGCACCAAGCCCGAATGCTACGCGGTTTGTTCATTTCATAAATGTAACCACTCATGACATTTCGGTATTATGAGTGACCCTTTGAAGCCTTGGCGCAGTCTCCACTGACTTTAAGAGCCCATCATGAGCTTGACTCGACATCATTCTTCGCTTTCATGATGGAGAATTCGCGTCATTGTAGTGAAACGCTGGCACCTTGTAGCGAAATGACGTAGTTAACCCAGTTATATTTCAAGCACGCAAATACCAAAATACGGCATATACGAACTAAGGGGTACGTCGGCATCAAAATGTCATATGCCACTGTAGTCTATAGGTTGTCGATGCGGCGTTAGACAAGCTGCGCGAAAAGCGACGCCTCACCGCAAAGTTACTTGTGTGGTGACCTTACGCTCATAATAGTGTCTAAAAGGAAGTCACTGTCTATCACGCAACAATGACAACTCTGACAAGGCACGAAATCGAAACAGGTAGAAGTACCTGCCTACATCTGCTTCTATGGTGAATATATATAGCGAGTGGTGCCTGCACATAAGCAGTGCTCCTTCCATGATCCTAATGTGGGTTTTATATAAAGCTGGGAAAACAATGCTTATCTTTATTGCTACGTTGCACCTTATGATGTTTTGCTATGCACGTGAGTTATCACATGCACGTTTAAAATATTATTGGTCCATTTTTAAATTGAAACTTCTGTAGCTTAATACCATACACAGGTTAGGCTTGTCGTAACGACGAATCGACCTTTCTTGACCGTTCTTTCTGCAATTCATTAATGCCTGCTAATAATGTAAAAAAATCAGAGAAAAGAAATACTTTCACGTGGTTGTTACAAGAGATGCCCAAAACTAAAGCCGTTAAAGAAAACCTTTTTGGAAACGCTTGCGCCGAGATAGAAAAATTTAATTGATATGTGGGCTTTAATGTCCCAAAACCACCACATGATTATGAGAGACGCCCGAGATAGAAAAGTATCGCTTAAAATATCGCGATAGCGGTATTCATAATATAAGGTCGATAAAGAGTGCAGAAGCAGTGTGTTGTAACTAAGAGGGGAGAGATAAGGGGGAACAAAGCCCCGGGCGCCACTCGGGAAAGAGCGCCAAGCCGAGTCCGCTCAATATGCGTTCAGGAACTTACTGCGGGCCCAAACGGTGTGCTTGCGCCCCATTCCCCGTGAAAAGATCACCGTACAAGTTTAAAACCAATGAGGCAACACCACCACGCTGTTTCAACACTCCCTTCCTCACCTTCTTTTCCCCAAGTACCACCCATGAGGCCAGATGGTCTTTTGTATTGTCAATTGGTGCTTGATTTTTTTCCTTCAACAAACAAAACACAACCTTCTTGGAGCCAGTTGCTTCTGGGAACCTGTGGCTCATATGAGCAAGAAGCCTTGTCTTTCCTTCTAAAATATAAGCCTATAAAAAAGCAGAAAGATAACTACGTTGGTGTAAGCCTGTTCCCACATGAGTACAGTTCTAAGGGCGAAGCTCCTTATAGCGGTACCCGTTCGTCCCTCGTAGTCGCAGTCGTAGTCGTAGTGTGTAACCAGTCTTACGCTTTGACCTCCAAGGTGGTGCCGGTGGGAGATTTCTCCTGTGCGTTGTTGAACAATAAGAAAATTCGCAGCGTGCGCGTTAACTAAAAGCCGAATTCTTCTGTCTCTCATTCCCCTTTAGCAGCCATTGGCATGTTCCAGTAGGAAACGTTAGTAGAAGTAGAAGTAGAAGTGTTAAAAACCGACTTCTGCTGTCTCTTATTTCCAGTAGCAGCCATTGTTTACCTCCAAGGTAGGGCCTGGTGAGATTTTTCCTGTGCGTGAAAAAACAATAAAATTTTTTTTTGTTCAAAACGCCATTGATTGATGAAATAAACCAACGAAAGACGTCAGATGTTTTCTAAATGCAAAACGTAAAGACGCCAGATGTTTCTAAAGCAAAACAAAAAGAAAACACCAGCTGCTTAACGAAATATGCCAGGTGTTTTTTAAAGCAATGGTTTTATAATCAAAACCATATCGATACAGGTTTGTAGTTACCGATGCTCATTGCCGTCGGTGTGTGCTCGTATGGATAAGAATGCTGAAAGGGGGGCGCGCCGGGCAGTGGCGGTGCGCGGTCGCAGACAGGACCATGAAGTGAGAGCACGCTAGGCAGACGCGCGCCGGGAAGCTGCGCGACGTCGCCGCCGAAATCCTGCTGTGCGGGAAGAAGAAGCCACATCAGCGAGGCAGCGTCGGCAAGATCCCGCCGTACGTGAGCAAGAAGCTGCAGTGGCACATCAGCGTCGGCAAGATTTTTCCGTACGGGAATGAGAGGCCGAGGCAGCACGTCAACGTTGCGAAGCAGATCTTGAAAACGTTCGACAATGGGAAGCGGCGAGGAAGCACGCATATTGCCAGGCGAATTAACCGAAAAAAAAATTAACGGTATTACTTCCTGGAGCTTCGCTCAATCTCATCATCATTCACCTCGTGGGTCTGCCGTCAATTTTTGGTTATTAACGTACATATCCTGGGTAGTAGACACAAGCTTTTCTCTGGAGTTCTGGCTTCTCTATATTCATGATATGGTTTATGTTTATGTGTGCGCGTGTATATATTTATACAGATCTAATAATATCGGCGCGGCGGGAGGTTTAACCTTCCTAACCTCTTTCTAGCTTCGCCACTGATCTCTTGAAATGTTCGCTTGTTTGTGGTGTGATTCCCAAACAACTTTGGTTCTTACACATGTATATAACCATTTTGATAATGGAGAAGAGAAAGCGCAGCCACTGGTCTTGTTGTTGACTTGCGATCGAGAAGCTCCTTACCAACTCATCAAACAGGTCAGCCTCGAAGCTTATGCGGAGAGTTTGCATGGGAAGATGTCCGGTTGAAAGTACAAAAGAATAAAACTAAGGACGGAGCACCCTCAAAGGCTTCATATTTATCTTTTACAAATGACTAACTCACTCATAGACTGCTTTTTTTCCCCATCAAATTGCGTCACCCCTTCTCGTTTCCTCCGTGTATCGGTACTATTTCCCCGCGACATTTTCTTCAATCAGCGTGCGTAGGTTGATGTTGACTATGAGGATTGACGAGGTTGGGGTAGACGTGTCTGAAGTAATTAGTTTTTAGATGACTACGAAGTGTGTGAGTCTTCTTAGGGAGAGGGAAGTGTCATGTGTCATTGTCACTCACTAAATCAACATTTGCGTCACCAGTTCACACACAAAGTCGCCTACTCTGAAGTGCAGCAAACGCATGAGTGAGACTTCGGCTCACTGCTCCTACTAAGCTAGCTTCATCAGCCATGCGTCATTCATTATCCTTCCAGTAAAGCCGTAAATGTGAAAATACATCCAGCTCTATTGCATGTGCGATGCACGAATTATAGCGCACTGCACCATCAAAAACATCGTGCTTTCGAAGCTTCTATTGTTTCTAGATGCCAGTGCACATGAACTATAGTTGCGAAACGAGGTTCAATGAAGGGGTAAACTCGGAGAAAAAACACATTCGCGCCGCTGGCTTTCCCTCTTCGGAGCGAGGTTCTTTGAAGTAAGGTGGCGTCTCGTGATTGTAATTTCTTAGCATGTCAACTGCTGCATTCGTGTCGGCAAGGGTGGGCATGGTGCAGATTAGCACTAAAGAAATACAGGAATTAGAGATGCAATAGTAAATTACCCTATTGTGAATGCGCTTATGTCACTACTGAGCCTAAACAAGAGAAAAAAAATGCCAGGAACTGAATGATATGTACAATTACTATCAGCATCAAGTGAAACGCGAACACCGGCAAGTATTAGAAATCGCATAGTGCGCTCCATTCAGTCATCATCATTGATAGCCGTACATCAGTTCTATTTGGTAGCACTGCGAATTTCCACGGTGATGATTGCACGAGGCACACTATCGTCAATTGTTAGAGCTTGCCTGCGTTCGTGTTTCATTTCGCGCCGATAATCTAAACGCTCCTTCCCATTTGTCACAACGATAACAAACGCAGTTCAGCCGTGATTTGCCAACTGCTATTGATTTTGATATCTTCCTCAATCGTTTTGTTTTGATTGCTTGTTTCTACCGATGAGCGTGTTGGCGATAACAGCATCCAGGTGTCTGACTCCAATAATGTCGACGTTGTATAAACGAGCGAGCTTCGCAGTAATTCAGTGGTGGATTTCGCCCATGTTCTGCCGCTTTCCCTCGAAAAAAAAAAGCTATGGGGCTTTGATGGTGTTGATATTAATGTACAGGGCCGTCCACTCTTAGTACGGACACGGTGCCGCATGGCCTCTCTCCACGGGGCGCCAGCGCTATAGCGGTGCGGTCACGCATCGAAGCACATCGACACAGGCGCACAAGAGCGTTGAGGCGGGGCTTCGTTTTGAATAAAAGCGCGGGAGTGCGTCGTGCCTGTTTTACAGTGAAGCAAACCTAAACCACCTGAAAAACCACGAGAGTTGCAGTAAAGTGTGTAGTCACGATAATTGAGACGTGGGTGATACCTCTTGTTTCAGTACAAGATTGCTGGTTTAATTTACACACTGTTGAGTATTAAGTATTGGTTCTCTTGAGTATTGATTTTGCTTGGTTTGTGATGTTTTAGTCCGTGAAAGAATTTCGTCACCGAGTGGCGCTCTGAGAAGCTTCTATAACATCAAAATATTTACCGTGGCTTGATAATACGTGCGCAATGGTTTCTACATTTCTCCCGCATTTACACTCGGCACGTGCTGCCGCGATTGAACTTGTGTCTCCCGACTGATATTAGCGGAGCTGTCGACCAGTAAGCCTCTGCAGCGGGGCATTCTGACGGCTCTGAACACTCTGCAGGTATCAAGATTCATAAATGAAAGACATTTGTTTTGCGTGCTCTTTCTGAAGTATTGAAATGCTGTAGAACTAAAAAACGTAAAGAAGTTTGCAGACAGTGGGATACCAAGTTTATAGCTTGTGTGCTGCGTTTTCCAAAGTAAGCACTATGAGTAGCGGGTAGGATCCCTCCAGCTCCAATGATCACAGTCATTCTATTGAAGAGGTTGCTGTATAGACCGTTTCACTGTTTAAAAACACAGCCACTTGGTGAAATCTGGTTTCGCCCACCGATGTGCCAAAATAGCATCGGTGGGCAAGAAGAGTTTTGGAAAATAGCCCGCTGATTTTCTGCTTTCTTTCCAATGTTTGCCTAAATATGTTCCAGTTGTAAAGAGGTTTAATGGGCAAATGCGACGAGCAGGTGGAAGATACAAGATAGCCACAGGACGAGGAAGATTATGGTGCTCGAGCGCCGATCTCGTGGTGCCTTTCTCTGCGATGATGCTTGTTGTTCCCCGGTGTTGGCATCATTCCTTCGTTATAACTGCCTCCGTCAAGAAACATAAAGGCATCCTGGCAATCTAAGAGGTGGGAACGAGCGTGTCGAAGTACGGCTTCAAGCGGTCCACTTGAACAATATCATGTCTACGCCGACGATGGTCACCGAGCAGCGTAAGCGGTTCAATGGCGTAATTGACGAGTGATGTGCGCTCTACCACGCGGTATGGGTCATGGTAATTTGAAAGTAGCTTGGTAGACAGACCAGGTGCACAAGGTGGTGCATACAGCCATAGAATGGTTCAAGGGGGGAACTTTTCGGCAGGAGCGTGATGATCATCGCGGGCCTTTTTCTGCAGTTGCTGGTCGGCCACAGTAAACGACTTCGCCAGTTGGCGCCATTCTTCAGCGTGACGGACGGCTTCGGACACGGTCGTGCACTCAGATGCATCTGGTGTGTATGGCAGCAAAGTGTCAATGACGTTCGTATAGAAGGAAGAATGGGGAAAAGCCGGCGGTGACTTGTGTAGCGGTGTTGTACGCGTAGGTCGCAGAAGGAAGAAACAGGTCCCAGTTCGTTTGGTCAGATGCCACATGTGTCGCGAGCATGTCACCCAGGGTCCGAATAAACCACTCAGTCAGGCAATTCGTCTGAGGGTGGTAAGCAGTACTCATCCGGTGTACAATATGGCACTGGTGGTGAGATGCTTGGATTACGTCGGATAGAAATACACGACCCCGGTCACTGAGGAGCTCGCGAGTAGGGCCATGACGCAACACAAAACGATGGAGGATGAAAGCTGTGACGTCCTGAGTGGTCGCCGTAGGAAGAGCAGCGGTTTCGGCGTACCGTGTCAGGTGATCTACAGCAACGATAGCCCACCGGTTACTTGCTGTGGTCAATGGCAGTGGTTCATAAAGGTCCATTCCGACGCGACCGAATGGGCGTTCGGGGCACGCAAGCGGCTTTAGTGGAGCTGTTCCTGGATTCGGTGGCTGTTTCCGTTTCCGTCGCTGACACTCGTGGCAGCCGCTAATAAACTGTCGAACAAAAGTAAACATCCCACGACAGTAGTACGGCTTCCTTAAACGTTCGTAAGCCTTGAAGACACCGGCATGAACGCATTGCGGATCGGAGTGAAATGATGCACAGATTGTAGAGCGCAGCTTTCGGGGAATATTGAGCAGCCACTTCCTGTCATCTAGTGAGTAATTGCGCCGGTACAAGAGGCCACTTCGAATGGAGAAGTGCGAAGCCTGGCGTCGTATTGCTCGAGTGGTTGGAAGTGTCGGTACCTCAGATAAAGCGTCCAGAAGCGAAGTCATCCAAGGATCGTCACGCTGTGCAGAGGACATTGTGTCGATGTCAAGAGCTGACAGCGCGTGTTCTACAGAAGATATAGAGGCAGCCTAGGTGGACAGTGGTGATCGCGAGAGCGCATCAGCATCGGCGTGTTAGCGGCCGGAACGGTACACGACGCGGATGTCATACTCTTGAAGTCGCAAAACCCAACGAGCAAGGTGACCTGATGGATCCTTCAGTGACGACAACCAACATTTGGCATGAAGGTCTGTAACTGCAGCCAACGTGCGGTCATATAAGTATCGGCGAAACTTGACAATCGCCCGAAGTATGGCTAAGCACTCTTTTTCGGTAGTTTACCTCAGCCTTGTTGAGCATTCTGCTGGTGTAGGCGACGACATACTTAGGGGAACAAGGCTTGCCTTGAGCGAGAACTGCACCAAGACCGACACCGCTGGCGTCTGTATGGATCTCAGTTGCAGCCGTGGGATCATAGTGGCGCTATACATGCGGTGATGTCAGGAGACGGCGAAGAATGGTAAATGCGTGATCACACTCGGAAGACCATAACAAGATGTCGTTGGGACTGCTTAAAAGCTGGGTCAAAGGGGCAATTGTGGAGTAAAAGTTGCGCACAAACTGATGAAAGTAGGAGCATAATCCTACCAAGCTGCGTAACTGTTTTACAGGCGTTGGTTTGAGGAATTCGGTGACAGCGCGTAGTTTAGCCGGGTCGGGAAGAACGCCGTCTTTTGATACGACGTGATCGACAATAATGAGCTTCCGAGCAGCGAAGTGGCACTTCTTTAAATTCAGTTGGAGCTGCGCATTTTTCAGACACGTGAGGACATGTTTCAGGTGTACAAGATGCGTTGCGAAATTGGGTGCAAATACGACGATATCGTCGAGATAGCAGAGGCATATGTTTTATTTCAAATCCCGCAGAACCGAGTCCATCATGCGCTCGAATGTGACCGGCGCATCGCAGAGGCCGAAGGGCATGACATAGAACTCATATAGGCTATCCGGTGTCATGAAGACTGTTTTTGGACAATCGGCATCTGCTAAGGGCACTTGCCAATACCCCGAACGAAAATATAACGACGAAAAAACTCGGCACCTTGTAAGCAATCAAGGGCGTCATCAATCCTGGGCAAAGAATATGCGTCTTTGTAAGTGATCGTATTTAAGCGCCTGTAATCCACGCAGAAGCGAATTGAACCGTGCTTCTTTTTAACAAGAACGACAGGTGATGCCCATCGACTTCGGAAAGGTCGGATAACGTCGCGCTTGAGCATATCGTTAACCTGTTTGGTGATAACCTTACATTCCGCGGCGGAAACATGGTATGGTCGCTGTCGTACTGGCGCGTTGGAACCTGTGTAGATGCAGTGAAAAAGCTGGTAGTTCGGCCAAGGGTAGGTTTAGCAAGGTCAAAGGATTCACAGAACTGGTAGAGCCACTGGAGAAGCTCAGAGCGTTCTCATGGCGATAGTCCATAGGCGGTAAATGAATTGAAAGCTCGGAAGGTGGTACATTGGAAAGATTGGGGGTGCTGTCGGCGTCGTAGTCACCGGAATAATCTGGCGGCATAGTAAAATTTTGTTCTTTATCAATGGCATGCACTTGTCCAAGAAATTCACCTTGAAACAGTTTGGCGGGATGTGGAAGGTGATTGATGAGGTAAAAAGCACTGTTTCCTTCAGGATTGGAGAGGGTTGAATAAGGCAGAATAAGTGATCTTAATTTAAGGAAGAGGCTTGATGGTTCAAAGAATGCAGCTTCGTCCCTAATGCCGTCACAGAACACGGGGAGCAACACAGATGCTGTCGCAGGAATTTCAGTGCTTTCTTTGACGACGAGTTTTTGTACGGCGGGCTGAATGTGATCGGTTCGTTAGTCGTACAACGGGAAGAGTTCAAGTTCTGATATTGCACAATCAATAATAGCGTGGTTACGCAATAAAAAATCCCATACAAGTATGATGTCGTGTGAGCATGACGAAAGTACAATAAAATCAACAGTGCAGTGGTCCTTCGCATTGATCAGTCGGACAGTGCAGGCGGCTACAGGCTGAACTGGGTTCCCATTAGCTGTTTGCAAAGACATCATATCAAGAGGCGTAGTCACTTTTCGGAGCTTGCGGCAAAGTCTAGCGTCTATCACGGAAATGACAGCACCGGTATCAACTAGAGCATATGCTCGAGTACCTTTTACAAAAACTTCGACAATATTCGACGGCAATGTCCGAGGACTTGATAATTTAGACAGCGCAGTTCTTGCCTCCTGAACAGCGGCCTTTCGTTTCACTCGTGTTCAGGAGCTGGCCGACGACGCATGGGTGACAGGGAGGAACGACTGGCTGAAGGTGAGCGACCAGAATAGTGCGTGGACATTCCCGTGAAGACGAGCTTGACTGAGGATCCGAACTTTCCAGACGAGATAGAGGAAGGTCCATGAAGCTGTTCTGTGTCCGGGCGTCTGTGTATCCCGGCAAGCGACGACAGCAGTATCGGGCTATATCGCCAGGACCGCCGCACGCAATACATATGGACCGGTTATCCGGCGTTTTCAAGTATTGGCGACGAGTGAAGCAGCCCATGCGGTGGTCGGGTGAGTTGAGGCTGTGGTAGCAATAGGAGGAGCCCAGGCAGTGGACGGTTGAGTTGGGGCTGAGGTATGTGGCAGTCCCTGGAATTGCGGGGGCTGGTGTAGCTGCTGCCACTTTAGTGTCTCAGCGTAAGCAAGAGACGCGGTGACCGGGGGATGCTGCAAGGACACCGGCATATCCTGAGAAATCTGCTTTTGGATCCCATATCGGAGCATGACAGCTAATGGCGGTGTGTGTCGCAGTGGCTGTTGCTGCGAGAGTTCCTGGCGTTCAGCAAAAGGTAGTAGAGAAAGCTGCTGAGCCACTTCCTCTCACACGAAGTCTTTCATTTGTGCGAGAAGTTTTGTCTGGTCAGTCATGACGTCCAGTGTGGCCACTGGTTGGATTGTCTGGAATGAGCGTCGTGTCTGACCTGGTTGCCTCTGCAATTCATCATAGCTCTGACACAAAGTCACCACTTCGGCCACAGTGCTAGGACAATTCGCGAGAAGCATCTGGAAAACGTCATCGTCGACACCCTTCATGATGTGCTCTATCTTTGCAGTCTCGCTCATGGAAGCATCGACTCGCCGGCAGAGATCGATTACACTTTCTATATATGAGGTGAAAGTTTCACCTGGCTCCT
The DNA here is from genome assembly GCF_043290135.1 of Rhipicephalus microplus. NCBI lineage: Eukaryota > Metazoa > Arthropoda > Arachnida > Ixodida > Ixodidae > Rhipicephalus > Rhipicephalus microplus. Next base: position 76,812,718 of record NC_134700.1, on the reverse strand, counting down.
GTGCCCGTGTGCGCAGATGTTGTTCGGCGCGAAGCTTCCGTTAGGCAGGGCGACAAAAACGGCGCATATTGCCCCCCCCCCCCCCCCTTGAGGCGGACCAGTTCGCGAACTCGCTTTCGTGGTTTGCATACCACAGCTTGGCCACGCTGGTGAGATAAAGATTGACAGTGCCCAACTTAGCAACGTCATTTTACCTGTTCGGTCCACTGACTTTTTCGAATGACGACAGCCAGTCCTCGACATCCTGGTCTTCTGTATCCGCAAAGATTGGGAGGTTTCGTGGTGAACCGGGCCATGGCAAGAAGCGGCCGCGAGAGGTACTGTTTGTGGGGCAGCGTCAACTTGCATGGTTGGCGGCAGGATGCGGAATCGGAGTTGCAGGGCGTAGGCGATGTGGCTACCCAGCACTATCCACCAAATGTAAAGAGTGCAGGGAACTATGCGAACGACGACGAAGCAGCAAGAAACGGCAAGCCACACCGTTGGTGCACACGCGCTACCCGAGCTTGCGCTTCTTTTTTTATTTTCGGCCTGTTAACGTTCCTCGCTCTTCTGACGTTCCTCGGCCTTCCAGTAAGTCTATACGTAAATAGACTACGTGACATCTGGTGGAGGTGTGTGGACTCCCATACAAACCTGGAACTTCGTTCCCGTAAGCTTCCCCCTCTACGTGACACGAACATGGCCACCGAGACGCCTCTCCAGGTGAGACCTTCGACCATCCATGTCACTTGCGGCGCCGTGTATTCTCAACGAGACCCTTCTGTCTTCATGGGCTTCACTGAGTCGGACGTCGAAGATTGGTTGGCGAGGTACGACAAAGTCAGCGCAAGTTCTACCTTGCGGAAACCGCGTAACTGTGATTTAATAACCACGCAGCTGACATTCTTACGTGGTCTGCATTCAAGACTGCTATCACGGACGTATTTGGAGGACCTGCGGCACGCAAGCTTCAAGCCGAGCACCGTTTACGTCACCGTGCGCAGCAACCAGGCGAGACCTACACGGGCTACATTGAAGATGTGTTGCATCTATGCAACCGCGTTAACTCTACCATGCCTGAGGAAAAAAAAATCAGGCATACTTTGAAAGGCATTGACGACGGCGCCTTTCAGATGTTGCTCGCGAGGAATCCCCCCACAATTGCTGTGCTCGTTTCCCTCTGTCAGAACTTCGATGAGTTGCGTAGGCAGTGCGCAATTGCTCGTCAAGCCGTCACGACGCCAGACACGCTCGCAAGCTTGCACCTAGCTGCCCATCCTACCGATCAGCAGCCGCTGTTTTCGACGATCAAGGACTTCGTCCGCGAAGAGGTAGCGCGCCAGCTGTCACTGCTGCCACTGACACATGAGCCCGCGCAAGCTTTGGCACCGGACCTCCAACACGCCATTCGGACCCAAGTCGCTGAGGCCCTTCCACCGATGCATCAGCAGCCACCTGTCACTACGCCTTTCATGTACGCCGCCGTCGCTGCTCGGCCTAGCAACAGCGTATGCCGTATGCTCAACCTGCCACGCCGCCCTATGTCATTCCTGCAACCCCGATTGCTGCGCCGTATACCTATGTGAGATATTCAGCTCCATTTTACCGTCGCTCAGACGCTTGGAAGAAGCCGGATAATAGGCCCATCTGTTTCGGCTGTGGTATCGCTGGACACGTCGCGCCCGCCACTGTCGCAGAGATCCCCCTCCAGTTGACACCGTAGGCAAGCCAATTGCGTCGTCGTCTGGGACGCCATCATGATACACCACTGACGGTCATCGACCCTACGCAAACCATCGGTCACCATCGCCCCGACGACGCTCCCTGTCACCTATGCGTCGCCGACCTGCTATGGAAGAGGGAAACTGATCGCTGCAGCTCTGGAGGCAACAGCTGCATACCATTCGAACTGCTTAAGGCCTCCATCTTTCTCGCCGAAAAACGTTATAGTCGTCAATATTGAGGGGACCACCGCACAAGCGCTTATCGACACAGGGGCCGCCGTTTCCATAATCTGTGAGACCTTATGCCACAAGTTGAAAAAGGTGATGACGCCTCTTTCGGGCCTGATGCTCCGCACGACCAACTCGCAGTGCATAGAACCTACAGCTGTGTGCACTGCACGTGTCATTATCCAAGGTGAACTTTATGCCATTGAATTTTTTGTGCTGGCATCATACTCCCACAAAGTCATTCTTGGATGGAACTTTCTTTCGCGTCATCGGGCCATCATAGACTGCTCACGTGCAGAACTTGCTCTTACACCGCTGCCAACCTCTTGTTTTGTAGATTCTCTTTCTGAAGCTTACAAACTTGTCGTTGTTGCAGACACGGAAATAGCACCGAGAACATCCTCCCTTGTAGCCCTGACCTGTATGGCCACTCCTGCCGGAACTGTTTTGTTCACTACGTCTGACGTATTTACGTGCCGCCGTAGCCTACACCTGCCCTTTGCCATACTCACCGTGAAATCCGGTGCTACCGCCATTCTCGTTGCGAACTCGCTATCGTCGCCAGTTACCTTACTTCGCGCAGAATGCTTGGGTAACATACAAGACTTTGACCTCTTGCGCCCTCTGGAGTTTGCCGAACACCCACCTCACCTCCAGCTCAATGCTATGACGCCACCTGTGGCCACACTGCCCGCGCCATACTCATTCCAGCCCTCTGTTGCCGCTGAGCTATCGCCGACACAAAGACGCGAACTCTTGTCCATTCTTCGAGAGTTCTGTTCTGCCTTCGATTGCGCTCAGCCATCTTTGGGTTGCACAGCGAACATCACGCACCACATTGACACCGGTACTCATGCTCCCTTACGCCAACGACCATATCGAGTTTCAGCGGAAGAGCGCCGTATTATCAACGAACAAATCAATGATATGCTCAAGCGTGGTGTCATCCAGCCATCGCAGAGCCCTTGGTCGTCCCCTGTTGTACTTGTGCGCAAAAAAGATGGGTCTATCCGATTCTGTGTCGACTACCGACGGCTCAATAAAATAACTCGGAAGGATGTGTACCAATTGCCACGCATCGACGATGCTCTCGATTGCTTGCAAGGAGCAGAATATTTGTCCTCATTAGATTTACGCTCAGGATATTGCCAAGTTCCAATGGCTGATCCTGACCGATCGAAGACTGCATTTGTAACACCTGATGGGCTGTATGAGTTTAACGTAATGCCGTTTGGACTCTACAACGCCCCAGCTACCTTCTAACGGATGATGGACACAATCCTTCGCGGCTACAAGTGGAAGACGTGCCGCTGATACTTAGACGACATCGTCGTTTTTTCTCGCCACTTTTCGACTCACTTTTTTTTGTCTTCGTGCTATTCTCACGTGTCTCACCTCTGCTGGCCTTCAACTTAACATCAAGAAGTGCCATTTTCGCACACGTCAGCTCACTTTACTGGGTCACGTCGTCTGCAAAGAAGGTGTTTTTTCAGATCCGGCGAAACTCCGCGCCATGGCCGACTATCCGAAGCCCAATTCCGTCAAGACGCTTCGAAGTTTTATCGGCCTGTCATCATACTTTTGTCGATTTGTGCGCAATTTCTCTTCCATTATCGCGCCTCTTACCAACATGTTGACAACATCCAAAGGCATTTCTGCTTGGTCAAAAGAGTGTGACGAATCCTTCACCACGCTTCGGTGGTTATTATTGTCACCTCCAATACTACGTCATTTTGACCCCGATGCGCCTACGGAGGTTCACACAGACGCCAACGGTGTCGGTCTTGGTGCTGTATTGGCTGAACAAAAAGCAGGATACCAAGAATACGTGGTCACTTACGCGAGTCACACCCTTAAGAAAGCCGAGTGTAATTATTCCGTCACGGAGAAAGACTGCCTCGCAATTGTCTGGGCTTTGACGAAGTTCCGCCCATACCTTTATGGCCGCCCTTTCGAAGTCGTCACGGACCACCACGCTCTATGCTGGCTATCATCGCTCAAAGACCCGTCGGCGCGCCTTGGTTGTTGGGCGCTTCACCTACAGGAATACGACATTCGTGTTGTATACCGATCCGGCCGAAAGCACTCCGACGCTGATGCGCTATCCCGCTCGCCGCTACCGGCTGATCCAACCTCCTCGTCACCTTCTTCAGCTGTCATAATATCAATCGACTTCACAGACATGGCATCGGAACAACGCAAAGATGTGTGGATTTTCCAACTCCTCACCTTTCTGACTGATCCGCTAGCTAATTTGGTCTCAAGAACTATCCGCCGCCAAGCCACACATTTCGCTATTCGAGACGGCCTCCTCTATTGGCGGAATTACACGTCTGAAGGTGGCTGTTAGTGATACCCAACCACATGCGCTCGAAAATCTGTACGGCTTTTCACAACAAGCCGCAAAGCGCTCACACCGGCGCTCTCAAAACGTACAACTGTCTACGTTAGCGGTACTACTGGCGCGGCATGTACACATTTGTTCGCAATTACGTACGTGTTTGTACTGCATGCCAGCGACGTAAAGCCCCACCTCAACGCCCTGCCGGTACACTTCAGCCTCTGCCTTGTCCAGCGCGTCCAATTGACCGCGTCGGTACCGACTTATACGGACCACTTCCCACGTCGTCTTCTGGAAATAGGTGTATAATTGTTGGCATGGTCCACCTCACGCGTTACGTGGACACGGCAGCACTACCCGCAGCAACCGCGAGGGAAGTTGCGTTTTTCATCTTGCGCAACTTTGTTCTTCGCCATGGAGCTTCCCGCCATGGAGCTTCCCGTTTGAGCGACCGGGGCTGTGTTTTCCTGTCTGACGCCATTCAAGCCTTGCTCTCTCAGTGCAACATGGCTCATCGCATGACGACAGCATATCACCCGCAGACGAATGGCCTCACAGAACAATTTAATCGCACTCTCGGTGATATGCTGACGATGTACACAGCTTTTGACTAGACCAATTGGGACACTGTCCTTCCTTTCGTCACGTATGCGTATAACACTGCTACGCACGCGACAACAGGGTTTTCCCCTTTCTGTTGTACGGACGCGAAGCATCGTGCACGCTGGACACTATCCTCCCATACACGCCCGACTCCTCTCAGTACACTGCAATTTCTGATGTTGCCAGGTACAAGATTGCAGACGATTGGCCCGTTCACTGACATCCGAGGACCAAGGCCACCAGAAGCTACGGCATGACACCGACCGACATCTCTCTACTTTTACGACTGGTGCTCTCGTTTTGCTCTGGATTCCACCTAGCGTTCCTGGCCTTTCGTCGAAATTACTGGCACGATACCATAGGCCCTACCGCATTCTCGCCCGTACGTCACCAGTCAATTATGAGATTGAGCCATTGACACAGTCTCATGACTTACGCCGTCGTGGCCGAGAAATTGTGCATGTGAGTCGCCTGAAGCCGTATTGCGACCCCGCTATAGTGACAACGCCTTAAGTCGCCAGGTTGGCTACGCTATTCACCGAGGGCCAATGTAGGGAACTATGCGAACGACGACGAAGCAGCAAGAAACGGCAAGCCACAGCGTTGGTGCTCACGCGCGACCCGAGCTTGCGCTTGTTTTTGTATTTTCGGCCTGCTGACGATCCTCGCTCTTCTGGCGTTCCTCGGCCTTCCAGTAGGTCTATACGTAAATAAACTACGTGACAAGAGGTTTATAGGGCGAACCTAACAAGCAGGAGGAAGATTCGAGATAGCCACACGACGAGGGAGATGGTGGTACTCGATCGCCGATCTCGTGGTGCCTTTCTCTGCGATGATGCTTGTTGTTCCTTGGTGTTGGCATCATTGCTTCATTATACAGTAGATGTTCTTTTGAGCTATAAAAAATTATAACAGATTTCCTTAAGTTTTACGCACTCTCATTTTATCTGAAAAACTTAAGAGAGACATTTCTTACATTTAAAAGAAATTGAAAACGTGCTTTCAGTTTCGACGTTAGGAGCGGGTAAATGAGGTGACCAGAAGTTTTCTTGGGTACAACGCTTGTGACCTTGAAACCATCTATAGGGAACGACAAATGTTGGTGTTGGCCCTGATTTGCTCCCACTCTTTTTGGACAATGGCCCAAAGTTCATCTGCTGAGACGGCACGAAGTTAGCGGTGAACCAACGCAAGCTTCATGTTTCGCCACACATTTTCATTAAGGTTTAAGTCAGGTGACTGTGGACACCACTCAAGAACTGCAACATCGCGGCCCTTCAAATACTAAGCAATTTTTTAAAATTGTGTATGGGAGAGATATTAGGCTGTAGGATGAAAGTGTTCTTTGGGAATGGTCCCCCGACGAGATATGGAAGCAGCACGTCGTCTAAAAGTCCACAGTAGGCATCTGACGTGAATCAATTCTAACAAGGAGTCCCAGCAGTCTTTGAGCGGTAACGTCATGGTGTTAGGCCAGCTGATCAAAATACTTCCAGTAAAACAACGTCTTATGATTTGAGCTTAAAGAGCTTTTTGTTCGGGCACACAGCACAGATAACTGGAGAATCATGTCAACCATGTATCCTTATCACCAGGAGATAAGAATGTATGATGCCCATTCGAACCACAACAAACCCACTCAGGGTGAACTTGGGAGGCTCGAATGAAGGCCCAATGGAAGTTTTTGGCCGAGTTTTTTTTTTGCACGTGTACAGACAATGAGCGTGAAAAAACTAAACTGGACACCGCAGATGCTTGCGCCGTCCAGTCAATTTCCCTGTTTGTGTTCCCTTGAGTGGCTTGGAATGTGGTAACATGCACGCGGGTGAGAGGGCAGGCTACTTCATCAGGGACCCTAAGTATAATTTAGAATATGGTACAAAAATATGCTGTTAAACTCATGGTGAAGTCGCGTAATACACTCCCCGAAAAAAATACCCCACATATACGTTCGCTTTGTGGGCTGTGTAAGGCTCGTCAGCTGAGTCTATGGAAGAATGAAATTGAATCAGGAGAATAGGGTATGTGAAATGAGAAGTAGGAAGTCAAGGCACTGACGTAGAACTTAATATTTTAACAAATACGGAGAACCTGATGATTGTTGCTTTCCATACATTTGGCTAGGGTGTAGAAAAGAGAAGCTTCCGGAAGATGTGAACCTCGGAAAAAGACAAGCTGTTATCCAATGGTCAGTCACTTAAATGGTGACCACAGCATCAATGCACGCGCAGACATATTGCAATGTATTACGTGTTTAAGCGAATAAGAGTGCATGGGGCCCCTGTTTCTTAATGAAATACTAGATGGCTGGAGAATACTTAGCTATTTGTATAATGCAACAGTTAGCAAAAGAGGCCAAATGCAGGTCTGCGAATTGTAGGGTGATTGAGGCTGACTGCTACTATAAACGACCAAATGTTACGTGATGTTCATATCTTTGAAAAAAGGAAAATGACCTCAAGACCAACGTCGGGGAATGAATATTCAGCTGCTTTTTTTATATTCCAATCAACAGAAAATGAAACATTGCCTATGCACACGTCCTTTCAAGCCGTAGTAAATATTTTCCGGTAGTAGAAACTTCTGAGCGCACCGGTCAGTGGCGAAATATTTTCACGTACTAAAAAACCGAAAGCCAAGAAATATCATTACTGTAGAGTTTTCAACAACATTAAACGAGAATCGTGGTACTGAAACAAGTGGGATCACCCACCTCTGAAATTACCGTAACTACACAAACGCGGTGCTGAGCTAAGCCCGCTTTCCTGCAACATTCGTGGTTCCTTAGGTGCTCTAAGTTTGCTTCACGGCAAAACAGGTACGGCATGCTCCCGCGCTCTCAATCGAACTGAAGCCCCGCCTCCACGTTCTAGTGCGCCTGCGTCGGTCACGTGGTGTGGTGTTTGTAGTAAGAGTGGACGACCCCGTCCATTTCTTATTGGTACCCTCCCACCTGCTCATCGGACGCATGCCGCATTCCAGGGGCAGATTGAGCGGCTTTGCATTGCTTTGCGTGACTCTGCTCTTATTTTTCTGCCCCGATTCTATGCTCAGCATAGCGCTTCTGCGAAAGGCAGACCAAAGACAGACGCGTCAGCCAGCCATCACGGGCGCTTAGACATGGTCCTGTCGGCCCAATGTACTATCGGCGTCAAATAAAATCCGAACAACGGCAAGTCTTCGCGGTCGTAGAGTGCACGTCGCCCACTTGTCGCCATGGGCAGGCACCAATATATGCGTCGACCGAACGAATAGGATGCGCGTGCCTGTGAATGGTGATAACCGGGTGATACCATCGCGAAACCATGTCTTTGTTCGGGTTTTATTTGAGGCAGATAGTACGTACGTACCACCGCACGACGAAGGGATAGAGTAAATTATTCTGATGGAGTTCTTAGTGTCTTATAGAGCACTGTACATAGCTGGCAGCAGCCAGCCCCTTCTGCACCCTTTTTTGAAACCTCATACGCACAATTCATAGCTTTTTGCCAGCACGAAAGACGACATTTATGTCTTAGTGTCCGGCCACCTTCTTCAAATGGAGAACGTGGAGGACAGATATGGGACAACGGTGAGCGTTTTTAACATAACTGAGGGCGAAACCACCGCATGTAGCCTCAAGTTTTGTTCTCTCTTCAAACGTTGAAAGAGTCGCTGGCAAGAAGCAAGCGCGGGAAACCAGCTGCTTGCAATCTGTCAACATGCCGTAAAAACTCTCACGCTGTACGTGTCCTTATTTATTTATTTAAACAGAAATACGGTTAACCCTCAATTTAGGGTCATTACAGGAAAGATACGACGCACTGTACAAACAAATTAGTCACATAACTGTACCTCTCACAATGACAAGTCAGGTATACGTGTATACAAATCCGTGAAAGCTCTGTATTCCAAATGAAAAACACCCTTATTCGCAATGCAACAGATAAGAATCGCATGAATCTTTACAATTAATCACATAAATGTGAATCAAATAAATGCACAAAGTCTTTACCATCACACGCATTCACTATGTTACTCGGTAACTCATTCCATTCTTCGATGACATCACGGAAGAAAGTATAACGGTATGTCTTCGTTCGCAAAAAATATGGTTCCAGTACTCGTGTTAGGTTTGCCCTCTCACTTCGTTTCCAAGGTTGATGTAGGTAATCATTTCTGTTAATTTTAAACTAACCTTCGAGTAATTGAAAAAGAAATTTTAATCCATTTTAACGTCTGAGCTTGTAGAGTGGCTCTAGATCACAGAGTTGCAGCATTTCTCTGACTGAGTTGTTCTGGTGTCTCGAGCATATAAACCGAGCAGAAAACTGTTGTATGCGTTCAAGTTTATTTACCAGCACTTTTTGATGGAGACTGTAGACATTACTGGCATAGTCCAGTATCGGCCGTATAAAATTCTTAAAGGCATGAGGCTTTACGTCCATACTTGCACCCTGCAGCTTTTTTCTCATTAAGTACAACTTTTGCGAAGTCCTATAGCAAACAATATCAATATGTGTGTGCCACTTTGTATTATGCGTTATTGTGAGACCTAGGTACTTAAACGCTTCAACAGTCAACAAGGTGTGGGTACTCGGCTGCTGACCCGCAGGTCGCGGGTTCGAATCCCGGCTGCGGCGGCTGCATTTCCTATGGAGGCGGAAATGTTGTAGGCCCGTGTGCTCAGATTTGGGTGCAGGTTAATGAACCCCAGGTGGTCGAAATTTCCGGAGCCCTCCACTACGGCGCCTCTCATAATCATATGGTGGTTTTGGGACGTTAAACCCCACGAATCAATCAGTCAACAAGGTGTGATTCCCGACGCAATATTTAATGGAATTACCGTTTTCCCCTAGAAATGTGGGTAACGGTAGATTTCAAATAATTGATTTACATTCCCAAAGCTTCACACCATGAGTATTACTCCTTAAGACATTCGGCAATGTTCAACTGGTCTTTCCTACCAGTCACTCACGCGTAATTAAACAATCATTAGCAAACAGCTTGAGCTTTACAAGAGGTTTGGCTATATATGCGATATCATTGACATATATTAGAAACAATAAATGCCCAAGAACCGAGCCTTCTGGAACCCCAGAAAGCACATTTAGTGAGCTACACTGTAAAAAAAAAATTACTCCGATGTCGGAGTAAAACGGTTGTCCTCTAGTGTCCCCCCTATTCGAAGCAATTTTTGCTCCGGAAAAAAGCAAAACTTTTGCTACGGGTTGACGGAGGAATTGTGTGGCGCACCAGGAGTACTTTTAAACGATATTTTACTCTGGCCGATCGGAGCAATTGCGTGGCACTGCCGGAGTGCTTTTTACTGGCATTTTCCTCCGGCAGGCCGGACTGATTATGTGGCACCACCGGAGCATTTTTCGCGGGTTTTTTACTCTGGCTTTCCGGAGCTTTTGTGTGGTACCTTCGAAGTTTTTTACGAAAGTACTTACTTCATCTGAAAAAAAAATTCAGTAAGGTGGACCAGTACTTTTTAAAGTGTTTGCACAGCTCTTTATTTATTGTATGCTGATCGTTTCACGCTTTGATTAGATGAAGTTCTTACTCTCATGCAAGCACTGCAGAGGTACGGTGTATTCTTTTCCACAGAGCTGTAGCAGATGGAATTCAAGTAAACACTTGAGGCTTTATTCTTTCACTTATTCAAAATAGAATGCCAATTCTGGATGGTAACCAACGTTTAAGAAAGGGAGACCTGAATAAACAAACATGCAAAAAGCCACCAAAAGAAAACACAATAAGATAGATCAGATTAAATCAACAGCACTGAAGTTTGAAGTGCAGTGCTTCAAAATGGACCCCATAATGCTGCAAAACAATGCACGACAAACAATGAAAGCGTGGCCACCGAGAACAACTCTTCACCAGCCCCGAAAGACGATTTATCAGATTCATTGATGACGCAAGGGTTGAGCTGATTGATTTCTGCATAATTTAGCCAAAAATATATATTATAACTGCAAACTATGCGAGAGGCACAGAAATTGAGCCACGTACACTATACACTATGTGAGTCTATGAGAAGCAACTTCTATAACTTACCACACATGCGCGCACACACACACGCACAAAGACTGGATGAGCGTTCAATATCAAGAAGCACATGCTATATAATCCAGTGTGAGACAGCCGCAACATGATAAAAACACACCTCCATGACGCGAACAAAGTTCAAAACTTGGCAAAGTTTTCTATATATTTCTAAATTGATAGCTCTACCTTTGCTGAAACATTCGATAGCAGTTTTTGACCAAAATATTCCTATTTCAGTACTCTTGTAGACGGCATCAGCAATGTCCCTTCCGATATTTTTCTAATTTATTCAAATATTATTTCTGGTTATTACAGTCACATTTAAGTGCGTGCTCATTGTCATACTTCTAGCAAAGTGGTCTCTTACAGTATGCATGGTTGCGGCCTGTCTTCAACGAAAGCCTAGCTTCATCTCCTTTGTAAAATAATTTTCGAGATAAGTTGGCATTGTTTAATTTTTCATTTTCACTGCTAGCTCTGTCTTGGTACTTGTCGTTGTGAACATTTTTCAAAGTAGGTAATGTATGAGCATATATTTCTTCAAGATGAACAGCTTAAAGCACAAAATAGGGAAAAGTTCACTACAACGTAAAAGAATAAACAAGCAATAAAAAGCACAAACATCACGCCACCTAAGCCAACTGCATTTACACAAAAATAAGGGAAGGCCGGCCAGTTTACTCGACCGAAAGGTCCGTGCTGACGTTCGGAGGCCATAGAAGGTGATGCACGTGCAAGCGTCACGGTGAGCGTCTCAGGCTTGAATAAATGTTCTTTTCCCTTATTCTGTTCACAAGCCAGTGTCGTTGAATTGCCCAGGTCAAAACTACGTCTCAGCACTGTTCGCACTCCCGTCTTATGCAAAAAGAAAAAAAACTGCATCACAGCCAGGGCATCAAGACTGAAAGGAGCGAAAAATGCAGCAGCAAGGATAGTAATCTCCCGCATCACCAACACAAAAAATACGGCTAGTTTTTTCGAAAGGGTGCGTTACCATTTCATGCTTACTTTCACTACAATGTCCACTCCGCCTTAGAATATTGAGCCGGCTCTCATATGGTTTAACTTTACTACCCCCCACCCCTTTTCACAGAAACGTCGAGCGCTTCACGACTTGTTCTGCCAAGCAACTCCTCTTTTTTTTCTTGCATTCCTCGACTATAGTATCGTCAGTTTGTTCCGCCCCTCTTTTTTGTTCCTAAAAGCACCACGTCCCGCCAAGAGCCTAGTATACTTGTAGAATAATATGTATGATACCACTTATCCAACCAAAATAACCTTTTCACTAGTATGAGTGCGTGTATGCGTTCTGAAAGTCTGTACCGTTTGCAATGCCCTATTTTAATTCCCCACATTTATAAAAAATTAACACCAATTTAAGCTATTCAAGTTTTATTAGTTCAGCTTACATATTCTAATAAAATAATTTTTACGCAGTGGTAGACCTCGACCTGCCATTTATTGATATTGATAGCGGACAAATGTTACCGTTTATGTGTACTGACAAGACCAAGAATATCTTTTAACCAGTTAGGTTTACCTAGAGCAACTATTAGGGTTTGATAGAATTAACGTAAAGCTATGATATTTGCTATCGTTGCATATATAATCAGCGCTCCAAATATTACAGTGACTTGATTCAATCACGCAAAGGTATTATGACATTAACGCTGCGCAAAACAGGACGAGTACAAGAAAGTGAACAACCAAGAGTGCTTGTGGAGGTCACTTTTTTTTGCGCTGCATTTACGCCACAATGAATCAGTACCAACTCGCTCACCTCTCCGTTTTGCTTTACAGAAGTTATATTAGGAAAAAAAAACACGTACTCCAAACAACGCATTATCGGAATTCCGCTGATTTTTCACTGACATCTTGTGAAATTAGCCAAACATTGATCACATGTTTAGCTTATCAACCTAACAATATATAATCTTAGCACGACCTGACAAGAATAACACAGGTAATTTTGGGAGAGCTCACTCACCATTTTTTTGCCACACCAGCGACCACAGGGTCCAACACTCGCGATATCACAACGTGTCGTTCACTGCCAGGAACCATCGCACGATTACCGTTCGCACAACTGCCGTCTGTCGTTGATAACCTTCGTTGCTGCTTGTCACTTGTGATATCCAGGAGGGGTTCAGCACGACTTTCTTTTCTGCAACGCGGTCAAAAGCTTCGCACAATCCTCACTGCACCGGCTTGGTCAGCGCCATGTTGGTTTGTGGGGAACGGCCTCCCGGCGGCGAGATGGCCTACGTCACTCCTCGAACAGCCAATGAATGCCAGTGATCGACAACCAGGAGCAATTGGGGGGCATCCACCGAGGCGAAAGCGATGCACGGGAGCATTTCCTGAGAACCCATGGGAGCATAATCAGAGGATTGCCACTGTTTTCTTTCGGTTTCCTTCGTTCGGCGATTACCAGAGAAAAACGGTGGAAAACGAATGTATTAACAATGGTACGATCCAGTTTAAGTGCGGTCGTCGGAGCATAGCGGCCGCATTCTTCCCCGATTCCTCCCAGCTGCATAAATTTTTGTCTACAGTGTAGACATACAGTTATCAATTTTTTTTACGAATTGCTTTCTGTCATTTAGGTACGCTTTATCCCAATGACGTAAAAGTGGACGGAGTCCAGCACGTTGAAGCTTATACAGTAAGCTGTCGTGAGGTACCTTATCGAATTCCTGAGCGAAATTTATGCAGACAACATCAGTTTCTTCATTCATATCTAAAGCCATCGCAAAGTCATGGATAGTCTCAATAAGCTGTGTTGTAGTCGAGGCTCTACTCCTCAGGCCATGCTGATGAGGATAAAGTAATTTTCATTTTCCAAGAATGTGATGATATGCATGACTATGATATGTTCTCAATATTTTGCAGCAGATAGATGTGAGCGACACGGGACGGTAATTATTGACAAACAACTGATCACCACTCTTAAACACACGGATTACAGCTGTGCGCCAGTCAGATAGCACTGAACTAGTACATATATACTTCTGAGAAAGAACTTCTAAGTAGTAAGATATCCACTGCGCTAACGCAGCAAAAAAGGGGTGGCTATTTCATCAGGCCCGCATGCTTTTTGAGAATCAAGAGACATTTAACTCTTCAATACTCCTTCTCGACTGAAAGTAATATCGCCCATCGGCTCAGATAAGTGGCAAATTGCATCCTCTGTTTCAGTGTCACATGTGCGTCTTGTAAGAAGTGTCTGAAAGCAAATGTTAAGATTATCTGCAATGTCAACATTCTGTGCCACGATTTCATTACCGCATTTCAGCTGGTGATTTTTATCGTGCCAATCCGACATATAAAGTGAGAACTTGCGAGGTGAATGCTTAAAGATGCCCTGAACCACTTTTATCAATAAACATGGAATGAATTCACAGGAACAGTTTGTTGCTTCGCGAATTCAACACCGCAAGAATTTTAAAAATCCGTCCAGTGTGAGTGAAGCTACCAAGGTTCATCGCATGCTGCAGTTGCTTTATCTCCTCCCTTACCCCGACGAAAGCGCTGGAAGCTAAGCAGGGAGAGATGGCAGGAAAACCGAAAAACTTCATGCGGGTCTTGTTACCTAGAGTACAGTGGCTAGAATAGGGAAGTGTGATGAGCGGCAAGCAGCGCCTACGGAGCGCACTGAAGGCTCTGTGGAGGAGCCGTGTGGGGGCGCGCGCAGTCGTTTATACGTTGTTTGCACGTTTCCGACAGGTTGGTCGGGCACGTTCGTCCTCGTTTTTTTTTCTCCGTGGCACTCTCACACCAATGCTTCTGTATGCACTCTCATGGCGCGAAAATAAAGTCATTGCTTCGTCCCGGGGTGCACTACAGGCTACAAGGCAGGTTGTTCGGTGTTAGTAAGAACAAAGCTCTGCGCAGTGGCGGAGGGCGATCCCGCTCGCTGGCAAGCCGCTTCAGGAAAACTTGGCTGTGTGCAAGCTGCACTTCGACGAGAGGTTTGTCATCTCCCGGCAGTTCGAGCTCACTGTGAACGGCGAAATGGTCCGCATAAAAAGGCGTAGGCCGACAGGCGTGCTTGTCGTTCAGGAGTGGGCGGAGGTTCGTTGGAGTGCGCCCCCTCCCTATTATTTCAGTGTATGAGGCAGATTTTGCCCCCCCCCCCCTTTAGATGACTTAAAGAGTGCTCCGCTGCCTAGTAAATGTACAGAGCAGATTTAGCGTCCCCCTAACAGGTGGCTAGGGGAGGCGCTCACCCCCTTTGCACCCCTTGTGCGGACGCTTATTGGTAGGCTTTTCGGCGAAGCTCTTCGTATTTGTAGACGCCCTTGAAATCCCTTTTTCAAATTGGTTTTGCTACAACGAGCCTCACAGTGACAGCTTGAAAGAGCCTGTTTTCTGATTAAAAAACAAAAACAAAACAAAGATGTCACACTAGGCTGCGCATAACATGCTTCGAGCCTTACCAATCAAGTGAACATGTTTTTTTCTACTCACCCATTTGCATCTTTACACAAAGGCACTCCAAAAGAAGCGAGCATCTTCCCATGAAAAGAAGTACCTGAAGCCCAGGCGCGTCATCTGCTCTCAGTCTAAAGGAAACAATGTTCTGTGGGGTGCTTGTGAAATATAAAACTTTTTTTCTTGGGGATAAAAAAAGACGCGTGACCAATTATCAAGTATGCATTGTTGTAAACAGATAGTGAGTCACTACTCGGAAATGCCTTGTATGAGCAGTGTGCAGAAAATAAAAGGTTTTCATTAAGATACCACTAGGCATTCTCGTCCCTGAAATAATGGTTCGCCGTAGAGGGTGTTGCAAACAGTGACTCACAACCTAGTCCATCGTCCCACTCTTCTACCATTTCACATCAATAAAATGTTTCAGTGCCGTAACGCGCTCACTTTCGGCACCCTGTCGATATTTCAGTTCAGTGGCGCACCCGCGTAGGCATCCAGTAATTCCAGAAGCTTATTAGCATATTTTCTCGGTCGCAATTTGAAACCATGCACGAGGAACAAAATATATTTTATATGTTTCGCGTTGCCCACGCGCGCGGTTGATTCCCGTTTCATACATGCGCAGCGCATCGCCAGCTTGGGTGACGTGGATGGATGGATGGATGAATGGATATGGCTGTACCCTTTAGATCGGGCGGTGGCTAGCACCACCAAGCCATAATACTTAATTAACGAAAAAACTAGATTTATTTTTTTTCTTTAAAAAGTGAGTTTGAGGATTCGTACTTTGCAGTGAAGAGTTTATTTTCACTCGTGCCTTGACTTTACCCACCAATCAGATAACCTCCTTCTAGTTAAGTGTACCCGCTTAAAGTCAATTTTGCCTTCCCGTTCCCTAAACACAAGTGCTTTGAAAAACTCTGCGCCATCATCCTGAACTATAGAGTGAAGCCCTTTACAGAACATTATCAAGTGTTCGGCAGTTTCTTCTTCCTCTCCACACGCACTGCATACTGTGTCTACCCCTTCGTATTTGGCCCGATATGTCTTGGTTCGCAGTACTCCCGTCGTGGCCTCAAACAGTAGAGAACTACCCCGAGTATTATCATAGATCCTTTCCTTGGCAATTTCCTGCTTAAAAGTTTGATAGATCTCTAGTGCGGACTTTTTCATCATGCCCATTCTCCACATGTCAGTCTCCGTTTCCTTCACTTTCTTCTTAACCGATAGTTCTTTTTGGTTTGGCCACCTGCTGTTTTCTATGTATTTACGAGTCAATTTCCTGGTTAGCTTCCTCCATTTTGTATCGACATTCTTCATATACAAGTAGCTGAAAACCTTCCTAGCCCAACGCTCCTCCCCCAATTCTCTCAATCGCTTCTCAAGTTTTATCTTGCTGCTAGCTTTCCTGCCCTCAAATGATGTCCATCCCATATCACCTTGTACTCCCTGATTTGGTGTATTCCCGTGAGCTCCTAAAGCAAGCCTATCTATTCCACGTTGCTTAATTTCTAATCTTGCATGAACTTTTGATCTCATGCACAAGACCGCATTGCCGAACGTCCGCACAGGAACCATGACCTCTTTCCATATTCCTCTCACAACATCATACCTATTGTAATTCCACAGTGCCTTATTTTTCATCACTGCTGCATTCCTGTTACTTTTAGTCGTCACGTATATTTCGTGTTTCCTCAGGTACTCGGTCCCATTGCTTATCCATTTGCCCAGATATTTGTATTTATCTGTTATCTCTAGCGTGGCATCTTGTATTCTAAGCTCAATACCTTCGTTGTCATTGAGAATCACGACTGCTGATTTTTTCTTACTCAATCTAAAATCTAACCTATCTCCCTCATTACAGCAGATGTCCATCAATACCTGCAAATCTTCCTTGTTGTTGGCCATTAGCACTATATCATCTGCGTACATCAATAGTGGTAGTGCCTGATCAATAAGTTTTCCTTGTTTGACTAAAGAGATGTTGAAGCCCAGTGCACTTCCCTCTAATTTGGCCTCCAATCCTTGTAGGTACATCATGAATAATAAGGGTGACAAGGGACACCCCTGCCTAAGCCCCCGTTTTACCTCTGCAGGCTTGGATACCTGTTTTTCCCACTTTATAACTACCTTGTTACCTTTATAGATACCCTTTGAAAGATTTGTGACTACATGTTCCACGCCTAGTATGTCCAGTATTCCCCACAATTCCTCTTGAACCACGCTATCGTACGCTCCCTTGATATCCAAAAATGCTAGCCACAGGGGCCTGTGTTTCTTTTCTGCTATTTTGATGCATTGCGGCAGTGAGAACAGATTGTCTTCCAACCTCCTGTGTTTCCGAAACCCATTCTGCAGTTCCCCCAGCGCCCCCTCATCCTTTATCCATGCCTGCAGTCTTTCCTTTATAATCTGCATCGCCAGCCTGTAGACCACTGATGTCACTGTTATAGGACGATATTTGTTTATGTCAGCTTTGTCCCCCTTTCCTTTATAGATTATGCTCATCCTGCTAAGTTTCTATCCATCAGGAACTTCGTCATCGATTATTATTTTGCTCACTGCATCTCTCAAAGCCTGCTTAGAATTCGGACCTATTGTCTTTATCAGCCTAATTGGAATGCCATCTGGGCCTGTTGATGCACTATCAGGAACCCTTTTCTCAGCCCTTTCCCACTCTCGTTCTGAAAATGGAGCCATTGCACCACTTGATTCGTCCTTGTCTATTGTGGTGCATAAAGTACTTTTTTGTTGAAATTTTTCTGTCACCCTTGCTCTTATATATTCAATAGCTTCGTCCCCTTCTAGCCTGGCACCTTGGGCTGTAGTTATAAAACTCTGCTCTAGGCTCGTCTCATTTCTTAGGGAGTTTAGATGGTTCCAAAATTTCGCAGCTGCCTTTCTATCTTTTTTATGTACTTCTGCCAGCCACTGAGCTCCCTTTCTTCTAATCTTTTCATTGATCAGAAGGGATGCATCCTTTCTACAGCTTAGAAAGGTTTCCCATTTTCTTTCAACATCATCTGTCGGTTCACCCCACTGCTTAGCATGTCTGTGTTTCCTACAAACTTCCTGACGTTTTCTATGGCTCTCTTAACTTCCTCATCCCACCAACTTTTGGGTTTGTGTCTTCTTTTCCGGGGTGACTTGTCACGCGTCTTAGCAAGCTCTTGCTCAAAGAGTCTAATTAGATTCGTGTATGTCCACACTGTCTTATTATCCTCCGTGATTACTTTCTCAATATGTTTAGTGGCTATTTCAATTTGCCTTTCTGGATAAAAATTTTCCTGTAGTTGCTCATCTTGTCTCCTTCCCACTTTCACTGCCCTTCCAAAACTTAGCTTGATACGTTTGTGATCACTAATCAGACTTCTGGAGCGACCTTCATCTGTGTGCATTCCCCTGAGCTTATCATACATCCTATGTGACATCAGTGCATAATCTATCGTCGACTGCAGCCTTCTTACCTCCCATGTTATTTGCCCTTCACACTTCTCGGTACTGTTGCTCAAATCATCAAAATGATCAAATCAAGCCTTTCACACATATCCATGATCATTTTGCCTGTCGGGTCGGTATACCCATCTATATCTTCTATGTGCGCATTCATGTCTCCTAGTATAATTATCTCGCACTCTCTTCCTAACTCCTGAATGTCGTTTGATATAAACTCTACCATTGCCTGGTTTTCCTCTCTTGCCTTTGCTCCCGTCCACAAGTACACGAGACCAAGGAGTGTCATTTGACCTGCCACTTTCCCTTTTAGCCATAAATGTTCCTTGCACTCCTGCTTGACCCTTTGCCAGTCTGTACTTTTATGAATGAATGCCCCAATACCTCCCCATTTCTGCTGCCTTCTGTTCTATTACAATATTCCCTTGCGTAGTCCGGATTGTTCGGAGGTTGTTCCATGTCTCTGAGATGTGTTTTTACAAAACCGTATACCATCGGCCTCTCTTCCTTTAGCTGTTTTTCTATCTCTTCCCAGTTCAGCCTGTTCCTACCGCCCTGCATGTTAATTTACCCCATGTCTGAATTGGCTCGGCACTCGTGGCTACGTCTATTTATGCCTCGGACTCTACCTATCTTAGATGTTGGTGCCACTTTCGAATCGTATCTGTCCATACCACCTGTCGAAGAGTCTCCCTGGTTGTTTTCCTCGTTACTAGCTATCCGGCACCCCGAAGAGCTTGCTTGCCCGCCAAAAAAGCTACAGCGCGTCCTGCAAGTCACCAACCTACCTCATGACCTAGCCACCCATCGAAGTGAATTCTGTCTCGTTGAAAACCACCCCACCTCTGCACCTCTCTGTTTATTTCCACCCCCTCAAAGCCTTTCTCTCGACTCATCCGCCATATCTTTTGGTTTGCGTTGACAACCGTTCTTTGCATGTTGCTATCACGCACCGGTACCTCCGGTATTGTGCATATCACTACCTGTACGTTAGGAGAAGTGGCGCGCATGTCATCGATGCCTTTCGCCAGTGTGGTTGCTAGTCCTGCTGTATCTTTATTTAAGACATCGTTTTAACCGCCTGAAACTATCACGAGGTTTCGTCTATCAGCTGTAGTTTTGAGTTTTACGCTCACTTGCCTCATGACTGCTTCAAGCTTGCGTCCTGGAAACGCCCCTAGTGCAACACTCTTGTCACCTCTTACCCTCTCTTTGATGGCTTCTGTGCATCGATTTAGATTCGAGTCCCCGGCGATTATCACATGCTGTGACTTTTAAGCTGGAGCGTCCTGCACCTGGGGGCTACTTGCAGCTTTGACGTCGGCTGCTTTGTCCCCTCCCAGCCCCACCACTACCTCGCTGAAGCTGGGGCTTGCAACAATTGAACAGGGTAAACCTGTTTTTTTCAAAGTTGCTTGCTCTTCCTTCTCCACCGTTATGGTTGCCGGTTCCCTACTGTTCTCTCCGTAGGCCGCTTATTTGTTCAGCTCGCTAGTGCTTCCTCGGCGGACTTCAGTCTTTCTCCCATTGCCCTAGTTTTCTCTTGCTCTGTCGCCAACGCAGTTTCGAGCTCGGCGATTCTCATCAGCAGTTCACTCTGGGCAACCGTCATTTTCTCTATTTTTTCCTCGACCTCACATTGCCTACACTTCGCGTCAGCCTCTTCTCCATCCGCTTCTACGCTTGGGTCTACTTTCAAACCCACTCCATATCCTGAACACTTTACAGTCTTTTTAACCATGTCTTTCAGACACCAATTGTCTCTATACTCAATAATTACTAAACTCCAGCCCTCCACTACGAAAAAAAAAGAAAGTCTAAGCTCTACTACAAAAATTTGCGTGTTCAATGTACGCGCACCTCCCCCACCGGGTGGCAAAAAAAACAACAACAAAATATTCAAACACACACACCCGCACTAACTAATAAATACCTGGTGACTGGCCCCCGAAAAAGCCGTACCATAAAATAAGTGCTACGAAGATTTCAACCGCTGCCTTATAATTATAAAAACAAGCTCAAAACATGCAAAAAAACTTATCCGCGCAGTCGATCAGGAGCGCTCAAAAAACACGTCCATCCACCATGACAGCCCGAACTGAACTGTGTGCCAGCGCCATCTGGCGGTTTCCTCCCAAGGCGTTACGCGCTAGCCGGCGCGTTCATCACATTTGCTCGGCTTTTTCAGTGTGATCGCGCGCGCACGCGTGGACAAATGGCGGCCTCCCGCGGCGATCTCTGTAATGAGCGAGCGCGCCGTGTTCAAATCTGCCAACGGCTGACAGAAGGGCGTGCTACGTGTGATTGTTGAGCAGATTCCGTGAGTTGTCGAGAGAAGAGAAAGTAATTTTCAGCTGACTGATAATTTACGGTCAATACCAGGCCGCGTGCGGCACTATATTAATTGGCTAGCGTGCTGTCGGGAGCTTGTACTACCGATCGGAAGCGTTTTCTGACCATGCTCAAAAAGTGTTTCTGGGCCGTTAATTGAAAGAACTCAACTTTTGACAAAAAAACGCTTACATTCTAACGAGTGTTTGTTCAATCCTTTTCATACAGCTGCTATTTCCTGGGAACAATGGTTACTTCGTCTCCTCAGCCTTTTAAAATTTCACTTCTTATGAATATTATCTCGTGTTTCCCATGGATTGTGCTTGTTAGTCTTCTTTACTCTACTAGGAATGAATTTGTCGATGAAATATTTATGTATAACTTTAAAACGTTTTCACAATTTTTCAACTGTGTCGCGCTCGGATGCGTGCTCAAAATGACCAAATGACTACTCCAACATCTCAATAATGGAAGTGTCATCTGCGTTCGTGTAGTCCTTTACTTGGACGGTCTTATGCATTATAGCTCGTGAAACACTCAGTAGAATTGTAAGAGAGGCCAATATTTGATCAGAATTTCCCTCATCAAAACAGATATTATAATTGCACATTTTATTTGAATGGAGCATCAGGTCCAACATTGACCGAAACGAAGATGTTATTCTTGTATATTCGCACACTATTTGTTTTAAGTAATGAGCGAACATATTTTCCAATATCTTTTCACCACTATCAATCTCGACGTAACCAGACAAAAGAGCTTCTCAGTTAATTTGGGGCAGATTAAAGTCTTTAGTAAAAATTAGCTTGGTGCTCTCCCTTACATGGGCACAAAGAAAATATTTCAGTTTATCAAGATAGTCTGATGTTGCTGCGGTTGGTCTATAAACGACACCGGGAAGGTATACTGTGTTAAATAGATTTATTCTACACCACACTGTTTCTGGTATATTGCTTTGAACTTGCGAGGCCAGAACAAAATTTTTTACTATGATGTGAGCCCCGCTCCCTCGTGAGTCCCTATGAGATCTAAAAACTTTGTAGCCTTCTGGCACAATGCAGTTATCAGGAACACAACTGTGCCGCCACGTTTCAGGTATGAGCACCACATGAAGACTTCGAGATAGCAAAATGTAATTAAGTTCAGTTACTTTGTTAAAATGCTGTGGGCATTAAATAAAAGAAGCTGGAGCTATATCTGTAGTCAAGAAAAAGGCGTTCCTAGCGCGTTAGATGATAGGCTCTCGTTTCTTGCACTGCTCCTTCGTGAATCGACATCTTTACGAGCATTTTTCTGTTTGTGTTTATGTGCTCAATTTCGATACAGCTATAGTTCTTCTCGAGTGATATCCCAGCCGTGTTTCAACTGTGTCTAGGGTGTAGTTGTGGCTTATAGTTATACTGGTTCTTTTCAGTTTTTTGCAGTTTTTAGGAACGCACTCTTCTCACGGTAAGAACACTTTCTTTCTCACGGTAATCATAAAACTTCATGGTTATAGGTCTATATTTCCCAGGTTTTTCCTCATCAAGTTGATGGATCCTTTCAATCGTTTAGATGTCTGTACCAAAGGTTTCTTTAAAGATCGCATCGACCACGAGTTTCTTCGATTCAACGGCTACAACTCCCTTGCTTTCGGGAACACCAAAAAAACCAGAAGATTATTGCACCGACTTCAGTTTTCATAACCTCCAAGTTTAGCAGCTTGTATCTGCCCAATATGCTATAGGCTCTCAATTCGTTTGTTAAATTCCCGTATTACCGTTAGATAAGCCCTTACATTTCAGTTTTAGCGTTCAATTCACTGATTTCTTCCTTTAGAGCATCAATTTTACTGTTCGAGGTTCCTTGGTTATATAGAATAGCTTGTAGCATCTCATTATTGGGTTTTTCTGTACATCGCCTGACAGCAGAACCAAAATCATTCTACAGCAATAACAAAGAATACTGAAACATCTGCCAGGGCATGGCACTAGCAAGGAAAACCGATCGTCACTTGTATAACAAATAACATTCGTAAAATAACGAACCTGCACAGGTACAAGCAAAGTCATAGGCATGCCATTCGTCGGATGCATGCCGTGTCCTCTGAAGAATCTGCTGTCGTGGTGGTCCTTTAGTAGATCCACCACCAATGACGTAATGCACAGTGACTGAGTATTCACCGGTAGACAAATCACAGTCTTGTCTCACTGTCCGTCCGGCAGAAAGATAGCAGTTCCGAGGCATTACGGCGATTTGACGGCAGAAAGACACAACATAACCTGCATACGTGCCAGTAAAGTCTTATGCATGTCCATCGAATCCGTGCCGTGCCCTATGAAGAATCTGCTGTCGCGCTGATATGACAGCACCATGCTGTACATGAGAGTTTTAGATGCGAAGCAGCTTTTTGACTACCCTGTGTATGGCTGCCCGTCGCAGTTGGAACGACGCCAATTGGGTCAAGGCGCAGCTGCGCGATGACGTCACTCTCTCCCTGACCCGCAGCAGCTGCCAGCTTCTCCACCCGCTCACCAGACATTTCTTTCTCGCTTTACCTTCTTCTCCGCCCGCAACGCTCGACCGCACTTGTAGTGAAAACGCTCTTTCGGTTCGTATATTGGCAATAAAATTTACGCGAAAGCCAAACGCCTTTCATGTCTTTATGCGCTTATATGTTTAATAATGGAATACCAATGATCCTAATCCCACGCGCAAACGCACTGCATGTGGGCATGTGTTCCTAAGAGGCGAACGTATACACAATTTGGCGATCCACCTCGTCACAAGGTTAGATTACGGAAGCCACAGGTTGAGGCAACAGGACCTCCTGCGCCCGAGGATTACATTCGGCATGGTTTTCAAAACTGCTTCTGGATTTAAGTGTTGGTCACTCAAAGATGGTAAAAAATGGCATCATCACATCATCTTTAAAGTTGACCTTTCTAGGTCTCGCCCACGTGTGCTACAAAGGCAACATATAGAACAGATTCAAAGGCTAAAGTCCACTGGTTATAACAAAATAATGATTGGTGTGCCCAAATTACTTTAATGGGTGAAGCGTTAAAAGCCTTGAAGCAAAACAGGTGGCTACAATAACGAAAAAAAATCCTGCATAGTTCCTTAAGTAGAGTATCCTTTTTGATATCACGTGATGGGCGGAGAATGCAAGAAAACCGAAGGTACAATTTCCAGAAATAAATGATGACAACGTTTGCAATATCACGCACCCAAAACAACTCGCGTCCTGTAGTATGCGAGTGGCATATTCGATCCCTCTAACCTGCGAAGATGGTGCATCGCAAAAACAGGAGATGTATGCATTAACTTGAAAGATCATGAATACTCACTGAACAACAGAGGGTACGATAATTTGGCTTCGCATCTTAACAATTGTGGCTGCGAACCGAAATGCAACGAGGTTATTATTCCAAAGAAACATATTGCAACGGCTATGAGCCTAGAGAGGAGAAGAGGAGGAAGATATAAACTGGTGCAAATACCGACGCCATTATTATCCGACCATCAACCTCGCTCTGCTAATAAACACACTTTAACCGTAACAGTTTTGTGGTGGAGGAGCTTGGTAAACGCCCAAGACGGTGGAGCCACTGCCGCTAGGTCCTCGCCGAAGCCGACGCCTCACGTGACTGCCTCCAACACTACTGCAACTCACGATGTCAAGCAACGGTGACGTACAGTCACCTTCAACTCCTCCGGCGTGGACACCCGGTGCCTGGATGCGTCAATTGGAGCCGCGCCCTTTCTCAGGAGAACCCGGTGAGGACGTGGAAGAATGGCTCACACCCTACAATATTTTGAGCAATTGCAACGGCTTGGATGCCACGACTCAGCTAGAGTATGTTGCTCTCTTCCTGGCAGACACTGCTCTTGCGTGGCTCGAGAACCACGAAGAGTCGCTAACAACCTGGAATCACTTCGCTATCCAACTCGTAGAGTGCTTCGGGAATTACAATGCGAAAATAAAGTGAGCCGAGCAGACATTACGTCAGCGTGCTCACGTGCCAGGTGAGACTTGTACCACCAACATACAGGCAATTCTGAAGTTGTGTGAGATGGTGAATCCTCGTATGTCTGAAAAGGACAAAGTCGGACATCTTCTGAAAGGTATTGCCGAAGAGGTGTATACCTACTTGATTGGTAACGAGAGTCTCAATTTGGTAGCTGACGTGATCAAGCATTGCCACATATTCGAGACGTTCAAGCAACACCGTATCACGCCAAAGTTCGGCAGATTGGCGAGTGTTGTGATGGTTACAGGCTTTGATGACAGCTACAGTATCCATTTGGACCTTGCGACCACTGTGAGGCAAATTGTCTGTTAGAAACTTGAGTGACACAACGAATCAGCGAACGCCGTGGAGGCCGAACAGTTCGGTTGCGTTTTTAGCCAACCTTACGAAGTTGCACCGCTGGTTTCTTCGCGGTCGACCATGCCAGGTGTTGCAGACAGTCGAACCGATTCCTACAACAGCACTACCGTACATTTTCTGACGACGTGACGCATGAGCCACGCGCTTATCGGGTACGACCATGAATCGGCACTTGAAAGATCGTATCTACTACTCGTAGCGTCTGAGGGCGGTTTATCCCGGATTCCACAATGTCGGTCGCCATTCACTTGTTTGCTACAGCGGCGGTGCCATAAGACGCACCTCTCTTTTTTGTCGCCATCGCCGCCAGACGAGGTATGGCCCACCACCAATTTGGCCTAACTTTAAAGGGGTCAACGATGATCATTGGCTGGCAGAACATTGTATAACAAACGCTACAGGCTTGCCACCCAGGGATTCTTTCCGCGATTCCAACAGGAGTGACTCGCCAGCATCAGACCGCAGCCTGACGCCGCCATCCAGTCGTTTACGCCGTTCAGCACCACCGCAGCGATGTTCTACACCACCGCCACTATCAGGAAACTAGCCGGCATGGCCGATGGAAATAATGTCACCAGCAGGTATCCGTCTCTGCAAACTGCTGTTCTTCCTATTATGATGTCTGAAAACGAAATGTGTGTGTTAATTGATAGTATGCCTGCAACTGCGTTAGTGGATGCTGGTGCTAAGGTTTATGTCATCAGTGCCACATTCAAGAAAAGGCTTGGTCGGAAAGTGGTGTTCCCGTGGAATGATGTTGTGACGTTTTGTGGTGTCAGCGTAGAGTGCCTGCCTCGTTCCTCTAGGTTTTTGTGTTGCAAGTGTTTTGTTTGGTGCTGAATATCTCGTCAAGGAAAAATTAGTATTACCGCGGTGCACTCATCATGTGATTCTCAGGATCGACTTTCTCGGGATTGTGGTGCTTTCGTTGATTGCGGCACATGTTAAATTAGAGTGAATAACGTGCTTTTGTCTATGCTTGCTGAGACATTTTTACCGGGGAAAAACTGTTTTGTCGTGTCGAAATATTCTTTTTTAGCGCCGTAGTCTCGATCACGCGTTTGTGTTAATCTTGCTGTTACCGACCTTTCATCGTTTGACGCGCAAATTCAACCACTTGCGACAGGTTGCGCGAAGAAAAATGTACTTGTGCCTCGATCACTCGTGACAGTTGTGAATAGCGCCTCAAGCTTAGGGGCTTTCAATTGTTGTTTGATGCCTCCTGTTCTTCCGCGTGCTATGAAGCTTGCCGAGTTTGACGAAATCACGTACGGCACTATCATTGTTTTAGGCGAAGAGCAGCAGTCTGAAAAAAAGCCACCTTCAGAAAAGCAGTTCTGAAGAACAGATCCTAAGAATGGTGAGCAAGTCACTTTCCTCGCATGAATGCCACGCTCTTGCAAGAGTTTTTATGATACATCTTTCAGAGTTCGACTACACACAACGTGACACGCAGACTTCAGTCCAACGTTCCCGTGCTTATCACAGCATTGAAACCGGATCTGCACACTCCGTTCGTCAAAAACCTTACCGCGTGTCGTCGACAGAGAGGGTAGTGACAGCTGAACAGGTCACCGATATGTTGCGGAAAGGTGTTGTCAAAGAGTCATCTAGTCTGTAGGCAGCGCCTAAGATCTTAGTAAGAAAGAAGGATGCATCATGGCGCTTTTGCGTTGACTTTAGAAAACTAAATACGGTCACCAAAAAGATGTGTATCTGCTTACTTCAATTGATAACGTCATTGATTGCCTGCATTTTGCTGCCTACTTTTCGTCACAGGATTTGCGATCAGGCTATTGGCAAATAGTTATGCACCCAAACGACGAAGAGAGAACGGCCTTTGTGATACCTGACGACCTTTGTGAATTTGATGTCATGCCATTTAGTCTTTGAAATGCGCCAGCAACGTTCGAACTATTTATGGACAAAATACTTCGAGGACATAAATGGAAAACTTCTTTGTGCTATTTAGATGGCGTGGTGATTTTTGGCAGCACACTGAACGAGCGTAACAGACGTTTCAGTCTTATTTTGAATTGTGTACAAAAGACCGGCTTGATCCAAAACTCTAAGAAATGTCATTTTGGTGAAACAACTTCTCGACGACAAAAATGCAGTAAGGCCAAACCCACGAAAAATCGAGGTTGTCAGCTGTTTCGAACCACCAAAATCAGTGCGGGAATTGAGGAGGTTCTTGGGGCTATGCTCATCTTTTCGTCGTTTCGTTCCGAGGTTCACCGACGTGGTGCGTCCCCTAACATGTCTTTCTTCAAAAGGACGTCTCCTTCAGCTAGACTTCTGCTTGCGACGACGCGTTCTGTCAGCTAAAGTTTCTATTAACGTCGGCGCCCATACTGCGTCACTTCGATGCGTCCTTGCCTACGGAAGTGCATGCTTATGCTAGTGGCATCAGCATCCGTGCTGTACCTGTGCAGCGTCATCAAGGAGCTGAGCACGTAGTGGCTTATGCCAGTCACTCTTTCAACAAAGCTGAGTGCAACTATACCGGAACAGGACAAGAATGCTTGGCCACTGTTTTTGCGGTACACAAATTTCGACCTTATATATATGAACGGACGTTCACTATCGTTACCGACCATGCCGCTTTATGCTGGCTAGTGAATCTTCGCGACCCGACTGGTTGACTGGTGCGTTGGGCTCTTCGACTTCAGGAGTACGACTTCATCCTCTCCTTCAAGTCTGGACGCCGCCGCGCAGATGCCGACTGTCTTTCCCGCCTTCACCCTGAAGACGACTGAGTGTGACGAAGACAGTTTTGACGATGGTTTTGCCTCTATTTCTTCCAAATTCCAAAACCTATTTACTTTCAAGAAAGAACAAGAGGCTGATATTAGCTTGGAAACATTACTTGTCACGGCATCACGTCCTCAAGCCACCGGCTGTTTTTGTGTCCTTGACGGCCTTCTATAAAAGTCAAATTATTCGGCTAAAGGCACACGCTTCTTTCTAGTCGTACCACACAGCCTACAATTTGACATACTGAAAGCCATGCACGACGTTGCAACAGCTGGTCATCTGGGGTTGATCAGAACTTTGAATAGGACACATGAGCACACAGTCAAGCACTATGTCGCAAGTTGCAAAGAGTGCCAACGCTACAAGCACCCTTCGACTTCTCCGCCAGATCTTTTTCATCCTCTGTCACCTCCTCATCTATCATTTGATAAAGTTGGTATCAATATTTTGGGCCCATGGCCCCGCCACGGTGGTCTAGTGGCTAAGGTACTCGGCTGCTGACCCGCAGGTCGCAGGATCAAATCCCGGCTGGGGCGGCAGCATTTCCGATGGAGGCGGAATTGTTGTAGGCCCGTGTACTCAGATTTGGGTGCACGTTAAAGAACCCCAGGTGGTCGAAATTTCCGGAGCCCTCCACTACGGCGTCTCTCATAATTATATAGTGGTTTTGGGACGTTAAACCACACAAATCAATCAATCAATCACTATTTTGGGCCCATGTTTACGGTCGTCGACTGTAGTATGCGTCGACCATCTGACTCGTTGCGCCGAAACTGCGGCAATACAATCTTCGACAGCGACGTGCGTGGCCATGTTTTTGCTTAGATTCATCATTCTTCGACATGGCCCACCCAGAGTAATCATTAGTGATCGTGGTTGTCAGTTCGTTGCAGACGCCGTCGAAGATCTGGTTTGTCTGTGCAATTCGCAGTTCCATCATTCATCCCCTTATCACCATCAGATGAAGGGGCTAATAGAACGTAGGAACAGAACTCTGACGAATATGTTGACCATGTGCGTATTATCTGACCATGAAGACTGGGATGACGTTCTCTCCTTCATTACCTATGCGTATAACACGGCCAAACATGAGACAACCGATCATAGTCCTTTTTACCTCCTGTAGGCATGTTCACCGTTCAGCTCCATCGATACTATTCCGCACAGAGACCTGATTCCGTTGTGAGTTCAGCGCTGCGTTTCGCAAGCCTTATTTTTCTACCCGTATGTTGCTACCCTGCCATTTTATTGCGATATCAATGATATGGACACTCTCCTCTGGATTTTGCCGCCGTCGTTCGCCTTGACGTCGGCGTCACTGTCACTCACCATATATATATACATACATATATATATATATATATATATATATATATATATATGAAAACGCGAGAAAGAAAAAATCCTGAAACGACTCCAGCGCGTGGCATCGAACGTGGAACCTCTCAATGGTGAATGCGAATGGGAGGCATTAACCACTGAGCCACCAAAGAGCACGTCCTTCAACGCTCAAACGGCAAGCTATTTATATCTACCACTTACCGCTGGTGACGGGCATCTCAAGTGGAGGGGGGGACTATGGTTTTTTCATATAATTACCAACAAGATGGCGCAATGAGAGCGCGGCGGTGCGCGTTCTAATCTCCCGCGCCTCTCAGAGTGGAGAAGGTGAGGCACGCTCGCGTGCCTTTTTCTCGCGGTGGCATGATTGTACGTCTTGGTTGGCGTTGGGCTTTCACTAGAACGTTTCTGTTGTAGTTACCGGGTGCACAAAGGTCACTGCAATCGCTGCACGGTCTGCGTTTGCGAAAAAAGCACGCTTTTCAGACACAGCGAAGTAACAACTGAGACGCTTATTCGCGTTCATTTGTACCTGTGAGTACGTTGCGCGCAACAATATTGCCTCATAAACACGGGGCACGTTTTGATCTGCTTGCCATTCCGCGCGTGACATTTCGATTTGGTGCTATCGCGTTCGTTGCCTCGCCTTTGCGTCAAAGCTGTGACTTTGTATTATGAAGTACGCCCAACTAGCCCTAGTTTCAGTGCTGCTACTAAATGGAATATTAGAGTTCTCTTACGAGTGAAGAGAGTTAAAAATAAAGTTTATTCACATCTACCGAAAATGACGGGGAAGAAGGCTTTGGCTTCTGGCCCTGTTCATCACCCTAGCCATCAAACATTTCTTTTTTATCGTGCATGAAAGTGGCTACGGGCATCTGTGGCGGCGGATAACATCGTCACCAAAGTTTGCTGATATTGTGAGTTAATAAATCTAACGCTGTAATGAAGCACAGTAACAGCGCTGGGTGGTACTTATCGTACTAACTTTCGTCTGTAATTAGTATAGCTAAATTGTGTTCCTGAACCTGCTCCAACGTTCGCGTCGCGCACACTATTTTATTATTGAGGATCAATCTGTGTTATAACAGATGATATGAATAAAAAACTAACAACAGAATAAAATGCACGTGCAGGCATTCATGTAGCGACTATAACAGAGCGAGAAGTTGCACAGATAACCGCGAAAATATTGCGCACGTTTCACTATTTACGCAGGTTACTTTATCTTCATTCATTATTCTTCCTTAGAGGCCAGAGAACAGCGCATATATCCTCGCATACTTAGAGAGCGCTCGACAGCAGGAAAGTTGGTTCTTATGCTCAACAAGATGATAACACTTAATCTAGAAAAGAGCACAGTCCTGGCTGACAACCTCCTTTTCGTTACAAGCACCAAAGCGCAAGAAAAGGTGGAAATGGTACGTTGCAAACACCTTTATATGTTGAAGTTGAAGCTATATTCACCAAGTACGAGGTTTTTTTTCTAATTTGGGTATCACGTGTATTTATTTATTTCTGTGTATTAAAGACTTTGTGTTAGACACAATATCAACGAGAACTAGCAGACAATTATGCCAAGAAAAGTATAGGGGATGTTATCAGTTGTAAGTGTAATATGTACATGGGAATAAAAAAATGTGGACGAAAAGATAACTCGCAGCCGACGGTTACAGCGAACATGCCCCATTAGAATAACGCATCCTATACTCTACCAACTGAGCTATACTGCAGCGGTCGTCCCTCTGTGTACTTTATAAGTTATATATATGCATTTAAACGTGCATCAGTAGCCATGAC
Source organism: Rhipicephalus microplus (assembly GCF_043290135.1). Lineage (NCBI taxonomy): Eukaryota > Metazoa > Arthropoda > Arachnida > Ixodida > Ixodidae > Rhipicephalus > Rhipicephalus microplus. Next base: position 76,781,315 of record NC_134700.1, on the reverse strand, counting down.
AGCAAGTTACCTTCGTCCACTTTCCTTTTTCCACATTTACAATGCAATTACTATTTTTCTATACTTTCCTTGGCATCATTATTTGTTATCATCAATAACGTGTCTTAATTAGAAAGGAAATGAGCCCTTGAGTTTACAACCATTTCCTTCATTGATAGCGAGGGTCTCGCAATAGCAGACTTGATGTTTTCGGGTTGTGTGAGAGTTATTATTGGTGAGCTGGAAGCTTGTGTTATTATCACGTGCTACGTGACGTGCAGAGCAAATAAACTCGTTATCATGGCTGCTGGCGTCGCAGTCTGACGCTCCAACGTTTATATGCTCATGTATACTCCATAATATGAACGGTGAGATAGCCGCCGTGGTAGTTTAGTTGGTAGAGAATGGGGAGCGTTGTTATAAAGTCGTAGGTTAGGATCTTGCCTGCGGGAAGTTATATTTTCATCCACTTTCATTTCTTCCCATTTACACTACAGTTCCTTCTAATACATCTGCTAGATTTTACCTGGTATTATTGTCTGCAAGTTCCAATTGTTACTGTTGTAAAGAGGTTGATTGGGCAAACTTAACGAGCAGGTGGAAGCTTCGAGATAGCGACAGGACGAGGAAGGTGGTGAAGCTCGAGTGCCGATCTCCTGGTGCCTTACTGTGCGATGATGCTTGTTGTTCCCTGGTGTTGTCATCATTTCTTCTTTAAAATTTCCCCCAAACGAGAAAGATCAAGCCATCCAGGTGATCTAACAGGTGGGAACAAGTGGGTCGAAGTACGGCTTCAAGCGGTCCATGTGAACAATATCGTGTCCACGCCGACGATGGTCACCAAGCGGCTTAATCGGTTCAATGGCGTAATTAACGGGCGACGTGCACTCTACCACGCGGTATGGACCATGGTACTTTAAAGGTAGCTTGGTAGACAAACCAGGTGCACAGGGTGGTACATACAGCCAAAAAAGGGTTCCAGGGGTGAACGTTGCGGCAGGTAGGTGGTCGTCATCGCGGGCCTTTTTCTGGCATTGCTGGTCGGCCAAAGGAAACGGCTCCGCTATTTGGTGCCATTCTTAGGCGTGACGGGCGGCTTCGGACACGGTCGTGCACTCGGATGTATCTGGTGTGTATGACAACAATGTGTCAATTGTGTGCGATGGTTGACGTCCGTATAGAAGGAAGAATGGGGAAAAGCCGGCGGTGACTTGGGTAGCGGTGTTGTACGCGTAGGTCGCAAACAGAAGAAACAGGTTTCAGTTCGTTTGGTCAGATGCCACATGCGTTGCGAGCATGTCACCCAGGGTCCAATTAAACCGCTCAGTCACGCCATTCGTGTGAGGGTGGTAAGCAGTACTCATCCGGTGTACAATATGGCACTGGTGGAGAGGTGCTTGGATTACGTCGGATAGAAATACATGGCCCCGGTCACTGAGGAGCTCGCGAGGGGGGCTGTGACGCAACACAAACCGATGGAGGATGAACGTTGCGACGTCTTGAGCAGTCGCCGTAGGAAGAGCAGCGGTTTCGGCGTACCGTGTCAGGTGATCTACAGCAACGATAGCCCACTGGTTAGCTGCGGTGGTCAATGGCATTGGTCCATCAAGGTCAATTCCGACGCGATCGAATGGGTGATTGGGGCACGCAAGTGGCTGTAGTGGAGCTGCTCCTGGATTCAGTGGCGGTTTTTGTCGCTGACACTCGTGGCAGCCGCGAATAAGCGGTCGAACAAAAGTAAACATCCCACGCCAGTAGCACCGATTCCTTAAACGTTCGTAGGTCTTGAAGAGACCGGCGTGAGCGCATTGCGGGTCGGAGTGAAATGATGGACAGATTGTAGAGCGCAGCTTTCGGGGAATGACGAGCAGCCACTTCCTGCCATCTGGTGTGTGATTGCGCTGGTACAAGAGGCCACCTCGAATGATGAAGTGCGGAGCCTGGCGTGGCAATTCTCGAGTGGTTGGAAGTGTTGGTACCTCATGTAAAATGCCCAGAAGCGAAGTTATCCATAGATCGTCGCGCTGTGCGGAGGACATTGTGTCGATGTCAAGAGCTGACAGAACGTGCTCTATAGAAGATTTAGAGGCAGCCTCAGTTGATAGTGCTGATCGCGAGTGCGCATAAGCATCAGAATGTATGAAGAAATGATGACAACACCAGAGAACAGCAAGCATCATCGCAGAGTAAGGCACCACGAAATTGGTGCTCGAGCTCAACCATCTTCCTCGTCCTGTCGCTATCTCGAAGCTTCCACCTACCCATTAGGTTCGCCGTATAAACCTCTTTACACTGTGTCTAATAGAGAGAAAGAGCGCTTGACCGTACGCTTCTTTCCTTCATATTGGGAGCAAGTCTGAAGGACTGAACACCATACACTCATGGATAGTTTTTATCGCTACATGGTGTATCTTACACAGTCGCTGGCCCTAATATGCATCAAAAAGGTCTAAAACAGTACAGGGTTCTTACAACTGAGTTCACTACACAGAGAATACAGTTTGCATGTTTATGCGTGAAGTTCAATTTTCAGCAATAATTTCATAAGTAATTCTTTCTATTACACACTCACACGATAAGCAATATACACTAGAAGATTTATTCGTTCAAATTCTTAATGTAATTCGATTTCAAGCGGATATTCATTGAGGCCATTGTGGGAAGGAAATCTAAGGAGGGGCCCTGGCTATTCATGTGCTTTTGCAGGGGCTTGGGGATTCTTTGGTCAGCCCGTCGTCTAGTGTCGTCTGCATCACCACCGTTTTAACCACGTTGTTGAGAGAATCGGCTGGAGTTATAAATGCGCATTTTTATACAGCTGTAGTGCTTCGGAAATGGTGCCATGTGTCGGAAGCTTACAGTGAGTGTTGGTCATCGCAGCTGCAATTTTAGTTAATATTGTTTGTGATCAAAAATGGTAATTTCCGAAGCCCACGACCGTTTCTTCGAAAATGGTTGGCGCCGCGGCTTTGACGTTTCTGTTTGGCGCTGCGCTATAGTACGTGCCTCAGCGATGAAAGGCTAGGATTGGATGAGAACGGCCGCGTCTACAGCTCTTAATGCGAGAGGCTGCGGTGACCCGTTCCCATGTACGATGGTCGCAACTATCTGAAAGCGATGACCCAGTGTTCTCACCAGAGCTTCCAAAGCCAATGATTACACACGCACCTGATAAATTAGTGTTTGAAAGAGTAATGCAATTTATTGTTTAAAATATTGCAACCTATTTAGGTTTAGGCATACTGTTTAGCAGTCGGACGACCAGCGCTGCTGCGAATGATATTCGTGCGAAAGTATTGTGACACAGACGGGCAAAGAACAATTCAGAGCCACTTCATCTTGCTATAAAAGCAAGATAATATGAGATTTTACATTTAAATCATGTTCCGTGTCCTGAACTTACCGTACATACACATGAAAATGGCCTGCCCGTGACGAATATTGGGCCGATTCGCACCATTCCTTTCTTGGATTGAGCGGATAAAACATGAAGTGCAAAGCTGCAAGTCTACTGTAGATCCACAAGATGCGCCGTAATGAGGCTGCGAATGGCACACAGGCACTCTACGAGCGAGTATCGCAGCACGTTTGCTCTTAATCGGAACAAAAATTTTCGTTTGCTGCCCAGCGTATACGGCACCGACTCGCACTGTGACTTCAGTTCGCGCGATTTGCCTCCTTTTCACCGGTGTCAATTGCGCATGCACGAGTGCGCTGTTCCTCGGAAGCGTAACCAACCTTGCGAGGACCAGTTCTTTACTCTATCCTGCTTCTGGCGTCACAAAATGGAACGCAACGATCTCACCTTAGTGTTCCTTCCTCTATGATTAAGGCTGCCTTGTCAGTGTTGGGAATGTGGTTGTGATTTTAGTTGTGGAAAAGTAGTTCTTGGGGCTTCCGCAATGCAGAGAAAGCGTTATGAAAATGAAAACTGCCATTCACTAGTTTGAAGAACAAAGCTACAAGGAAATACACACAGATTTCACTGAAAGTAATGCTCCGTGCTTGAAGTAAAATAGCTCTCGCACCTGGTACCGAAGTATGGAAATCAAAATACGCAAACTCGCGTGGTCGCTCCCAGCAGCGGCCGCGCGAAGGCGTCGCAGCTCCAAGCATGATTCACCCTTTGAGGTGCTCCTTATTGTTATAAAGAATTGCGCAAAGCAGTGATGTGATTGACACGTGAGCACTGGAGTTATTGAGCTACAACCTACAGCGCATCTAAGGAAACCTACATATTTACTGTAGTGTAGAAGGTGCTACATGCCGTCATACTTTAATATTGCACAACATAGGTGAAAATACGTATTTTGTCGGGCACACAAGTTGTACTACCCACACAGAAAAACGCACTGTGATATTTTCGCAAAATAAATGTTGCGGACAATTTTTTAACACAGGTAGTGCAATATAAATGATTGCAAGACAAAGATTATTGAAAATTAACATTTTCAATGCAATTACACTTTGTATACTAACTGGTAGGCTCACTTTGATAGATAATCTCCAAGTGTAATCAGAAGGCACTGTTACTAATTTAATAATGTTATTGCCTTTGAATTTTTTTCGCGCTGCAGGTAGACACGTCTGATATTCAACGGAGTATATACCATGACACACATTACCAGTCATCCGTTATGGTACAGCAGAAAGGCGACCAAGTGGAAGTCGTAAGTTACGCCGCAAAGGCTGAGCCCACGCCTGCAGTGGGACCTTAAAAAAATTGGCAGATCCCACGCCTTGTGCTCCGCGAAATGGTACGGTGTGAACATCAGTTGGCGGCCTTTTATAGTGGCAGTAAATACGTTAGTGTTGACATCAGATACATCGCTCACGGTCACAAAACTGCACTCGCACACAATTGCAGACGCACGTACATATGCTGTGCTCCAGTTCTAGGCAGCATTATAGACAGTCTACGGTGATGGTCTAGTGTGAACATCAGTTGGCGGCCTTTTATACTGGCAGAAATTACGATAGTGTTGACGTCAGATACATCGCTCACGGTCACCAAACTGCCCTCACACACAATTGCAGATGTACGTACATATGATGTGTTCCCGTTTTAGGCAGCATTGTAGACAGTCTATGGCGACGGCTTAGAAGACAGCATGAAAGAAGGAAAGAACTGAGGAGAGGCCGCGACATCACACGTTGTGAAGCCGTGGTAAAGCCGGAAATCGGCCATATTCACTGGGCAAGCTCTCCTCGCTTGTTTACATCCGAATGTGAAGCAGAAGGCTTGACTCGCAATCAGGCTCGATAAGCAAGTGGAAGACAGCATCGCACCCACGTTGTCCGAGAAGTGAAACGCGTCTAGATGGCTTCTAAGCAATGGGACGCCGAATTGCGTTGCGAAGAAAAATCTATTTCAAGCAAATGTAATTGTTAATAGCTTAGCATATTTTGTGTTAAAATATAGAAAAAACTGAACGTTGCTAGCACTGAGCGCCTGGAAAAAGCGTCTGCTTGTGTGCAGACAACCATTCTGGCGAGACCCGAGCCAAGTCATCTGTGCACATCGCTGAGCCGCCATTTTGTTAGGACAGCAAAGTAGCCGGCGTAGTTTTTGTGTGTGATGCCGTCTTCTCGATGCTTTTTATTTTGCCAGCTGAGTGAGAATTGGAGTGGTACTTTAGATAGCCGCTGTTCACTTAGCTGCCTATTTAGCCGTCTAAATGCCAGCATTAAAACACACCCATCGGCACAACAATCCTTCAGCTTTATGCGAGAGAAAGTTCACGGGACGTTGGGGGACGTGGCGATCTGTGGGTTGCTCCTCACGATTGCTGCGACGTAATAGGTGCAAGCACTGGCCTTGCAGAAAGACTGCTCCGGCTTTTTGCGGCTGTGACTGGATGGGCGAAGTGAGCTCATGCTGTATGCTAAGGTTCCGCTCCACCATGTCGCATGTTGGTGCCAGGAGGTCCCCGGCACATGTGCCCGTTGCTTTTGGAACCCGTGTTGGCATGTCTAAGGGCTATGTGTCTGGTTCATCGTAGGAGTTCGTTAGCCGAATATGAGGTGCTGACTTGCGCAGTATATTTCAAGCTCGAAGGTTGTCTGCGTGAATATTGCCACGTTCCTTCCTCCAGTTTTGTTATAGTCTGGTTACACTACATATTTCTCAGCGCAAACGGCCGCGCTACATAAATTTCTTTCAAATGCATCACCAACAAGCCCACATCGCCACTCTTGTTGGCACCAACAACGTTCGAGAAGCTTAGGGATTGCTGTAGATCATTTAGTTACAATTGCGCCCACTTCGCGAACATTACCGATTATTCTGATCTTACGTGGCCACTACCTATAAAGCTTGAATATTTGACGGCACGTGTATAAATGCCGACGTGCTTCATCACTTGTCAGTTGATCAACGGCCGACGCTCTGTTCGTCGCTATCGGTGCCAGTGTATATGGCTGTATTCCTAGTTTTTGTTTGTTGGCCGCAAGTTCGGCACAAATAAACAGTTTCATCTTCGATCTACTGTCTGCTCCTTTCGTACACGTCATGAATCCGTAACATTTGGTAAAGCTGCTACTTCTCTCGTGTACCGGGTGCCCTTATCAAACCGTCAAGCTGACCCACGTCACAAAAAAGACCCCGACACCAGCTACGAGAAGTGAGTCAGCCGCAGGCAACAAGGCCTGGCACCGGAGTACGGCTTCTACCTCACGAGGCTCCGAAGACCAAGAAATTGACGTCGATCGACCAGGGCGAAAATGACCGCACTTGTGCCACCTTCACCACTCCTGCTCCGACAACACAAGGAGCCGTCAAATTTTCGCGGTTCGCCACTCAAAGACCCGGAGAGCTGGCTTGAAAGGTTCGACCGAGTCACATATTCAACGACTGGACCGGCGATGGCAAGCTTCGGTATGTCTATTTCGCTTTGGAAGACGCTGCTCTGACCCAGTTCGAGAATTCAGAACGAAACCTCACGACGTGGGGTGTTTTTCGGGCCAGGCTCCTTGTCACTTTTTCAAGTGTTGTCCGCAAGAAGAAGGCTCAAGCTTTTCTAGAAACTCGATGTAGCTGTCAAGAGAAAACGTGGCACTCTTCACGGAAGAGATGACCAAACTCTTCCGCACCGCCAACCCCGAAATGCCTGAGGACAAGAGTGAGGGGTTGAGCAGAAGAGCACACTTCAAGCAGAAAGCGTGTATAGAATTAGGATACACAGGACTAGTGCAGACTAACAACTGTCACAACTGGACACTTAAAGCACGCCGTGAAAATAGAATGAAAGACGCACAAAACGAGCGAACAAGCATACATCTGATAAGCTCGAACAACTGCCACGATTCTTTCTGCGTCGCTGTCAGCCGCGCGCTCCTTTTCTGAACACGGCTGCACAGCGTGTGAAGTGACCTTCGTTTTGTCCTGAATTACTAGTCTGATAAGGGCGTGCGCAGGAGGGACCACACCCCGCGAAGACTGCTGCTCTCCGTGGACACGACGACCTTTAGAGCGCGCCCGAAGAAAGTCTGTCGTGCGAACTCGCCACTGATAACAAAAACGTGCTGAAATTTCGGAACTCTGAGGACCGCCAAACGGTGCGTGCTTTGTATAAATGGCTTGACGTTACCATCCTCACTCGCTGGCGTAGGGGTTAGCGCTGTGCGCAGCGAATGGAGAAGTTGCTGGTTCTATGCCATGCGGCAGAATCTTTGCTTTTTGTTTTTTTAGGGGTGAAGCTTTTTAAAGCGTGGGTTGGTCGTCACCTGTACGTATGCATGCATGTAGTAACCACATCACAGCATATCCACTGAGTTAAGGATGATGAGTGGGGTGACGTTTCGGAGGGTTTTATCGGCAAGCCGTGAATCACGTGCTGATCACGTCCGTCGGTGGTCTGTCTGTTTGACACAAGAACGGCTGAATGGACGGATGGGCACATGGACTGACGGGAGCCAGAACGAATGGACGGATGGAAGCGCGGACGAACTGACGGACGCTTCCCCCCACTCATCATAATTCACTCTGTTGCCGCCAGCACGTGGTGGGTTCAAAGCAAGAGCGGCTCTAAATCTGGAGGAAAAAAGAAGATCGCGTTCTTCTTTGCTCGAGAGCCAGCCACGACTGACGCATCGTCCTAGTGCTAGCTACCTGGTGGTTTAATAAATCCCCCAGTACTTGTGACTCATCGTGACAAACTGGTGGAAGTGCTGGGTAGTCTCACGGATGCTGCAGACCCCCCCCAGGAAGCCGCGATACGAGTCCAGTGCCAGTCAATACTCCCGTGCATCGGACCAGCCGCCGAATCAGGGGATTGCCTCCGGAAGCCGACGATACTGCTCCCACCACGTCGACAAACATGACCAGCGCTTCGGTGCAAACCTCGGCAACCGGCACGGGAAGCACGACGTCGAACCGCTACACGTTGGAAAGCCCACGCGCACCGGCGACGTTCCATGGCTCGGAGCACGAGGACGTTGAGGACTGGTTGGCGGATTTCGAGCGCGTAGCCACCTTGAATCAGTGGGATGACGCGGCGAAACTGGGTCGTGTCTACTTCTATCTCGAAGACGGGGCACGTACGTGGTATGAAAACCGAGAGGAACAGCTGACGACGTGGCCCGAATTCTCTCGTAGACTTCTGCAGACGTATGCCAGTGCTGATCGCCAAGAACGAGCTGAACGAGCTATTCTGGCCCGCGTCCAGCTGCCAAACGAAACTGTGACCACGTTCGTCGAAGACATGACGCGCCTCTTCCGACGGGCCAATTCAAGAATGACGGAGGACAAGAAGTTGCGTCACTTGATGCGCGGTGTCAAGGACCAGCTTTTTGCCGGCCTCGTGCGAAGTCCTCCGAAGACGGTCACGGAGTTCTTGTCCGAGGCCGTGACAATGGAAAAAATGCTGCAGCAGCGATCCAACCAATACGACAGGCAAGTCAGTGGCATGTTTACTGCCGACATTTTCACCGCCACTAGAACCAACAACGACTGTCTACGTGAACTCATCCGTGATGTAGTACGTGAAGAGTTACAAAAGGCTGGTGTAACACCTCATCCTACAGTCAACTCTATTGCAACTGTGATCAAGGATGAGCTGCACCAGGCCCTCCGGGACACCTTGCCTCATGATACAGCTGTGCCAGCTCCTGCTGAATACCGCCGTGAGACAACCTACGCGGAAGCCTTGAAACGCCCTGCTGCGACGCCGCCATTATTCGTCCATCCTGTTCCTGTTGTTTCACTACAGTCAGCGCAGCACATACCGTACTACGAAGGCACGTACACGCCACCACCGTTGGCCTTTGTCCCTGGTGCTGCTGTCGCCCATCGTTCAGTGCAACCAGTTCAGTACATCGACGATCGGCGCACGTCTCCTCGAAAGTCTGATGTTTGGCGCACACCTGATCGCCGGCCTCTGTGCTATCACTGCGGAGAAGCTGATCACTTGTACTCACTGCGGCCTCTGCGTACTCACCGCCACCCCGTTACGGCCAGAGACCGCGCGACATCGAAAACTACCTCTCCCAGCAGCATGCACCACCATCTGCCGGGCGCCAGTCGCGCTCGCCATCACCGAGGCGATTTTCATCAACGCCCCAGCGGTATTCTACCACACGGTCTCCCAGCCCCCGCCGGGAAAACTAGCCAAAGCGACCTCTGGGGGCGGGGTCGCTGAACGTCGAAGCGCTGAAGACCTCCTATTGACGCAGAACTGTACAGAAACCGGTCCGACATTACATACTGCTGCAAAGGATGGCCGACTTTCACTCGACATAGCAGTGACAATTGATGGTTGTGCAGTTAATGCGTTAGTGGACACCGGCGCAGACTATTCCATACTGAGCGGGAAACTGACAACGCAGCTGAAGAAAGTCATCACGCCGTGGCATAACTCGCAGATTTGGACAGCTGGTGGCCACGTCGTTACTCCACTGGGTGCCTGCACAACTAGAGTACAGATTCAAGGGTACGCATTCGTAGCAAGCTGCCTTGTTCTGCGCGAATGTTCTCGTGACGTCATTCTGGGAGTTGACTTTCTACAGGAAAATGGAGCTATCATTGATCTGCAAGAGCGCCGCGTCACGTTCTCAGCCCAGCGAGCAATCAACGTGCAGGATGGTGGAAGGCGTGTCGATGTACTCCGTATTTCTGAACAGAGTGTGACGCTTCCTCCACGAACAAGTGTTCTAGTCGACGTAACATGCTGTGGTTTGGGCGATGGCGATGTGGTGGCTGAGACAAATTTAGAACACCTCCTGCAGCAAGGCATTTGTGTAGCTAGAAGTTTAATACACCTTCGTGATGGTCGATCTGAATTGCTCGTAACCAACTTTAGCAACGAGCATCGACATCTTTTCCGTGGCACTTCGATAGCGTTTGCCCACGAAGTAGCAAACGTCCCCAACTGTTTCACGTCGGAAATAGTGGATACCGCCGACACGTCAATGAGTAATATTGACATCAATCCTGATCTGTCCACCGTTAACCAGACTGCACTACGACCGCTCTTGTTCGAGTTCAGGTCTTGCTTCGCAACTTGCTCAAAGATCCGCCAGACGTCCATCACTCAACACAGGATCATCACGTACGAGGACGCACGTCCGATACACCAGAACCCCTACCGCGTGTCGGCCAAAGAACGTGAAGCAATACGTACGCAAGTCACCGAGATGCTTGACGATGGCGTTATTGAACCATCTAACAGCCCGTGATCATCTCCAGTCGTACTTGTCAAAAAAAAGGACGGGTCGCTACGCTTCTGCGTCGACTACTGAAAGCTTAACAACGTGACGAAAAAGGATGTGTATCCGCTGCCACGTATCGACGATTCGCTGGATAGACTTCGTCATGCCCATTATTTCACTTCTCTCGATCTCAAAAGCGGGTATTGGCAAACCGAAGTAGATCAGCGAGACCGTGAAAAAACAGCCTTTGTGACTCCAGACGGCCTATACCAATTTCAAGTGCTCCCTTTTGGCTTTTGTTCAGCACCGGCGACTTTCCAGCGAATGATGGACACTGTCCTCACAGGGCTCAAGTGGCAGACTTGTCTTGTCTACCTTGAAGATGTGGTGGTCTTCTCTACCACGTTTGAGCAGCACCTTCACCGCCTGCGCAGCGTGCTGGAGGCTATCCGATCGGCGGACCTCACACTAAAGCCACAGAAGTGCCACTTCGGCTATAAAGAACTAAAATTTCTTGGACATGTAGTTAGCGCCGAAGGAATCCGTCCCGATCCGGACAAGCTTGCCGCTGTTGCCGAATGACCAGCTCCTGTCGATAAGAAAGCCGTCCGGCGCTTCCTTGGTTTGTGCGCCTACTATCGCCGATTCATTCATGGCTTTTCACAGGTAGCAGAACCTCTGACTCGTCTCACAAGGGACGGCACGCCGTTTGTCTGGGAAAATGAGCAACAAGCAGCTTTTGATGAGCTGCGACAGCGCATGCAATCAGCGCCCGTTCTCGCTCATTTCGACGATGATGCTGACACGGAGGTCCATACTGACGCTAGTAACATTGGGCTCGGTGCAGTGCTCGTTCAGCGTCAAGAGGACATCGAAAGAGTGATAGCCTACGCCAGCCGCTCTCTATCCCGTGCCGAGGCGAATTATTCCACTACGGAGAAAGAGTGCCTCGCAGTCGTGTGGGCAATCACCAAGTTCCGCCCGTACCTTTATGGTCGTCCCTTCAAGATAGTGACGGACCATCACGCGCTCTGTTGGTTGGCAAGCCTTCGTGACCCTTCAGGTCGGCTAGCACGGTGGAGTTTGCGGCTGCAGGAATTTGATGTCACGATCGTCCATAAGTCCGGCCGTAAGCATGAAGACGCTGACACACTGTCACGCGCACCCCTTCATGTCGTCAGTCAGGAAGCAGAGGAAGACGAAGGCTTTCTGGGCGCCGTTAGTGCATCTGACTTGAGAAAACGACAGCGAGATGATGCAGAGATTCGTCCAATCATTGATCATTTAGAGGGCCAGGGCGCAATCATACCACGTCATTTATCCCGCTCGTTGACGTCGTTCTGCCTACGAGACGGTGTGCTGTACAAGAAGAACGCTCTACGTGCTGCCTATGTAGTAGCATCGCGGTGCTGCTATGTACTTTCCTTTCCTCTTTTTGGTACTTGTTTTTTTTTTCTTTTCGGAAGGGGGGATAATGCCGCCAGCACGTAGTGGGTTCACAGCAAGAGCGGCTCTAAATCTGGAGGAAAAAAGAAGATCGCGTTCTTCTTTGCTCGAGAGCCAGCCACGACTGACGCATCGTCCTAGTGCTAGCTACCTGGTGGTTTAATAAATCCCCCAGTACTTGTGACTCATCGTGACAATATGCTGCGAATTTTTTTCTTTCCAATTTTATGTATTATACAATATACATGACAAAAATATGCCTTCAGAACCATGGTGGACCCCTGCACAAAACGCTTTCGTGTTAAAAATTCCTGGTCGTCACTATATCTGAATTCGAGATGTCGAATAACAGAAACGAAAGAAAGAGCGAAGTGTTAACATAAACTTGTGGCCTTTTTATGAGGCCAGTAATGGCGATAGTGCCGACGTCAGTAGAGTCACACACGCGGGCACTGTCGTCCATACCGCACTAGACTCAGCACACGCACTGAGGCACGAGCACTGACGCAAGTAACAATGAATACAGGTTGAATTTTATTCCTTCATTGTTTGAACATCAAACCATTTATAACAACGCGATAAACGTACGATGTGGTTTAATTTGAACGAAGTTAAACTATATGTGCTGTATTATATTTGAAATCATCTTTACCTTAAATTTTGTTTCTTACCCTTATGTAAACTAAAAAGTTTCATTATTTTTTTACCGTGTCAGGATGCAAGCGGGCTCATGTATTTCGTATTGATCGCAGGGATTTTTTTAATTGTTGTCCTAGCTTCCAGGATGACCATTTTAGCCCAGTCGCTATTCAAATGATGTATTTCTATCGATTGTAGTGATGTATAATAGCAACGATAGTTTGTTTCCAAACGCTCACCCAAGTCTAAGACACAGGACGTGAAAGCTTTGATTGATATGTGGGGTTTACCATCACAAAACCATCGTATAATTATGAGAGAGGTGGTAGTGGCGTGCTCCGAAACTTTTGACCAGGGGTTAGAGCCTTGTCAAGCTGCCTAAAAGCCTCCTTATCTCTGACTCCTCATGTTGGGTATTGATCATGAGATGAACGTCTAATCTATTTTACTAGTACTCGTGATGCTGTGCCATCAGCACCGTAAGAAGCAGGTCTTGTCTGTCTTCCTATGACGCCTTGAACCCAACATGGGGAGTCTCGAAAGTTGCGAACGAGAAGGGGGTCGCAAAAAAAACGGTCGTTGGGTCATCGTTTTGGCTTCTTGCTGCTTAACCTTCTCATTCTTGGTAGGCTTGACCATATGAAGGAGATGCGCTTAGCTAGTTGGTACATGTCGAATTGGATAAAACCAGCGCAAAACACGCAAAATATAGAGAAAAAACAAGACGAAATGGGTGATGTTGCGACTGGGGGACTTCTTCAGGGCTCGGAGCCATCTAGTCGTGAGAGCGAAGGTGAACCAAGGAGCGGGAGCTTCAATCAAGAACGTCTATCTACAGTATTTACATGATTAGGTAGCGTAATAGTACATGGCAAAAAAGAAAAAAAGCACGTCAGAGCGTCTCTGCGCTCACGTTTTATAATCCCCGTCTCCACAAGTTTCCCTGCGAAGGAAGAGAATGGAGTCCAGGGCCCTCCAATGAAATAGTCGTCCTCCACTGCTCTCACGAATTGTCGTCTTTCACAGCACTCCCGAATAGCAAAGGAACAAACCCCTTCCAGGAAAGAATAAAGACACGCACTGTTCGTGGCACAGGGAGGGGGCAGTGCAGAGTACGCTAGAGGACAGCACAGCACCACTAACGCAGTGCAATAACTTGTAACCATCACGCACAGAGTCGACCCAACCGGTTGGCCAGGCGCTTGGTTGACTCATCAAGAAGGCTTAGCTGCCATGCTGTCAGTGATGCGCAGAAAATGATGAGTCACAATGCCCTTGAAATGCGAGATACATGACCGAAGATGTTTCTCCGGCACTCGGAACATTGTAAGGTGCATTCCGACGACTCCAGCAACCCAGAGGGCACCAGTTTTTCTAGGCAGCCCAGCCAGCAAAACAGCCCGTTCCCGGTGATTCGTCGGACATGCGGACCCAAAGGACTTCAGGCGAGCCGAAGGGCTTAAAGAATTCACTGTGCTGTCGATTTATGGACTCTTCAGGAAGCGCGGCGAAGTCAAAATCTTTCCACGCATCCAAGCGATGCCAAGACATGGGGGCCGCTCACAATAGCTCGTCCGCCGCCGGAAAAAGGACTCGTGGTTGCCCAACACTGCACCTCGAAGAAGCCTTGCAATAAAGCAGCTCTGGAACGCCTGAGGCTCGGCTTTTCTCTCTCGCCCAAGTGGGGTCAGTAGGTTTGTCAGTGGAGGTTTCCGATGAAGGGGTGCCCGCAGGTCGAAGGCTGGGACTGACATTAGTGATCAAATCCCCACAATACCCAAGCAGCGACAAGGTGGCACACAACCACTCTAGAGATATGCCAGGCTACTGAACTCTTTGCTGAAAGCTTATACCAGAACCCTTTATAGGAAGAGCCACCCTAGAGCGTTGACGTATCTGCCTTAAACGAAACAATAAGGCAATGCCCCTAACGTTTTCGTCAAGCTTGCCTGAGTTCCGTCTCATTCAAGACGCAAGCCACCTAGCTTCGAGGCAGATGGTGAGTGAGAAGATGGAGAAACTCAACTAACAACTTCTATACCTTTCTCAATTCCAGGCTTCGGCAGACTAAAAGTAAAGACGTACTATGGAGTAAATTTTACAAAAAAAACAAAATGAAACACAAACAACATAACAAAGTAAACCCTAAACTGACATGACAAAGTGTGAATAAACGAAAACAAATCACAGCACATCCACGGAGTGCATGATGAAAAGTGGGGCGAAGCATCCGTCAGTCTGTGCGCGCTTCCCTCCATTCTTAAATTCTCGCTTCCGTTCATCCGTTCTTCCGTCTGAGTGACCGTCCGTGCGTTCGTCCGTCCATGCGTCCGTCCATTCGTCCGTCCATGTGTCCATCCATTCGTCCACGCATCTACCTGTCATTCCGTTCGTGCATCTGTTTGTTCATGCGTCTGTGCATTCTTCCGTCCATGCGTCCGTTCGTCCGTGAATCTGTCTGTCTCTCCGTCAATGCTTTTGTGCATCCGCCCTCCATCTAGTGAACACTTGAAGTACCACCATCTCGCATCTTTTCATTACATATTAGTCATATGGATGTACTGCCATCCAGCGGACATTCCGCGGACTAAATTAAAGGTGGCAGGGCCTTAGAAGTGTGGCAGCTTGGGCTAGTTGGTATGGCATGATGATAGTTATAGCGCGAGAAGAAAACGACGACAAAGAGACAAAGAGGAGACGAAGGACACGAGCGCTCGTGTCTTTCGTCTCCTTCTTGTCTTTGAGTCCTCGTTTTGTTCTCGCGCTATAACTATCGTCGTGGCAGGGCCAGACAAGAAGAGTGGCATGCGCGCACTTTCCTACGGCCTGCGCTTCGTGTCTAGTACGCACCTTTCGCCACCGCTAGTTCATGGCACTGCGGCACAACCCCCGCGAAGCCTTGCCAAAAACCAAGGAGGTTACGACTAGCGAGTTTCACGCGGCATGTCCCTTTCTGGTCAGATAGGCGTCAGAGTGAGTTCTTTTGATAGAAGTTTTTTATAAGCATCAAATAAAGGCACATTTTATGTGCCTTTCTTTATTTATTTTTATTTATTTTATTTACTTATTTATTTAAGGATGGTTATGTGACCAAGCTCTTCGCAGCGGTAGCATACCAGCTTGCTAGCCTTACACGCCTTCCATCTCTCTTTTGCTTTGCGAAGTGCCTCCGTTTCTAATGCGCTTCGGTGAACGTCACCAAGCGTTGAGTGAAACGCCGCTTTGTGACGCGCCTCGCCTTCTAACTCCTGCTGTCTTCTCGCTTCGCGTAGTCTTAAGCACTCCTGTCTTGTTGCCTCAAGCTCTCGTTCTAACGCTTGCATCTTCTTTGTATGCACTTCTTCTTTTTTTACTTTCTCAAATTCCTGTTCTCTGTCTTGTCGGTCGGTATGAATTAAATTCATTTAGTGCTCGGTAAACTCAACTTTGCTTTCAATGATTATTATAGGAATTTAAGATTCAGGCATATTATCAAATAATTCTATTTAAAACTCATACAACAACGCTAAAATACAATCCCTTGTCAGTCTCGTCTAGTCTAAGGCGACCTGTTTGCTTGGCCCCAGCTCTGACAAACTACAAACCAACCAGCGTTTCAATTTCGGGTGTCTACCTTATGCCTGTTTCTCCTTTACTTAATTACCAAATAACCTTCCTCCGCTCCACAATCTACTTGTCACCTCTGCCGCTTGCCTCTATTGCCTCGATGACTACCACCTTCATTAGGTATTTCTCACAATCAATCCCTCCTTCCCCGCGCATCGCATCTAGGTCTTATCCGCGTAACTTCTCCAAGCCTGGCTACTACCCGTTTGCCGACAAGCTTCTCGAAGAATAGTGTTGAAACAAGGTTCCAGTAAACAGGCTTTAAACACCCTTGTTACCAGAAAAAAACTACTCTGGCAACTCTCAAAGAGAAAATGGCGTGCACTCACCAAGCCGGAGTCAAATTTCTGTGCAGATGATCCCACCACGGCCATCACTCTTTCGACTTGGGGACTTCAACGGGACTCTGAGCCATCCAATTGTCAGGGAGAAGACGCACCGAGAAGCGAGAGCTGAAAACTGGAACGTTTATGTACATTATTTACATGATTAGGTAGTGTCATACTATATGATAAAAAGGAAAAGCACACCCGAGCGTCTCTGCGCTCGCGTTTTATATCTTCCATCTTCCCAAGACTCTCTGCGAGGGAAGACAATTGAGTCTAGGATCCTCCAGTGCAATCGTCGTCTTCCACTGCTCTCACCAATCGTCGTCTTTCCCTGCTCTCAGGATTCGTCATCTTTCACTGCTCTGACAAATCGTCTTCATTTCAGTGCGCTCACGAAGAAGCAAAGTCACAAACCCCTCCCAGGAAAGGGGGAAAGGCATGCACAGTTGGTGGCACAGACAGGGGGCAGTGCACATTTTACTAGGGGAGAGCATGGCACCACTGGCACAGTGCAACGACGAGTAACCCCCGCGCACTGAGTCGACCCAACTGGTCGGCCAGGTTCAAGGCTGACTCATCAAGGAGGCACGGCTGCCTGGCAGTCCGTGGTGTGCAAAATATGACTCGAAAGCCCTTGGAAAGCGAGAAATGTCACCGAATACGTGTCTACAGCACTCGGTTTATTGTCAGGTGCATTCTGACGGCTCTAGCAACTCAGATGAGACCAGCCTTTCTTGACGGCCCAGACAGCAAAACAGCCCTCACCCGGTAATCCGTCGGCCACGCGGGCCCAAAGGGCTTGCAGCGAGCCGACGGGCCTAAATAATTTGCGGTGCTGTCGCTTTCTGGACTCCTCAGAAAACGCGGCAAGGTCAGAACCCTTTCACGCATCCAACCGTACCAAGACATGGGGGCTGATTACAACAGCGAGAACTCACAGATGTGTGTATGTGCCAGCTTGCCCTGTCGTGTTCTTGCTCTGTATTTCGTGTTACCCGCTGGTGTTTAAACCACTTTTTAGACCATATTCCAATCACTCTGGAGGTTTCCTCTCAAAAAAAAGCGCTGACGGTCTCTCTCACTTGTCATTGCATGAGAAAGATTTAGGAATTGCTATGGGAACTTCTGTAACGTGTATTGATCAGTACGTTATAGCCACTCAAGGCAAAAAGACAAAGAAGGTGAAACGAAAAGGTAATGAGCGCACACATTGCCCTTGCTCCCTTCTTTATTCATCGTGTTTGCTAAGTAACCATCAATTAATGGTCAACGCAAAGCATGAAGAACTATCGCAACAACAAGTACTTAAGTCCGAGTTCGTTAAAGCAGCCTTACTCACTTGGCTGTACATTTCGGAAAGCTGACTTTAACGACCGCGCTCAAAGTTCTCTTTCACCATTCGTGCTTAATGACTACGCGGCGCAGGTATACATGCCTTTCACAAGATCCTTCAGAAAAGCTTCGAAATCGACGCTTATGGATAGAGATCAGACTCTGCCCAGGCGGCTCCTCCGAAAACGCCATCACAGGTGCCCTCATCACCACGCTCGCCGTAACGGGTAGTACCAAGAGAATGCATAGGCTCTCTTCTTTCATTGCTGTTGAGGCGTACATTCCGGAAAAGAAGGGCCTGGAGAGCTCACTTTGTTAATTTAACCTTCGTAAAAAAAGTAGAAAGCTCATCAAAGCGGACTGCCGGCACAACGCAAACGATGCTTACAGTAATTCAGCGTGGTTCAATTCGCCGTTTCAGAACAAGCAAGCATCGCATAACATCAAGCTCGAGGCAAGTACTCTGACGAGCGTTAAGTATTATCTAAATGCGTTAAATGTGGGCATATACATGATGCCAAAGAGCTGAAGTGCACACACAAGCAATCTATCTTATGATCAGTGGAACACATGATCTCGCTTTATTCGGCATGAGTGACCCCGTCGAAAACTTTGCCTTTGCAGTTGCATTATCTGTCCTTCTCTCGCTCAAACTATTCTATCACGCATGCTAGAATGTTCTGTTGATGGTTGTATGCCGTTTGTATATACTGAAAATGAGAATACACGCGTGTCCACTTTCTCAGTGTAAAACAAAAGGCAGAATCGAGGCCTCCGAGATAGCACCGGTAATCGCGAAGGCCCACTTCCGGGAAAACCTAGTTGAGGTCACGACCGATATTTTGCCATTTATCTGTATGACGTATGTGTTCGCATTTGCTACGTTAAAGCCGAAACTTACAGGCTTCAAAGCCTACGTGCGTGAAGCTATGTGGTGGCGAGCACTTCAGATTAATGGTGGTCTTGGCGTGTGTGATGTTAGCGCACTCGTCAACAGTCTACTGTTGCACGGCGCACACCGCAGGCAGAGGCTCTGTTAAGCTTCATAATAAGTTAACCTGGTTATCTGTCAAGGTTACTCAAAACAATAACAGGAGACTTACATTATCACACTTTATCTTCACTTTGCAGAACGCCAGTAATTCACTTACGCAACACGTTCGCAATGGCCCGTATCCAGTGTTGTTACCGTTATGCTACACGAAAGCTACGGAAGCCGGTAAAACTGAAGTTCTTCAAGTTTGTGGTAATGAGCAACGCAACATTAGCGCAACTAGGGTATTTATTTGGAGAGCGCGTATAGCTGTTGCCTCTGCTCTTGTCATCGCCATCGTTTTGGCGAGTGAACCAGCGAGCACTTCATGGCAGTTCGGTGACGCGCCTGACAAGCAGAGAAAATTTCCTAGCTTTTTTTTTGCGCGCTCAATGCGCAAACACACCTAATATTTCGTTGAATCGTTGTTTATAACGCGCTAGTGGCACCGGTTGCACAGCAAACTCTGCAAGCGAGTGAAACATTGTACTACCCAAAACTGCGCCGACAGGTGTCACTTGGGTTTGCAAAACTCAAGAGACTGACGTTTATTATGGGCTTTGTTCATTGCAAGCGCTACATTTTCACCGAAGTGACTAAACAATTCTCGCTAAAGTTCAATGACTTTCTACGCCAAGATTTCAGTAATAGCGTTGAACACGCGTTATAATCAATTGTTATTTACGGTAGCAACAACTATATTTGCATAGAAACACAAAGTCTAAGGGACTTCGCCAAGCTAGTGTCAAACACAGCCACTGGTCCAGCGCTGGGTGCCGACCATCACTCCCAAAAAGCCTAAAAACTCCTCGTACTATTTTCGATGTCACTGTTCATGGTTACATACCGCGCATAATTCAATGCAGGTTGAACGTTTTTATAATCTCTGGGAGACCCAGCTTGTCATGCACTAAGCAGCCATTATGTCTCTTTAGTTGCGTCGTTTTGTGTAATTAGGCATTTTATGCATGGATCACTAACAGATTGGTTGGTACGTTGGCCTAATTTGATAATTACGGAGCCGTAGTGCTTGACAAATAATGCACTAGGAATGAGAAGAAGCCAAGGCATGTGCTGCAGTCTCAAAAGTTGAGATTCTCAAAGAGCATATTGCATCTATTGTTTTCTTCTCGATCGTTGTCTATTTGCTGTCTAGTGCTAGTTTACCACTATTAGATCAGTAGTAACCAATCGGTGCGTGTGTCTGCTTACAGTTTCGTCTGCACGTGCAATAAAAGATATAAGTGGTAGCAATTGAACACTCAGCGATTCGAATTGCTAACTTTTTTAAAGAGGCGGCATTTTTTGGACGCGTATCCACTGTACAAGTGCACCCGCATTTCCACAGTCAGTTGTCCAGTTGCCCATTGGTGTTGTTCGTACGATCCTACAGGTGGTCCATGAGGATCCGCCTTGTGCGGCTGGTTCTTATCGTTCACAATTTCGGTTGGAAAAATTATCTAATTCAAGTAAATACGTTTTTCGCAACTGCAGTTGTTGCAGTATTGGAAAGTGTCACAGCTTTTAGGGAAGCTCTCGGAATATACTGTCGTTGCCTATGGCTACACACCTGCGTTGGCTGATGAGGATAAGTGACTTTATTGTCTCATATGAATGAGAAATGACAGGAATGGCACTTGAACGTGATGCCGTAATTGCGACTACAAAGGTTATCGAGTTTTACGAAGTAATTTTACACAATAACCACTCAGCACACTTTTCAATAAGGTAGAAAGGAGTAAGCCCTGAGCCCATAGTTAAGTTTTTAGCGTGCTAGCAGGAAAAGAAAGACAACGTAAAAATAACCTTTGTTCGTTTTCAGGTAGCACGATGAAAATCTCACGATGTACTATCAAATGGCTTTTTTTGTCAATGTTCATAAACGTCCATTTAACATCACGATTGTTTTTCAATCTTGAAGCAGGCGTAGCAATATCTAAAAACATTATCCTGCTTATATTGCCATGGGATAAGTAGATGTCTGAGGATGATGACGACGAAGTGCTAAGGGGAACTCGTCCAAATGCCGCTTTGGGCAACGCGAAATCTGCGTACTTGGCCATCTTGTTGACGCTGCGGGCGTTCAACCAGACCCTGTGAAAGTCCGAGCAGTTCACGACTTCCCCGCACCCCGCTAAGCCAAGGACGTCCGAAGTTTTCTGGGACTGTGCTCCTATTTCCGTCGTTTTGTCGAGAAGTTTGCTGAATTAGCCCGTCCTTTAACCTGCCTCCTAAAAACAGATGTCGCATTCACTTGGGGCCAACAGCAAGCAAACGCCTTCTCGTCGCTCGTTGACATTCTCACCAATCCACCAGTGCTTGCACACTTCGACCCATCTGCCGCCACGGAGCTTCGTACTTACGCCAGTGGCCACGGCATAGGCGCAGTGCTGGCACAGTGGCAACAAGGAGTGCACCGCGTCGTCGCGTACGCCAGCCGACTTTTGTCGCGCTCGGAACAAAATTATGCGATCACAGAACGCGAGTGCTTAGCTCTCGTCTGGGCCATTGCGAAATTCCGACCGTACCTGTATGGCCGACCATTTTCAGTTATTACGGACCACCATGCGCTTTGCTGACTCTCCTCACTCAAGGACCCTACGGGACGCCTTGGTCGCTGGGCGCTGCGCTTACAAAAGTACACTTTTTCCGTATTCTATAAATCCGGACAACTTCACAAGGATGCCGACTGCTTGTCCCATTACCCAGTCGATTCTCCTGACATGATGGAAGATGGACAAGAGGCCCTCGTTCTTTCAATTACCGACTTCACCGACATAGCTGCTGAACAACGTCACGACTCCTCTTTGCGTGCTATTATCAATGGTCTGCACTCTCCCCACCCTGACCACTCCTTACAACTGTTAGTTCTTCACAACGACATCTTGCACCACTACAACGCCCGCCCTGATGGTGCTGAGCTTTTACTCGTTGTTCCTGCGCATCTTCGCTCAGACGTTTTGGCCCAGCTCCATGATGCCCCCTCCGCTGGACACCTGGGGTGTCACGCACGTATCACCGCGTTCGTCGCCGATTCTTTTGGCCTGGCCTCTACCGTTCTGTGCGACAGTACGTCGCGGCATGCGACCTCTGCCAGCGCCGCAAGACACCTGTTCTGGGACCTGCTGGTACCCTCCAGCCCATTGAAGTACCAGATGAGCCATTTTTCTGAATCGGCCTCGGTCTTCTAGAGTCTTTTTCCGTGTCGGCCACCGGTAATAAGTGAATTGCTATTGCTACCGACTACGCAACGCGGTATGCCGTTACACGCGCCCTCCTCACCAGCTGCGCTACTGATGTAGCCGATTTTCTTCTTGATGACATCATTCTGCGTCATGGTGCTCCTCAGCAGTTGATCACCGACCGCGGCAGCTGTTTTCTATCTACAGTGGTCGACGAGCTCCTGCAATCCTGCTCTACCCAACACGAGTTCACCACTGCGTACCAACCACAAACCAACGGCCTCATGGAACGTCTCAACCATACCCTGATGAATATGTTAGCGATGTACTTCTTCAAGGATCACAAAGATTGGAACATCCACTTACCTTTCGTTACATTCGCATACAACAGTTCACGTCATGATGCAGCTGGATTTTCACCTTTTTACCTATTGTTTGGTTTTGACCCGCCTTTGACCATGAACACCATGCTCCTATCTGACGCCCCCTCATCGACTACTTATGCTCGTGATGCCCTTGCCCGAGCTGACATCGCCCGTGAAGTCGCCCGGGATCGTTTATGTGCCTCGCAGCTTAACCAAAAAAGTGCTTAAAATCGCCGTCACCGCGACGTACAGTATTCCCCGGGGTCGCTTGTCTTGTTGTGGATACCATCACTGAATCTGTGTTGATGTTTGTGAAAAACTGATGTCCCGTTACGTTTGCCCCTACCGCGTCATACGCAAGGTCACCAGCGTGACCCGTGAGATAGCTCCACTCTATACCACGTCAGTACCAGCTTCCGTCCCGACCGATATAGTGCACGTCTCACGGCTTAAACCATACTACTCACGCCTCGAGAATTGATCGCACCGAGACGGTGCTTCTGCCACCAGCGGGTAATGTCACGGGCCAAATAGACGCCTGGGGATGACGACGACGAAGTGCAGAGGGGAACATGCTCGGACTGCAGCAGCATTTTACGCATTTGCTCGCCAATATATTCATCGTGTATACTTTATTCCCCGTAACAAGATATTCTTAGGTTCATGACTTTGACCAAAATGCAACACTAAGTTTAGGCAACAAAGTAAGTTGTGGAAGTCTCCCGTATTCCTCCTCACAGCACTACACTTGGTAACAATGAAATATGCGTCTGATATACAGAACTTTATTTCCTGCAACCATAGCGTAATGACCAGTGCCCTTGTCACGCTAATCAATCTGACCGCTTAACAGCTCACCACACTTTTAATTAAAAAAAGCAATGATCCCTCTCACTCCTCAATTTTCAAAGAAGTGCTTATACAACTTTCAAGACCTATGAGGCCCTCTCAGTTTCACCTTTCTTGGTGGCCAAGCATCCAGCAGTGAAACTGTTTTTAGCAATTCAAGAAGAACTGCTTACGCTCCTGAAAAGCCGGTTGCTCTCTATCAGAGATTGTTATGAGTTTATTTTTGCTGGAAAAAAGTTCGGTAAGCCAGCTCTCGAGCTTTCAGCACGTCAATTCTCGCCTTTGTTACACGGAGATTCCGACAGCTGTTGTGAACATCGCCCGGTGTGGCCAACGTTATTTCACGTAAAATATTTGTAACGTTTATTTCCCCCGCTGCTCAATCCCAGAGCCGTTATTTCTTTCATGGTGCAATTTCTTGCACCTTCTTTCAGACGCAGTGTACTATTTCACTAATTCTTTCTCGTCATTAGATTTGGCAGCTCCCACTTTCCGCACCTTGATTTTCATTTCTTTAGGTTTAGTTAAACTACACCTTCAAGAGACACTGGAAAAAAATATGCAGTGCAGAACCCGCTGCAAATGTAAAGTGAAAGCTGGGAGAGCAGCTTTTCTACAGTCTTCTTTAACAACTAAAAGTGAACTGAATTCGATGACACCACAGCCACTATTCCCTTAATCATAATTTTGTGATGTAGAGAAGCACCCAATATGCCATTATTTGTAATTCTGCAGAGAAACAAAGCAACTGTTACACAACTGTAAAACGGTATCTGCGTCTTGTTGGTGCGGTGGCTGCTGAAGATGAACAATTATGACTGAACATTTTGAAATGTGTTGGAAGTTTCAAGCCACTCACTAGTTACGTAATTAACATTGGATGACACACGGTAGTTATTTCACGTGCCTACCACGTTATACAACATGTTGACGTGATTCGATGGAAACTAATAGAGGTACAGCTGTGATGTATCATGATGCCATAAATCGTGATAATTTTCGTGTAGTACAGAAGGGTCCGCTGTGTCATTATTCTTCATTTTGCGGAGAGGTTTTGGGTTCGCTTGCTGTCACGCGAATGACGTCAGGAAATACGCATGGTCAGAAAGCGAAAAAAAAATCACCGCCCAAGCACATCGTAAAAATGGTTAACCAGCGAAAGGGGGAACGTGCGGCCCAGGTGTTGGGTTCAACCAGAGCTGCACTGAAGCCTTTTACAATTATTAGTTTCATGTTCGTGTTTGTTTATAAGGTTAGACATATATTTCGTTCATAAGTTAAGCACCTTGTTTATTTCAGATGCCACTAATTGTGCCTTGCGTGATCACGGTGCTGAAGGAGTGTAATCAGCAGTTCAATGCGTTACGCCATCTGTTAATCAGAGTGGTGTTTCATGAACCAAAGACGGTGACAGACGTTGGAGCCGAAGTCAAAGTGTCGCTGGAGAAATTCTTACCGAAAGCGGGTGTTTGCCCTGGTAAACGCCCGTAGACGCGCTCGTGTCCGCAACTGTGGTCGCGTTGTAGCATCTTTTTGACATCGCGAGTTAACTCGGCAGCGTGGCTTGCAAGATCCGCCCGCGGCACTTGCATTCCCGTTCGCAATATAGTGCGGCTGAGAAGGCTGCTGAATTATCGGTATGCAGTTGTTCCAAGAGCTCGGCTTCCAGAGCCTGTTTTTATTCCTGGAATGCACTATCGGCCCGGCAAATACCAGCCCTCTCACATTTCCACTGTCGGTGTTCTTCCAGATTTGTCCGAGGCTTACCCATGTGAAAGGTCTCAGTAGAAACATATACGCGCATGCCCGGCGCCCCGGATGCGATGGGATGGACAGCGTCACTCACAACTTAGCCAATGGCACGCGTGCTTGGGTACGACGCTGATAACGACCTAACTAATAGTGCAGCGAATGGAGACCACTCATGACACCGATGCCGAATGGTTTTCGTTTCTCTTATAGTCATATACAGCTTTTACTATAAAAAGTTTAGTGAACGGGAGCCGAGCCCATCTGCTCCGCGAGAACAGGTGACGGGTAAGCTACCCACTGTGCCACAACCTCTTTTTTTCTTTATTAGAATAATTATACATTTGGTGCCCTACACCACCCACTAGGGTGCGTAAGACTGACTGCATTCGATGTGTCTAGTATACAAAAAATTTTATCGATTGCGCCTCGCTACTCTGGCCCTTCTCTGAGCTTCGTGACTTTTTCAACAAAATAGTCTTCATGAGATCGTCCTTAGGGCTTAGCATTTTGTATATCCATACGTGACCTTCATATGCGCTATAAGAACAGCATGAGGAGATCATACTGGGAACTATATCCTCGAACAGGCAGAAACAACACCACGGCCACATTTTTTGGAAGCTTTACAAATGCGCCTTTCATATTTAACACTGTCCTCTTGCAGTGCCTATAATAAGGTGAAGTAATGCGTCATAGCAATGGCATGCACGATTAGTTCCTTCAAACGTCGTTTCTGCGCATCCCTACCTTACTGCACGTTTCCGATAGAATCGCGATTTTGTCGATGCAATAACACAACGCCAGATGGTGCCATGACCCCTAGCATTGGCCTCGCTATAACATTTATCTACATCAGAAATTGCTGTGCCTCACCGCGTTCTTCATTCACGCTCGTGGCTCGAAAGTTCGGGACTGGCCTTTGACATGCACTACGTTTCCTTCAAGTCAGGTGGTGGCGTCCGATACTTTAACGTGCAGTGAGTAGGCGTAAATTCGGCGACCATTTAGTGACGACTCTCCTGGTTGTGGCACCGCTTGCTATTCCGCTCTCAGCGTTAATTACGGCAGCTACCACAAGCATCTATGACTACAAGGGTTTGTTTAATCATCGATCATGGGCATTAGTCATCGGAACGGAGATGTAGGTGCATTCGTGTGAAAGGGGGCGGTAGCTTTGAAACATCAAGATACATTTAGCAAGCTGTCTTTTATCAACTTCTTCTGTAAATACAACTTTTACTTTTGCATTACACTGAAAGTAAAACTTCGGTATGACACAGATTTTGTAATGAGAAGTTTTACTTTCGTGTTATACCAAGTTTTCTGATGGAGAACTCAGCGATGTTTTTTTTTATTTTGCGTCGTAGTGGTCTTGAACACAGGCGGGAGCTGCAGTGGACAAATACGACGCCAAAAGCGGCGGTATTTGGTTCTTACTTAATCGTGTTTATTGCGGCCCCACGGCCTTGTGATCGCGTAAATATCATATTGCGTGAATACAGGTATCACTCGCAATTTTTCCTCAATATCTTCAATGGAAGTACGAGGTGCTGGGAAAGGCATTCGGCGTCAAAAAGCACGTGCCACATTTGTACTCGACTGTATGTTGCAACAATCAATTCTTTTCAATTTCAATGCGATTGGGTTTTATCCACAAAGCTGAGTTGCCACTCTCTGCCGGAGAGCTCTGAATTGTTTTAAGGTATTTTTGTAAGATTGCACGAATGACACTAATGACTGTGTTTCTTGTGAAGCTGAGGCGAATGTCGAATGTTCACTCCCTGATTTATCAAAAACGAAGCCAACCGCCGACAATCACAGTACCGACGGCTTGCGAAATTTTTCGGCACTATCATTAGCGTCTGTGTGCGTGTGTGTGTGTGTGTGTGTGTGTGTTGTGTGTGTGTTGTGTGTGTGTGTGTGTGTGTGTGTGTGTGTGTGATACTAGTTTTCTGCGGCCCATTTTGCATAATGAGTATCATTTTTACTGTCAACGGTGGCCTAGTAGTTGTGGTGCTCCAGTGTGGACACGCAGGTCGCAGAATCGAGTTCGTGCCGAGGCGGCCTCAATATTGATTGAGACGAAACTTGAGGCGAGACCTGTTGGTCATTGAGGCGAGACCTTTTGGTCACTGAGAAAGATAAATTTCGCGTGCAGAAATAAAGAAAAATTTTATGAGGCCCAAGGAGAGCGAGGTAACGTTATTGTGTTATAGAATAATTCCGCTCAGCTGCGGAAAAAAAGCGGCGGGTGTATGTGACAAGACAGTCCTGACCACATTGACGTATGAGGAGAACAGTGCCCATGCCTACATGGGCACTGTTCACTGCTGGCTTGGATATATATACTGCCCTGTGGGAAGAATTGTCCAAATAAGCTAGCACGGGTGGCAATGTGAGTAGCTTGCGAAGCTGAGGAAACGCCGATGCTTGAGTAGAGCACTAAAAGAAAAATTCCTGCAAAGTAAATTGCACGGATGCATTGAACGTGAAAACACCATATGGAATATCAATTTTTCAAGAGAACAATTTTCGTAACCCAGAGTATGCCCGCATCGACTAATTTATGCACATCACCTTTAGATGAGAACCCATCACAACGAGCAGGTGATCATTGTCGGTAAATTCAATGAAGATCACTCAAACTTCTGGGAGAAATGAATCCTCCAGCTTTAAATAGATGTTCGAGCTAGTGTTTCACCAAACCAAGTCACCCAACCACCACAGAGATGTTTACAGGTTGAACTTCACATTAGCATCCACTAAAGCAGAAAACAAAAAAGCAGCTCAACGAAGCAAGCACTGCACAAAATGCCTGTTTGGCACAAATATTTCGCAGTTAATGAGTCTGTCAAATTTTCAAATTCCCGTATATACGTTCGATAATAATACTGTCCTACACTTGCACGCTCCAAAACCAAGTTATAATAAAAAAGCATGTCGTGGCTTCGGGAAATTATGCCATGTGGTGTTTTTGAAACACAGCGAGCAAATAACGACAGCAACGTAACTGCTATAGCTGCGACTTCTCCATTCCTGTTACCCAGTCGTTGCTTGAGCCGTGTATTGAACAACAAGCAAAAGTTCGACCCATCCGGTCGTCTTCGACGTGCATTAACCTTACACTATACACGGGTCTGTAGCATATCACTACTAGTGCCCGCGTGCGCCTTCTTTTATCTTGACGTGTATGTGTGCTACAAAAAAGCCCACTGAGAACGTGCTCGCATCGCATTCCTTGTGAACATTATTTCTAGCAGTTAGCATACATGAAAATGCGAGCTATACGACCGGGCTCGAACCCTTGACATTCGGGTCAGCAACCGAGCAACATGAGCACCACTACAGGCCGTGGCGTACGGTCGACACTAGATGTGGCCTCTACTACCACATCAGATTATTTTACTAAATGATTTTAGAGGTGTATTTATTTTCACATTTGCTTTGCGTTGCGGGTACAATGAATTCGTATACTCCACGTATATCTTTCGCACAAACTGGTGCTCATGTCTATGGAAAAGCCCTGCTTCTCAAGGGGTTTAGCCATTGTTTGAAATGGACAGTAGAACTCAGTTTTTCCTGTGCTATTTTTTGTTCTAGTGGTGATGAATACGCACACCCGGGGGCAAAGATATGCGGATCAGGGAAGGGCGAGTCCTAATCTCCGTCTATCGCGCGAACTCGTGAGCGGTTGCTGTCGAGAGCACTCCTTAGATGGTATAGCTGTCCAGGGCATTACGCTTATTGAATGCGTCAAGGAAACGCCCTCCGCGGCCCACAGCTTGCAACTGCCTCGCACAGTAGAGAAATATATACAGACGCTCATAATCCATACACTTTCGCTCACGGGTATGCACTCTCTTGGAATGAGCGACTTGCTCTGCTGCACTTGGGCAGCAAGCAGACCACCTTCTGACATGCCAACTGAAGAGCTGGGACCACAGGAATCTAAGAATATGCATGCTGCCTGCTGTAATTGGCGCGGTTGTTCCATTTAATAAAACTTATTCTCTCTCTTGCTTTACGGCGTACATGGGAACACCAGTTTCTGGCTGAGCTGAAAAAGAGAAGGCATGGTATGCATGCGTCTCTGCAATCGTCATCCTGAGTGTGCAAATGATGTGCAAGCGGCCCAGTCTTCCTCGTCCAGCTTCAATATCCACTTTGTTCAATAAACGGGTTTACTTCTTTTCTGTCATGCGTAAGATGTCATTTTGAACAAAGCAGTATGCCTAATTAATGTACTGACTTAGGTTTTACGTTCTATAGAAGTGCACGTGTCAGAAAATTGATGCCCAGGCGTTGGGTAATTTGCCCACTCGCTCCCATTCTTGCAGGAAGGAATTGTGAATCACAATTTGCGAATTACGCCTCTTCTTCAAGGGGAACGATCACTCCACGGTCTGATACCCCACGTCTTGTTTGAAGTACCAGAAGCGGAGAATTTCAGCAAAGTTGGTGAGTGAAATATTTTTAGTTTCTAGTTTTCTTCTCAAAGGCCATGGTTGTACTAGGTAACTATATAGCAGCTAACTAGCGAACTGGCTCAAAACGAAGCTGGGATAGTTTGAAGCGCGGAGCACCTTAGGTTGCCAGGTTGTCATATGCTAGGCTTAATGAAGGCAAAACTTTATATAGCATAGCCAGCTGAGAGTGCGCCAAAATGAAGTCTTCTTCCTCTTGTCCTTCGAGCATCTTGATAATGACATTAGGTGCAGAGCACTTGAATTGAGACCACCTAAAATATTAAAGAAACGATCAAGCAAGCAATGAATAGATGAACGAAACAAGGAAAGGCAAAAATAGGTAGCACAATTAAAATAACAAAATTAGAGAAGAAAAAAAGCAGAAACCAACTGGTATTTATGACAAAAATAAACGAGAAGAGGAGAGAAGGACAAACCTGATTTAAAAGAAACAAAGCCGCCCAGCAGGGTTGCGAGATTTACATCTTTACGCCATGTTGTATACTTTTGAACGGCCGTGGAGACCAAGAAATTACGTTAACTATTTGGCTATTGTTCTGGCGCCGGCCTCACCACATAACATGCGCTAATATCAAATGAAATAATACAAAAAAATATTAAGTGTACATTGACACTGCTGCCGGCGGCTGCTTCGGTGTAATAGCATTTTTTGTCAGTATAACGGAACCAAATGCGCACGCCTAAAACGCGTCCCGGCCGCCATGACTTTCACATTAATAATGAAACTTATACCAATTAAGGAGCACTGTAACGTAGGTGACGTGGATTTTGTTCAGGCTTTCTAGCCGCTATCTGCCTGACGCGCTAATGCTCAGAGCGGTATAAGTGGCGCCACCCTAGGCGAACGTTGGGGCAAAGTGGATGTACGCGGGTCATAAAAGCCTTCCACAAGGCGCATGTATCCTGCTGTTTTTGCAGTGTATTTTCATTCTGGTTTATTATTTTCACTGCCAACGCTGCTACACTTGTCAGCTATGACGTTTGTTATGTTGATTGTTCAATTTCATTTGTTTGGAAATGGCAGGCTTGTTTTCTATATCTGCCTGCTCGCTCGATGCACTGCATGTGTTTCCTACGTGAATGCACCTAGGCTGTTGTTTGAGTGATTTGTTACCACAGATGCAATAAAAGACATTTCCATACGAAAAGACCAGTTGATCTTGTTTTTCCAATGAATTTAGCTACAGAATGCACATCGCGTCATCTGGTATGGGGCCAAATACGATGAACGTTTTGAAAACCTTGCAAAGAGTTGAATTTCGTTGGCCCAAGCCCGTATTGAGCTGCAAGTACGGCACCTTCGTCAAGTTGAGGGTTTGAGTGCCGACATGCCAGCAATGGAATTCCGTATGGTAATACAAACCTACCGGAATGCATCAGGTGGTAATTTTAAGCAAAACATTGCAGGCAGGGCAATTTACTTTTTTTCTTTAAATCTGAGGCAGAAGCGCAGCGAATGTTTTAAGCTGTGCCTGTTAAGAAAAGCGACTTAAAAGAGTTGAATGCCAAACTAGCTTCTCTGAATCATCAGGGTCCCATTTGGACTACGTTTTGAACGTGTTACAAGCACCACGTTAACGTGGTTGGAAAACTGTGCTGCATTTATTGAGAAATACGAAGTACTTTGCTCACTTTACATTATCACTGCCGTAAGGCAAGCTCGCAAAAGTGAACTCGGCTATGTATGTTTCACTGTCAGTGCACTATTAACTGACAATTTTTTATAGTACTAACTCTTCCTGCATGAAGTCACCTGATCTTTTTCTTTACTCTCTTTTGGTGTCATAAACGTTGCTGTGATGTATAATTTTGCATTATTAGGTGTCCGAACACAGTGATAATTTAGCTAAACTAAAATAACGCTTGGCTACGTTTCCGGCTCCAAAATAAAATAACGGCTGCCGGTTGGCTACACACTGTTCTACAAAACTTGGTTAATTTTATGGCTCTTTTTTCTTCGAGGATCTGGCAACCGTGCTGCCCAGATACGCACTTCCTCCAGGCTTGGCAGCAATAGTGTAAAGCTGCTTTGAGTTTTTCTAATTTCAAGAGCGAAGCTGTAAATTGCCCTACCAGTACGTGATATGTATTATTTCATACTCTTTTTAAAGAAAGGATTAATCACCCCTGTTGCAACGGAAACAACAGAGACGGTTTTTGTAACCGTAGACAGGAGTCTGTTGAGCGCCTTGCTTTTCGTTCCATCGTGTGCGAGCGCTGTTTGGTGAGGACGTGCCAACCGCCCTTGTCAAACGCTCTCCAGCTCTACCAGTACATATTAGCAAAATGTCGTAAATGCACATAGTGTTATTTGGCGCATTTGGAACATTCGTGTTTCCCGTATTTCACTTGGGACAAAAATTGTCAACTTGAATTTAGGCTCGTTATAAGCTGTGTGCATGATGATGTAAGGAGCGTTCCGCTACCTGCTTCGAGAGTTGGCGTGTTGCGAGAGAATAGTGAATAGTGAAGCGCAAAATGCAGATGATAATTAAAACAACTTTACCTTTCGTACCAGCTGGGACAGATCCAGTTTCCGCATTTATGGACAGCGCGATACCTTGTACAACTAATTTCTAATATTTTTAATGGCCTTTTGAAGTTCTGTGAGAGAAATGAGTCATGTGGTAGTTTCCCCGGAATTCCTGGCTACTGAGCACAAGACAAAGCATTTGCATCCTTCTTGATAAGGAAGCCTATTGTGTGTCAAAAAAGAGACCCTATTTGTCTCAGTCGAACATAACATTTGGTATAGGTTTTACCTTGAACCTTCAACTCTAAGCTTGAATCCTTTTCTATGCAGCGGTGGTGAAGGCGAAGCAGATAACTTGCCGCTGAGTGCATTCTTTTTTAATAGAATCGACTTTCTATTAAATTTATTTTGACAACATTGGAGACATTACAGAAGCAACAAAACAGCAATGTTGTGAGGGGTGAGCAAAAAGCCATTTAGGCTTGCTGAAGGCTTTCATGTAATTTGAAGGCTTTCACGTAACATAGCAACATCAGCGTGAGAATATAATTTATTAAAGTTCGAAAAACGTGTCCTGCGAGTTTTGAAGTAACGTGCAAAAACTCTCACGATGGTCTACATCTACGTGGCTCATAAAAACTAAGAGTGGACCGAACTATGTGAAAATAAAGAAATTTATAGAATGTGTATAAATAAGCCAAAATGGTGAAATCAAGCGGGACACTGCTGGTTACCAAATATTTCACATTGTATAAAAATATAAACTTGAAAGAGTTCGTTGACATTCATCTTCATTTGAAGCAGCGCACACGCGATCAAGATTTAAAAAAAAATTCAGCTTAAAAGAGGAGTTGTGGTGTGCATCGTCTAACTTTGTGTTTTCTTTTTCAATTTCTAATAAGGTTCAGTTGCTCATCAGGTCTTGATTTGTGTTGCTTAACCTTTATCTTCTTCCCATGGCCCCACCGTGGTGGTCTAGTGGCTAAGGTACTCGGCTGCTGACCAGCAGGTCGCGGAATCAAATCTCCGCTGCAGTGGCTGCATTTCTGATGGAGGTGGAAATGCCGTAGGCCCATGTGCTCCAATTTGGGTGCAAGTTGAAGAACCCCAGCTGGTCAAAAAATCCGGTGCCTTCAACTACGGCGTCTCTCATGGTCATATTGTGGTTTTGGGACGTTAAACCCCACCTATAAATGAATCAATCTTCTTCCCGTGTGCGCTGCTTCAACCACAGATCTCATATTGTATTCAAGCAACTGTAAAAACTGGGGAACCTTAAGCTTCGCCTTCGCCTTCTGAAAGATGGAGGACAGATTGTGTTAGAAAACAACCCCCACTGTTTACGAGGTGTCTCCTGACGGGAAGAGTACCAGAGTCTTGGAAGAATACTAACATCATTCTAATACACAAGAAAAGAGATGACAAGGACTTGAATATTTACAGGCCGATCAGCTTGCTCTTCAAAATATACAAGCTATTTACAAAGGTAATTGCTAACAGAGCTAACAAAACATTAGAATTCAATCAACCAAAGAAACAAGCTGGATTTCGAACAGACTACTCAACTATTGACCACATTCATACCATCAGTCCGGCAATAGAGAAATGCTTAGAATATAACCAACCACTATAGTTAGCCTTCATAGATTACGAAAAGGCGTTTGATTCAGTTGAAATATCAGCAGTCATGCAGACTCTGCGGAATCAGGGCGTCGATGAAGCATATATAAACATCCTGGAAGAAATCTACAGGGGATCAACTGCTACCATTACGCTTCATAAAGAAAGCAACAGAATACCAATCAGGAAAGTCTAAGGCAGTGGGATACAATCTCCCCAATGCTATTTACCCCGTGCTTACAGGAGGCTTTTCAGAGGCCTAGAATGAGAACAGTTAGGCATAAGAGTTATTGGAGAGTACCTTAGCAACCTGCGCTTTGCCAATGACTTTGGATTGCTGAGTAACTCGGGTGACGAATTCCAACTCATGATTACAGAAATCAATCTACAGAAAACGAAAGTAATGCACAACAACCTCGGAAGATAACAGCGCTTCGAGATAGGTAATAGAGCACTTGAAGTTTTAAAGGACTAGGTCTACTTAGGAAACGTAATAACCGCGCAGCCAAACCGCGAGATTGAAGTAACTTGAAGAATTAGAATGGTGTGGAGCACATTTGGCAAGCACTCTGAAATCATGACAGGTAGGTTGCCACTATCTCTCAAGAGGTAGGTATATAACATCTGCATTTTGCTGGTAATTACCTACGGAGCAGAAGCCTGGAGACTCACAAAGAGGGTTCAGCTGAAATTGAGGATGACGCAGCGAGCGATGGAAAGAACAATGGTAGGTTTAACCTTAAGAGACAAGAAAAGAGCAGAGTGGATTAGGGAACAAACGGGGGTTAAGGATATCCTAGTCGAAATCAAGAAGAATAAATGGACGTGGGCCGGGTATGTAGCGCGTATACAGGATAACCGCTGGTCATTAAGGGTAACTAACTGGATTCCCAGAGAAGGCAAGCGGGTTAGGGGAGACAGAAGGTTAGGTGGGCAGATGAGGTTAACAAGTTTGTGGGCATAAATGGGCAGCAGGAAGCACAGGACGGAGTTAACTGGCAGAACATGAGAGAGGCCTTTGTCCTGCAGTGGACGTATAGTCAGGCTGATGATGATGACTTGATGAAGGTTCGCCTTTAATAGTTGAACTCGATAGCCTTAACATGTCGCTGGTGCGTACTTCAACCACTTAGTGAACACTGCTAAATGCGAAGCATTTCTTTACGTTCTGCAAGAACATTCGCTATCTATCTATCTATCTATCTATCTATCTATCCGTGCGCCCGTCTGTCCCCCCCCCTCCGTGTATACGCTTACCTCTATATCCTTCCGCGCGTCCATCCGTTCATCTCTCTGTCCTTTAAACAATTCGGCAACTTCAACGTAGATATTATGGGCCTTTGGACCTATAGCTTCACCCACTCGACGTCATTCAGACGCACTGACTTTTCTTAACGCTCTTGAATTAAATTTACCAATGTCTGTTCGTGCTATTGCTTCATTCATACTAACTGTCAATCATCTTCAGTGCATTGCGCTTACCTAAAGTTGATACTAATCCGATGTGACGTTTGTGATAAAGAAGTACATATGTAACCTTTATAAAAATGGATAGCCATCACTATTGATTTGATTGATTTGTGAGGTTTAACGTTCCAAAACCACGATATGATTATGAGAGATGCCGAAGTGGAGGGCTTCAGAAATTTCGACCACCTGGGGTTCTTTAACGTGCACCCAAATCTGAGCACACAGGCCTACGATATTCCCGCCTCCATCGGAAAATCAGCCACCGCAGACGGGATTCGATCCCGCGATCTGCTGGTCAGCAGCCGAGTACCTTCGCCAATACACCACCGCGGCGGGGCGGCCATCACTATCACTGCATTTCTAATTTACGCTTCATGAACATCATGATCTATCTATCTATCTATCTATCTATCTATCTATCTATCTATCTATCTATCTATCTATCTATCTATCTATCTATCTATCTATCTGTCTGTCTATCCATCTTACTATCTATCTGTCTGGCCCCCCGCAGGGGTGCCTGCGCAAGTAGGCGTTTGGTGTGTAGCGACACCACGGACCCGAGCAAACGGGGGAGTTTCTACTCCCTCCCACGCCTAGCCGTGCGTGGCTTTGCCGTGTCCGGGAAAAAGGGGATCCTGGGAGTTGAGCGGACGCTGGGTTATTGGACCTTTAAGGCCCCCCGGCCGAGGCAACACACCCCTTTGGCCCCGGCTTCACGTAGACGGCACCCCTGGGCTGACCCACCCAGGGGAAATCGGCAGTCGCCTTTTCCTATCTCTCTCTCCCTACATCTTCGTCTTTATCTCTCACTATTTATCTCTCCTGTCTTCTACTCTCTTCTGCCTACTTCCAAACTTCCTGGTGGCTAGGGTTAACCCTGTGCAAATAGCCTACCTTTTTTAGGCGCATTGGGTTATAGTAGCGTTGTACGGCTGGCGTCTGCAGGTTTTAGCATCCACAAACTTGTACCGTCCCCTCGTTGGGCTCCGTGGTGGGTGGCCGCCAACGCTTCTGAAGAAAATTAAACTGGAATTGATAGAGCGTTTTCCTTGTTAAATGATCGTACCGCCTTAAACGTGTACGCACCGAAGACTTTGGCTTTTTCAAACGATCAAATGAAAACTTTCCCCATTTTCATGTTATACATAGTGAGATAAGCAGCAAGCAAGCCAGAACTGTATCCCCATTTGCAGTAGCCAGATCTCTCACAGAAACTCTTGGAGCCGGGTACAGAGTTACCGAAATGTCCAGCGGAGACCTCCTCGTTGAAGTTCGAGAAAAAGAACAGTTTGAAAAGCTACAGAATCTTTCAACTTTTGGTGACACTCTCATCACTGTAACGCCACACAGATCTATGAACACAACCCGTGAAGTAGTAGTTGATGCTGATTCGCTCGGCTTGACCGAAGAGGAACTTCTGTAGGGGTGGAAGAGTCAGAATCTGAGCAATGTACAAAGAATCATCATTAGAAGAGACAACAAGGTAACACCAACGAAACACTTAATACTCACGTTCGCTTCCAGTAATCTGCCAGAAACTATTCAAACAGGGTACACGAAGACGTCAATCAGACCATACATACCTAACCCACATCGTTGTTTTAAATGCCAGAAGTATGGCCACGGCTCACAAAGCTGTCGTGGTCACCAAACTTGTGCACAATGTGGAGTGTCAGGCCACAATTCTGACAATTGCGAAGAACCATCATACTGTGTGAACTGTGGCGGAAATCATGCCGCATACTCACGGTCTTGCTCATTTTGGAAAAAAGAAAAAGAAATTATCACATTGAAAATAAAGAAAATATCACATTCAAAGAAGCAGGACGAAGAGTGTCGCCAATTTACGGCGCTAATTATGCTGATGCGGCGCGTAAGGGGGCAACGCCGCACCAGCCCTCGCCACCCCTTCGGCCAGCGCAGAGCGAGCCGTCGGCTGTGGCGCCTGCCCCCAAAGCGGCAGTAGTTCAGTCTACTCCGCCTCTTAGCGAATCGAGGCCGGAGACTCCAGGGTCCTATGGTCTCAAGGCCTCGCCTCACCAGGCGAGGCCTAAAATCCGAACCATCAGCTCGCATGTGCGGGCACCCAGTGCCTCTGAGGAGGCAATAGACACAACGGTACCCTTGGTACCAAAACTGCGGCGCAGCTCCTCGGAGCGCGCCAAGAAAAATAAAAAACCAATAACGGGGCCGGACGACCGTCCTGCCACCTGAATTAACGAGCTCACTCCAACACAGGATACTCTTTGTACACACAGCAGTATCTCTCTTGTTTAAATATGCAGACAGAAATATTACAGTGGAACATCCGAGGCCTTCTTCGAAACCTCGATGACTTACAAGAACTCCTCAATCAACACAATCCAAGAGTGTTGTGTGTACAAGAGACACGCTTAAAACGAACAAACACAAACTCTTTACGTAACTACGTAATCTTCCGAAAGTATGGAGATGATGCCTTGCCACCATCCGGTGGTGTAGCGGTTATAGTTAGTCAAGGTATAGCATGCACACAATTACCCCTTTAAACTTCCCTCTAGGCGGTGGCTGTCCGAGCAGTTATTCTAAACAAACTTGTCACTGTCTGCTCTTTGTACATACCTCCGCACCACCGTCTTGAAAAACTTCAATTCCAGTCTTTAATAGACGAACTACCTGAACCTTATCTGGTCCTTGGGGACCTGAATGCACATAATGGTTTGTGGGGTGACTCTCGCTGTGATGCACGAGGTCTTCTGATTGAACAATTCGTCATTTCATCAGGTGGTTGTCTGTTGAATAGGAAAGAGGCAACATACTATAACCTTGCACACAAAAGTTACTCTTCCATAGACCTTAGTAACGCATCTTCTTCACTTGTACCATTACTTCAGTGGAAAGTCATAAATAATCCATACGGAAGTGACCATTTTCCTTTAGTTTTGAAAACACCAATAATATATTGCCACCAGCACGTAGTCGGTCGACAGCAAGAGCGGCTCCCAATCTCGAGGAAAAAGAAGATCGCGTGCTTTCTTCTCTGCTCGAGAGCCAGCCACGACTGACGCATCGTCCTAGAGCTAGCTACCCGGTCGTTCAATAAATCCCCCAGTACTTGTGACTCATCGTGACAAACTGGTGGAGGTGCTGGGTAGTCTCACGAATGCTGCAGACCCCCCCAGGAAGCCGTAATACGAGTCCTGTGCCAGTCAATACTCCCGTGCATCGGACCAGCCGCCGAATCAGGGGATTGCCTCCGGAAGTCAACGATACTGCTCCCACCACGTCAACAAACATGACCAGCACTTCGGTACAAACCTTGCCAACCGGCACGGGAAGCACGTCGTCGAACCGCTATACGTTGGAAAGCCCACGGGCACCGACGACGTTCCATGGTACGGAGCGCGAAGACGTTGAGGACTGGTTGGCGGACTTCGAGCGCGTAGCCAACTTGAATCAGTGGGACGACGCGGCGAAACTGGGTCGTGTCTACTTCTATCTCGAAGACGGGGCTCGCACGTGGTGTCAAAATCGAGAGGAGCAGCTGACGACGTGGCCCGAATTCTCTCGTAGACTTCTGCAGACATATGCCAGCGCTGACCGCCAAGAAAGAGCTGAACGAGCTATTCTTGCCCGCGTCCAGTCGCCAAACGAAACTGTGACCGCGTACGTCGAAGACATGACGCGTCTCTTCCGACGGG
This sequence comes from Rhipicephalus microplus, assembly GCF_043290135.1. Classification (NCBI taxonomy): domain Eukaryota; kingdom Metazoa; phylum Arthropoda; class Arachnida; order Ixodida; family Ixodidae; genus Rhipicephalus; species Rhipicephalus microplus. Next base: position 76,742,423 of record NC_134700.1, on the reverse strand, counting down.
CAGATTCAAGAATGACGGAGGACAAGAAGTTGCGTCACTTGATGCGCGGTGTCAAGGACCAGCTTTTCGCCGGCCTCGTGCGAAGCCCTCCGAAGACGGTCGCGGAGTTCTTGTCTGAAGCCGTGACAATGGAAAAAATGCTGCCGCAGCGATCAGACCTATACGACAGGCAAGTCAGTGGAATGTCCACTGCGGACATTTTCGCCGCCGCTGGGACCAGCAATGACTCCTTACGTGAACTCATTCGTAATATCGTACGTGAAGAGTTGCAAAAGGCTGGTGTAACACCTCATCCTACGGTTAGCTCTATTGCAACTGTGATCAAGGATGAGCTGCACCAGGCCCTCCGGGACACCTTGCCTCCTGATACAGCTGCGTCAGCTCCTGCTGAATACCACCGTGGGACAACCTACGCGGAAGCCTTGAAACGCCCTGCTGCATCACCACCATTGTTCGTTCATCCTGTCCCTGCAGTTTCACTCGAGTCAGCGCAGGACATACCATACTACGAAGGCACGTACACGCCACCGCCCCTGCCCTTTGTCCGTGGTGCTTCTGTCGCCCATTGTTCGGTGCAACCGGTCCAGTACATCGACGATCCCCACTCGTCTCCTCGGAAGTCTGATGTCTGGCGCACACCCGTTCATCGGCCTCTACGCTTTCACTGCGGAGAAGCTGATCACTTGTACCGCCAGTGCCCTTATCGCCGTCTTGGGCTTCGCGGCTTCTCTGCGTACTCGCCGCCACCCCGTTACGGTCAGAGACCACGCGACATCCAAAACTACCTCTCCCAGCAGCATGCACCACCGTCTGCCGGGCGCCAGTCGCGCTCGCCATCACCGAGGCGATTTTCATCAACGCTCCAGCGGTATTCTACCGCACAATCTCCCAGCCCCGCCGGGAAAACTAGCCGAAGCGACCTCTGGGGGCGGGGTCGCTGAAGGTCGAAGCGCTGAAGACCTCCTATTGACGCAGAACCGTAGAGAAACTGGTCCGACATCACCTGCTGCTGCAAAGGATTGCCGGCTTTCACTCGACATAGCAGTAACAATTGATGGTTGTGTAGTTAATGCGTTAGTGGGCACCGGCGCAGACAATTCCTTACTGAGCGGGAAACTGACAACGCAGCTGAAGAAAGTAATCACGCCGTGGCATAACTCGCAGATTTGGACAGCTGGTGGCCATGTCGTTACTCCACTGGGCGCCTGCGCAACTAGAGTACAGATTCAAGGGTACACATTCGTAGCAAGCTGCCTTGTTCTACGTTAATGCTCCCGTGACGTCATTCTGGGAGTTAATTTTCTACAGGAAAATGGAGCTATCATTGATCTGCAAGAGCGCTGCGTCACGTTCTCAGCCCAGTGAGCAATCAACGTGCAGGATGACGGAATGCGTGTCGACGTACTCCGTATTTCTGAACAGAGCGTGACGCTTCCTCCCCGAGCCAGTGTTCTAGTCGACGTAACATGCTGTGGTTTGAGCGATGGCGATGTGGTGGCCGAGACGAATTTAGAACACCTCCTGCAGCAAGGCATATGTGTAGCGAGAAGTGTAATACACGTTCGTGACTGCCGATCTGACTTGCTCGTTACAAACTTTAGCAACGAGCATCGACACCTTTTCCGTGGCACTTCGATGGCGTTTTCCCACGAAGTAGCAAACGTAACCAACTGTCTCACGTCAGAAATGGTGGATAACGCAGACACATCAATGAGCAACATTGACATCAATCCTGATCCGTCCACCGATAACCAGACTGCGCTGCGAGCGCGCTTGTTCGAGTACAGGTCTTGCTTCGCAAGTTGCTCAAAGATCCACCAGACGTTCATCACTCAACACAGGATCATCACGTACGAGGACGCACGCCCAATACACCAGCACCCATACCGCGTGTCGGCTAAAGAACGTGAAGCGATACGTACGCAAGTTCGCGAGTTCTTGACGATGGCGTTATCGAACCATCCAACAGCCCGTGGTCATCTCCAGTCGTGCTTGTCAAAAAAAGGACGGGTCGCTACGCTTCTGCGTCGATTACCGAAAGCTTAACAACGTGACCAAAAAGGATGTGTACCCGCTACCGCGTATCGACGATTCGCTAGATAGACTTTGTCGTGCCCATTATTTCACTTCTCTCGATCTCAAAAGCGGGTACTGGCAAATCGAGGTAGATCAGCGAGACCGCGAAAAGACAGCCTTCGTGGCTCCAGACGGCCTATACCAATTTCGAGTACTCTCTTTCGGCTTGTGTTCAGCGCCGGCAACTTTCCAGCGAATGATGGACACTGTCCTCACAGGGCTGAAGTGGCAGACTTGTCTTGTCTACCTTGATGATGTGGTGGTCTTCTCTGCCACGTTCGAGCAGCACCTTCAGCGCATGCGCAGCATGCTGGAGGCTATCCGATCGGCGGACCTCACACTAAAGCCACAGAAGTGGCACTTCGGCTATAAAGAACTAAAATTTCTTGGACATCTAGTTAGCGCCGAAGGAATCCGTCCCGATCCGGACAAGCTTGCCGCTGTTGCTGAATTACCAGCTCCTGTTGATAAGCAAGCCGTCCGGCGCTTCCTTGGTTTGTGCGTCTACTATCGCCAATTCATTCATGGCTTTTCACAGATAGCAGAACCTCTGACTCGTCTCACAAGGGACGACACGCCGTTTGTCTGGGAAAACGAGCAACAAGCAGCTTTTGATGAGCTACGACAGCGCATGCAATCAGCGCCCGTTCTCGCTCATTTCGACGATGATTCTGACACGGAGGTCCATACCGACGCTAGTAACATCGGGCTCGGTGCAGTGCTCGTTCAGCGTCAAGAGGACATCGAAAGAGTGATAGCCTACGCCAGCCGCTCTCTATCCCGTGCCGAGGCGAATTATTCCACTACGGAGAAAGAGTGCCTCGCAGTCGTGTGGGCAATCACCAAGTTCCGCCCATACCTTTATGGTCGTCCCTTCAAGATAGTGGCGGACCACCATGCCCTCTGCTGGTTGGCAAGCCTACGCGACCCTTCAAGACGGCTAGCACGGTGGAGCTTGCGGCTGCAGGAATTTGACGTCACCATCGTTCATAAGTCCGGCCGTAAGCATGAAGACGCTGACACCCTGTCACGCGCACCCCTTCAAGTCGTCAGTCAGGAAGCAGAGGAAGACGAAGGCTTCCCGGGCGCCATTAGCTCATCAGACTTGAGTAAACGGCAGCGGGATGACGCAGAGATTGTGTCCTGGCCCTCTAAATGATCATCGATCATTTAGAGGGCCAGGACACAATCATACCACGTCATTTATTCCGCTCGTTGCCGTCGTTCTGCCTTCGAGATGGTGTGCTGTACAAGAAGAACGCTCGTTCGAACAACCGTGCCCACCTCCTGGTAGTTCCTCGAGACATGCGAGACGACGTCCTCTTCGCTTGCCATGACGAACCCACATCCGGTCATCTGGGCTACTCACGGACACTTGCCAGAGTGAGTGAGAGGTACTATTGGCCAGGACTTTCGGCAAGCCTCAAGAAGTACGTCAAGATATGTCGGGAATGTCAGCGCCGAAAGCAACCATCTGTTAAGCCAGCTGGTTTGCTTCAGCCCATTGAAGCACCTTGCACGCCATTCGACCAAGGCGGCATGGACATTCTCGGGCCATTTCCCCTGTCTGCGGGAAATGGCCCGAGTCACAGCAACAAATGGGTGATTCCCCTGTCACAGCAACAAATGGGTGATCGTCGCGACCGACTATTTGACACGCTACGCTGAAACCCAGGCGATCCCACGAGCCACGGCATCTGAGGTAGCACAATTTTTCATGCGCCACATCGTGTTACGACACGGTGCTCCTTCCAGTGTAATAACGGACAGAGGGACGGCATTCGCGGCGCAGCTTACGGACGAAGTTTTCAAACTGAGCAACACCAGACACCGAAGGACGACTGCGTACCACCCGCAAACCAACAGACTTACCGAGCGACTGAATAAGACCCTCGCAGACATTATCTCAATGTACATCGACGTACAGCACAAAACATGGGACCGGATCTTACCTTACGTGACCTTCGCGTATAATACCGCCGTGCAAGAGGCCACGCGATTCACGCCATTTTGGCTTCTCTACGGCCGCGAAGTGCAGACCATGCTAGACTCTATGCTACCGTGTCAAGACGAAGACGAGTTGGCAACTGACGCCGAAGAATTCGCAGAGCGTGCTGAGGAAGCCCGGCAGCTCGCGCGACTGCACATCAGCCAGCAACAGCAGGCAGACGCACGACGCTATAATACCCGCCACAGAGAAGTGTTTTACAGCCCCGGAGATCAAGTTTGAGTGTGGACGCCCGTCCGCCGCCGTGGCCTTAGTGAAAAGTTGCTGAGCCGGTACTTTGGCCCATATAAAGTGTTACGCCGCGTCAGTGACGTGAACTACGAAGTGGTTCCGGACTCAACACCCCATGCCCGGAGCAGGACACGGCTGAGGCCGGACGTCGTTCATGTGTTGCGCATGAAACCATTTATTGTGCGTTGCTCGTAACTTTTCCTTTACCGTACAGCCTTCTTTGTGTTTTTTTTTGTTTATTTGTGTGAACTTGCTTTCTCGTTCATTGACGTTTCTTAAATTGGCACGCTCTTCAATTTTTACTTTCACTTTATCCGAATTTCCAATTTCTTTTTCACGTGCCTATGTAGTAGCATCGCGGTGATGGTATGTACTTTTCTTTCCTCTTTTTGGGACTTGTTTTTTTTCTTTTCGGAAGGGGGGATAATGCCACCAGCACGTAGTGGGTCGACAGCAAGAGCGGCTCCCAATCTGGAGGAAAAAGAAGATCGCGTGCTTTCTTCTCTGCTCGAGAGCCAGCCACGACTGACGCATCGTCCTAGAGCTAACTACCCGGTCGTTCATTAAATCCCCCAGTACTTGTGACTCATCGTGACCATATGAATGTCCTCCACATGCTCCGAAATGGCTGGTAAACAAAGCCGACTGGGAACAATTTCAAAAGCTTACTCACCTAAATTGGACTGACATATGCGGATTAGGCATAGATGAAGCTGTGCAGTACTTCACGGCTTTTCTTACTGACGCAGCAGCCAAGTGCACTCCACAAAACATCTGGACTGCCCGGCAAACGACACGTCCCGTGGTGGAACACTAAGTGTCAGAATGCGCGATAGGAACAGAACAGGGCATGGAGGTTGCTCTGGAACTCGCCGACAGCGGAAAACCTTAAGAGCTTTAAGAAAATAAAATCTCGAGGCAGGAGAACGCGTCGGCTGGCCAGAAGAGAGAGCTGGCACAACTTTTCATCGGGGATAAATTCATATACACAAGAGGCCAAAGTGTGGAACATGGTTCGTAGGGTAGCAGGAAGAAAAGTACACTCACTCCCACTCGTAAACACTCAGGGTGATACCTTGGAAGATCAGGCAAACTTCCTCGATGCACACTTTGAACGGGTATCCAGCTCGTCCCACTATACTGACACTTTCCAAAATTACAGAACAAGAATTGAAAAGCAGAAACTCGAACACAAATCCACTAGATACGAGGCATATAACCAAGCTTTCAGTTCGTATCGAGGCCCAGATCAGAGACTCCTTCGTCCATAAACAATATTTCGTCTCTGTGTTCCTCGATATTGAAAAGGCTTATGATACAACATGGCGTTTTGGAATTCTAAGAGACCGGTCCCACCTTGGTGTGCGCGGAAGAATGTTTCATATAATCGAAATTTACCTGTTAAACCGGACATTCCGTGTCCGTGTAGGCAGTGTTCTCTCCCAAACATTTGTCCAGGAAACAGGCAAACCACAAGGTGGTGTACTTAGTTGCACACTTTTTATTATCAAAATGAATTCCTTGCACTTGTCCATCCCCTGCAATATGTTCGATAGTACATATGTCGACGACGTTCAGCTTGGCTTCAATTCATGCAACTTGGCAATGTGTGAGCGGCAGGTTCAGCTGGGTGTAAACAAGGTCTCCAAATGGGCAGATGAAAATGGATTTCGACTTAACCCACAAAAAAAGCACGTGTGTCTTGTTCTTTCGAAGGAGAGGCATGCACTCGGAACCTGACATTCGACTGAATGAGCAACGTCTGTCTGTCAAAGCCGAGCATAAATTATTAGGCTTAATCTTGGACAACAAGTTGACCTTTGTACCGCACATCAAGTATTTAAAAACAAAATGTATAAAAGCCATGATTGTTATAAAAGCGTTGTCACGTACTACTTGGGGTAGTGATAGGCAATGCCTCATGAATCTGTATAGAAGCCCCATTCGCACCCGCTTAGATTATGGGGCCGTTGTTTATCAGTCTGCAACTCAAAGTGCTTTGAAGATGCTGGACCCCGTGCACCATTTGGGCATCCGCCTTTCTACGGGTTCTTTTCGCACCAGCCCTGTAGAAAGCCTTTACGTTGAGTCAAATGAATGGTCGCTTCATCTACAGAGAACTTACATGTCCTTTGTATATTTTCTTAAGGTGAAAGCAGACAAGAAGCACCCCTCATACTCTACCATTATTGATCTGTAGAGCTCCATTCTGTTTCAAAACAGGCCTTCGATGAGGCAGCCCTTCTCAGTTCGCCTGAAGGGTTTAGCTGAAGAAACTGGAGTGTCACTTGAACACAGTTGAATGGCTCCTGTAGCATACCCGCCACCGTGGCAGTGGCAGACTATAGACTGCGATGTGTCTTTCCTAGAAGTTACAAAACATGCCCCTATTGCCCATATCCGAACATACTTCCTGGAACTTCAACACAAATACACACGTCCTGCGTTCTTTACAGATGCCTCCAAGTCTAACTCCTCTGTGTCCTACGCTGCTGTCAGCCCATCCTTTTCGGATGCGGGCCCTCTACATCCAGGCACAAGTATTTTCACAGCGGAAGCTTACGCGATACTTGTGGCAGCTAAACACATCAACAATTACAAATACAAAAAGCAGTAATTTATAGACTACCTCAGTGTGGTAACGGCTCTGCACAGTCTTAAAAAACAAAAAAACCCGGTCGTTGTCTCACTTTACTCCATTTTGTGCACACTATACACACTCAAACAACATGTTGTAGTGTGCTGGGTGCCAGGGCACCGTGAGATCCAAGGCAACGTGAGGGCGGATCAGCTCACTGCATCCGTCCACAAAAGCACTGCCCCTACACCCATATTAATCCCGGCCCTTAATATTAAGCCGTCTCTCAAACGAAACCTCAGGGAATACTGGCAGAGCAAGTGTGACACACACACACACAAAATAAACTACACATTATTAGGCCACACCTTGGTCATTGGCTGCCAGTATCAAAATCGCGTCATACAGAGGTAATACTAACGAGACTCAGGATAGGACACACATACACGACACACACATATCTTTTGTCCGCTGGCGATTCACCATTGTGTGACAGATGTGGTGAAGCATTAACAGTCCTTCACATGTTAATTTAGTGCAAACACTTAGAAACTCTAAGAAAACAGCATTTTCCATTACCCTACCGAAAACATATACCTTTACACCCTGCAATGTTCATTGGTAGGGAACCGCTTTTTAGTCATAAGTCATTGTTAGTGATTTTAAAAGAAATTCATAATTTTATATCATATACGCGGGGCATTCCGTAGCACGATCTCTCCAGAGAGGTTTTTGCTGCGGTGGCTACACAGGAAAGCACTTGCCTCACGGCCCTTGGACGGCGAGTACGTGCCACTGGTAGGCAGGCATATGCCAGAGGTCATTCGCACTTCATATCTACCCAGCAACGGCGAGAACACACATGGGTAATTTTAACGCTTAAGCAGTAAGAAAAAGCTGACACCAGCTACGTTTACTCGATGAAAAAGAAAGAAATGTTGGAATTCCAGCAGAAAGCGAACCGCAGTATTCTGCGTGGCAACACATATTCTACCACAAAACCCCGTCAGGTTTCCAAATGCTATTCAAATAGGCCGTAATGTTCGTGAAGCGTCACTTAGAAATGCAGCGATGGCCATCCATTTTTGTAAAGGTGACATATGTACTCCTATAAAACATACGTTACATAGGGATGGGATCAACTTTAGGTAAGTGCAATGCAGTGAATGGTGATTGACAGTTTATATCAATGAATCAACGACACGCCCAGACATTGGTAAATTTAGTTCAAGCGCGTTAAGAAAAGTTAGTGCGTCTGAATGATGTGGAGTGGGTGAAGCTATAGGTCTTAAGGTTCATAATTTTTACGTTGAAGTTCCTGACTTGTTTAAAGGACGGACAGAAAAACGGACGGACGCGCAGAAGGATAGAGAGGTGAGCGTCTACATGGAGGGATGAACAGACGGACGCACGGATGAACGGACGGATTTATGCGTGGTCGGACAGATGAATAGGCGCCCGGATGGAAAGATGGACAGCACGGGTGATCACGTAGTGTGCTGTAGTATCGGTGATTACACAAAAAAGTCGGTTGTGTACACATATGCTTTCGTTTATTGTGGTGCAGGTGTTCAGCTTCGGTTTGTGTTGTGTGGGCCGTAAGGGACGCCAATTATGTCGGTCCTAAAGAGCTTTGATTCGAAAAAATTTGCATCGGCAGCGTTTATTGCACAAACATATATCATTAATAAGAATCAAACTCCAAGCATTTTGCGTGCAAGCAAGTATTCTACCACAAAACCATGCCAGGTCTCGGAACTGCTTTTCAAGTATACCGTGATGTTCACGAAACGCGAACTGTGGTTTCAGTGCTGGCTATCCAATCTCATAAGCAGTACGTACGTACTTTCACCATACAGCCATGGCATCGGATGAACGATAATTGCAGTGAAGCGCAGTCCACTGAATCTCACTGATCTAGGAGTGTCCAGCGCCACCATCCTCGCTGGCACAAGCGCCACATATCACTTTACCGCATCTGGTGTTGCTAATGCTAATGTTGCTATTCATATGGTCACGCAACAGTAAACAAGTGACTGTTTAAATACGCCAGTTCGAACATCTATACGTATTGGAAGCACAATTATCGTACTTCATCGTTCTCACTTGTACATAAATATCATCATCGCGATTGGCCTCATTCGTTGCTGTTATGAGCCGAGGCAATCATTGCGGAATAAACATTCTTGCGTGGTGAAACTTTCTGCATCTTTCATAGTGGTGGAGGTGCATGGTAAAGCTCTAGACGTTCTCCAGTGTTTGTGTCCCACCTGGAGCAGCGATCCGGTTGCCGCTTGCGCCCGGCCACCCCCAAAGCCATGCAGACAACGGAACCAACACGTAGTCCTTACCGTCTCGCAGCAATGCCTGCGGCCACCCTCCATTCGTCCACTGTCTCCAGCCCCTACGCGCGAACCACCCATGTTCGCGGGTCTCCGCGGTGACGACATCGAGGAATGGCTCGACCTTTACAACTTGTCAGTTCAGCTAATCACTCGATCGAAGCGGGGAAATTCAGTTATCTCCCATTATATCTGACCGGCGTAGTCAAAACGTGGCATTTCAACTACGAAATGGACTTTATTGATTGATTGACCTTTGCCACAAAGCTGCTCATCAGGTGGTTCCGAAAGCGCAAAACAGAAGCTGGCAACACTGGTTCGTATCCTCACGAGACATACACTTCGTATATTGAGGATGTTTTGGCCCTCTGTCGCCTTGCGAACAGCGATATGACGGAAGCCGAGCGCGTTCGCCACATTCTTAAAGGAATCAGCTCAATTGCATTTAACGCCTTGGCTGGTGACAGTAACACTGCAGTTAAAAACATTTTGGCATGCCAACGCCTTCATAGGTTGCAGTCGCTCCGACTTTAACAAGACAGCGATCCTCGCCTTATGTTTTCGTCTCATTTGAAAGTGATAATCTGCGCCATCATCCGTCAAGAACTTGGAGGCCTGGAACAGCAGCGGCTCACTGCTGTCTCGACGCCATCAGCACCATTCGGCCAGCGGATTCGTGTGAAGCAGGAGCTTGCGGCCATGACAACATCGACAGCGACGGTCCCTCCACCAGCACGAACGCGGCCTACATACTGTGATGTGGCTTCCATGACGACTTCGACAGCATCAATTGATGAACCAGTGAGGCCCATATATGCGCATATAGCTGAAATTACGCCTCTTTCGGACATATGTGGGCCTGGTGATACTACTTGTAGCCATTTGGCTTCTGTGCGGGTTATAGTACCTGTTCCACCCTGTTATGCTCCATGCCCCGCCGCGGTGGTCTAGTGGATAAGGTACTCGGCTGCTGACCCGCAGGGCGCGGGTTTGATCCCGGCTGCTGTGGCTGCATTTCCGATGGAGGCGGAAATGTTGTAGGCCCGTGTGCTCAGATTTGGGTGCACGTTAAAGAACCCCAGGTGGTCGAAATTTCCGGAGCCCTCCACTACAGTATCTCTCATAATCATATAGTGGTTTTGGGACGTTAAACCCCACATATCAATCAATCAATCTTATGCTCCGTGCGTTGGTCCCGTCCTGTTTGTTTTTACTGCGGCATCCGAGGCCACGTATGTCGTTACTGCCACCGCCGCCAGCAGGATGAACGACGATATTATGCTGAGCTCGAGGAGGACCGGTATCGAAGACCCGATTATTATGGTTCAGACTCCTACCCGTTCACGCAGTACTGGTCACCGTCTCCTCCAGCGTCCCCATGTCAACATCAGGACTACCACTTCTGCAAATGCTCTCTATTACCCTACCGACACTCGGCATCGCTGCTTCTCCACCTGTGCCATTCTATTGATCAACACTAGGAAATCTAAGGATTGTAGTTTTTAGAGGGAAATATGCGTCCCGCCGGTCATCAAAAGCACCTTCTGTTTTCCTGTTCAACCTGTTGTCAGTGAATATTGAAGGTGTTCCTGTGTACGCGCCTGTTGATACCGGTGCCGCGACTTCTGTTATACGTAGAGACTTGTACTCGCGGCTCCATAAAATCAGAACCCCTTATGTAGGACCTGTGTTGCGTGGATCAAATGACGTACTCATCCAAACTGAAGGACAGTGTACGGCTCGCGTTTTCACTGACGGCTTACGTCACCACATCGAATGTATTGTGCTACGCACGTGCATTCGTGTAGTTATTCTGTGCTGAGACTTGCTACATTCCGCCTCGGCTGTCGTATCATATAAAGAGCATGACATTCACATCGCGGATACAACGGATGCATCTCTGTCAGAGCCGCTTTTATTGATCTTCAACTTGACAGTCGCTGAAGACTGTGTTTTACGCCCTGGCCATGAACACGTGGTAGCTGTGTCATCTAGCCAATTTACCGATGGCGACGCCTTAGTTGCCCTTGCTGCTCGCTGCACTTCTCGTGGAATTCTCGTCGCCTCCTGTCTGCTCCGGTTGTCCTATGGCCGCGCGCTGCTGCCCATTTGCCACACAACCGCAGAATCAATTATTTTACCCAAGGGCATGACTGTAGCGATATTGGACGCCTCTGCACTGACCTCCATCGCAGCACTTTGCCCGTCATGATCGTCACAACCTACGTCAGGTGCGAGTTCTTCCTCTACCGGCGAAATCATCGGTTCCGATCTAACATCCGCCCAGTCCGCAGCGCTATTGGCGCTTTTAGTTAAGCATATGGCCTGCTTTGATAGCTGTGCCATTACACTGAGTCGAACTCCCGTGGCTCTACACCACATTGAAACTGATGGTTCTGGTGTTATTCGCCGTCGGTCCTATCTTATCTTTCAATCTGAAAGAAAACTCATTGAAGAACAAATTGATGATAAGTTATCACACAAGATAACACGGCCATGTTTCAGTTCCTGGGCTTCTCTGATCGTCTTAGTGAAGAAAAAACATGGCTCCGTTCGTTTCTGAGTTGATTATCATGTGCTAAATAAGACCACGCGCAAGTATTTATCCTATGTCTCAAATAGATGACGCCTGGGACACATTAAGAGGAGCGAATTCTTTTTTCAGCCTTGACCTACGGTCGGGTTGCTGAGAAAATCCTATGAATGAGGCTGACATAAAAATGCGTCTTTGCTACGCCGGACAAGCTATACGAATTTAACGTAATGCCATTTGGCCTGTGCAACGCACCGGCAACAATTTAGCGCTATATAGATACGTTTCTTCGTGGTGTAAAATGAAAGACCTGCCTTTGTTATTCACACGACATTGTTGTGTTTTCATCTACCTTTAACCAACATCTTTAACGATTAGGGGAAGTACTTCAGTGTCTTTAAACGCTTGCCTTCAGACAAAAACGAAAAAAGGCGTGTTTGCCAGCAAAAGTATTAAAGTCATCGGTCATGTCGTTTCCGAAGACGGCGTTCAACCAGATACCGACGAGGTAGCCGCTGTATTGCAGTTTCCTCGGTCTTCCACCCAAAAGACGTTGCCCACTTTTCTTGGTCTGGCGCCCTACTTTCACCGCTTTATACGCAACTCTGCCACAATAACGGCTTCACTTAAACAGCTATTTGTCGCTTGTGCTCCTTTCGCTTGGTCTGGCGACTGCGAGTTCGCATTTCAAGTCCTTAAAGAACGTCTGACTTCCGTACTAGTGCTTTGCCACCTTCACGAGAAAGTGCCTACTATTCTACCCACTGATGCAAGCGCGCAAGGTACCGGAGCTGTACTTTTGCGGCCTGATGCCGCCTCTAAAGTGCAGGTTGCAGCATGCACCAGTCAGACTCTGTCGACAACGGAGAGAAACTACACGATCACAGAGCAAGAGCGCCTGGCTATTTTCTGGTCGATACAGAAATTCCGTCAATACCTCTACAGCTGGCACTTCACTGTCGTCTCAGACTATCATGCACTGTGTTGGCTGTACTCGATGAAGGGTATGTCGGGACGTCTGGGGTGCTGAGTGCTGCGCTTGCAAGAGTATGACTTTGCCACCACAGATAAGCCTGGCAAATGTCATCATGACACCGATGTGCTGTCCCGATGCCCACTTTCACTTTCTCGCGACAATACGCGCTTCGCATCGCATCCTGGGAGCTCCGACATCCCGCCTGCCTTCCTACACCTGTCAATGACCTCACTGGAGGAAATTCGACCTTCTTCGCAATCCAGTTTTCGTTTAATTCAGCGGGCAGACTGCTATTGTGGAATTTTCATTGACTACACTCGCGGCATCACTAAACCACCCAACAGCTGCTTCAGATGTCAGCTTCGACAATTCAGCCTCGATGACGGTGTGCTCGAAAGCTGTATTTATCATCCCACGGCTAACAAGTGGGTGCTAATTCTTCCACGCTGCCTTTGTCTTCGCGTTTTCAAAGCATGTCGCGATAACATTGCTGCCAGTCATCTGGGTTTTCGCAAGACCTAGGACTGCATCAGAAACCACTGTTTCTGGCGCGGCTTCTCCACGTCGGTAGCCAAATCCGTCGGCTCGTGCACGCCATGTAAGCACCGTAAGCTATCCACGTCTCCACCCGCTGGTTTTCTGCAGTCTCTTCCCTGTCCCACAACACCTTTTAAATTTGTCGGAGTTGACTTGTATGGTCCCTTGCCGTTGACATCTAATAGTCACCGTTGGATCGTCACTGCAGTATATCATTTGACAAGATACGCCGAGACGGCGTCTCTTCGGTCTGGTACCGCTACAGAAGTCGCCGACTTCTTCTTGTGGTCCATCGCCTTGCGCCATGGAGCTCGTCGCGTTCTTATGAGCGACCGGGGCAAAGCCTTCATTTCGCACGTCCTCGAGGAAGTCCTACGGCCTGTAGAACTACGCATAAAACTACTTCTACGTACCACCCACTGACGAACGACCTTACGGAGCACTTTAACCGAGCGCTCTCTGACATGATCTCGATATGTGCTGTCGTCCGGATCAAAAAAGCTGGGGCAATGTTTTACCGTTTATGACCTTCGCATATAGTACCGCTGCACAATGATCTACCAACTACAGCTCTTTCTCTCTTGTGTATAGATGATCTGCATCCTCAGTCTTCGACATGGCATTCTTCTTTGCACCAGATCTATCCAGTACTTTCTGAACAAAAAAGTTTGCAACTCTAGTCACGCAATGCCGTGAAATTGCTCGGTGAAACACGGAGGCCACTCGAAAAGGACCCGTGCAGGGGCGTCTGCTTACGCAGGCATTTGGTATGTAGCGACACCACGGACCCGAGCTAATAGGGGGGAGGTTTGACTCCTTCCCACGCCTAGCTGTGCGTGGCTGATCCATGTCAGAGGCAACACACCCCTTTGGCCCTGGCTTCAAGTAGACGGCACCCCTGGACTGACCCACCCAGGGAAAATCGGCCGTCACCTTTTTCTATCTCTCTCTCTCTCCCTACATCTTTGTCTTTATCTCACTTTTGTCTGTCCTGTCATCTTCTCTTTTCTATCTACTTCCAAATTTTCTGGTGGCAAGGGTCAAACTTGTGTGGATACCCAGTCTTGGCAATTCCATATTAGATTATTGCAGCGCTGTACAGCTGGTGTCAACAGGACTTGCCCAGCATCTCCTGCCACGTCCCCTTGTTGGGTTCGGTGGTGGGCGGCTGGCACCGCTGCCGAATTTCATAGTCAATTTATGGCAAATTCTTTCCCCCCCTTTCTCATCGCTCCCTGAAAAGGTGGCGCACCGAAGACACTTTCATGCTCAACACACCAAAACCAACCTTCCCAAAGTACCACGTTATTCGTAGCCAGAACAAAAATAAGACAGTGCGTACTATTTCACCTTTTCTTGTGTCGAAAACTCTCACCGAAGTAATAGGTCCAGGCTATAAAGTCACAAAGATGGGAAGTGGTGATCTTCTTTTGGAAGTTCATGACAAAGCTCAATATGAGGAGTTGTCTAAACTTGTAGCGTTTCGGGAAACCCTTGTGTCCGTGGGCCCACACAGGTCTATGAACACTGTCCGCGTCGTTATTTCTGATGATGACCTTTTTCGACTCTCAGAAAGTGAACTATTATAAGGCTGGCAAGATCAGAATGTAGTCAAGGTACAGTGAAATCTTATACGGCGTGATAAAAAAAAACGCCCAACAAACACATAATTGTCACCTTCGGTACGAGCTACTTCCCAGAATCAATTGAAACCGGCTACTGTAAGCTTCGTGTGAGACATATATGCCCGATTCCTCGTCAATCTTTCAAGTGTCAACGTTTCGGGCACGGATCGCAGAGTTGCAGAAGGCGAGCCACTTGCGTAAAGTGTGCGTCCACTCAACACATAACGGACGAATGTGCCTCAGAAGCCACTCATTGTTCGGACGGTGAAGGAAATCTCCCTGCCTACTCATGATCCTGCCCGACATGGAAAAAAGAGAAACAAATACTAGAAATCAAGGTCAAATTTGATTTGTCTTTCCGAGAGCCACGTAAACGTTTTTCACTGCACAACCCCTCGTACCCCTCCTTTGCAGATGTGACACGCCGGGGCGCTGCGCCACATGTTTCTGCACCCCCGAATGTCACACACAGTGGGACCGCGGTAGTGCCACCAGCACCCCCGGCTGAAGCTGCCTGTACTGCTCCGCCACCTGACAAACAAGGGCTGGCAAACCCCCGTGTCTGCTGAACCTCAGACCACTGCAAGCGCAGTTAGGTCCGAAAGTTCTGTGAACGAGCCTGCCGAGCAGGCGCCATCCACCACCTCGCAAGAGGTGATGCATACAAGTATGACTCCTGCAGTGCCTCAGACGCCGAACGATAGGCGCGACTCTTTGAAGCGCGCCAGGAAACAAAAAACCCAAAATACAGGGCCCTCAAAAGGCCCTGTAACCCAAGGCAACACTTTTGTACACACAGCACCACACAACACTGAAATGACACAAATACTGCAGTGGACCGTCAGAGAACTGCTGAGAAACCTCGACGATATCCAGGAGCTCTTACACGAATATACACCAAAAGGGCTGTGTGCAAGAAAAACACTTGAAACCAAAACACACCAACTTTACACGCAATTACGTTATCTTTAAAAAGGACCGTAATGATGTCATTGTGCCATCCGGAGGTGTTGCCATTATAGTCAATCAAGAAATTTCGTGCACACACCTACCACTACAAACATCCCTTGAGGCGGTGGCTGTTCGAGCAGTTCCTCTCAATAAGCTCATCACCATCTGCTCTTTATACATACCTCCACAACACCGTCTTGAAAAGCTTGAATCCCAGTCCGTCACAGACGAAATTCCAGAACCCTACCTTGTCCTAGGGGACTTAAATGCACATGGTAGCCTCTAGGGTGACTCTCGCTGCGATGCGCGAAATCGCCTGATTGAACAGTTTCTTTTTTCTTCCGGTGCGTGCATCCTGAATAGAAAAGAGCCAACTTATTAAAACATCGCTAACAATACGTACTCAACAATAGACCTCAGCATAACATACCCATCACTGCTGCATCTATACTTGAATGGGAAGTCAGTAATAATCCATACGGTAGTGACACTTTCCTAGCGTTATCAGCACATCACTAACAAATACAAGTCCTGCACAGGTCCCCAAACGGCTCACCGACAAAGCCGATCAGAAAATTTTTCAAAAATGACTCTATTAACTTGGAGTGACATGACAGCGTTAAGTATAGAGGATGCTGTGTGCTACTTTACAGCTTTCTTGGTTGATGCAGCAACAAAAAGTACTCCACAAACATGTGGACCCTCAGGCAAACGACGAGTCCCATGGTGGTTTAATGATTGCCGTAATGCGCGAAAAAAAGCAAAATAAGTCAAGGAAGTTGCTTAGAGACTCGCCGACTGCCAAGAATCTTGTAAACTTTAAGAATGTCAAGCCGCAAGGAAGGAGGACGCGCAGACAGGCAGGAAGGAAAAGTTGGCACAACTTTTTATCAGGCATTATTTCATACACAGATGAGGCAAGAGTCTGGAATATAGTTGGTAAGGTTGCAGGACGAAAGGCACATTCAGTGCCTCAAGTGAACACACAAGCAGAGAGTTTGGAAGACCAGGCGAACACTCTCGGAGCGCACTTCGAACAGGTCTCCAGCTCATCACACTATAGGGAAGCGGTCCGACGATACAATACCCGAATAGAAAAGCAAAGATTATAGCGCAAGCCCACAACACAGGTATACATTAAACCTTTCTGTTTGGCTGAACTACAAGTCTCACTTACCTGATGCAATAAACCTACACAGGCCCGTACCGTGTGGCATATGAAAAGTTAAAACACCTGCCCAATGAAACCCAGAAAGCTATCCCCTTTCTGTAAATGTAATATGGTGTTCCGGCGAGCTGCCCTCAGCCTGGAAGGAAGCTATCGTTATCCCAATTCTAAAACAAGGCAAGGACCCGACCTCAGTTTCCAGCTACAGGCCAATAGCGTTAACCAGCTGTCTCTTCAAGGTCTTTGTGAAAATGAGTAACAGGCGCTTGATGCATTCCTTGAAGTTAATGGCCTACTTGACCCACACCAATGTGGGTTTCGAGAGGCTCGGTCCACCACTGGCCACCTTGTCTGTATCGAGGCACAAATTCACAACGCTTTTGTTCATAAGCAATTTTTTCTTTCTGTGTTCTTCGATATAGAAAATGCATATGACACTACAAAGCTCTTTGGCTTATTGCGAGACCGGTCACATTTAGGTGTGTGGGGTAGAATGCTGACAATTATTGAAAGCTACCCTCCCAGCCTTATATTCCGTGTCTGAGTTGGCACTGTCTTATCTCAAGTATTTTTCCAAGAAACAGGAGTGCAACAAGGAGGTGTATGGAGCTGCACACGTTTCATAGTTAAAATGAATTCGTTGCACCTGCCTCTCCCACGTAATTTTTTCACTGCATATATGTCGATGATGTACAGATCGGTTACAAATCGTGCAACATCTGAATGAGCCAACGTCCAGTTCAACTAGGGTTGAACAAGGTATCTTATTGCGCAAATGAGAATGGTTTTATACTCAACGCGCAAAAAAAGCACTCGCGTCTTGTTCTGCCGAAAGAGGGGCCTCCATGCTGACCCCGATATTGACCTGCATGATCAACCTTTGCCAGTGAAGACCGAGCACAAGTTTCTTGGACTAGCATTGGACACAAAGCTGACCTTCATCCAACACATCATGTATTTAAAAGACAGGTGCTTAAAAACAATGAATATTTTGAAAGTGCAGTCATGCACTACGTGAGGCAGTGACAAGAAGTGCCTGATGAATTTATATAAAAGCCTCGTACGCACACGCCTAGATTATGGTGCTCTAATCTATCAGTCGGCGGCACCATCGGCCATGAAGATTCTCGACCCTGTCCACCATCCAGCGATTCGGCTCTGTACGGGTGCTTTCTGAACTAGCCCTGTAGAGAGCCTGTACGGGGATTCGAATAACTGGTCGCTCCACCAACAAAATTGATACCTGTCTCTTTTGTACTTTCTGAAGGTGAAGGCAGACAACAAACACATCTCTCATTTCACAAGCAAAGATTTGTGTTGTTCTGCCTTGTTCGAGAACCGTCCTTCGTTGCGGCGACCCAACTCGCTCCGTGTAAATGCCTGGCCGAAGAAACAGGTGTGCATCTTGTCGAACACAGTTTGATGGCTCCTGCAGCATATCTCCCACGGTGAAACTGGCAGCTTATAGACTGTGATGTCTCTTTTGTTGAAGTCACAGAGCACGCACCCCTTGCACACATACATACATACATACTTCCTCGAACTACAGCATAAATACACATACTCTGAGTTCTTTACCAATGCCTCTAAGTCCAACACTTCTGTGTCATATGCAGCGGTGGACCAATCCTTTTGCGAGGCAGGTGTTCTTCATCTTGATGCAAGCATTTTCACAGTAGAAGCTTACGCAATACTGGCGGTCGTAAAACACATCAAACAGATAAAATTACAAAAGGCGGTAATATACACAGATTTCCTAAGTGTGGTCAAAGCCCTGAAAACTCCTAAAAACATAAGAACCCCGTGCTGGTGTCACTTTACTTACTTGTGTGCACACTGTACACATCAAAACAGCATGTCGTTGTCTGTTGGGTGCCAGGGCACCGTGAGATACAAGGGAACGTTTTGGCCGACAATCTGGCTGCTTCCGCCAACGACACTACTTCCAATCAATCAATACCGATCCCTGCACTCGACTTAAAAGCGTTTCCAAAACGAAAGCTCAGGGGTGTTGGCAGAGCACGTGGGATAGGCACACGGATAATAAACCTAATGCTATTAAGCCACAACTAGGTAATTGGCCACCACTATCAAAATCACGACACACATAACTACCACAACATGGCTTAGAGCAGTGCATACACACTCCACACATTCATATCTTCTATCCACCGGTAATCCACCATATTGTAAGAGATGTGGAGAACCACTTACGGTTCTCCACATTCTCGTCCAGTGCGATTACCTAGATGCTCAAAAAAGCACTTTTTACTGCCCTATCGACAGCAGCTCCCTCTACACCCTGGGATGCTCATCGGTAGGGATCCGCTTTTTAAACTGCAATCACTTTTCACGTTTTTAAAAATTGTTCATAGCTTAAGCCCTATATTTTGAGGTCATCCGTACTACATCTCTATCTTGGTGACTACATCTCTATCTTGGTTTTATTATCATGAAATTTTGCCATTCGCTTTCACTGCACATATCTCATGGCACTGTCATGATTTTATTACTTCCATGTTTTAACCCGCATTAGCGCGAGGAATTTTAAGCCCACTTTACCGCCACGCATCATATCATTGTTCATATCTCCAGTCTACTGAAATGGCGCTCTTTGGCCATCAATTGGCCCTTGCGCCATTAAAAACCACTCATCATCGTCATCATCATCATCATCACTAAAGATCGACGAAAACGTCGCTGAGATAGCAAAAGACGCGACGTGACCTTTCATTCCGGAGATAAGTTCTTACAATGGACCCCAATTTGAGCGTCGGGGCTCTGCGAAAAATGTCTTCACCGGTACGTTGGCCCGTACACCCTTCTACGACAAACTTCCCCGGTGAGCTATCTCGTGATCGCGCTTCAGTCCGTCACTGACCGCCGTCGTCGCGACACGGAATTTGTGCACATGTCACGCATGAAGTCTTTGATTACTCGTTCAGCTGATCTATGAGGTGGGGCCAGGCTGTGCACTTCGAATAGGGGGAATATATTGTAGGCATATTTATTGTACTTCATGGTTCTCTCTTTTACAGAACCATTATCGCGATATGGCTCGTTCGTAGCTGTTTTGAGCTGAGGCAATTATCGCGGAATAGACGCTCCGGCTGGTCTTGCCTGGTGCAGACTTCTTGTGTCTTTCAATATCTTTAGTGTTATTTCGTAGCATTTCGCTATATAGAATGTCACAGCTTTGCCGCAAAGGTGCATCAATGAATGCGACAGCAACAAATTGGAATGTCAGACAAAGATTGGCATGCAGATAGAAATGTGCCCTGCGTCGCTCACGCACAGATGACACACGAAAAGTACTAAGGATGAACGTGAATAGTTGTCTCAGTTGTTACTTCGCTTTGTCTGAAAAGTGCGCCCTTTTCGCAAACGAAGACTGTGCAGTGAGTGCAGTGACTTTCTTGTGCAGGGTAACTACAACAAAATTGTTCCGGTAGATGCCTAAAGCGTACGACTCTCCCCACACTCTGAGGCAGAAGGGTGTTAAAAGGGTGTGTGGTTCGCTCTTTTGGGGACTAATGGGGCTGCCACAACCAATATTCTCTTCAAGGACTAACGGCACCCGGCCTAACAGTTAGTTCCCACTGACGAGCTTAATAGACTAACATTTAGTCCTAACATTTACACCTTATTTAGTAATCGTTAGTCCCACAATTCACCTCAAAGGACTAACATTTAGTCCCCACATTTGCGCCTTATGGGGCGAATGTTAATCCCCACATTTACACCTTAGCAGGCAATCGTTAGTCCTCACAGTTGCACCTCGCTGGACGAACGGTTGATCCACTCAAATACTTCAATCGGATGAACTTTTGAACCCCAGTTCAAACATTGTCTTTTGTTTATTTTCCGCCAGGCCAAATACTTTTTCGCCTGTTTTTCTGCGCAGTGAGCTACACATAGCGCAGAAAAGAACACGTGAAAAAGTAGTTAGCCACCCATGTGTAACTGGTTTCGCAGTTACAGCAACAACAAAAGACAAAAGTGACACATCGAAATATTTTATTTTTTTACATACACATGAAGCTTCTCCATTCTTTTAAGTGAATTCAAGATGAAGTGTACAAGTCCAGTCTCGTTGTCACATCTT
Source organism: Rhipicephalus microplus (assembly GCF_043290135.1). NCBI lineage: Eukaryota > Metazoa > Arthropoda > Arachnida > Ixodida > Ixodidae > Rhipicephalus > Rhipicephalus microplus. Next base: position 76,721,293 of record NC_134700.1, on the reverse strand, counting down.
GTTCTCTCCTTGTAGAGCTCCTCCGATAGAAGCAATAGATAACAGGCATTGCAGACGCCACCGCACGCAGCCTTCTGCCTGTTGTGTTTCCATTGCTGTACTTACAATAATATAGTAAAAATAGTTAGGCACACGTGACAGAAGATGAAGATGCACGCATATGACAAGTACGTGCAAGTTAATATGAAAACATCCTTGTAAAATATGTCACACAAATAACTTTACCTTCACATCTCGCACAGTCCTTCTGAAACTGCTGTGACGAAAGAAATGAATGACAGGCATCGCAGACGCCAGCGCACACAGCCTTCAGCACGGTGTGTGCCGACGGCTGTACATTAAGTATGTAAAATAGTGTGTCACAACTGACAAAGAATGAATACGATTGCATATAAGAAATACGTGCAAGGTGAAATAAAAACATACGTGACATATGATATGCTATTAATTTTGCCGTGATGCCACACATCGTCAAAGGCTCATTTCGATCCCCGTAGCGCAACAGCTTAGAAGCGGCGGCCGCAGCCGCATCTTCGCGAACCACCGTGCCGCCAACAAGTCGGCGAGTCCTAAGCGAGTGACGTCGAGCACGCGAACGCGAGACCAAACACGGCGCTGCACCCGGAGTGTCTGCCGCCAGCCAACTTTGAACAGGAGAGCGAGCGTACGCTTGGCCACCACCACGAATTGCGCCAAGCTGGTTTGGAGCTAGCGCCGAAGCAATCGACGGTAATGCGGCCCTTTTCCAAAAACTCGAGCTAGTGTAGCGCGCAAACATGATTCCGCCGCAGCGGCCAGCAGACGGCGCCGAGCTCTTTGCGACCGACTGATGGAAAAGCCAACTGTAATGGCGTCCAATTTTCACTCACTTCCGACGCTATCGAAAGCCCCGCCAGCCTGTGCTGGTGCACACAGGGCGCGACATACTACAACCAAGCTCGTTACGAGAACCAGCAACGTGTTTTCGATGACTCCCAACACAGCGACGAGGTCTCAGCCCAATATTGTCAGCCTGGAGCTCATCGCGGCGGCGGAGACAGGCAAGCACTCGATGAGTGAGCGTACGTGAAGCCGACGGCAATGGCAGCCAATTTCAGGCGGTGGCAAGCACAGGCGAACTGCAGACGCCCAAGCTGACCTTCACGGTGCATTTCGTGTGTGCGATATACAACACGAGCGAGCCCGTCCGGCAAGCGTGATCCGTATCGCACACGCGACAAGTAGAGTAGTCTAAAGACTGATCACCTACTTTCGAAACAATCCAGCGCTGATTTCTGCCCTGAATAGGACGTAATGTATCTGATAGGCTTGCTGTCTTCTCGGCCGCCATGCGTGGCTCAGTGGCTATGCAACGAACTCACAGGCAAGTGGTCGGACGTTCGACTCCGCGCGCGGGAGTTTTTTTTGGATAATTTTTTGTCTTTCTTGCGTTATTCTTATATAGAAATGCATGTACATATACAATGAATGACGATGGTCACCAGCGCCAGCGTCGGTGGCAAAATCCAGCCGAGAGTGTTCATATATATTTGCTATAGCAATAAAAAGTTACAACATAGTCACCTTCCCTCCGCATGCTTCGCATATCATTAATTCCTAATAATGTGTATTTTAAAGGCTGGGGTTCAGATTCCCCCTACCAAAACGAAGAAAAGAATGGTAAATGTAAGGGCTCGTTTTCATTGTCAGGCACGATAATATTGAGAACTGACAGACAATTTATGACAAAGATAATTGGGTTCACCAAAAAGCCGCTTTTTCGTGCTCTTTACCTCAGTTGTACGTAAGTCAATATTAGTGTAGAACAAGTAAAAAAATAATTGGCCACCATGCTTTCCTTGTCCTATCCATCAAATTTATTAGGATTGTGTCAAACAAAGGAGCAAGCCTCTCGGAAACAGGCCCCTTCCTACTTTGATTCATACCGCGGTCCACTCCTCATGAATATGCAGTGAAGTTGCTTTAAGAATAACCTAGGTTTGTTCTACTACATCATGGTGTATTCAGCTCAATACAGCTAAGCTCCCTGGCCGATGGGCGAACTTCGTGCACCACCAGGCTTTCCTTTCAGAATGCTTATGTGTACGGCCCCCAAAGACAACTTATCTCAGCTCACCTTACATATAGTGTACACAATAGCCACTCCACTTGCAATGTTCACGGGCTTGACTTCGCAATAAATTTTGTAGGAAACCTACCCAAAGACGTAGCGGGTTCTAGCTTTACGTTGCTTCCTTGCCTGCCCTTGTTACAATGCAGACACAATTGTATTGTCGTCAGCAAGCTTAACTCCAAGTCTCCACAGCGTTGCCTCGACTAGTCGCACTCATGCAAACTACGAAGCGCTGGGTGCTGCTGCCAGAATGTTACATCACTATCCTTGGCCAGTATGTCGTCAAGCATTGGTAGCATCTCGGCAACAGAACCCAAAGCTACACGGTGCTTGCGTCAACCTAACCGTTTCAGGGCACGCTGCGGAGCGTTAAGCTTGCCTGCACATCCAAAAAAGGCTACCGCTTCTAACTTTTCTTGCATTTCAACGGCTGAAAAAAATTTTGCTGAAGGAGATGTATGGCAAAACGTAAGCAGTAACGTCAGTGTGCAGTCAGAAATACTTATGTGCATTGGTAATATTTTGTTAATTGTTGTGAGTGTGCCGCGACCTTCGGGAAAAGCCCCCATTCTCGCGTATCTTTCGTATTTCTTTTCAGAAAAGGAGTTTTTACGCCCACGGGAGCGAAGTGGCCACGACAACAGTCACGACAACAGGGTCAACTGTAAGTACCGCTTCAAGTGCGTTTTTCTATTGCTGTCAAGCGCACCTACTGCATAAGCAAGCGGATTTATTATCCACCCATTGTAACAATAATAGGACAAATGCTTTAAAATAAGAAGGTACGCGACGTTCTAGATTTTGCCGAAAAAATAGAGACTACTCTGTGGAGCGTGGAGACAAACTAATGCTAAATTCAGTAGTGACTTCAGTAGTTTGACAATTAGTTTCGAAGAGACGCACAGCAACATGAAGGAGAGCAGATTGCACGAAAAGGCGTTCTGGTACTTGTACAAGAATAGCGTTGACTCAAAGTTTACAAGAATATCATTAGCAAGTCTGGCAGTGTAAGCAACATGGTGAGAAGAAGCGTTCAACGAAACGTCATGCAGAAGAAAAAAAACTGGATGGCATAGAAGAAACCCGTCTCTGAGTAACTACATACAGCATGGGTACACATGGAATAAGCAAGAATACATTTTCTCATAATTCAAGGCGAAGAGACTCGCTGTTTGAAGGAAGGTCGGGTTGTATTAGAAGGCGTAGTTATAAATTGAGATAACGTAGAGATCTCTTCTCGAATGTGGAAGTATACACTCGAGTGTGTGTTAGGGTGCCAATTTAACTTACACTTGCTTCGGGTTTCAGGCACAAGTTCGAAAAGTAGACAGATGGGCTACAGAGTAAAATATGACTGCTAGATTTGTGGCAAGCGTGTGAGGGTGCCAGTCTAACTTACACTTGCTTTGGGGTTTATGGACAATTTGGAAAACTAGCCAGATGGGCTACAGGACAAAATATGACTGCTAGATTTGTGGCGGAAAAGCACGCAGAAACAAAAAAGGAAACAACACATAGTTTATTCTGCGATAAAACGCAGAAAGTAGGGGTGTGAATTTGCGACGTTTTAATGAGAACATTCTTTCAACTGGAGAAAAATCATGCTGTAATATAGTGTAACAAAGAGAAAGCACAAGAAAAGGAAACTTTATGTTTTAAGCACAATCGTGGCACCATCGCTTAGGCATTGCTTCATCTTCTTCGTCTTTCTCCTTCACGGAACTACCCATCCCGCGCCAGTAACTTCATCGATATGATCCACTGCATACCGCCCCCTCTTCCCTGGAGTCTGAGCCAGAATACGAAAGGACGTGAATACGGAAATTACGCGGCACATAGTTTCAGCTTGCTTGCATGGGAGGAAAAAAACCCGGTTTCTCCTTTTGGTGCCCAGTTTGGAAATAAGTTCCAGGCGGAATCTAACAGGGCGGAGGGCTCTCACCACCTGAAATGGACCAAAAAAACCGGGTAAGAAACTCCTAGAAACACTGTTTGACATGTCTGGTGCTTCAAACCATCACTAGGTATCCAGGTTTGAATGCGATGGTATTCTCGTAGGAAGACGAGCTGAATTTCGCCTAGTGAAGAGCTCTGGCCAGGCGTGCTCTAAAGCGACCTTTCTGGTGTATAGCTCCGAAGTACTAGTTTGATCCGGACAGTTGTGCACCATCGTGTTCAAACCAAAGAAGCTTTCTTGCGGAAGCCTTAGCGTCTTTCCGTAGACAAGCTTGAAACATGAGTCCCATGTGATTTTCTGCTGTGACGTATTGAGGGCGAAGACGGCTGCGGTGACGCATTCGTCACAGTTTTTGTGACTAGGGTTCACATGCGGCGACAGTAAGTACTTTGTGGTATGATTTTTACGTTCCCCCAGAGATTTTGTTCATTGGTGCTGAGGAATGACCGTGGCATGTCGAATTCCATGATGATTCAAAACGTTCCTGAATCTTCGCGACGTGAATGCTGTACGACGGTCAGGAATGAGAAAGCGTGGCGCACCGTGTCGAAAAACGGCGTTTTTGTTGATGAACGTGAGGACGTGCTGCACCGAAAAGTCGTGGACGTCACCGACTTCGGTTCAATTCATTAGATAGTCCGTGAACCGTGGTCCACGGCAACGATGAGGAACTTGCTGCCGCCCGACGTACGTGGAAACGGTCCCAGATGATCAAGTCCCAGAATCTTAAAAGGTGTTTCCGGAGGAGGGATGGGTTGCACAGGAACCGGTTGCGCCGGATTTGTGGTGGCCTTCCGTCCTTGACAGACTGTGCATGACAAAACGTAGCGGGAAATGTCCCTGTGCATGCGCTGCCACCAAAACCTCTCTTTTATGTGTGCCAGCGTCTTGTTCAGCCATATGTGACGGACAGTCGGGGCGCAGCGGCACATGAATAGTACCTAATATCGCACGAATAATGACACAACAGATGCGCATGGTCCATTTCGATAATTTCGGTGATAAAGAATTGCATCTTGGGCGACATACAATGCCGAAAGATTTGTACTATATCATTTGGAAGTGCGTACTTTCCCGGATAGTTGTCAGGTTACATCGACTTTTTTGCGTATTGTAGCTGTGTGGTTTGTAAATCAATCAATGTAGTGGCTGAGGAGATATCATTCAAAGCTGTGAGTAGGCGAGACAGATAACGTCTTGTTCACGAGATCTGCTGCGATGGACAATAGAAAAGGTGTAATCCTGCATTTTGCTGGCTATCCTAGCAAACAAAATATAGAAGTCTTTTTTTTGTTTGATTCCAGTGAAGGGCGATTTTGTCGGTAACGACCGTGAAAATTTTACCATAAACATGTGGGCGAAAATACATGAGTGCCGAAACTACCACCAAGCACTCATTTTCAGAGGCGTGGTATCGGCTCTCTGGTTCACTGAACCAGCGGCTAGCACATGCGGCTGGTCTCCCCTTCCCGTTCTTGTTGACTTGCAAGAGAAGAGCTTCGAGGCCAAGACCACTGACATTAGTCTGTAGAATAGTTCGGGCATTCTCGTAATAGTGCGCCAGCGTCGGTGGTGCTTGAATGGCTGTCTTGAGGTCTTAGAAGGCAAATTCTGTGTCAGGACCCCATTTTCAGCAAACTTCATTCCAGCAAACATCAAGGGACAAAGCTTATGAAATATGAAGCGAAGCTTAAGCAACCTTTAAGACGCTTAGACATTGTGGGAAGCCAAATGCATGCAATGGCTTGGAGCTTCGTAGGATCAAGGCTGATGCCCTTGGCACTGACTACGTGCCCCAAAATTCTAATTTTCGAGAAGCCGAAGAAGCCCTTAGGAGGCCTAATGAAAAGACGAGTGTCTTGGAGAGCACGCAAACCATTTCTAAACGCGCGAGGTGTTCGGTAAACGTGGTAGCATTTTCCGAACACCTTCAAACAAATCAAAGCCATCGACTACTTGAGATACTCGTCTATTATACGCTGAAATGTAGCAGAAGTGTCGGAGAGGCCAAATGGCAGGTGGTTAGACTGGTATAAGCAGTCCAGAGTTATAAAGACGGTTCTCTCAGTGTTATTTGCGTCTAGCTTCACCTGCCAACCGCCAGAAAAAAGATCCAGCGTAATGAAAAAACCGGCACCATCCAGTCGGTCTATGGCATCCTCAAGATGATGATGTGGATATATGGCAGGCTTAGTGACACTGTTCGGCAAAACCAACTCAAGAACAAATTGTGCCATCTTTCTTGATCGCGCTGTTGTACTCTTGTATGATTTTTGTGCGGAATTGTATATTCAGGTTTCATTATGCACTAATCATGTTTTTTTGTTTTTCTTTGTGAACTGGACTCTTGCCCGCATGCCATAGATTACTTAGGGCTACGGAGCAGTCAAACCACCTCTCGGCAGCTTTTTTTTCTGTTTTTCTCCATCTGTAAGACTTACAAGGTGGAAATAAAAAAATTGACTTCATTTGATTTGATTTTTTTCAACAAGGACTACGGGGCTGACCAGTCACTCTACGAACACGATATGGTATGATGATGAAGCATGTAATTCACTTGCTTAGCGATTTCTGCGCGTTTGGAGGCAGAGGCTCGACGCGGGTAATGCCGAACAGGAACCTCACAGCAGGTGCCGATTCTATGTGGCACCAAAAGAGTGTGGTCGCGCTCACTGTGTGACATTGCCACGCGGTCACGAAATTTTCGTATGAGTGTTTAAATCTCACCTTTATGTGATGTACTTCAGCTTAGACCAAAGCTGAATTCATTCCAGTCTAAGAGCGAAGCATTAGGTGGCGAAGATGCTACGGGCTGTACTACTGCTACAACAGATTGGTGCTTTAAGGTTCATAAAACACCCAGAACAGTGCCTGGCAGCATGCACATGTTACTGTCGGACACGTTGAAGACAAGCACTGCAAAGCTTTTGCTGGCACAACGATGGAGATCCCGCGGCATTGTAAATCTACCTCTGGACCGGGAACAAATGGCGCTATTTACAAGAGTGTCCGGGCCAACGAAAGACGTTTCATGGCTATTAAAAAAACCCACGCAGCTGACGACAAAGGTATGATAACGGTGGTTGCCGTAATTTCAGAATTCTAAAGCTGCGTCGATTTTCTAATTTCAGGTTATTCACTTCTGCAGGGGTGCAACAGGGCGCATGGGTTTGGGCGCAGTCTTGAAAACAGCCAAAGTGTTTTTGTATCAGGCTTAGAGCAGCCGGAAATATGTTTTTGAGCAGGCTTGTAGCTGCTAGAAGGGTTTTTTATAGAAAGTTTAGAACAGTAGGAACATTCAGACCAAATTTAGGCCCGTTCAAAGCACTTTTCAAGCAACATTGTTTCAATGTTGCACTTTTCAAACGCTCAGCTGTACTGTGCAATAGCCTTATATTGCGATAGAAATTACATAGACACTCCTGATCGATTTTTGCTGTTGTTGTCATGTGTCATATCAATTTAAAATTGATAGTATACTCCCACACTTTGTGAATATGTTAAATCCGCGAGTAAAAGCATGTTAGGGGGGTTGACGAACCCGGTTCAGCTAGAGATGCAACAATACGGCTCATCTCCGCCGCTTAAAGGGCACGTGCGATAACAATAAATACCCCCACCCGGGAGGGTCTAGTCGAAGCATAGAAGAACCACTCCGCCCGGTTTGAAAGAGCATGAAAAATAATGAGGGAGGGAGGTGTCGCTCAAGCGAAAACTATGAACTTTGCTTCTGAGAGCGTGGGCGTGATTGCTGTTGCGCACGTTAGCTCGGCAGCTATCAGCGGGCAACTCGCATACACGTGCTGCACTCTCATCGCGAAGCAAGTCCATGAAAAGCGTTTCTCTCTTTAATATGGCCGTATTCTCGTACATAAGCCTTTTGTACAGCTGTGTGAAATCAAATCCGAAAGAGCAAGCTGCCTGCCTCGCTTCATATAACATTACAATTAGCAACTGTCGCATTCATTGATTCATCCTTGTGGTACAACTGTGACCTTTTTAGTTTTGTATGCCCACCAATATTTTTCTTGCCTGAATTCGGCAGACTCAACCACCGAGCCAATAAGCGCGAAGTGCAGCGGCCAATTATACGAGAATACGCGCATACGCTCAATGAGCAGCCATGCGCACCTGTCCTTGGTAGGCTGTTCCGGGAACCGGACAGCACCCGCTTATTTGGGCACCGTTACTGCCCTCGTTAATTTCTCTTCCGGACGCAGCCATCATGTTAAAAACAGTTTCACTGGAATCGCGTAGCAACTACTGCGATAAAAACAAATTTCTGGTAACTCTGCAAAACGCCGGTGTAAGAAAACACAGTCGTGCCAGGAAGAGACGCTCTTCTCGCTGTCTCTTCGCGTTGAGAGCGTAGCCCGTAAACGTGGTCACGAAATATTCGCGCAGATGCCAGGCTTGATTGCGCACGCATGGCGATCGTAACGATGCCTTTAGGATCGAAATTCACGGCTGCTTGTAGAGCTGTTACAGCCTTTACAACACCGAAACTATAATGCTTTTGCAGAAACCAAAACGAATACTTCACCCACGTTTCTGGGCACTGGGCCTAATGGTTTCGCACTTTGTGGCTAAATCCTGGTTCTGCGGCACAGTACGGCGCCGATATGGGAGACTGGTGCTGCAAGGGTGGTTTGGCGCAGGCTGGCGCAAGTAAGCAAGTTGGGCACACAGTAGCGCAAATGGCACAGCAGTTCCACCACTGTTTCTTTTTGCACTCATGGCCATTGTTTTCCTTGTTGTATGAATACCGGCTTGCGAAACAATTTTGAGTATTTGGACGTTTCATCATGTGGTAGTTGTCAGCGGGCACGGAGCGTGCTGACAACTACGGAAATATGACCGCCAAGGGCAAGCTTTATCGGAAGCTTGAACAGTTGCTCGGGTTGGTGTCGAAGCGGTAGATGTCAGCTCAATGGTACAACCAGTGTTGCTAAACAGCCAACTAATGTCAAACTCTGCACGCCAATCAAAGTCTAAGATCGCTGGAACGCATATCTTTGGGGCAACAAAGAGCCACTGTCAAGCTGCCTTCCCAAGAGCACACCCATTCAGGCAGACCTTGCCGAGGCTAGATAAAGTGGCTCCATTAGCCGGGACAAGATTGGGTTGATCAAACTGCGCAGGGCTCAACGAACATCTTTTCGGCAACAAACTCAATGCGAGAAACACGAAGGCAGCCCCTGTATCCTTAAGTGCTTCAACGTGACGCGGCGAATCTCCAAGCTTCACCGGCAGAGTTGGCATCTCTGTGAAGGGCCCAAGTGAAAGAATAAGAACGAAAGTTCAGGTGACAATGTCGTTGGGAAAGCCATGATTGCTGTTATGAAGAAACACACCCCTGTGAAGCGTAGGACGTCGACACCAAGGGCCCCATTACGAGCATTGCTTCTACCTCCGAGAGACTTTTTGACGAGGGATTTGCATGGAAAAGGGCTTTGAGTGCTGCAAACAACATAGGAAGCACTGTGCGTGTGACATCTTGGTCTGTGTTTCCTTATTGCTGTCTCTCGCATATCTTTTCGTCGTGTTGCGGATATTGAGACTGTTGACAATAGCGCTGGGTGGTAGATCTTGTGAAACACGTTGGGATAATATTGATGAAGATGACAAGCCCATGAATTTCCCACTTTTTAGTAACACCTGAATACGTGTTGCCAGATATCTTTTGGCTTTGTGTTGACTGTTTCAAGGAAGTGGCCTTCATAATCATGAGTACCACATCTGGGTTAGGTGGTGGTTCGTTGCACCTTGATGGTTTCTCTTGTGAATGCTTCAACGTGTGTGCGAGTGTAGCGGCCTTCTTTTGATGCATCTTCCATATGAAGCACGGTGTGTATCACCGCAGTTTGCACATTTAGGTTGTGCTCTTGAGGTGCACTCCTTGTTTGAGTGAGGTCCAGCACACACTTTGCAGCATCTCGGTCCTGTGCAGAGTCTCAATATTTGACCATGCTTTTGACACTTGTAACACTGTGTAGCTCCCCCAACGTATTTGGTGGCCGGGTGACTACAGACACCAAGCGTAACTCTTTTAGGTAAGGGTGAACCCTTGCCAACTTCCAAAATGACAAATCGACGACGTGCCTCTTTCCCTATTACTCCCTATTTGGGATTGAATGTGGTGAACCTGCTCGCTGAAACTACACCTTGATCCCGTAGAGAGTCTTGTAGTTCTTCATTAGAGTAGCTCAGAGAGACATCTTGTATTTTCTCTTAGTTCGCCGTGTATGAGTACGCAACTGGGGCTTCAACAGCTACGCCAGCCAGTTATGTCACCGCGAGCAAACGGTTTGCAGCGGGCAGGGTTGATACTGCAACCACCAAGCTTTTATCTTGTTCAGGCGGTGGTTGAAGACTTTCTCTTGAGTCGACATTACAACCGCTGATGCCACAATGTCATGGTTGACTTTCCATGAGCTTCCTCCTTCCACGTAAGGTCGGAAAACGACAGGAATGCCAGTACCTTTTTTTTCTAGGAGACAACCGTGAAAGGTGCCTGGTCCATATCCTCTCTATATTCTTCCAAATAAATGCAGCTGTCCTGTAATTGTGCCGTCGCTTATTTATAGGAACATGGTCTGTATTTCCCTATACAGAGGCTGCAGGAGTACTTGCCACTTCCACCATAGATGCGGCGTTGAGTTTATCTGTCAGGGATGTTTCGTGTCATGGTGGGTACAGCGTAGTGCGCCTAGAGGTCCGCTTGACGAGTTTCTCTAGATTAACAGGAGCCTCTATGTTATTAGGGATGGAGCAAGAAGCCCAGGAGAGGGATAGGGTCTGTCTGACTAAGAAGAATATGGAGAAAATACGTAGTGTACAGAGCTAACATGCCTGTTTTTTGTAAATCTGACTCTGCATAGTTCGCTAATTACCCCCCCTCTCCTATGTGGTGTGCCATCAAGGGTCCTAAAGGAATAACAAATGACTATGATAACGAACCTTCAAAAGTTTGGTAAACAAACATACATGTCCAGAAGTCCAAGTCACTCCGGAACACGATCGAACATCTCTACAAAACTATGCACATTGGCTGCTTCTCCTCGAAAAACAAACTTTGTCGAGCGAAGTGGCTCAGCATGTCTGTCAATCACGCGGCTTCTTTATAATGAATAGAGACTCAAACCCATAAATAAATTGTATGGTGCTTTGGTCTTAATGGTATTTCCGAATGAGAGAAACCTTACACCTTGAGTTGTAATAGGAAGTTCTTTTTTGATGGTTCTCTTTAAACTGTCCAGGAAATAGCATGCATCAAGGCAATCAACAAAATAATGCTAGATTGCTTCAGGCTCGTTGCGCAGTGTGCATTGTAGAGACAAGGCGCGTATATACCTTTTACATGAAGCCATGTCTTTACAGGTAATGTTGAGGTGTGTAGCTTGATGGAAAACGTTTTCGCTGCTGGTGATATACATACTTTATGCACACGGTAGAACACATCATCACCAGTTCGAGATAAATATTGCTGTCGGTAAACAGGCTCAAGAAAAAGGAGCTGACAAGTGTGGCAGTGAGTGTCGTTCTGTCTGCATTGTATAGCTATTGCTACGTAGCTATCGCATGAAGGGTGAACCATTCTGTCATCAGAAGACAACGAAGAGGACTGGTTTGCTCACTCTGTGTGCAGCGCTCCGAGTTTATCGGTGTAAATACACTGTCAAATATCCACGTCTCGTCTCATTTTACGTAACATATTTGTGGTGGACGTGCTGGTCCTTCCCTGTACCCATCAAGAAGGTCCGCAGTGGCCGCAGCGGCCGCATCATCATGGGTCCTACGATGTCACAGGTTCAAGGTACATGGTCTTCACCACCCGCTTATTCTATGACTCCTACCTACGTTGTCCTACCTCCTGCTCGTGATCCTGGCGTATTTTCGGACAGGATCGCCTTGACGTTGACAAGTGGCTCAACGTGTATGGACGGATCAGTGCCAGCTATACGTGGGACCCAACACTCATGCTTGCCAACGTGCTTTTTCACTTTGATGGCCCTCCGCGGGTGTGGTTCGAGACGCACGAAGCCGACATTACCAGCTGAGACACTTTCAAGGAGAAGATCTGTGACTTTTTGGGAACACCACTGCACGACAGATAACTGCGCGAAATCAGTTGGCTACTCGGGCACAGTGTCTACTGAATCCTACGTCTCGTATATTCACGACGTCATCGCCCTTTGCCGCCCGGTGTTGACGAACACATGCCCGAGCCTGAGAAGGTATCGATTGTGCTTAAAGGCATCGCCGACGATGCCTTCAATCTGCTTGTATACACTAACGTCACCACCATCGACGAAATCATCAGAGTGCCGGCGGTTTGAACACGCCAAGAGCCGCCGAATCACGCAGAGATTCACACGACTGGCCAACATGGCCGCAACTTCATCGTGTGAAGCAGCTTACCAACCACCCACCTATGGCCACGTCCCCTGAATTGTTCGTCGGGAGCTTGAAGCTGCCTGTCCAGCTTCAATTTAACAGCCTGTATGTACAACTCAAGCCACTGACCCATCCCACCCATCGGTAGCCTTATTTCAAGCTGTGGGTAGGCAGGAGTTCGCTAATCTCGGTCTTGCGTCAGCGTGTCCTGTGACTCACCCTGAAGTACGCCCATAGTCCTCAAGTAACGCTCACCGATCTCCTCCATCATTGCCCTTCCGGAACCCTACGCAATGGCGAACCCCTGACCACCAGCCAATCTGCTTTTCCTGCCATCAACCTAAACATATTTCTCGTTATCGCCGTCGCCGCTGGTCCAACCCACCACGTCAGAGGTACCCTACTTATATGCGCCCTACCACTTCTGGACGTCCAGCCGCTACACCGTCCAACTTTCACTCGCCGCCTCCTCACGAGCCTCTCCCCACTGACGCCCCTTCTTCCGGTCGCCGCTACTCCCGCTCCCCGACGCCGCTACGCCGCCAATCCCACTCTCCACCGCCTCGGCACTTTTACTCGCTGAGCTTCTCTGGACGATCGCAGCAGGAAAACTAGATATTGCAGCTTATGGAGGTGAAGCTGCAATACCAATGACGCCCGGAAACCCTCTACTGGCGCTGCCCGCACACCACAGTCTTATTGAAGTAAAAGTCGACAATGTTCCTGTTACTGCCCTTGTTGACACAGGTGCCTACCTATCTATTATGAGCGCACATCTACGCCGTCGTTTGCAGAAGATCATGACGACCTCTACGACTCAAGCCACACGTGTTGCCGATTGCGGCGCTGTAGATGTCGTAGGAATGTGCACTGCTCATGTCAACATTGCGGGTCATCACACCGTAGTCCTTTTGCCGTTCTAGATCGTTGCCCTTATGACCTCATACTAGGCCTTGATTTCCTCTCGGCACACTCGGCTTTAATTGACTGTTCTTCTGGTACGCTCAGCCTCGACCTTTCCCTGCTTTCTGATGCCTGTGAAAAGCCCGTCAGCTGCTTGGGTCAAACCACTTTTGTTCGCTTGCCGCCTCGAGCTGTGACATACGCCTGTCTGTCATCGACCCCTCCAGTTCCCGACGGATACTACATCGTTACATAATAGACGCACGACTGACGCGCAGTGTTACAGTGCCTCATACCATCGCCACCATAGTGCACAACTGTCTGTTTCTTCCACTCCTAAATTTCGGCCTCATTCCTCAAGTGTTGCCCTACCAGATGCGATTGCTCAACTCGCTGCCATAAGAGATGATTACATAAACGTTGTCGCTGTAACTATTCCGAACCAAGCCGAAGTCCCACGGTTACCTGGTTCTGCTGAGGCCATCTTTCGAAATATCATTGCACCAGACCTTTCGCCTGATCAGGCCGACGCTCTCTGCCACGTTTCGGCCTCCTACGGTGACATTTTTTTATATCTGTGATAGTCCCTTCAGCCAGACTAATATTGTCAAGCACCGAATCAACACTGGTGACTCTGAGCCAATCCACCGTCGGCCTCACCGCGTTTCCGCATCAGAACGAGTAGTGATTCAGAAGAAAGTGGACATCAAGCTATCGAAAGACATCATCTAACTATCGTCAAGCCCTTGGGCCTCCCCAGTGGTCTTGGTAAAGAAGAAAGACGGCTCCTGGCGTTTCTGTATTGAGTAGTGGCACCTCAAAAATAACCAAGAAAGGCGTGTATCCTGTTCCACGTATTGACGACGCACTTGACTGTCTTCATGGCACCACTTTTTTCATCTCTCTACCTCCAATCTGGCTACTGCCAAATTGCTGTAGACGTAATGGATCGTGAGAAAACTGCATTCGTTACCTCCGACAGCCTTTACCAAATCAAGGTCATGCCGTTTGGTCTCTGCAACGCCCCAGCTACCTTCGAGAGAACGATGGACATGCTGCTTCAATGATTTAAATGGGCGACGTGCTTGTGTTATTTAGAAGACGTGATTATCTTCTCACCCACCTTTGCTACACACCTTGAACGTTTTTCGACCATTCTATCAACATTCCGACATTCCGGCATTCAGTTGAATTCCTCAAAGTGCCGCTTCGGCCTTCGTCAAATTACTGTGTAGGGCCACCTTGTTGACGCTTCCGGTGTACGACCAGACCCAGCTAAAGTACGCACAGTAACGAACTTTCCCGTTCCGTGCTCTATCCATGCTGTTTGCAGTTTCGTGGGTATATGCTCTTACTTTCGCCGGTTCGTAAAAGACTTTGCGGCACTCACACGCCCACTCACAAACCTTCTCAAACATGACGTCCCGTTTTGCTGGAGTCCTCTTCAAGCTAATGCTTTCTCTCGACTAATCACCGCTCTAACGACACCACCAATACTTGCACATTTCGACCCAAATGCTCCTACAGAAGTGCGGACAGATGCTAGCGGTCACGGCATCAGCGCAGTTTTGGCCCAACCTCAGCGGGGCACTGATCGTGTAATTGCATACGCAAGTCGTTTCTTTCAAAGTTGGAGCGAACTACTCTATAACAGAACGAGAATGCTTTGCCCTTGTCTGGGTAGTTTCGATATTTCGCCCTTACTTGTATGGCCGCCCGTTCCTTGTCGTCACAGATCATCACGCCCTCTGGTGGCTTTCTTCACTGAAGGACCCTTCTGGACGACGTGTTTGTTGGGCGTTGCGTCTTCAGGAGTACTCCTACTCAGTTGCCTACAAGTCTGGACGCCTCCATCTGGACGCCGATTGCTTGTCCCGCTACCCTTTTGACCAAGCAGATGAATCGGTCGGCGAGCTTTGCCCCAGCGTAATGTCCATGTCTAGGTTTTATCAGATTGGTGACGAACAGCGTCGCGATCCTTCCTTGCCGTCACTCATTACCCGTCTGAAATCTGACCCTAACGACGTATCACTCCGCATGTTCATCTCCTAAATGGCACGCTGTACCGTCGTAGTGCCCAGCCAGATGGCCCTGAGCTACTTCTAGTCGTGCCTAACCATCTCCGTTCAGCGGTCCTGCATCAGCTTCACGACGAACCAGCTGCCGGCCACTTGGGTGTATCTCGCACGTATGACCACGTCCGGTACCGCTTCCTTTGGCGTGGTCTTGTGCGGTCGGTTCGACGCTACGTGGCCTCCTGCGATAAATTCCAACGTCGAAAACGACCTGCCCCACCCTCTGTTGGACTCCTTCACCCGATCTCCATCCCTACCGAACCTTTATTCTGTGTTGGTGTAGACCTCCTCGGACCGTTCCCTGAATCAAACTCTGAGAACAAGTGGGTCGATTTTGCTATAGACCATGTGACCAGGTTTGCCATCACCAGAGTGCTGCCCACCAGCACTGCTACTGACGTTGCCGACTGTTTGCTCCACGATGTAATTCTACATCATGGTGCCCCTCGGCAATTGCTCACCGATCGTGGACGCGCATTTTGGTCACGCGTACTCGACGACCTTTTGCACTCTTCCACAACGCAACACAAACTGACCACTTCCTACCGTCATCAAACAAATGGCCTTACCAAACGCCTAAATCGCACCCTCACGGACATGCTGTAAATGTATGGCTCATCTGACCACCATGACTGGGATCAAGCGCTACCTCACGTGACGTTTGCCTTTAATTCATCTCGTCATGATACAGCAGGTTATTCACCTTTTTATTAGCTCTATGCCCGCAATCCGACCTTACCACTGGACACCCTTTTACCGACTACTACACCTCCGCCGAGCGAATACGTACGTGATGCTATCGCTCGTGCCGACAACGCACGTCAGATTGCCCGCTCTAGGCTGTTGGCTTCACAAGCAACCCAGAAGGCTCTCTACGACAGCAAGCATGCCGACGTTGACTTCTCACCTGGTTCTCTAGTTCTTCTTTGGTACCCAGTTCATCGTGTTGGATTGTCAGAGAAGTTGCTATCTCCGTACAAGGAACCTTGCCGTATCATACGACGGGTAACGGACGTTACCTATGAGGCCATTCCAGTCTCTGGGTCAACGTGTCTGCAAACACCCCCCATCATGTAGTCCACGTCAGTAAGTTGAAACCATACCTCCCTCCTTCTGAAGAACACGTATAAAGTGCACCGAGTCGGTGCTTTTTACAGCCGGGGGGTAATGCTACGTAGCTATCGCAAGAAGGGTGAACAATTTTGTGATCAGAATACGACGAAGAGGACTGGTTTGCTCGCTCTGTGTGGTGCGCTCCGGTTTTATCGGTGTAAATACACTGCCAAATGGTCATGTCCCATCTCATTTTATGTAACAATATTCCAAATTGAATCTGGCTTTTAAAATTACATGGCCTCAACAATTTTTAATAAGAAACCCCATAATTGCGATTTTTCAGCAACGTTTGCCGTGAGAAAAAAAAAGAGGTCGGTGCTTAAACCTCCTTAGAAAACTGGCCTTACACAGGCTTGATTTCGGGAAAGGAATCGCCTTAATATGATAAATAAAGTGTTTTACAGCAGCGAAGATATAATGAGGTGTCACATATGCAAATTGAACAAGTGGTCGTCGCATGCTAGAACCCTTTTCAAAAGCTTAATCTTCTTCACCTATAAACTGGGGCACTTACCCACTGTGGGAGAATATGGGGATTAAAAAAGCTTCTGCGATAATTCTTCATCATTGTCAGCCACAGCACAAAAAAAGTTGCGCAAAGTTCTTTGCAAGTGTCGAAATGATACCTCCCTTCTCCGAAAAATAACGAAAAATGCCAGAATAAACGCCTATTACACAGTGAATAATATCCTAGTGGGTAACCTGGAAGTGTGCTTGCAGCAGCTACCAAAATAGTATTAAAATCACAGCATATTCATGAAGTGATTGATTATGAGTAGGGCGAAGCGTCCATCAGCTCGTCCAGCTTCCGTCCGTCCGTTCGTTCTTGCTTCCGTTCATCCGCGCGACCGTCCGTACGTCTATCCATGCATCCGTCCTTCTGTACATGCGTCCATTTGTGAGTCCGTCCATTCGGGCGTCCGTCCATCTGTTCATCCGTCTTCTAGTCTGTGTGTCCGTTCGTCCTTGCGTTCATCTAGCGAACGCTCCAATTACTGCCATCTCGCATCTCGTATCTCCTGTGGTACATACCCGCTCCGCGTGTCCGTCCATCCATCTGTCCGTCTGCTAGTCTGTCTGTCCATCCGTTCATGCGTCCGTCCGTGCGTCCATCTAGTGAATACTCCTAGTATCGCCATCTCCCATCTTGCATCCACTATAGCCCATACCCACTCTAGAGCAGGTGTGTGCCACCGGTGGCTACGTACGACAACAGCGTAGGAAGTATAGACCAACGCCTTAAAGAGCTTCGCCCAAAAATGGCTCTGAAAGAGATTTCTTCCTTCTTTCGCTGTGACAGTGGTGCGCGGGACGCACAGCACTGTCACAGCGTCACAAAAATCAGCATGGGTGGGTAAGATGGCTTGGCGAATATGACGAGCTGGTCAAGACATGAATGATGTCCCAATCTTGTTGCGTACGTCGTTAAAACACTTCCCGCCAGACAGTGGCACATACCCAAGGGCCGGTATGTGCCACGGGTATGGGGGTATGTGCCGCAGGTGATTGGCACGTAGTATCTGGCTAGTAACGACAACCACACGTGGGAAATTTCAAAGCGTGGGCGTTAAAAAATACCGAACATCAGCAGCGTTGACGGAATGAATGCAAAAAATGTCAGGGTCCCAGCAGGAATCAAGTCTAAGCATTTTACGTGTCGATGAAACATTCCATCACAAAGCTAGGCTAGATCTTGGAACTACTTTTTAAATAGATCCTAATGTTTGTGAAGCGTCTATTGTGGTTACAGTGCTGGCTATTCAATTTTAGCAACCTTACATATGTACTCATATGATTCAGCGTTCCCGTCGGGTAAACGCCAATTTTAGTTAGGTGCCATGCGCTTAACTTGATTTACTTATCAGTTTCTAGGGCTACCATCCTTGCAAGCCCCAGTGCTTCATATCAGCTCATCGCTTCTGGTGTTACTAATAGTCATGTTCCAATTGGCATCGTTGCGCAAGTGCTAACTGGTTATACAAACATCTGCAACTGTTCAGCATGTCTGTGCGTGCAACATTAATGCATGTATTCACCGTCCTTCGATGACGTGTCGCTCAATAGACAAATTACAACATGGTCACTTTCCTCCACATGCTTCGCATAAGTCGATTTCAAAGGTACGTGGAACCTACCAAATTTTTTTCCGTATACGTCTGCGCACAATGTGTATGCTTAGAAAGCGTAAAGCAGGGCTGTAACAGGCCAGGAATGTTAGACAAGCTCACCTGAGCTTTTATTTTTCATGCCATCTGCGGTCTGAAGCAGTAAATAAATGTAGTAACACACACACACAAACACACACACACACACACACACACACACATATATATATATATATATATATATATATATATATATATATATATATATATATATATAATAGTAAGACGTGTGTGCGCCTTACTAAGCAGACGGATTAGAAGTGTGAACTTTGGAAGAAGATCTCTCGTCTCGGCAGCTTTGTCCAGTGCGGCCTCGCCATCCGAGCCTTCAACTCGAAAACCCCCGCACCCCTACTTCAAACGTAACAGACTAGCGGAAGTAGCTGGGTACTGGGTATAACAACCAACGACGAGACGGCTACCCTTCAGACTTTACCAGGGTTGTCGCCTCACCGACCTGCCACCCCCTTCGCGCATCATACCAGACGAAGCAGAAGCTCGGGAACCAGCCACCAGCACTTTTTGGCCGCATCGCAAAGAGCCACGAACCTTCTCCCCGAAGGCCAATGACGACGTAGACGCATGGCTCAAGCACTACAAACGGGCAAGACAATACAACAAATGAGATGCTGCCTCCCAGCTGTCTCGTGTGGTTTTTTTACCTCTCGGACGTTGCACTCGTCTGGTAAGAGAACCATCAGGACATGCTGATGACGTGGGAACACCTTGTTGCTGAGACAACCAAGTGCTTCAGTAGCACTGCTGCGCAAAAAAAGCTTGCTAAGCAGACTCTTGCACAGCGGGCTCAATTGCCCGGTGATACCTGTATGATGTACAAAGAAGATATTTTCGTGCTCTGTAGCCAAGTAGATTGCAGCATGTACGAAAAGACAAAGTGGGATATTTGTTGAAAGATATTGCTGAGGATGTGTAAAGCTTCCAAATAAGCAAAGAAAGTCTTAATTGCGTGTCAGATGTCATTGAACACTGCCAGAAGTTTAAGACACTGAAGCAGCGCAGAATATAGCTGAAGTTTGCCCGCCTGGCCAGTTTCATATGGTGGCCAGCGTACACGCAGTACCACCTGTTGACCTTGCTACAACCATCCGTCAGATTGTTCGAGAAGAGCTAGGCAGACAGAAAAATGTGGCGCGTGAAGTGGCTGGCGCCTCTCGGCACCGTTTCCCGCAAGACATGGCTACCTCGTAGCTTCAGGATTTCGAGAATCAATCCGTCAACGCTGTGGAGTTGCGGAATCTCGGCGTAGCTATCGCTCAAGCCCGACTTACTACTAGAGACTGCTGTATCTTCTGTGCTGCCGTAACGAACGACCATACCACCGGCCAGTGAACGATGATGTGCGTCGCACTTACCGTGCCAACATGCCAGATCACGTCGAGGCGCTGTGACGACTACGCCCAGCTCCTGTGCGCTGCAACTGCGGCGTGACTGGTCACAGATCAAGGCACTGGAATAGCTCGCGAATACCAGGCTGCGTACTGCCACCCCCCTGGACTCAGCAGCCTGGTGTCCTACCTCTTGAAGAACTCTGAACCAGCTAACCAAGACTCAACAGCAGCTTCCGGCAGGAGCACTTTCGCAACACTTCTCCGGCCTCCAACTGAAGGGTGACACTACCTCCAGCACCTCGAGTGCACCGGTCACCGTCGCCCTGTCGCCATTACCTATCCCCACATCAGAAAAACTAGGCAGCGCGGCTACTGCGGGTGAGGTCGCTGGGGACTCGCTGGAAGTAGAGATACGTCCACTGGTGTTTTTGTTTAAAAACAGTGCACGTTTTTTAAGGGTGTACATACAACGGCTTTGGTGGACACTGGAACTACCGTGTCGATCATGAGTGCCGTGTTCAGAGCTTGTTTGGGACGAAAAGTAATGCTTCTGTGGGACAAAGTGGTAATATTCTCTGGCGTGGGTGGCAACTTGCTGTGTTTAATTGGTGTTTGTACGTCGGCAGCGTCGCTGGGTGATCAAGTGTTTGTGACTGAATTCACAGCTCTTCCATGAAGCATGCATGACATCATTCTGGGCATAGATTTCCTGCGAATGACTGGGGCCACTGTAGATTGCCGAAATGGCGAGTTTATCATTAGTCACGTGGTTCCTCATAGACTTATCGAGAATTCGGGCAGGGAACACGGTGTGCTCCGAGTCTACGAAGATACCGTTGTTCCAACCTTCTGTGCTGTATGTGTTGCAGTAGTTTCTTCGCATATTAATGACAACAATACCACGTTTGACGTGCTGGTGGAGCCTTCCCATTTAAGTTGTATAAAAAAGAACACGATGGCAGCCCTCTGCATAATCTCAGTGAGGGAACGCCCTTAGGTACTTTGGACAATTAATTGTTCAAACGAACTGGTGCTGCTAAAAGGAGGACTTAAGCTAGCATCGTTTAATGAACATTCGCCGGTCGTCAGCGACGTTCAACGTGATTACCAAGTGATCACCTGCTCACACAGTTTAAACATTTTACATATGGCTCATAAGTCACTGACTGCCGACAAGCGCAGTATGCTTGTGGACGTTCTAATAAAGTATTTGCAAGTTTTCGATTTTTCCCAGATTGATCATACGCCTTCGTCTCCTCCATGTCGTACACGTCACAGCGTAAATACAGCCCCTACGACAAACACCGTACCAAGTATCGCCATCCGAGCGCAAGATAATATACAATCAAGTGCGTGAAGTCCTCCAGAAGGGCATAATTCAAGAATTGTTGGGCCCTTGGCCAGCTCCTGTGATTCTTGTGAAAAAGAAAGACGGTACCCGGAGATTTTGTGTCGAATATTGCCGTTTGAACTACATCACGAAAAAAAGATGTCTATTTTCTTCCACGAATCCATGACGCCTTCGACTGTCTCCATTCGGCGTTCTAATTTTCGTCTACCGATTTACGTTCAGGCTACTGGCAGGTTTCTATGCATCCAGTGGACAAGAAAAAATTGTTTTCATAATGGAATTTATTAATTTAACGTAATGACGTGTGGATTGTGTAACGCCCCTGCCACATTTAAAAGGTGCATGGATAGGATTCTGCGTAGCCTAAAATGGAACACCTGTATGTGCTACCTCGATATGACATCGCGATCTTTAGGCGCACATTTTGTGAGCATAACGAACGCGTGGACATTCTTCTGATACGCATTAGAAACACTGGTCTGGCTCTTAATTTGAAGAAGTGTCATTTACATCCAACCTTGTGTTCAATAAACCCGCGCACCCCTATTTGAGACGTAACAATACACACACACACACACACACACACACACACACACACACACACACACACACACACACACACACACATATATATATATATATATATATATATATATATATATATATATATATATATATATATATATGTAAATGTATATGTATAGGCACTTTCTCATAACAACCATTTATTCAGCCGACGTTTCGATGGGAGCCCTGTCTTTTTCACGGCATAATATTATTAACACATTTTCGTGTCTTCCTATAGCTTCTCGAGACAGGAGAGAAGGGTACAGAAGGAAAATAATATTAACAACAACAAAAAAAAGCAGAAACAAGAGGAAGAAACGTTAGACAAAAGCAATAGAGAGACGACGAGATTAGTAAGAAGCAAGAACGCATTAGAGTAAAACGAACGTAAACGAGCAATGTCGTCTTTGTTCACAATACCTCCCACGCACCCACCCTTCACCAAAGTGAACATCGTGACCACCGTTTTTGCATTTCACCTACCGGTGCAATCTGCTGGCAGCTTGCCCTCCTTTGAAGTTTACGACATATCAGTGGGGAGACCTTAAGCGCTTCAAGTGCATGTCGGTTGCGTTAGAAGATATAAAAGAGCCGGTAACTGTGGCGCCACCATCCATATTCATCATATGCATTGGCTCCTGTCAGTGAAGGAAACGAAGAGGAAAAAAAGAAAAAAAAGGGGGGGGGGACTGTACGACATCCCATACCACTTATCTGTGAGTTATGGCTTTGCTTGAAGTTCAAACCATTTGTCTATTGTTAGATGCATACGATAAAAGCTTTGTTAAGCAGTAATATTATTGTCGTAATGGGAGGCCAAGGGCAGAGGCCTGATTAGAGAGGAGCATTTGCATCTTTTAGTGATCGTAACGCTTACAGAGTGCCTGGGTGTTCATTCATTATGTTTTTTGTCGTGTTGAATTTGTAGATAAACTAAGATTCCTGTTGTTCTCGTTCTCTGATTGTTCAAAAATTGCTTTCCAATAGTGTAACCATGGTGTCATGAAAGCTGCGGTCTTTCAATGTACTGTGCCTGGCAGAAAACGTACATGCATCCGATAGTTGTTGAATCTAATTCAAAACGAAGTGTCTGTCTGGCCCACGTATTGCATGTTACATACCTCACATTCCAGAAGGTATATGACGTTATCCGTGTCACAGTCCAGTGCACCTCTTATCCTGTGCTTAAAATCCGAAAGGGTGCTTTCCGCCACTTTTGTTGTCTTCATGCGTTTGCATACTTTGCATCTGCTTTTCCCGCAACGGCGACACCCTGTTTGAGGTTTCACGCCTATCTTTGAATTTATCATATAATCTTTTATAGTGTTCGGCCGCTTGTACACGCCACAAGGAGGAGAAGTGAAAATTTGGGATAGTCGCACGCTATGTTTCAATATGTAAAGTGTTCTCTTAGGACCTTGTTTACGTTGGGTGAGTTGCTCGTGAAAGTTAATACCAATTTTTTTACGGTGCTGGTCGGCATCTTTTCGGTGGTGTAGAAGAGTGTGGTGGTCCTGATTTTCCGCTTTTTTGATGGCATCATCATGATCGCTGGCGGGTATTTTGAGTGAAAGAGTACTTTACGCATATGTGTGCTGTTTTTGTGAAAGTCCTTGGTGCGCCAGCAGATTTGTCGGAATCTCTGTGCTTGGGAATAGGGAATGCTGGTCTAGCTGTGTCGCAGGTGGCAGCTTTTGAAGTGCAGGTATTGTTGCCTGCCCGTAGGTTTTCTGTATACGCTATTTACCAACGCAACATCGTTCATTTGAAAAAGTACATCAAGGAAGCTTATTTCAGTGTTAGAGTAGGAGTGTGTAAAATAAATGCTGGGATGCACTTGGTTAAATGCCTGTATGAATTTGAGCAGTTCGTTTTCCGAATGTGTCCAAATCTTGAATATGTTGTCTAGGTACCGTTCATAGATCAAAGGATTGATATCGCAAGATGAAAGAAAATGGGTCTCTATATGGTGCATGAATACGTTAGCGTAGTTTGGGGCCAGTCTTGTGCCCATTGTTGTGCCATTGATTTGAAGGTAGTACTGATTGTTAATTTCAAAGCTGTTCAATTCCAGTACAAGTTTTCTTAAGATTTCAAGTACTTTTTATCTTGGATATATGATAGGGTTGTGGGTGTCATACGATTCAACAAGTGGCCTTACACCATCGTCGTGTGGAATATTTGTGTAGGGTGAATTAACATCCAAACGCTACGAGGAATGTTCCGTCTGGTATTTTCACGTCCGATCGGAAACGAAAATTACACAAGGCATGCCTTGTTATCTGTAAGTGGGAGAGCCCAACCAGCGCCAGCTGGTTTCAATCACAGGCGCTTCGGGGAGTGGTACAAGGGGGCTGGATACATGCAGGCAGTCATAGTGACAACATGTGTCTTCTGCCTCTAGATTTAGCCTTTACTTCTCAAACGGCCTTGTGCGTTTTCAACATCATCGCCCCGAAATCTGCGCCCCCCACCGAAATATAGAACGTGTCAGTATAGCTTCAGTGAAAACAAAACGCCTGTTTCTCCTTTACTTTTTCCTAAGTGACCACGGAAGGGGCCGGATAGGGGCCGTCTTGGCCGGAATCCCCCGTTTTCCTACAAGTAATTGCCTGCCACCCAAGCTCACCAACGATGTCCCTCCGCGACCTTTAACGACGCGCGGTGTAAGACGCCCTATTCCCTTCTTTCTTTCTCCTTCCACTCCCGATTTTGCTTTCTATTATTTTTTACTTATCTTTACTTTTATGAGTTTCAGTCTGTTTATTTGCATTCTGCGGTTCCATTTATTTATATTTCACCCATATACACGATTCGTGCCGCACTCTGAATGAGGCCTCTCGCAGTGTTCTCTCTTTCTTTCTACTCTTTCTTGCTTGCTTCAGCAATTAAGACGAAGAGAACTGTTCGACACAGCATATGCAACCATGTAAAACTTCCTAATTTGCCCGTCTCTCCCGTTTCCTTCTTGCACCGTCATGTCGATGCGGCATGTTCGCAAACCCTGATGAAGACCGGTCCACCGGTCGAAATCGTTGGAAATAAAATTAGGGCAACCACTAAGTTGTGTCACTTCTCGTCCCAAGTACGTTGGGCCCATTGTACAACATATAAATATATAACTATATATATACCGAAAACAAAAGTGATGCTGGGTCCGGGTAAGATTATTCGTATAGGGAAGAAGACACATGTACGAAGTGATTTCATTGACGTTTCGGCCGTGGGTCCGGTCTTCTTTAGAAACTTTCTGAAGAAGGCCGGACCCACGGCCGAAACGACAATAAAATCACTTCGTACGTGCGTCTTCTTCTCTATACGAATATATATATATATATATATATATATATATATATATATATATATATATATCGAACGTGCTATTCGAAGGTCGTAGGTTCGTTTCCTCCTCACGGCTGGTTATTTTTTCATCCAGTTTTCTTTCTTCTTATTTACATTCCATTGGTTCTAATAACTTCCCCTGTACATTCCTTGGCATTACTGTCTGTTAGATATCATTTATATATATATATATATATATATATATATATATATATATATATATATATATGTGTGTGTGTGTGTGTGTGTGTGTGTGTGTGTGTGTGTGTGTGTGTGTGTGTGTGTGTTTGTGTGTGTTATCGCGGGAGGAAACAACGATAGACAGGAACTCGAAGTGGAGGACTGTTTACTCAGGCACAGCTGCCATTCATTTCTTCGCTCTCGTCTTCTGCCACCAACAAAGCGCGGCATTTCTCTCTCCCCAAAGAAGAAAAAAGAAGCATCGCATGAATGCCGCGGCTCCTAAAAACTACGAAAGGTAGTCAAAAATGTCTGTGTTCATCGAAAAGAAAATGTATGCGATGAAAAATAAAGAAAGAAAGAAATGTACAATTGTCTTGAAGGCTATTGCCACATCACAAAGTTCTTGACTTGCAGTCAACGCAAATAGTAAGGCTTCGTCCTGGAGACGTGAACCACATCCGAGGAGTGTGGTCTACGAGAACGTTGTGACGTGTCTGGTGGGACAACTTCGTAGTTTCTTATCGCCGAGGCGATGAAGAACTCGGTAGGGTCCGAAGTACCGACATAACAATTTTTCTGAGCGTCCATGTTGAGGTATAGGATTCCAAACCCAGAGAAGGCCACTGTATTTGTATATTAGTGCTCTGTGGTGGGTGTTGTACCGGCGAGCATCTTGATTTTGCCGCGATAAAATGCGAAAGCACGCCAGCTGTCGGGCGTCTCGGCACCCTGAACAAATACATCTGCGTCCGTGGTAATCGTGTCCGGCAGAGTTGGTTGCAGCATGGTGTCAAGCATTGTGGTGACGTCGTGGCCGCAAACCAGACGCAAAGGAGCAAAGCCGGTGGTTTCCTGCGGAGCCGTATTGTACGCAAACGTTATATACGAGAGGATTTCATCTCAATTCTTCTGATCCTTTGCAACATACATCGAAAGCATGTCTGTTCTCATTTTGTAAAAACGTTCGGTTAACCCGTTAGTCTGCGGATGGTACGCTGTGGCTGTTCGGTGCCTCGAGCCGCTCAGCAACAAGATTTCTCGGAGCAAGTGTACCATAAAAGCAGTATCACGATCTGTGATGGCGACAGCGGGAGCACCGTGGTGGAGAACGATGTTTTGATGAAAAAGTCAGCCACCTCGGAAGCAGTTGCTCACTGGGTGGCTTGTTTTTTGCAGTATCTGGTCAAGTAGTCGGTGGTAATTACAATCCAGCTGTTACCTGCCGTAGACTTCGGAAACGGGCCGAGTAAATCCATCTCGACCTTTTTAAAAAGTGCGTGAGGTTGTCGCAAAGGCTGAAGGAGACCGGCTGGTTTTGTCGTTAGATTTTCGTGGCGCTGACAGGCTTTGCATATCTTGACGTACTGCCGTACGGTTTTCGTAAGTGTCCGCCAGTAGTATTTGTCCTTGATCCACACCAGAGTACGCGCGAAGCCAAGATGCCCTGACAATGGCTTGTCGTGACAAGCACGCACAATATTATCGCGGAGAGCAGCAGGAATGACGAGGAGGTAAAGAGTTTTCGTTCGATGAAAGTTGCGCTTGTAGAGGATGTCTTGACGTAGACAGAAAGATGACAAGTCACGCGCAAACTGTCGTGGGGGCTGTGGGCGACGTCCCTCAAGGTATTCAATCAGTGGTTGTAATTCTAAGTCATCGCTTTGCTGCAAAACCACGTCTAATGATGCGAGAATAGCAAGGCAGCTGAAGTCTTTATTCTTGTCTTCTGCAGCGACCTCGACGGGTGCGTGGGAAAGACAGTCAGCGTCGGTGTGTTTCTGGCCAGACTTGTAAACCATCGTCATATCGAATTCCTGTAACCGAAGGCTCCATCTTGCGCGGCGGCCCGAAGGATCTTTCAGATTCACTAGCCAACAGAGAGAGTGGTGGTCATTGAAGATTAAGAAGGGCGTCCGTACAAGTGGGGCATGAATTCCGTTATAACCCATACAACCGCCAGACATTCTTTTTCAGTCGTCGAGTAGTTCTTCTCCACAGATGACAACGTGCGGCTAATGTAGACGATGACGCATTCCACGCCATCTTGATATTGCAGGATAATAGCTCCGAGGCCAAGGTTGCTCACGTCAGTGCGGACTTCTGTGTCTGCTTCGGTGTCGAAGTGACCTTGGATCAGTGGCGTTTGAAGACGTTGTTGAAGGTCGCGGAAAGCGCCGGATTGTTTGGGGCCCCAGACGAAGGCGACGTCATCCTTAACGAGTTGTTGTAGAGGGTCAGCGATTTTCGAAAAGTTCGCCACCAAGCGGCGGTAATAAGCAGAAAGTCCCAGAAAGTGGCGTACATCATGCTTTGTTCTCGGTATCGGGAACAAAGCAACTGCCATAGCCTTCTCAGGATCGAGGTGAACACCACTGCTGCTGACAATGTGGCCAAAGAATTTGAGTTGTTCATATCCGAAATAACACTTTTCTGGTTTCAGAGAGAGGCCAGCAGTGCGAATAGCCAGAAGAACAGCCTCAAGCCGCTCACTATGCTGTTCAAAAGTCGTAGAAAGAACGACTACGTCGTCTAAATACACTAAACAAGAGTACCACTTCAAGTCAGATAAAACTGTGTCTATTCGTTGGAATGTGGCTGGAGTGGAGCACAGGCTAAAAAGAAGAGTTTTAAATTCATAGAGACCGTCAGGTGTAAGAAACGCTGTTTTTCTCAGTCCCGTTTATCTACTTCATTCTGCCAATATCCGCTACGGAGATCCATGGAAGAAAAGTAACGGGAGATTCAAAGGCGATCCAAGGAGTCATCAATACGAGGACGAGGATATACGTCTTTTTTCGTTATTTTGTTCAGTTTGCGGTAGACGACGCAGAATCATAATAAACCATCTTTCTTTTTAACCAGAACAACTGGTGACGCCCAAGTACTAGTCGATGGTTGAATTACGTCATCGTCGAGCATTTGTTCCACTTTATGACGGATAGGATCTTGCTCCTTTTGCGACACGCGGCAAGCATGTTGGCGCACGGGTTGGACGTTGGGCTCAGTGATAATTCTGTGCTTCATTAGAGGAGTCTGCCGGACTTTCGAAGTTGTGGCAAAACAGTCACTAAATGATGAGAAGAGACGGAGGAGACATGCCCTCTTAGGTTCTTCTAACTAGCGATTGACGTTGAGGCGACTAGTCACGTCAGTATCACAGCTGTTCTCAGTCAAGATCGTCGTAATCAAAGGGAAGGCATCCAAATCATCCAATGCCTCCAAGTAAGTTATGGTTGTGCGTTTCGCAAAATGCCTGTGTTCGCCACTGAAGTTCGTAACTAAAACCGTAGTCTGGCCATTTTGGAGTTGCACGAGACTTCAAGCAATGGCAACTTCCCGATCAAGCAATAACGTCAGGTTACTTTCGGCGATGCCCGTAATCGAATGCTCCCGTGATCACCCAACAAGCACGAAGATACTACTGCGAGGTGACAACGTGACGCAATCATCGACTACGGGTAAGGCCACGCCACGAGGTTCGTCCTCGATGTCGGGATCTTGAGAAACACAGCAAAACTAACGAACAAATCACGCAGATTAATTATCGCTCCATACTCTCGCAGAAAATTCATGCCCAGAATGACCAGCCGAGAACAATCCGGCAGTACAAGGAACTACGCTACAAAAGCCGACGCACAAATCTCAAGCGTGGCGGTGCACCTTCCTATAGCGGATACGAGGTAAACTTCAGCGGTGAATAGTTGAGGGCCGTCCCACGTTGTCAGCATCTTGTGTAAACAGCTGGCCAATAAAGCGCTCATAACGAATAATTAGATCCCGTGTCAACAAGCACAGTCACCGAATAACAGTCGACGGAAACGGTAATAGCAGCCAACGTTCTGTTGGCGGTTTCAGAAACAGGCTTTGACGGCACGTCGTAAGGCAGTGGCGGAGGGTATTTGTCGGTTCACGTGACAGCGGCCTCAGCTCCGGAGGTCGCCGTTTTCAGTTTCCCCTGCGTGAGCTTGCTCCACTGGCACCAGGAGACCCAAAGGCGGGTCGGGCGCGGTGCGTTGATGCGGACGGACGGGGTGATGGTGACCGTGACTGTCGTCGCGGCGGGACAGGAGCGTGATGACTACCTTACAAGTAATCCGCAATTTCTTGTGGGCGCTCACCGTAACTTCGACAACGTGCATCTGGGTGGAATCCGCGTAGGCCTATTCGTCGGTAGTAACAGTTGCGCTACATGTGTCCAACTTCGCCACAATGGTAGCACAAAGAACGATTGTCGGATGCACGCCAGACAGTGGGATTCCGTGGGCCAGGACGAAAATCTGCCTGAGAAGGCAGGCGATGGGCTGGACATGGAAAGCGTCTGGCGGTCCCAGCAGGTGGATAAGCAAAATGTGCCATCGACGGCGTAGAGTTGCGTAGGGCATCCGCGTAGGAAGCGTGGGAGGTTCGACTTGCGATGGGGGTGAGGAGTGAACGAACTGCCTGATTTCGTTACGAACGACATCCGAAGAGCAGCGCTACTGGGAGGGCACGCTGCATAAGATTTCCGAAGTTCTTCACGTACAACTTGCCGTATGAGTTCTGTGAGAACCTCCCTGTTATCACCTCCTGGTACAAGCGAGCACGCAGCGGACATAGTCTTCTGACGCTCATACTGCGACAACCGCTGCCGAAGCATGCGCTCCATAATTGTGGCCTCAAGTATGAACTCCGACACAGTCGTGGGAGGGTTGCGCACAAGGCCCGCGAAAAGTTGCTCTTTTACGCCTCGAATTAGCAGACGCACTTTCTTGTCTTCTGGCATGTAGGAATCAGCCCGTCGAAACGATCGCGACATCTCTTCGACAAACATGGCGATGCTCTCGTTCGGCATTTGAAAGTGCGAGGAAAGTACCTGCTCCACTTTCTCGTTTCGTTCGAGGTTACGGAACGACTCGCGAAGCTGCCGATGGAATTCCTGCCAACTTGTGAATGAAGTTTTGTGGTTCTCATACCACACTCTTGCCGCGTCTAAGAGCTAGATATACACGTTCTTCAACTTACGGCGATTGTCCCAGTCGTTGATGGCAGTGACCTGGTTGAAATGGTTAAGCCAGTCGTCGACATCCTCACCGGCATCACCATGGAATGGGTTGGGCGTGCGAGGCGTGTTGATGACATAGGGTACGCTAGCGAATGGGTCATACGGTTTGGGTTGTGGATGTGGCAAACATTGTCCTGACGAAACTTGCGAAGGGGCCGTACTGTGGTGGTAGTCCTTGAAGGTGGCGGCGGCTTCGATGGATATCAGCAGACCCTGGTGCGCTGGCGGCGGTTGCTTCTGGTTCAGGACCAGCAGGTATACGACATTGCAGTACAGTACCCACCCGCCCACCAGTCTGTTGCAAGAGGAAACGATAAACAGGAACTCGAACTGGAGGACTGTTTACTCAGCCACAGCTGGATTCAGTTCTTCGCTCTCGTCTTCTCCCACCAACACAACGTGGCAATATATATATATATATATATATATATATATATATATATATATATATATATATATATATATATATATATATATATATATTGTCACGCAGTTTATTTACGTACAGACCTACTGGAAGGCCGAGGAACGCCAGAAGAGCGAGGAACGCCAACAGGCCAAAAATACAAAACAAACGCAAGCTCGGGTCGCGCGTGCACCAACGCTGTGGCTTGCCGTTTCATGCTGCTTCGTCGTCGTTCGCATAGTTCCCTATATTGGCCCCCGGTGAATAGCGTAGCCAACCTGGCGACTTAAGGCGTGGTCACTATAGCGGGGTCGTAATACGGCTTCAGGTGACTCACGTGCACAATTTCTCGGCCACGACGGCGTAAGTCAAGAGACTGTGTCAATGGCTCAATCTCATAATTGACGGGTGACGTACGGGCGAGAATGCGGTAGAACCCGTGGTATCGTGCCAGTAACTTCAACGAAATGCCAGGAGTGCTCGGTAGAACCCAGAGCCAAACGAGAGCACCAGTCGTGAAAGTAGAGAGATGTCGGTCGGTGTCAAGCCGTAGTTTCTGGTGGCCTTGGTCTTCGGTTGTCAGAGAACGGGCCAATCTTCTGCAATCTTCTGCGTACCTGGCAACATCAGAAATTGCAGTGTACTCAGAGGAGTCGGGCGTATATGGGAGGATAGTGTCCAGCGTACACGATGGTTCGCATCCGTACAACAGAAAGAAAGGGGAGAACCCTGTTGTCGCATGCGTAGCGGTGTTATACGCATACGTGACGAATGGAAGGACAATGTCCCAATTAGTCTGGTCTGAAGCTGTGTACATCGTCAACATATCACCGAGAGTGCGATTAACTCGTTCTGTGAGGCCATTCGTTTGCGGGTGATATGCTGTCGTCAGGCGATGAACCATGTTGCACTGAGCGAGCAACGCTTGAATGGCGTCAGACAAGAAAACACGCCCCCGGTCGCTCAAAAGTTCGCGGGGAGCACCATGGCGAAGAACAAAGTTGCGCAAGATGAAAAACGCAACTTCCCTCGCGGTTGCTGCGGGTAGTGCTGCTGTCTCCGCGTAACGCGTGAGGTGGTCCACGCCGACAATTATCCACTTATTTCCAGAAGACGACGTGGGAAGTGGTCCGTATAAGTCAATACCGACGCGGTCAAACGGACGCGCTGGACAAGGCACAGGCTGAAGTGTACCGGCAGGGCGTTGAGGTGGGACTTTACGTCGCTGGCATGCAGTACAAGCACGTACGTACTTGCGGACAAATGTGTACATGCCGCGCCAGTAGTACCGCTGACGTAGACGGTTATACGTTTTGAGAGCGCCAGCGTGAGCGCTTTGCGGGTCGTTGTGGAAAGCAGTACAGATTTCCGAGCGCATGTGGTTGGGTATCACTAACAGCCACTTCCGACCTTCAGACGTGTAATTCCGCCGATAGAGTAGGTCGTCTCCAATAGTGAAATGTGTGGCTTGACGGCGGATAGCTCTTGACACTAAATTAGCTAACGGATCAGTCAGAAAGGCGAGGAGTTGCGAAATCCACACATCTTTGCGTTGTTCCGATGCCAAGTCTGTGAAGTCGATTGGTGTTATGACAGCTGAAGACGGTGACGAGGAGGCTGGGTCAACCGGTAGCGGCGAGCGGGATAGCGCATCAGCGTCGGAGTGCTTGCGGCCGGATCGGTATACAACACGAATGTCGTATTCCTGTAGGCGAAGCGCCCAACGACCAAGGCGCCCCGTCAGGTCTCTGAGCGATGATAGCCAGCATAGAGCGTGGTGGTCCGTGACGACTTCGAAAGGGCGGCCATAAAGGTATGGGCGGAACTTCGTCAAAGCCCAGACAATTGCGAGGCACTCTTTCTCCGTGACGGAATAATTACACTCGGCTTTCTTGAGGGTTCGACTCGCGTAAGCGACCACGTATTCTTGGTAGCCTGGTTTTCGTTGAGCCAATACAGCACCAAGACCGACACCACTGGCGTCGGTGTGGACCTCCGTAGGCGCATCAGGGTCAAAATGACGTAGTATTGGAGGTGATAATAATAACCGCCGAAGCGCGGTAAAGGATTCGTCGCACTCTTTTGACCAAGCAGAAATACCTTTGGAAGTTGTCAACAGGTTGGTAAGAGGCGCGATGATGGAAGAGAAGTTGCGCACAAATCGACGAAAGTATGAGCAAAGGCCGATAAAACTTCGAAGCGTCTTGATGGAATTGGGCTTCGGATAGTCGGCCACGGCGCGGAGTTTCGCCGGATCCGGGAGAACACCCTCTTTGCAGACGACGTGACCCAGTATAGTGAGCTATACTATACTGCAAAGCTACTGTACTACTATAGTGCAAAATGGCGCTATTTGATGTTACGTTGAAGGCCAGCAGAGGTGAGACACGCGAGAATAGCACGAAGACGAACAAGGTGAGTGGAAAAGTCGTGAGAAAAAACGACGATATCTTCTAGGTAGCAAAGGCACGTGTTCCACTTGTATCCGCGAAGGATGGTGTCCATCATCCGTTCGAAGGTAGTTGGGGCGTTGCAGAGTCCAAACGGCATGATGTTAAACTCATACAGCCCATCAGGTGTTACAAATGCAGTCTTCGATCGGTCAGGATCAGCCATTGGAACTTGCCAATATCCTGAGCGTAAATCTAAAGAGGAGAAATATTCTGCCCCTTGCAAGCAATCGAGAGCGTCGTCGATGCGTGGCAACGGGTACACATCCTTCCGAGTTATCTTATTGAGCCGGCGGTAGTCGACACAGAATCGGCTAGACCCATCCTTTTTGCGCACAAGTACAACAGGGGACGACCAAGGGCTCTGCGATGGCTGGATGACACCACGCTTGAGCATATCGTCGACTTGTTCGTTGATAATACGGCGCTCTTCCGCTGAAACTCGATATGGTCGTTGGCGTAAGGGAGCATGAGTACCGGTGTCAATGTGGTGCGTGATGTTCGCTGTGCGACCCAAAGATGGTTGAGCGCAATCGAAGGCAGAACGGAACTCTCGAAGAAGGAACAAGAGTTCGCTTCTTTGTGTCGGCGATAGCTCAGCGGCAACAGAGGGCTTGAATGAGTCTGGCGCGGGCAGTCTGGCCACAGGTGGCGTCATAGCATTGAGCTGGTGGTGAGGTGCGTGTTTCGGCGAACTCTAGAGGGCGCAAGAGGTCAACGTCTTGTATGTTACCCAAACATTCTCCGCGAGGTAAGGTAACTGGCGACGATAGCGAGTTCGCGACAAGCATGGCGGTAGCACCGGATTCCACGGTGAGTACGGCAAAGGGCAGGTGTAGGCCACGGCGGCGGGTAAATACGTCAGACGGAGTGAACAAAACAGTTCCAGCCGGAGCGGCCGTACAGGTCAGGGCTACAAGGGCGGATGTTCTCGGTGGTATTTCCGTGTCTGCAACAACGACAAGTTTGTAAGCTTCAGAAAGAGAATCCACCAAACAAGAGGTTGGCAGCGGTGTAAGGGCAACTTCTGGACGTGAGCAATCTATGATGGCCCGATGACGCGAAAGAAAGTCCCATCCAAGAATGACTTCGTGGGAGCAGGATGCCAGCACGAAAAACTCAATGGCATAAAGTTCACCTTGGATAAAGTTCACACGTACAGTGCACACAGCTGTAGGTTCTATGCACTGCGAGTTGGCCGTGTGGAGCATCAGGCCCGAAAGAGGCGTCGTCACCTTTTTCAACTTGCGGCATAAGGTCTCACAGATTATGGAAACGGCGGCCCCTGTGTCGATAAGCGCTTGTGCGGCTGTCCCCTCAACATTGACGTCAATAACGTTTTGCGGCGAGAAAGATGGAGGCCTTAAGCAGTTCGAATTGTATGCAGCTGTTGCCTCCGGAGCTGCAGCGATCAGTTTCTCTCTTCCGTAGCAGGTCGGCGACGCATAGGTGACAGGGAGCGTCGTCGGGGCGATGGTGACCGATGGTTTGCGTAGGGTCGATGACCGTCAGTGGTGTATCATGATGGCGTCCCAGACGACCACGCAATTGGCCTGCCTACGGTTTCAACTGGAGGGGGATCTCGGCGACAGTGGCGGGCGACGTGTCCAGCGATACCACAGCCGAAACAGATGGGCCTATTATCCGGCTTCTTCCAAGCGTCTGAGCGACGGTGAAATGGAGCTGAATATCTCACATAGGTATACGGCGCAGCAATCGGGGTTGCAGGAATGACGTAGGGCGGCGTGGCAGGTTGAGCATACGGCATACGCTGTTGCGTAGGCCGAGAAGTGACGGCGGCGTAAGTGAGAGGCGTAGTGACAGGTGGCTGCTGATGCATCGGTGGAAGGGCCTCAGCGACTTGGGTCCGAATGGCGTGTTGGAGGTCCGGTGCCAAAGCTTGCGCGGGCTCATGTGTCAGTGGCAGCAGTGACAGCTGGCGCGCTACCTCTTCGCGGACGAAGTCCTTGATCGTCGAAAACAGCGGCTGCTGATCGGTAGGATGGGCAGCTAGGTGCAAGCTTGCGAGCGTGTCTGGCGTCGTGACGGCTTGACGAGCAATTGCGCGCTGCCTACGCAACTCATCGAAGCTCTGACAGAGGGAAACGAGCACAGCAATTGTGGGGGAATTCCTCGCGGGCAACATCTGAAAGGCGCCGTCGTCAATGCCTTTCAAAATATGCCTGATTTTTTCTTCCTCAAGCATGGTAGAGTTGACGCGGTTGCATAGATGCAACACATCTTCAATGTAGCCCGTGTAGGTCTCGCCTGGTTGCTGCGCACGGTGACGTAAGCGGTGCTCGGCTTGAAGCTTGCGTGCCGCAGGTCGTCCAAAGGCGTCCGTAATAGCCGTCTTGAATGCAGACCATGTAGTAATGTCAGCTGCGTGGTTATTAAACCACAGTTGCGCGGTGTCCGCAAGGTAGAATGTGACGTAGCCCAGCTTATTTGGGTCATTTCATTTGTTACTTGCGCCGACTTTTTCGTACCTGGACAACCAATCTGCGACGTCCGACTCAGTGGAGCCCGTGAGGATAGGAGGGTCTCGTTGAGGATACACGGCACCGCAAGTGACATGGACGGTCGAAGGTCCCACCTGGAGAGGCGTCTCGGTGGCCATGTTCGTGTCACGTAGTGGGGGAAGCTTACGGGAGCGAAGTTCCAGGTTTGTACGGGAGTCCACACACCTCCACCAGATGTCACGCAGTTTATTTACGTACAGACCTACTGGAAGGCCGAGGAACGCCAGAAGAGCGAGGAATGCCAACAGGCCAAAAATACAAAACAAACGCAAGCTCGGGTCGCGCGTGCACCAACGCTGTGGCTTGCCGTTTCATGCTGCTTCGTCGTCGTTCGCATAGTTCCCTACAATATATATATATATATATATATATATATATATATATATATATATATATCAGAGATAGCAGTTCATACCCAAGGGCTCGTTTTTCCGTGTTTTGACACACAAGTAATGAGATTTAACAGACTATAATGCCATGAAACGTATAGAGAAGTTAATAAAACCAATGTGATGTAAATAAGAAATAAGAAAAGTGGGAGAAAAAATGACTTCCCGTGAAAAGGAATTGAACCTACGACCTTCGCATAAAGCGTTCGATGCTCTACAAATATATATATATATATATATATATATATATATATATATATATATATATATATATATATATATATATATATATATACTTGTAGAGCATCGAACGCTTTATTCGAAGGTCGTAGGTTTAGGTTGTATAAGAGGGACAAGTAATCAGCTGCCCGCTCATAATAAGTTCACGTGCTACGTGACGCCAAAACATGCGCATAAGAGTGTTTTCACACTCGTTGTTTGGCTTATAGATGGCGCTGACTGTCGCTCCTACTTCTAAATTCACAGATAAAACCCAAAAAAAAAGCGGATGGAGGGAGGGCCGCTGTGATAGCTCAGTGGTTAGAGCATTGAACGCGTAATTCGAAGGTCGTAGGTTCGATTCCTGCTCACAGTTGGTAATTTTTTCATCCACTTTTCTTTCTTCTTATTTACATTCCATTGATTTTAATAACTTCCCCTGTACGTTCCTTGGCATTACTCTCTGTTATATCTCAATAATATTGTGTTAAAACACGGAAAAGCGAGCCCTTAGGTGTACACTTCTTTCCCTATATATATATATATATATATATATATATATATATATATATATATATATATATATATATATATATATATGTGTGTGTGTGTGTGTGTGTGTGTGTTTGTGTGTGTGTGTGTGACGCAATGATGACTGCGTGACGTGGCCTGGCTCATACGCCATGTTTATTGTTTATTCCACTCTCACTTCTTTTTCCTCTACTTCTCCTAACCGTCCCTGCCTTCTTACGTCACAGGATTCCCCCTCCCCTCGGAAGAAGTTGCGTCAGACGAACAGAAATTATAAACTGAACATGCACGACTAAAAAGTGAACACCGTCAAGAAAGGGAAGATCGTTCCATGTCCCAGGAAGTTTCCTTAAGCACACATAAGCTTCACAGGAGAGTGCAGCAGTCCAGTAAGTGCTGGAATTCTGGTGGGCGAGGCTGACTGTTGCGTACTGGAAAACACAATTACACATTGAACGTTGAAACTGCAGATGATGAAACTGATTGTATACTTGCAATGAATGAACGTGGTGCGAAGGCTTTGGAGCACCAGCAGCACGGTTTGCCTAGGCGTCGTGCACTTTGCCTTGATTGGTACACATGCAGTGCCACCCGTCTGTGTGTTTGTTGACCAAGACTGATGCGGTGATTTCTGCGTCCTTCCGTAATACAGGGTGTGGTTTTGCGCCTTCTTCGTCGCTTTGTGTCCTGTTGTCTGAACAGCTATGATTGTAGACTGACTCTTGATCTCTTCTGGAGAAAACTTGTGCAATGTTCCTTTTTGCGAAAATTTCGAATTAGAAGACTTGTTTGTCTTAAGCACGACATATTTAATTTGTCGTCGCTTCACTTGACCCGCTTGTAGACGCCTTTGTTTAATCCTCGTGTGTTCTTCCAAAGATTTTTCCGTTCGTAGTCGTCCTTGCTGGTGTAGCCCATGGAGACTCTGTTGTTCTTGGGCTTCCTTCTGCTGGCATTGATAGTGTTCATGTGGTAGGAGCTGAGGTGGCAGTCGTTTTGACCATGGCACTGAGTTTCTGGGCAGCTTGATGTGGTGTCCAGTAGGCAGATGGCAGTCAGTGGACTGTTACGCTTCATTTCGGGTAATGAAGGTTGTGCCCTCGAATTTACTGGAGACTCTTTGGAGGCTCTTGTGACGCCATTCCTAATAGACGCTTCTAGCTCTCGGCAACGTGTGCGACTTCATGGTTTCGAGCCTCCTGTGTTGTTAAGACTCTCAGGTGTCCGTGCACTGAATGGTGACACCGCAGCAGGCGAAGTATGGTTAGATTTCAGTCGGAAATGTTTGTCTTTCTGTGTAACTAACGAGTTAAGTTGTTCTGATGCATGCATCAGCACAGAAGGGCCAGAGCCTGGCTGAGCATCTTCAGGGTTCCCCACCTCTATATCAACCGTAGTAAGCATGTCAGATCCGAGGGCAGCGCTGTGAGCAACTGAAGAGCCAAGCGACAGAAAAGTAGGAGGTGGTCGAAGTGCGCGAGACGTAAAGTACTGTGCACAGGGTGGCTCTCTAATGTGAGTGCTACGGTGCAATGATGACGTAAAGGTTGGTTTTCGATCGGGCAGTTGCAAAACGCGGTGCGGTGGAGGGTACACTCTTTCTGCAAACAGATCTGGCTGCCTTTCATTGAGAGCGTGCTTTAATTGCTCTTGTTTCAAAGGCCAATTCATTTTTGCTGTCCCAATGCGTGAGCAGTGCTTTCAACTGCGGCAACCGAGTGCGGTTGTCTGTGGATGGTCGGTTATAAGCGAATCTTCGTCGTAATCGTCATTGTCTTCTTTAAACCAAATGATCATTTCTTGTTTTATCTTTTCCCATGACTCGTCGTTTTTAAATATGTGGCTGAGGTAGAATTTGAAGGCCTCACCGGAAACGCAGTCAGTAAAGTTGATGATCATCTCCCATTTCGACCATGATGCAGCGGTTGCGTGGAGCTCGAACAGGTCGAACCAGTCCTGTACAGGTCCATCGTCCACTCCTCCAGTGTACTTGGGGATGGGAAAGGCAGTCGATGATGCTGGCATGGTGCTGGTCGCTGTGTGCGGCCAGGAGATAATACCGTAGTCTATGTACGGTCAGGGCGTCTTGTGGAGAACTGCAGCGATGATGCGACACTGATGAAGTGGCTGGGAGGTCTTCATACTGCCGACTCGTGGGACGCTATGTCTGGGTGACGTGGCCTGGCTCATACGCCATTTTTATTCCACTCTCACTTCTTCTTCCTCTACTTTTCCTAACCATCCCTGCCTTCTTACGTCACACACACACACATATATATATATATATATATATATATATATATATATATATATATATAATGTGTGTGTGTGTGTGTGTGTGTGTGTCATAACGGTGAAGGCAAAAAAATTGCCCGCAGCTTCCCTCGGGGGAACACTGAGGAGGATGCGGAGCATATAATTGGTTAACGGGGTGTTAAAGTGCGACTTACTTGGGTCGATGGCTAAATTGGTTAACGTGGTTGTGAAATGGGGTGTTAATTTGCGACCTACTTGGGTCGATGGCTAAATTGGTTAACGTGGTTGTAGGAGGGGGTGTTAAATGAGTGAACACGTACACACGTATGCGAAAGGGAGGCGCTGGTCGAAGGGACGTCGATCATTGTGTTTGTGGATTCGTTGGAATTCATTTCACCGTGACCTTGGACGTCGACGCGCCGTACAAACCAACCGACGAGCGGCAACTGAGTGAGCGAGCGCCGACCTTGAGTATATATACAGCGCGACGGAGCATGCACTGTCAGCTGTCGAATGTTCGAGAAGGGGGAGAAGCGCAACGGCGCATGCGCGCGCGTCAGCTGCCGATGTTCTCGAAGCGCGACAGCGCATGCGCGCGCGTCAGCTGCCGATGTTCTCGAAGCGTGACGGCGCATGCGCGCTACATTATACAGCTAGCGAATGTTCGTGAAGAGGAGAAGCGCACGCGGTGTGTAGAGGAGGAAGGGTGCACAGATGGTGGAGGAGTGAAGCGCGCGCGGTGTGTAGAGGAGGAAGGGATGCACAGATGGTGGAAGAAGGAGGAGGAAGCTTGCGGACGGCGCCGCACTACAAGCCTCGAGTATTAGATGCCCCGCATCTAAAAACAGCCGACACTGTCCATATACTATCTATCGCTATATATACAAACGTAAGCGTGCCTGACAAACATACAATAGTGAGCACCATTCGTTGACACGAATTTGCCTCAAAGCCTATCACTTTGGTGTAGAGATAGCGCCTCATGCAGTGCTTCACAATACATTCATTCCCACAGTGCGTGGGATCTACCGATTTTTCCTCGAGGAAACCACCGAGGTTTTGCGCAAGTACACATGCTTGAAAATATTAACCACAGAGAGGCATTCAACAAGTGCGGCGCTAATATTTCTTTGGGAAGGATTTCATCATGCGCACTATACAATACAGCGAGGCATCCAATGTAGCGTTCACGCGTGCGCACGCTGGTAACAGCGACGCAACGTTAGGAAAACGTGAACACTCTATAATCTGACGTCAGGCACGACCAGCATCCGCCGGCACGAAATACGACGATCTGCATTTCGTGCCGACGCGTTACCCAGACAACACTGCGCCTCCCTCTTTTGCGACGGAGGGACGCCGGACGCGCTGAAACGTGCAGGCGTTTAAGCAACGCAGCGCTGCATGCGCCGGCGAATATATGGCAGGACTGGCGTCTGGCGTGGCAACACAGGCATGACACGACGAATAGAACGCCGGCGAACACGCGCACCGCGTCACGTCGAAATGTATTGGCGCCTTGACTGTGGCATGTAGTCATGTTATTACATGACACGAATCTCATGATTATCATGTTTGCACCAGTCATATATCTTCGTCATCCATTCAAATACTGTAATACCAAATTTGGTATATGTGACGCTAGCGAAACGGCCGCAAGCGCATCTTGAGCGTGGCATGTAGTCATGTTGTTACATGACAGGCATGTTATGATTTTCATGTTTGTATATGTCAATTACCTATGCCGTTCGTTTGTGTCACGTAATACTTAGTTTGGTACGTGTGAAGCTAGCGAAATGGCGGCAAGCGCATCATGAGTGTCGCATGTAGTCATGCTGTTACAAGGCACGCATGTCATGATTATCATGTTCGCACCAGTCACATACCTTCGTCATTCATTCGCGTACTGTAATACCTTCCACATGCATATATGTCAATTAACGCACGGCCCTCAGTCCCCAGCAGCTGTGAAACAACTGACCACGGCGGCGGTCAGATCTGCAACGCAGCATAGGGTGCTAAGAATCTCTGGATACGGACAGGCCGCCATTGAAACCTGAACTTGGCAACGTTTAACGCTAGAACCTCATCTAGTGAGGGAAGTCTAGCTGTACTATTCGAGGAGCTAGAGGGTGTCAAATGGGATATAATAGGCCTCAATGAGGTTAGAAGGACAAATAGGCATATACGGTGCTAAAGAATGAACACGTCCTTTGCTATTGGGGCTTGGCTGACAGAAGAGAACTGGGAGTGGGGTTTCTAGCTCACAGAAACATACCTGGCAACACAGAGAAATACTATAGCATTAATGAAAGGGTGGTAGGTATCGTAATTCAACTGAATAAAAGATACAAGACGAAGGTGGTACAGGCTTACGCGCCTACATGCAGCTATGATAATGCTTCAGTTGAAAGCTTTTAGGAAGACGTGGAATCGGCAATGAGTAAGGTAAAAACGCAGTTTACTACACTGATGGCATAATTTATTGCAACGGTAAGGAAGAAGCAGGCTGGAGACCAGGCTGTAGAAGATTGTAGTATCGGTACTAGAAACGCCAGAGGAGAGCTACTAGTAAAATTCGCAGAACACAATAATTTACGGATTTTCAATACCTTTAACGAAAACGAGGAAACCGCAAATGAACATGGAGGAGCCCTAATGGCGAAAATAAGAACAAAATAGACTTTAAAATGAGTGCACACCCAGGCACCGTGCAGGATGTGGAAGTGGTTGGCAAGGTACGATGCAGTGACCATAGAGTGGTATGGTCTCGAATTGGCCTAGACTTGAAGAAGGAACGACAGAAACTGATACGCAAGAAGCCAATGAGCTAGCACTGAGAGGGAAGGTACAGGAATTCAAAGTCTCGCTTCAGAGCAGGTGCTCGGCTCTTAGCAAAGGAACCAACCTTAGTGTACATACAATGAATTATAATCTGACGAGTATCATTACGGAGTGTGCAGCGGAAGTTGGAGGCAGGATAGTTAGACAGGACACTGTCAAACTTTCCCAGGAAACGAAGAATCTTATTAAAGCGTCCTATCAAGAAAGTATCAAGTACAACAGACAAAATAAAACTGGCAGAGCTTTCGAAGTGGAATAATAGGCGTAA
Organism: Rhipicephalus microplus; assembly: GCF_043290135.1. Lineage (NCBI taxonomy): Eukaryota > Metazoa > Arthropoda > Arachnida > Ixodida > Ixodidae > Rhipicephalus > Rhipicephalus microplus. The sequence continues at coordinate 76,678,849 of NC_134700.1, read as the reverse complement.
GGTATGCGATGTAAGAAGGTATAACACGGAAAGAATTTACCACGCTCTGAAAAACGGAGGAAGCGTCAAAGCAGTGAAGAGGGAACTTGGGATAAGCGAAAATCGGATGTATGCACTAAGGGAAAAAGAAGGAAAAATAACTACCAATATGGATAGGATAGTTAAATAGCGGAGGAGTTTTACAGAGATCTGTACAGTAGAGGGGTCAATCATGACCTTAATACTATAAGAACTAGCATTAACCCAGGTGACACCCCACCAGTAATGATAGAAGTCAGAAAAGCTTTGGAAAGCATGCAAAGAGGCAAAGCTGCTGGTGAGGATCAGGTAACATTAGATCTGCTGAAAGATGCAGGACAGATTGTGTTAGAAAAACTAGCCACCCTGTTTACGAGGTGTCTCCTGACGGGAAGAGTAACAGAGTCTTGGAAGAATGCTAACATCATCTTAATACATAAGAAAGGAGATGACGAGGACTTGAATAATTACAGGCCGATCAGCTTGCTCTCTGTAGTATACAGGCTATTTACAAAGGTAATTGCTAACAGAGTAAAGAAAACATTAGAATTCAATCAACCAAAAGAACAAGCAGTATTTCTAACAGGCTACTTAACAATTGACCAATTTCATGCTATCAATCAGGCAATAAAGAAATGCTCAGAATATAAGCAACCACTATACATAGCCTTCGTAGATTACGAGAAGGCATTTGATTCAGTAGAAATTTCAGCCGTGATGCAGGCATTACGGAATGAGGGCGTCGATGAAGTATATATAAACATCCTGGAAGAAATCTACAGAGGATCAACTACTACCATAGCGCTGTATAAAGAAAGCAACAGAATACCGATCAAGAAGGGTGTAAGGCTGGGGGACACAATCTCCTCCAATGCTATTTACCGCGTGCTTACACGAGGTTTTCAGAAGCCTAGGACGGGAACAGTTAGGAATAAGAGTTAATGGAGAGTACATTAGTAACCTGCGCTTCGCCGATGACATTGCATTGCTGACTAACTCAGGGGACGAATTGCAACTAATGATTACGGAGTTAAAGAAGGAGAGCAGAAAGGTGGGTCCTAAAATAATCTGCAGAAAACGAAAGTAATGTGCGGCAACCTCGCAAGAGAACAGCGCTTTGAGATAGGTAATAGTGCACTTGAAGTTGTAAGGGACTATGTCTACTCAGGACACGTAATAACCATGGAGGTGAACCACTAAAAGAACAAGAATTGAGTGGAGCAAATTTGGCAAGCACTCTCAAACTACAACGAGTAGATTGCCACTATCCTTTAAGAGGAAGGTTTATGACAGCTGTATCTTGCCTGTACTTAGCAACGGAGCAGAAACCTGGAGACTTCCAAAGATGGTTCAGCTTAAATTGAGGATGACGCAGCGAGCAATGGAAACAAAAATGGGAGGTGTAAGCTTAAGAGACAAGAAGAGAGCAGAGTGGATTAGGGAACAAACGGGTGTTAAGGATATCATAATTGAAATCATGAAGTGAAAATGGACATGTGCCAGGCATGTAGCACGAAGACAGGATAACCGCTGGTCAATAAGGGTAACTAGCTGGATTCCCAGAGAAGGCAAGAGAGTTAGGGGGAGACAGAAGGTTAGGTGGGCAGATGAGTTTGCGGGTATAAATTGGCAGCAGCAAGCAAGGGACCGGGTTTAATGGCGGAACATGGGAAAGGCCTTTGTCCTGCAGTGGACGTAGTCAGGCTGATGATGATGATGATGGTGGTGGTGGTGGTGATTAATGGCGAATTCGGTGTATGTGACGCTAGCAAAACGGCCGCGAGCGCATCATGGGCGCGGCGTGTTAGTCATGGTGTTACAGACATGATCTCATGTTTTTCATGTTAGGGTCTTTCGCTTCTGTTCGCCATGCAATCTAGTCATACCATACCAGTTCTGCAGCATGCCGTGTGCTGTAGGACCACTAGATGTAAATCATGACATTGATGACATACGTGTCAAGATTTTCAGGTTATGACTAGTCGAATAAGTTCTTCATACAGTCATGTTATGCCATACCAAGTTTGGTATCGATACGATTATCTAAACAGTCAGAAGAGCTTAAAGTCGTAGGCGGATAGACAGATAGATAGATAGATAGATAGATAGATAGATAGATAGATAGATAGATAGATAGATAGATAGATAGATAGATAGATAGATAGATAGATAGATAGATAGATAGATAGATAGATAGATAGATAGATACGCTCAAAGTCACCGAAGCTCGCTAAGAAATGCTTCGCATTTAAAAAAACGTAAACAGGGGTTGTGGCATGGCCACACAACCCCTATGTACAGAGTTTTTCATCAAGCTAGGGAAGTGTTTTATTGGAGTCAATTCAGCAAGATCTCTTATGTATCAAGGAGAAGGCGGCATGAAACCACTAATTCACTGTCATCCTTTCCAGCTCCGCAACCACGATCCTCAGGATTTCACAGATTTCCCGTAGAAGTTCACATCGTTTCTGACAAGGCGCATCAGCAATACTTCAAGGAGAACTCCAAATTGATCGCATATTTGGCAGTGATGATGAACGCGGTAAGATTATCTTGCTTTGTTTTCCCAAAAACTTGTGTGAACTCTAGACTCCAAACATCTACAAACAATTTTATGCTACTTCATATTAACACACAAGCTATGTTCTGGCTTTTTCACAACGCTTTATGGAACACTTTCTGGCAACAACGTTCCCTTCTCAATCATCCGGGATAGTATCAGCATAGAAAGCTTGCTTCCTGTGACGTAAGCATGTGGGTGATGAATTCTGTCCCAACATCGCAGACTGCATGTTAGCATCATTGTTGTATTCGTCACCGCTAACTATGATACTCGTCCCGCGACAGTAAACGGAGCACGTTACCACCCTCCGCTACCCATAAAAAAGCTACCATGTTAACACCATGATTACCGAAAAAAGTAATGGACGTTGCTACTGACGTTACTTCATGATTAGACACTCTAATCAGCGTGTTCTCACGCTGTAAAAACCCAAGATATCGGAACTTTACAAACACAATATTTTTTTACATATCAAAGTTGTAATCCTAAGAAAAATCTTACCCGAAAGTCTGTATTAGCGAGCATAATTTGCGCAATAGTTCCACACGCTGGCAGTGCTACACTGCCTTAGTTTGCACGATTGCAGTGGCTGCTTCTCACGCTGTGGCACCTGGAGAAGCTATTTATCACAATGGGACATTAAACACAGAGCATAGAGAATGGGAAACTGAGTAAAGAGCAAACACTTCTTCTATAGAGTCATGCGACTGAATCAGAGAGCAAAGACATGAAAAAAAGCGCTTCTCCGTCTCCTGAAATGTATTGGGACATCAAGTTTGCAAGATTTGGTATTGGTTTCACGCGCGCGCAGATTTAGGTGTGTCACACGTCTTTTCTTTTCCTTTTTTGTCGTTACATCTGGCCTGTGGTTCACACCTAATAATGGCCAACGTGATAATTGGTTTTGTTATCATTAGCGTAAACTGCATGGCGAAAATTATTCACGAGCCGTCATTGCATCTTGCCTAACGCACGATTCATTTAAATAGGCAGAAAGAAAGCGCGAAAAATCCCAGCATATGCACGTAGTGAATGAGGAGGAGTGGGGCGAAACATCTGTCTGTCTGTCTGTCTGTCTGTCTGTCTGTCTGTCTGTCTGTCTGTCTGTCTGTCTGTCTGTCTGTCTGTCTGTCTGATACTGCCGGTAACGCCTGATGCAGGATAAGCTTAGACTGTAGGAGCAGCTTTGCCCCTAAAAATCACCCAGTCAAATTTATTGAAGGCAGCCAACTCTTGTGTTGTAGCCCCACTAAACTACAGACGGCCTGCTGCCACGCCAAGTGCCACCGGCTTGTGTCAGCTGAAACAAAATTAAAGAACGTGTCACCTCAACATTTGTATCGTTAGGATACAAATGTTACAAAGGGTATGATCATCTAACGCTTGGCATTAAAAACAAATGCAATATTTTTAAATGACACTGTGAGGAATACTCTAGGTTCTCAATATGTATATTTCTAAATACACCTTAATATACGCACCCTCAAACTCACGAGCATGCATATCTATGTTCCAGTATTCCCGATGAAATGCCACGTACAGTCAGAACCGGACCAGTGCGTTATCATGGATGCAAACTTCTTAAAACAGCTTGATTTATTGACTGATTGATTGATGTGTGGGGTTTGACGTCCCAAAACTTGGCAGTGGCGACGAACACGCTTCGATATCGCCTAATCCTTGCTGCCTTTTCGCTGCAGATCGCTGCTTCTGCACAGCTGCACTTCGCACTGGAATCGGCGCAGATCATCGCACCTGCATACGTGATCAGCTGGCCCAAGCAAACTGCGACCAGGAGGTGCTACCGTCAGCTGTTTCCGGTGGCACTGCCGCATCACGGGACAGCGGAGACGTCTATAAAAGGCTACGTCGGCTGCGGACGGCTTTCACTTGGCAGTGGCGACGAACACGCTTCGATATCGCCTAATCCTTGCTGCCTTTTCGCTGCAGATCGCTGCTTCTGCACAGCTGCACTTCACACTGGAATCGGCGCAGATCATCGCACGTGCATACGTGATCAGCTGGCCCAAGCAAACTGCGACCAGGAGGTGCTACCGTCAGCTGTTTCCGGCAGCACTGCAGCATCACGGGACAGCGGAGACGTCCATAAAAGGCTACGTCGGCTGCGGACGGCTTTCACTTGGCAGTGGCGACGAACACGCTTTGATGTCACCTAATCCTTGCGGCCTTTTCGCTGCAGGTTAGTGGTTGAACATTGTAGCTGTTTTTTCTTTTTTTTTCTCGTCGTCGCTGCCAAGCTTGTGAACTTTGTGACTTTCTTTTTCTGTAACGGACGCGTAAGCGCATACTGTTGTTGTTGAACTATGGCAAAGGAACTGTTAAAGCTCAAGTAAGAACTATGGGCGGAATTCAAACAAGAGCTTGCAAAGTATAAAGACATGAATGAACGGGATCTTCGAACGGAAATTCGAGAATTAAGAACTGAGTAGCGGAATATGACTAACAGCATTGAATTTGCTCACCAAACAATTGAGGAACTGAAGCAAAAGCTGAGAACTGCGGTCTCGGTAAATGTTGAACAAGAAAAACAATATGAGCTTCTTCGGGCTAAGTGCACAGCTTTGGAGTCTAGAGGGGCTGACATGGAAAGGCGACTCCTGCTTGCCGAGCAGTACTCTCGCAATGTCAATCTAGCAATTCAGGGCGTTGCTAGACAAGAAAGTGAAAGCGTGCCGCATATCCTGTCAATGATCGGGAGTGCCATTAAAGAGCCAATCAGAGAAGCCGACATAGAATCTTGTCACAGAGTGCCTACGCGAAACCCTGAGCGATCCAACATCGTTGTACAATTCAAATCAAGAGCGAAGCGTGATGCAACTCTGAGGAAAGCAAAGAAGGCTCGACTAACAAACAAAGACGTGGGACTAGATATCTCGACACCGATATTCATCAATGAGCACCTTTGCCCGACATTGAAACGGCTACTTGGAATGGCAATAAAAAAAACATGAATGCAACTGGAAATCTGTGTGGACAGCGAATGGCAAGACTTTCGCGAGGCAGAGCGAGCTTTCAGCTGTAATTCAGATTCACGATGAAAGTTCTTTATCTAAGATAACTTCTAGTTCGTAAAGGCTCACTGTTTGGTCCAAGAAAGATGGATTACCACGAGTTCGTATTGCCTCATTTGCTTAGTGCTCAAAACAGATTCCATTTGACTGTGTTGCATTTCAATGCTCGATCTGCAGAGTTTAAGAGTGACGTCATACACTACCTTCTCAATGATTTGCACTTCAAGTTTCAAGTCATAATGATGACTGAAACATGGTATGACGGCGTAAGCGGCAGAAGTTTAGTGGATGAGGCATTTTTCCTTGACCGTCGTAACAGGCGTGGTGGAGGCGTTGCTATTCACGTAGACGGTTGCTGGAAGTATAATTTAGTATCGGATTTCTGTGTCACGTGTGAGGACTACGAAGTATTGGCACTCAGGCACAATTCAGACATGATAGCTGCTGTGTATCGTCCTCCAGGGGGCAATATTTTGAGCTTTCAAAGCTTTTTTGATAAATTTCTGCATTACGTATCGTCCAATAAATTTACACTGGTATGTGGTGGCGATTTCAATATCAATATCTTGAATGATAAGCCTATTACCATGGATTTTTTGAACATGCTTCAATGTGCCGGATTTAGGAATGTCATTTCCATACCAACACGTGTTACACCATTATCTGTCTCGTGCCTTGACTTAATAACAAATATCGAAGCCAGTGTATTTCAGTGTGGAACAGTTTCATCAGATATAGGTGATCATTGCCCGGTATTTATGTGTTATTCCCACAAGCCGAATATTAAGGAGATATATCGTGAACCGTACACAATACAAACTGTAACAAACCACAGTTTGGAATCTTTTAAGAAGGATATTAGTGAACATGATTGGTCTTTTCTTTTCAACTTAACTTCTGCAGACTAAGCCTATCGAAAATTTCTTGCTGTCTTTGTACATATATACGTAAAACAAACACTTCCCATTCAAGCAAGTTAAACTATCGAAAAAAATACGTAAACCATGGGTGACCCCCTCTCTTGCTAGTATGATACGACTTAAGAATCAACTTTACAACTTATTCTTGAAATCAAGAGACAGATTTGGCAGAGTTTAAAAAAACACGTTACAAGCTGAATCGGGAGCTTAAGCGAGCTAAGGTAACTTACTACGAGAAAATGTTTGCTGAAAGCACCCAGCAAACACGTGACGTTGTTTGGCGCTTAATTAATGATGTGCTTGGTCGCGGTAAGCGGGACTCCGCACCAGCTAAGATTACCGTTGACAATGTCGAGCTCGCTGGTAAAGAACTTGCGAATCACTTGAATGATCATTTTGTCAATGTGGGTGTATCAGCAAACGCGCCTTTGCAGGCAGACTCTTTGAGGGCTACACCAGGAAATAAACGCCCCGACAATATTTTTCTAGCACCAACGGATGAACGAGAAATTTACACGACATTCATGAACCTAAAGAACAGTAAGGCACTAGACATTGACAACATTCAAATGAAACCTATAAAATATGTCTTAGATTGCATTACTCCTGCACTCAGCCACATTTTTAATTTGATACTTATGTCGGGTGTTTTTCCAGAAGATATGAAAAGAAGCAGAATGGCTGTGTTGTTCAAGGGTGGTGACAGTAACCTGGTGACTAATTATAGACCTATATCTATTATTGCTGTGTTTTCTAAGGGATTAGAAAAGTTAATCTATACGCGTATATCTGCCTTCTTCTGCTCCAGAAATATAATCACTGACTTTCAGTTTGGTTTTAGGAAAAGAAGGTCAACGGAGACGGCCCTATTACCACCTAAGGAAATGATACTGCAAAATTTTGAACGAAATCTTTTGACGTTAGCTGTTTTTCTTGATTTAAGCAAGGCTTTCGATTGCATTAATCATACCATTTTACTGCTTAAGCTAGAATCATACGGATTCCGTGGCACGTCACTTCAGTTGATAAAGTCATACTTGCAAAATAGACAGCAATGCGTTCAGTTAAGCACTCATACGTCATCATATTTACCTGTTCTAAATGGTGTGTCCCAGGGAAGCGTACTGGGGCAGCTATTATTTGATGCTTACATAAATGACATCGTGGATATTGATCCCAGTGTGAGCATTGTTATATATGCTGTAGACATGAACTTACTTTTTTCAGGCCCTGACGCAAATGAGATAATTATCCGGTGTAATAAGCTATTGAACAAGCTTTTCTTGTGGTCTAGCAAACATTTATTTAAAATTAATCCACTGAAAACAAAAGCCATCGTATTCCGAGCTAAAAACAAAATATTTTCATCAACACAAGCATTAGCTTACGCAGGTGAAGACATTCGTTTTGCGGATGAACATAAAATTCTTGGCGTCACGTTTTCATCAAACCTCAGCTGGAACCAACACGTCGTTGACATCTGCAAAAAAGCCTCTAGTTTAGTTGGTGTGCTAGCTCGTTGTAGATATATCTTACCCGCAAAGGTGAAACTGCAAATATACCATGCTCTTTTTCTTTCGCAGACAAATTACTGCAGTTTGGTGTGGGCAACCACGACAAGAACGAACATAATGAAACTTCAGACCATGCAGAAAAAAATATTAGACATGTCGCTAATTTAGATTATTTGTCATCCACACAATTTGTGTGTCGGGACTACGGTATTATAAAAATGGAATATATGTATATCTTTCGCATTCTGCGATCCTGCTATTTCTCTTTCATTTCGTTTAAACGATTTATTAAAAATACCGCATGTCTAACGGCAAAAAATGTTTTGTTAGGAACAAGAAGCAGTGATGTTTGGATTGTTCCGAGGTTTCTCAATAATTACAAATCTCAAACATTGCAATACAATTTACCAATGATTCTCAACAAATACAATTACGTAAACAGTTTCTCATTAAAAGAACTACGATCCTTTTTTGTAAATATAGGCTAACATTTTCACGTTGTAGAATGTGCTGTCTGCGCGATAGTACAATTTCATTTTTCTTTCAGTGTGTGCATGCATGCTGTACCGAATGGGTTATATGATAGAATTCTGTCTGTATAATTTTGTTTGTCTGACATGCCATGTATATTGTATGATGCAGCACATACACAAGGACCAAATTTGTATATATCTTCCCTGATGTTTTCATCATTTATTTATTTTTAATATTTTATTTTTTGGCAATAATGGTGTTATGGTTGCTGCATTTTTATTTTGTTTTTTCTTTGTTTTTTTTTCTTTTTGCTCGCGTCCATGTAATCTTCTGTGCTATGCTGGTATCAGGATGTTTCGTAGGAATGTATATATATGTTTTTATTACACCGTATTTGGTATTGTAATGTTATACACATCTTTGTTATTGTCCGACCTGCCTTGTATAGGGTTCACTGGCCTCGTAAAGCTGTCCATAAACAGCTTTTAACCAGTGAACCTCTCCAGAACCTGTTTCTTTCTGGGAAAATAAAATGATTTGATTTTGATTTGATTTGAAAACTACCACATGAATATGAGAGATGGCGTAGTGGAGAGCTCCGGGAATTTCGACCAGCTGGGGTTCTTTACCGTGCACCCAAGGATGAGCACACGTGCCTACAACATTTTTGCCTTCACCTAAAATGCAGCCGTCGCAGCAGGAATTCGATCCCGCAACCTGCGAATCAGCAGCCGAGTGCCTTAGCCACTATACCACCACGGCGGAGCTCTTACAACAGCTTGAAATAAACGTGTGGGGTGAAATCGTTTTTGGTTGTACCAAAACGAGCATTTTCGAGGCATGCAGTACTTCGCATTAGTGCAAGTTATAATGCCCCAAGCGAAACACGCACGACATGCGTTTTCTTCATCGTACGAAACACTCCTTGCGTTTTCGATGTATTTGTGCATTTGATTACACCGAAGTATTGTCAGCTCAAAACGCGAGTGCCAACATAAATGCACATCAGGGCGATGTGAAAGTCGCCCCGTAGCTTTTATATATGTTTATGTAGTAACACCCGATTTCTAGCTGCGGGGCAGTTATATCCAACGTACCGTAAGCATAACTGCTCCTTTATTCATTGATATGTGAGGTTTGACGTCCCAAAACCACAATATTATTATGAGAGACGCCATTGTGCAAGGGCTTCGGAAATGTTGGCGTCCTGTGGCTCTTTAACGTGCACCCAAATGTGAGCGCACCGGCCTACAGCATTTTTGCGTCCATCGAAAATGCAGCCACTGCAGCCGCCATTCAATCCTGCGACCTTCGGGTCAGCAGCCGAGTACTTTAGCCAGTAGACCATCGTGGCGGCGCTAAAGTATGCCATACGTATGGTTGCAGTACGTTAAGGTAGACAAAAGTGTGGGTTCTCACTTTGGTCTCTAAATTTGAAGCAGACGACACCTTCTTGCCGTGGCTAAAACCCCACCATCACGCAAAACATCGCTCAATTTCCCAACCTCTCGAAGTGAATAATAAAAAAATCACAGCATACCTACATAGTGAATGGAGATGAGTGGGTGAAGCTTGATAAGTTCATCAGTAAACCTTGAGTCCCCCGTGCCCTTGCGCATTTAATCATCATGTAAAGACGGTAACCACACGCTGCAGCTGTTTTCCGAGCCCTCCGCGCCACCAGATTGTCCTCGTCGCTCATACTCGAAGCACACAGGCTGCCTGCGAAAGAGGAAGTGCGCCAAGAGCGAACGCACTTTATTCCAAGAGCGTCTACGGTCTCTTGTCTCACGAGAGCACGCATCGAAGTGGATGGATGAATGAATGTATCCGGCTGTGCCCTTTAGATTGGGTGGCGGCTCACGCCACCTAGCCAAAAAGTTAAGTGTATCACTATGTGTTGAAGGCTTGAATTTCCCTCGCGCCTTGATTGTAGCAACGAATAGCTAGCCTTGTCTTGGTTATTTCTAACCATCTAAAGCCTATTTTCTGCTTTCACTGTCCCTATACCCAAATGCTTTGAATAATTCCACGCCATCATCTTAGACTATAGGGTGGAACACTTCACAGATCATTATCAAATGTTCAGCCGTTTCCTCCTCCCCTTCACACGCACTGCATAACGTGCCTGTGCCTTCGTATTTTGCTCGGTACGTCTTGGTCCGCAAGACTCCGGTTCTGGCCTCGACCCGCAGAGAACTACCACGAGAATCATAGTAGATCTTTTCTTTTGCTATTTTCTGCTTGAACGTTTGGTAGGGCTCCAGTGATGATTTCGTAAGCATTCCAATCTTCCACCTGTCACTTTTGGTTTCCTTCACCTTCTTCCCAACCGAAGTTTCCTTTAGGCTTGGTATTCTGCTTTTGTCTGAATACTTGCTTTACAATTTTCGGGTTCGCTTCCTTCATTTATTATCAACATTTTTTATGTACAAATTGATGAAAGTTTTCCTAGCTGAACGCTCCTCTCCCATTTTTCTCAATCACTCCTCAAATTCTATCTTGCAGCTGGCTTCCCTGCACTCTAAAGATGCCCATCCCTAGTCACCTTCTGCCCTCTGGTTTGGGATGTCCCCACGTCCTCCCAAAGCAAGTCCACCAATACCACGTTGTTTATTTCCAATCTTGCTTGAACCTCTGATCTCATGCACAAGACCACATTACCGAGCGCCGAACCTGGCGGCATGATACATTTTCAAATCCCTCTCACAACGTTATACCTAATGAAGTTCCACAGTGCCCTATTTTCATTACAGCTGCATTCCTGTTACCGTTAGTTATTACGTGTCTTTCGCGCTCTCTTAGGTACTCAACGTCATTATTCATTCATGCACCTAAATATTTATATTTATCCACTATTTTTAGCGTGAATTCTTGTATCCCACAGTCACTGCCTTCGTTATCATAGAAAATCATGATTGCCGATTTTTCTCTGCTGAACATCAAATTCAACCTATTTCCCTCATTACCGCATATGTGTATCAATCTCTGCAGATCTTCCTTGTTCTCGGCTATTATTACTATATCATCTGCATACATCTATGCGAATAATGGCTGATCCACGGGGTTTGATTGCTTGGAAAAAGAGAGACTGAAGCCGAATCCCCTCTAATTAGGCTTCTAGTCCCTGTAGACACAGCCTATATAACAAAGGTGACAAAGTACATCCCGGTCGAAGCCGGCGTTGTATCTCCATAGTTTGGATACCTGTTCTTGCCATTTTACAACTGTCTTGTTACTTTTATAGATATCTTTTAGAAGATTAGCTACTCCATCTTCCACATCTAGTGTGTCCAGTATTTCCCACAAGTCTTCTTCAATCACACTATCGTAAGCTTCTTTGATATCTAGAAATACCAACCACAGGAGCCTGTATTCTTTTTCCGTAATTTCTATGCACTGCATCAATGAAAACAAAGTTTGCTCCAACCTCCTTCATTTACGGAACCCATTGTGTAGTTCTCCCCGCACCCCCTGACTCTCCACCCCTGTCTGTAGTCTTTGCTTCATCTGCATCACCAGCAATTAAACAACTGATGCCACTGTTATAGGACGGTAGTTCTTTATATCAGCTTTGTCCCCCTTTCCTTTATAGATCATGCTCATGGGTGGAATGGATCATGCTCATGGGTGGAATGGATTCCACTCATCATTTATAGTTGTTTTGCTCACTGCATCTCCTAATGTTTGCTTAAAGTTTGATACTAGTTTCTTCATTGGCATGACTGCAATGCCGACAGGGCCTGTTGATGTGTTATTAAGAATCCTCTTTCTGCCATATCTCACTCACGTTGCAGTGTATCCACTGCACTAATTGGTCCATCCTCATTTGGTACGGTGCATGCAGTGCTTTCTTAGTGTTCAAATTTTTCTGTCGTCATTGTTTTTGCTCTCCTTGATGACTCCCGGCAACACATCTATACAGACTCACGAGGGGCAGTGCGAGCCTTTGCATCTGGATCAGTATTGGCTGAAGTACATCGCATCTTAGGTAATAAGGATATTTCAGAAAACACCATAATTTGGTTTCCTGCTCACCTCGGATCACATCTGGCCTTCATGGCAAACCTAAACGAGATCACTCACGCCCGAGCACCCGAACTTACTCACCGTGATGGGCAGCCTGCAGGACCTTCAGACTCCATCCTAGTGGTCTTTAGAAACGTTCTCCTCCCTTTCAACAAGGTAACCAAACATTACCAGCTCGACAGAAGGATTTTCCTCTTCTACATATGCAACCTTGTAGGGCCAGGCATCTACTCTCCGCATGCTTCAAACCAGATCGTACTCCAGTCTTCGTTCCCACAGCCAGTTTACTGAAAGCATTAATCCAACATGCCCAGATTGTGGCGCCGTATCCACGTTATAACTCATTCCCTGGCAGTGTCCCTCATCACTTGATACTCGGCACATGACTGAAGAGGAATGGAGCTCTGTGCTCAGGAGCTCAGAACATGCACATCCACTCTGGGCTGTCCAGGGGGCCCACGATGCGGCGGTGAGGCTCGGCCTACTCGTTCCGACGTGGGAGTGGGCCGCTGCTCTACCTCATTGAGGTAGTGTTCTTCAGGACCCCAATAAAGTTCTGTGTCTGTCTGTCATCGCTTTTATATATTTCTTTGCCTCATCCTCTGCAAGTCTAACCCCTTGAACTGTAGTTACAAACCTATGTTCCAAGCTAGTCTTATTACTCAGACGATTGAAGTGGTTCCAAAACTTTGCAGCTGCCTTTCTATCCTTTTTGTTTACTTCTGTCATTCATTGAGCACCCTTCCGTCTGTAAGTTTCACTGGTGAGATTGATCGCTTCCCTTCTGCAACTCAAAAAGTTATTCCATTTTCTTTCGACATCATCTTCCGGTTCACCCCTCCATTTATCTTACCTGTGTTCCCTGGAGGCTTCCTGGCGTCTTAATACCGCTCGCATTCCTCTTTTGAGAGAAATATACTTCTTTGTGCGCAGGAAACGTTTCGGAATGAAGATATAGCAGAGAGATAGGACAGAGCGCACACTTACAACTAATTTTATTGCACAGATGGTAGGAATATATATGCAGTAAAGAGGTGAGGAAATAACACACACAAGAAAGGACAAATAATGGCGCATACGCCAGACCACCTTATTCTAATCTTAAAATGACAACTTCACTAAAAGATACCTGTATTCATTATCCGACAGCTTGACGGACGAGGCACTCACACACTCAGGAATAATGATTAATGGATAATCAATTGAGGTATCTTTTCAGTTAAGTTGTCATTTTAAGACTAGAATAAGGTGGTCTGGCGCATGCGCCAGCACTTGTACTTTCTTTTGTGTGTTATGTTATCGCCCTTTTCACTGTAGGTATATTTCTGCCATCTGTGCAATAAAATTGGTTGTAAGTGTGCGCTCTGTCCTATCTCTCTGCTATATCTTCTTTCTGAAACGTTTCCAGTGCATAAGGAAGTATATTTCTCTAAAAAAATGCAATAACAACCAGCCAAAGTCGCCACTCTTTTCCTCATCCCACCAGCTTTTGGGTTTGGGTCTCCCTTTCATGATTGATTAGACTCGTACCTTAGCAAGCTCTAACTCAAAAAAATCGAGTTTCATTTTTGTACGTCCAATCTGTTTTATATCCTCTATGATTACTTTCTCAATCTTTTAGTTGCTATTTCTATTTGCCTTTCGGAATAAATATTACCATTTGTGTTGCTCATAATGCCTCCTTGTCATTTTCATTTCTCTACTAAAACTCTGCTTGATACGCGTGTGATCAGTACTTAAGCTTCTGGACCCACATTCATCTATGTTCATCACCCTTGGCCAAATATATATCCTATGTGCCATCATTGCGTAATCTATTGTCGACTCCAGCCTTCCCACCTCTCATGTTATCTGCCTTTGCACTTCTCGGTACTATTGAAAACTACAAAATCACGCCTTTCACACATATTCACAAGCATTCTACCTGTTCGGTCAGTATATCCATCCATATCTTCTATGTGTGCAATCATATCTTTTAATATAATACCTCACACACTTATCGCTATTCTTCAATGTCATTTTCTATACACTGCATCATTTCTTTGTTTCTATTTTTGGCCTTTGCCTCCGTTCACAAGTATACTAATACGCAGGAGCGTCATCTGCCCTGTCACTTTTCTTTTAAGACATACTTGTGTCCTGCACTCCGGCTTGACCCTTTGCCAGTCTGTGCTTTTATCAACGAATGCCCCAATACCACCCCCCTTCCTGCTGCCTTGTGTTTTGTTACAATATTTCGATGTGTAGTACGGATTGCTAGGTGGTTATTTCCATGTCCCTAAGATGTGTCTATACAAACTCATATATCTGCAGCTTCTTCTCCCTGAGTTGCTCTTCTATATCTTTCCACTTCAACGTATTCCTGCCAACCTGCATATTATTATACCCTACGTCTGAATTTGCGAGGCCCTTGTGCCTACGTCGATCTTTCCCCAAGACTCTACTTGTCATAGACATTGGTGCCACTAAGGAATCATATCTGTCTGTACCACATGTCCAAGAGTCGCCCCGCTTCTCTACCTCGATACTAGCGATCCCGGACCCCCAAGGACCTATGTGTCCTCAAAAAAGCTACTGAGCGTCCTGAAAATTGACAATGAATAAAAATGAATATGTATTTAAAGTACGTAGTGCAAATGATTGGTGCTTCAGTCAACTGAATGAAAGCATAAAAACTAACGCTGATTTTTTTTGGAAATACGTAAGTGCTGACCCAACTGAAGGGGATGAAATCGCTCATGACAATATGATCTTGTCCAGCGACATTGATAAAGCAACTTGTCTCAACGATTTCTTTCATTCTGTATTTTTACCTGTAAATTAAACTGTGAGACCATTCACGCTGGTTGAGCCTCCTTCAGCAACTAAATCATCAATGCTACCAGTTGAACCTTGTGTGAATGGTATCGAATCTCCGTTAAGAAACAGATGAAAATAAAGCACCTGGCCCAGATGGAATTTCCCCTGCTTATCAAAGCGCTGTGCTTGGCTGATTGCATCTTGTTTTTATCTAATATACAAAAAATTTCTCTTTACTGAAACTCTGCCTGAATACTGAAAAATAGCCTATGTGGTTCCTATTCACAAAAGTGGTTCCAAAAAGAGGCAAACAATCATAGGCCCATTTCGTTAACATCAATTCCCTGCAAAATATTGGAGCATATACTGTATAAAGACACAATGAAACACATACTCCAAATCAAATTATTAGTCGAACCTAAGCATGGTTTTCGCAAGGGCCTGTCTTCCACAATGCAACTGATCGAACTCTACCACAGTTTAGTGAATGAGGTGGATGATAATGGATGAACTTAATGCATTTTTTGAGACTTCGGGAAAGCGTTTGATACCGTGTCCCACACCTTGCTTCTTTACAAACTTTAAATGGCAAATATTGATAAAAAATTGGGCTAAAGTGAATTGCCAGCTTACTATCTGTCAGTGCGTCGACAATGTGTTGTTTTGATTGTTATCACTTTGTCCATGGTAGAAGTAACATCAGGTATCCCGCAGGAGTTTCTTTTAGGACCGCTACTGTTTTTAGATTACATTATTGACATTCTGGACGGGATATCCTCCGAAGTACGTTTATTTGCCGACGACTCTGTCGTATACAGCAAAATGAAAATGAACAGCACCAAATTGAATTGCAGGCTGACCTTGCCAGAAATATGAAATTGTGCGAGAAGTGCGAAATGCCACCTAACGTTAAAAAATGTGTTCATGTTAAGTTTACTGAGCAAAATAAAATTGATGAACACGTTATTTTCTGAACAGTGACGTCATTTATCAGCAACCAACGTATAAATACCCGGGCGTCATCTTTGCGAGCGACTGTTCTTGGAATGCGCATGTGCACGCTGTGGTTCTGAAAGCCACCAAACCACTTTTATTCAGCATTACCCGAGATCCTCACCTGCTGCTTGAAAAACACCGCTTATATTTTATTCGTCCACCCGAGTTTGGAATATGCGTATTGTGTGTGGGATTCACAACAAAAGTCTTTGATTTATCTCATTGAAAGAATACAGAAGCGAGCGGCAAGGTTAGCTCTAAGGCGCTACAAACGAGGCGGCAGCTGTACGGAATTAAAATACGTGCTGGGATGGAGAGCGCTGTCTTTTCGTGGAGGAAAATTGAGCTTTAATATGTTATTTCAGATTCACACAAAAGTACTGGCATTAACAAAGACAAGTACTTCAGGCCTCCACATCGTCTGTCCAAAAGATGTTATCTCTTTAAAATTCAAGAGTGGTGGACTAGAACGCACCTTTACGCTAATTCTTTATTTCTTCACAATGTAGTAGAGTGGAATTATTTTTCGTGTAACCAAATGTGCTGTAAAAACGAAGATTTTTTTTCAAGCTGTTACCCCCTGCTTACACGCAATTTGGCCCGGCAGGGTATTTCTTAAAAATAATAAAAAATAAATCAACCCACCTCATAACCTAGCCTCCTATCGAAGTGAATTTTGTCTCAATAAACACCACCCCACATTTGCCACTCTCTATTTATTTCCGCTACCTCAAAGCTTTTTTCTCGACTAATCCGCTATATATCTTTGTTCGCGTCGACAACCGCTTTTTGTAAGTTTCTGTCACGCACTGGTACCTCCGGTATTGTGCATATACCTAGCTGTACCTGAGGGGAAATGGCGCGCATGTCATCGACCCCTTTTGCCAGTGTAGTCGCTAGTCCTGCCGTTTGTTTAAGACATCGTTTACACCCCCCGCTGTTATAACGAGGTTTCGTGCATTGGCTTTAGTTGTGAGTTTTCGCTCACTTGCCTCATGACTGTTTCCAGCTTATGTCCTGAGAACGTCCCGGTCTACTGAAACCCTCTTGTCGCCTCTAAACATCTCTTTGATTGCTTCTGCACATTGATTTAAATTCGAGTCCAAGGCTATTATAACGTGCTCCGACTTTTCTGTCCGCACCTGGAGGTTACTTGCGCGTGTACCGCCAGTTGCTGTGTCCCCTCCCACCCCCACCACTACTTCGCTGAAGCTACGTCTTGTGACCATTGAACAGGTCGAACCTGTTTTTAAATGCGAAGCATTTCTTAGCAAACTTCGGCGACTTCGAGCATATCTATCTATCTATCTATCTATCTATCTATCTATCTATCTATCTATCTATCTATCTGTCTATCTGTCTATCTGTCTGTCTGTCTGTCTGTCTGTCTGTCTGTCTGTCTGTCTGTCTGTCTGTCGGTCTGTCTGTCTGTCTGTCTGTCTGTCTGTCTGTCTGTCTGTCTGTCTATCTATCTATCTATCTATCTATCTATCTATCTATCTATCTATCTATCTATCTATCTATCTATCTATCTATCTATCTATCTATCTATCTATCTATCTATCTATCTATCTATCTAGCCGCTTGCGACATTTAGCTCTCCTGGCCGCTTGGATAACGGTATCGATAGCAAACTTGGTGTGGTATAACATGAATCTATGACGAGCGTATTTCACTAGTCATGACATCAAAATTATGATATTTATGTCATGAATGTCATGATTCACATTTCATAGTCTTGCTGCCCTTGCGATGGTTTGGTTCACACGACTTGTTGCAAAACTGGTAAGGTATGACATGATTGCATGGTGAACGCAAGCGACAGACCCTAACATGAAAATTATGACATGCGTATCATGTAACAACATGACTACATGCCACGCTCATGATGTGCTTGTGGCCATTTCACTAGCACCACATGAACAAAATTTAGTATTATGTAAATGGATGACGAAGGTATGTGACTGGTGCAAACATGATAATTATAAGATGCGTGTCATGTAACAACATGACTACATGCCACGCTCATGATGCGCTGGTGGTCATTTCACTAGCTTCACTTATACCATATTTAGTATTACGAAATGTGAATGAACGATGAAGGTGTGATATTGGTACAAACATGATAAACATGAGATGCCGGTCATTTAACAATAAGACTACATGCTACGCTCACGATGTGCTCGCGGCCATTTCGCTAGCTTTACGTGTACCAAATTCGGTATTACGTAACGCGAACGGACGACATAGGTGAATGACACATTCAAACATGATAATCACGACATGCGTGTCATGTCAAAACATGATAACATGCCACACTCCTGTTGCGCCCGCGACCATTTCGCAAGTTTCACATCCGCTAAATTATGTATTACTTCACGTCAATGGATGACGAAGGTACCTGACTGGTGCAAACAGGATAATCATCACATGCGTGTCATGTCACAACATGACCACATGCCACTGTCAAGCCGTCAATACACTTCGACGTGACGCATTGCGCGGGCTCGCCAGCATTCGTTTTGTCGCGTCACGCCGGCGTGGCCACGTCAGGCGCCGGTCCTGCCATATACTCGCAGGCGCGTGCCACACTGCGTCGCTTTGACGCATGTGCGTTTCAGTGCGTCCGGCGTCCCTCCGTCACGAAAAGAGGCAGACGCAGTGCTGTCTGGGTAAAGAATAAGTGCGAAGTGCAGCATGTCGCGTTTCGCGCCGGTTGCCATCGGGCTGTGCAGATGGACGCTATTCGCGCCTGGCATGAGACTAGAGTACTCGCGTTTTACTAGCGTATAGCGTTGCTATGTCCAGCTTGCGCACGCGTCAATGTCATGTTTGAGTATATTGGGCACTCGGGGCAGTTTCGCTAGCTCGACATATACCAAATTCAGTGTTACGTGACGTCAATGTATGACGAAAGTATATGACTGGTGCAAACAATATAATCATGATCCGCGTGCCATGCAAGATTATGACAACAAACCACGTTTAAAGCGTGCTCGCGGTCATTTCAATAGCTTCACATATACTAAATTAGGCATTAGTTGACGTGAATGGATCACGAAGGTGAGCGCCACATTAAAACACGATAATCATGATACCGAAGTCGTGTATGGCATAATTTACCTCCACCTCGTAACGTTGTGGTGATTTTAAAGGGGCATACCAGCCTTCCTCATTCATGCTTCGCACATAATAGATTCCCATTGTGACGCCACGTCATTGTACCTAATGGCAACACACATTTAGGCCCCGGCTTCACGCAGACGGCACCCCTAGGCTGACCCACCAAGGCGAAACATGCAGTAGCATTTTCCTATCTCTCTCTCTTCCCTGATTTTCGTCTTTTTATCTCTCAATTTTTCCTGTCATCTCCTCAAGTCTGTTTGATTCCATCCCCCAGGCAGCAAGGGTTTACTTTGTGTATATGTCCTTCTTTGGGCACTATATATTTTGTTATAGTGCCCATGTACAGCTGGCGTCTGCGCTACCATTATGTGTAACAGTGTCCCCATGTTGGGCTCGGTGGTGGGCGGCTGGCATGGCCGCGGAATACATTTCTATACAAATGACCTCCAACGTCTGTCCCAAACTTCCTCATTGACCTCAAGGAAAAAGAGGGCACACCGAAGCAATACATAGCATCTTTGCTAGGCCAACAAAAAATTTTCCTCGTTTTCATGCGATTCACTGCACAGAGCCTCAGAAGACCGTCAAAACTTTGTCCCTATTCTTTGTTGCGAAGTGCCTTTCTGACACAATAGGTCCCGGCTATATGGCCACCAAAATGATCAGTGGTGACCTGTTACTTGAACTACGAGACATATCACAGTACAAAAAATTTTTCAACCTTGTGGCATTCGGCACTGTTCTAATCACGGTGACCCCTCATCGGTCAATGAACCCCATCGAAGGAGTCATCTCCAATAATGATCTTCTGAACTTAAGTGAAGAAGAGCACCTCGAAAGATGGAAGTATTAGAATGTAATCGAGGTACAAAGGATTAAGATGAGGCGTCAAAACATGGAGATCTCGACAAAATCCCTAATCATAACTTTCACTTTAACTGTTTTGCCTGACTCTCTGGAAATCGCCCACACAAAAACAAGCATCAGACCATACATTCCAAATCCGCGCAGGTGCTTTAAGTGCCAGCGTTTCGGCCGTGGTTTGCAGAGTTGCAGAGGCCGACTGACCTGTGCCAAATGCGGCAATCACGAACACTCCTCTAATACTTGTGACAGTCCGCTCCACTGTGCAAACTGTAATAATGGGCACGTGGCATACTCGAGAGCCTACAAACAGGCCTACAAAGCCTACAAATCTACAAACAGGACATACACACAGCACACACTCACACCTATTCTGCGGTGACAATCAACTTTTCTTTGATAGATGTGAGGAATCACTTACCGTCAACCACATCCTCATCCAATGCATCGAACTAGGCTCTGGTAGAAAAAAAGATTTTCTGTTAGCTTATAATGAACACATTCCACTTCATCCTGGAATGTTCATTGGCAAATAACCATTTTTTAAATATCACTCATTATTTGTGTTTATATATGAAATTCAAAGCTTCAGCATCATATACACGGGGAATCCGTAGCATAACCTCTCCGCAGAGGTTGTTGCTGCGGTAGCTACCCTGAGAAGCACTTGCCTCGCACCCTTTGGTTTTCAAAAGAGTTCAGGTGGCATTCATGCTATTTTACCATCGCTCACTGGTAGATAGCATGGTCACTTGTGATTCATTCCACCTCCTAAATCAAACTACGTATCACTGTCACAATTTTAAACTTTATACATATATTTTACACTTTTATACAGCACGTAATTTAGGCCATTATACAGCTGTACTATACGCTGTCATCGCAATCATTAGTCGTCAATTCCATCGCATCGAAGACATAGCGCTCTTTGGCCACCCATAGCCTTTGTGCCAACAAAAATCCACTAATCTAATTGATTCCCCCTGTACATGGGGTCTGCCAATTTTTTCCGAACCTGTTTTTCTTTTCTTCTGCGTTGTTTTGAATGCCGTTGCCCTACCATTCTGTACATCGGCCTCTCCTTTATTCGCCTTCACTAGTGCCTCATCGACTGACCTGAACCTTGCTCCTATAGCCCTTGTTTCTTTTTCCTCTGTCGCCAGCGCAGTCTCTAGCTCAGCAATTCCCACCAGCAGTTCACTCTGGGCAAACATCATTTTCCACATTTTTTCATCGACCTCAAATTGCCTACGCTTGGCGTCTGCCTCCTCTGCATTCGTGTCCGCACTAGCCTCAGCTTTCAAAACCAGCCCGCGTCCTAAGCATTTTACAGTCTTTTTAATCATGTCTTTTTGACACCAATCGTCCTGCTGAATCGTCACACTCAATTATAACAAAGCGTGGTGAATGACTAACCCTGCCCTGAGCAAAAAACTGTAAGCTATACTACAAAAATTTGCGTGCTCGGTGAACGTGCCCTCCCACGAGGTAGCAGCAGAAAAAACACACGCAGAGACAAGTAAATACCAGCTGATGGACCCCCTCAAAAGCCATACAATGTAATGAGTGTTAATAAGGTTTGCACTGCTGCCTTAATAATTTAAAAGTAAGCACGATGCATGCAAAAACACCTATGTGCTGAGTCGATCGGAAGCCCTCGCAAAACACGTCCAACCACCGTGCCAGTCCAAACCATCTCATGACCGATTTGAGTAACAGAGGTGTGAGTGCCATAGCGCCATCTAGGGAGAACATTGGGTACTAACGGTTGCTACTACAACGCGCGAAATGCCTATGCCTTAAGTAGCTTCGCGCCTAAAAAGAGATGCAGCCAAAAAACATAGTAGAGAGTGGCACTGTTTCACTAAGCACGACAGCTAGTGTTGGGACTTAGGTAATTGCAGAATCCCACCGCTGCTATTCGTTGTTGAGTTGCTTGTACTTTCCTGTTACCGGCAACAGGAACTCGGGAAAAAGACGCCGAGCATGAACAGTGTGGTTATGAAAACTGTGTCAATGCTTATTCTACAATATATACAAGCGAGCATTTCTTGCCACATGGCTAACATCTAGACGAAAATGTCCAACATTGCGGCGATCTTTTACGAGCCTCTCTCGTCGCCCACTGCGACTGGTTATCAGGAGTACCCCTCACCCTCACCGTTAGACAGGGGAAAGGCTTTAAACTTCACTGTGCAACCACCGGACACACATCACTTTCGATAGTACCGGCCACACACTTCCCCTTCGGTGCCCAGTGGTCTCTTCCTTAAAGTGAAAATGTCGCTTCGCGCTGGGTCCCATGCTCTTACTACACGAACATTCAAAGAAACCTTGCTAGCCACGATCATTTTATGAGGCTGATTGTCATTCATGCTTTCACCGTCATCCCTTCAAAGAAGTTGTCTCGACCGAAACCATTTCGGTTGTCTCGTTGTATACTTGGTGGCGTCACGACTGCGCGCGCCTCCCTTTCTGGCTGGGAGGACAGTACCCACTTAGATGGCTGTCAGCAGGTACTCATACTTTCGGCAACTTGTTCGCAGAACCACAACATTTCTTTCTGCTTAGCTGCAGTGCCATTCCTAGCAGCTCCAGCCCCTATTTTAACAGCTCGTCCGCCAGCAGGAAACCTGACCTGAAGGTCACCAGCTGCATACGTTGCCGAAGCGTCGTTGTTTGGTGGAGTTCTGGTCACTGCCGATGAGGCCTAACCATATCTTTCTCGCTCTCTCCTCGTTGTTTTCTTCTCCTGTACGAGCACCAGCAATCTGCTGCTAGATCTACCAGAGCTCGTCCTCATGACGAGGAGGCCTCGGAGTTTATACGATGGAAATAGCCGTGCCACTTGAAGAACCCCACACAAAAAGATGCAACAGAGAGAATGAACCTGGCGCTACAACACCGCACCGCGCACAAGCACTCGGAATTTTCCTTCAACCCACCAGGCTTGTTAAAATCAGGAGGTTCATAAAAAACTCAAAATTCAGAGCAGCATCGAATTTTGACACCTGAGAGGTACTCCCTACAAACCGAGTGACTATCATCCCTCTAAAGTTTTACGCAAAACAGAATACATATTGACACTTAATTAGACAACCGCGTTTGGGAATCATTCAGTCCACATATCAAGAAAAAGGCTAAGAAGGGAAGGCTCTGATTTTACAAATAGAAGTGAAGTACAACATTCGTCAGCAGTTTCATTACTTTTTTCCTTTTTTGTGCCGGATGGAAAAGTTGTGCCTTGAAAGACAAGGCTCCCTCGGAGAAAGTGTTCCTTCTTCTCAGAAAGCCATTACGCTCAGACTACCTAGGAGTGCCGCGATAATTATTAAACCATAAAGAAAACGATAAATATCTCACATTAACGAAGTTCTGGACGTTACTCCCCCTCCTTAACTTTCACATCTTGCAGTTCCCAGTTTATGTGATCACATGATCGTTAGGCATCGGTACAAAAACAATAGGATTCAATCTGCCTGCGTACATGGATGTCTCGTTAGTCTATACCCCAGCACTTCTAACGAGGAATGCCCCGAAGCTCTTCTGAGCTTTTTAGTCGTATACTACTCATCTCCACTCAGGACACATTCGATTAAAAGAACAAAGAAACAATAAATGTGCGGCATCACCCTTCGAGAACATTCAAGGCACATCTTTGCTTGCTTACGCTCACTCAAAGAAAAATCCACTCTTAAATGTCACTCATATTACCATACTTGCAGGGATCACTCTCACACACGCTTCGGTGCGTACCTTTATGTGGTGGTCCTATGCTTGTCTTTAAAAAAACCTGCAACGCCTTAAAATGGTTCCAACATAACAGTTGTCTTATAACGCTGGCTCATAGCCGAAATAACGCAAAAAACGTTCTATTTGAAAACCGAAGTAAACAATCATACACAAGTTTTAAAAAAACAAAAAAAAACGATTGCAACCATCTCTCAAAGCCCACGGCTGATCACTCAATTTTAAGCCTTACGCGTGGTGGTGGCGCTTTGTGGGGCTTTCTTATCGAACAGGGAGCACGAAAATTGCGAAACTAATTCGCTTCGCTACTGAACCCCTCTAAGCTCCTCGCATTCAAACCGCGTTCTTTCCTTCGTTCTACTACATTGTGAGGACCACTGGGCTTGTAATCCCGCATCCCATCAAACCTGTTGTGGATAGAACGAGAGGAGAAGTGACGGCTTCCCTCGGTCTGCATTTTTGTGGTGGTGGTGGTAATAGCTTTAATAATAACTCCTGAAAATGTGTGGCCTGGGCCGAGACCTGTGCTCCGTTACCGAAATGGCCGGTCACAGCGCACCGGTGTTTCTAACTTCGGCGGTGGTGTGTCAACGGCGCAGGGTCTATCGGATCGGCGGTGGGGCGGCGTGGGTAGGGGGGGGGGCGGTTATGATCACAATTTAGGAGTTGGTGAAAATGACAACTTAATCTTTGAAATAAAAAAGCTGTTTCCCCGAAAGGGGGAAACACTTGAAGTAACAATAGCATGTCTTAATGTTATTAATATGAAAATACTGCTTTTTCGGTTTTCGCGACATAGCAGATGTAAATACGCATGTTCAGGACCTTCAAAAATACAACTTGACAGAATACATATTAAATCGCTAATACATGTTAAATGGCTACCTGCCACTAACCCTCAAGAGAAAGGTATATAACAGCTTTATCTTGCCGGTAGCTACCTACCGAGCGGAAACCTGGAGATTTACAAAGAGGGTTTAGCTTAAATTTAAGGACGACGTAGCGAGCGATGGAAACAAAAATGATAGGCGTAACCTTAAGAGGCAAGAAGAAAGCAGAATGGATCAGGAAACAAACCGGGGTTAAGGATATCATAGAGGAAAACAAGAAGAAGAAATGAACATGGGCCAGCTCTGTGTCATTAGGGCAGCTGACTGAATCCCAGAGAAAGCAAATGCTCGAAGGGGAGACAGAAAGTTAAGTGGGCCAATGAGGTTAAAATGTCCGCAGGTATAAAGCAGCAGTAGAAAGCACTAGACCGGGTTCATTGGTGGATCATGGGAGAGGCTTTTGCCCTGCAGTGGGCGTAGTCTGGCTGGTGGTGATGGTGTTCACGCAATTATTTTTTTCAATTGGTTTGACCGAGTGTGCGCAGGTACCCATCATTTTCATTCTAAGAAGTCACGTTCCAATGAAAGACTGATATGATTGATTGATTTGTGGGGCTCAATGTCCTAAAACCGCCGTGGCGGAGGGCTGTGAAAATTTCGACCCCCTACGATTCTTTAACGTGCACCCAAATCTGATCACGCGGGGCTACAGCGTTTTCAACTCCATCGAAATGCAGCCGCCCTAGTAGGGATTCTATCCCGCGAACAGCGGGTCAGCAGCCCAGTACCTTAGCTACTAGGCCCCCACGGCAGAGCAAGGCATATTCCGCAGGAAAGCAAACAACAAATAAAAGAAAACGAAAATAGTTCCTAATTTATCAAAAGCACACAACATTTATAGAATCAAATCACCGGGTACGTGAGCAGAAGATGCAAGAAAGGGTATGTGTGCTAGAACAATGGAACCAGTTTGAGCAATCTTATTTATGCAGTAGGATCACAAGATTGCAATTGCGCCGATGTACAGGAGCTGCAGTGAGAAAACATGCGCATGCGAAGTAATGTGAAACACTGATTAGAGCGATGAAATATAAGCAGCATTGCTTGTTTTACAGATTCTCACATAGATATGTCATGTCTGTGGTCAGGTCACCAAACAACCAATGCTTATTCGAGTTTGGCCAAAATTTCATGCGCTGTCCATCCGCACCCTTTTGTCTACTTGCTTAACGAGTGTCGGAGATACCAATGTTTTCGGAGATCTGGTAGATCTCCGAAAACATTGGTATCTCGAAGGTCGTAGGTTCGGAGATCTGGTAGATCTCCGAACCTACGACCTTCGAATAACGCGTTTGATTCCTGCTCACGGCTGGCTTGGCTATTTTTTCATCCACTTTTCTTTCTTCTTATTTACATTCCATTGGTTCTAATAACTTCCCCTGTACACTCCTTGGCATTACTGTCTGTTATATCTTAATAATATATATATATATATATTAATATATATATATATATATATATATATTGTAATAGTACACAGTACTAGGCTGGGGTGTCAGCCATCTTCTTTATTTCTAACCCCTTCTTCCTCCTCGTCTCCCCCCAACCCTGCCTCACGTACACGTACACTCCACCTCTTTGAAGACTCATCCCTCCTGGGGTGATACTTCAAAACGTTTCCAATGGTCGCAAACTTCAGCACACCATCATTGTTGGTGTAACCGACCCTTTTGAGAATGCCACGTTGCACTGCGATCTGCACCACGCGATAAGGTCCCACGTACACCTGCTTTATGCCGGGAAGGCCTTTTCTGACAAGCACCAGATCGTTCAGTTGTATCTGAGGTATCCGCGTGTTGTGGCGACGGTCAAAGTTGCTCTTCATACTTTCCCGGTATCGCTGGTAGGCTTCCGAAGGTTTTCGTTTTTCGCACAATTGCAGGCGGTCTGCAATGCAAAGTTCTTGATCAGCAGGAAGCACTGGTACCTTTCCAAAAGCTGCAAAGTATGAACTACAGCCGATGCTCGCAGTGTGCGACCGATTGTGATGAGCGACAGCTGCCTCCAAGCAGCACTTCCATCCACCCTGAAAACCGGGATACATTGAAATGAACTGCTTTAAATCTCGAATGATTCTTTCAGCCATGCCATTTCCTGCAGGATGGTACGGAGCGGAGCGTCGCAATACAACTCCTCGTTCCTTCGCCCAATCTTGCAAATGCTGACTGAGAAACGCTGGCCCATTGTCTGATATTACTATTTTCGTATTCTTGAACATCTCCCAACTCAAAAGAGCGATCACACTATTTGCGTCTTCCCTTCCCGGCCGTGCAGCCACTATTCTTGTGCACTGGTCTATTGCCACTAGGAAAGACTGCGTTCTTCTTACTCCTGCAGCCTTCTTCTTGAGCTCTGCGAAATCCAGATGAATGACTTCAAATGGTACGTTGGAATGTTGAGGCAAAACCATCTCGTCTGTTCTCTGAAGGTACTTGGCTTTGTTAACTTGACATTGATGACAAGACTGAGCGTACCTTTGAACGTCCTCTTTCATGTGTTTCCACTGAAAACGCTGACGAATCTTCTGATATGTCCTCCAAAAGCCGTCATGTCCACCTGAGTGCGGGGAGTCATGATAGAGCTCCAAAATTTGAGGCACCATTGTTTCTGGGACTGTGAACTTTCCGTTATGGAACTTAAGTTCTTCAGTTCCCCCCCACAACAATGTTGCGTTGACAAAGGATACGGGTGTTGCAGTAGGTCTCCAGCTTGCAAGCGGGCGTCGTTCCCCAGCTCGTGTGGCCCCGGTATTCCTTACAGCAGGTGCCATGGGTGGACGTTGGGTTCCTAGGTCCTCGAGGTAGAGGTTTCGCATTCCCTGCAGAAGTTCTTCGACCGTCTTGGGTCCTCGCATTTGTATTTGCTTCTGGAGGTCCGGACTTAAACCATGAATGATAAGCGGAACCACAGACGTCTCAGGCAAAGATGAGTCCGCCAGCTGTAGCAAGCGCCTTTTCTCATAAAAATAGCTGAGTGCAGATCCAGACCTGTATTTGAACGTGATTGCTTTGTCCCATAGCAACACCTTGTTCTCGCTGAAGGAGCTCAGAAAGCTTGCTTTCCACTCTGTCCATGGTTTGTTGCTGTGAGTGTTGAGACGCCATTCGTACCAACTCTTTGCTATGCCCGATAGGAATAGTCGCATGTTTTTCACTTTATCTTCGTCGCTGTGCCAGTAGTTTTCATTGCATGCATACTCGTAAAACGTGAGCCAGGACTCGGGGCTACTAGACTCTCCGTCAAACATGTCTGGCTTCACTTGTTCGCGACTCGGTCTGCTTAATCTTTCCGTCGCGTTTACAAGAAAGCGCATTAAATCATTTTGCTGCCTATTCTGTTCTTGGTTCAGTTCAAGAAACTTGTTGATCAGCTCGATGGAACTGTCAGGCGAAGCAGCGGTAGCAGGCTTCGCGTCGTTTCTTACTGGAGTCAGCACGAAATTCTCATAATCCTGAAGTTTCATGTTGATCCTCACCGTTCTTTTAGCAAGTAAATGGTCTGGGGCTATCTTCATTTTAGTGCTTATATAGGAAACAAATGCGTCAGTGCTCACTGCTTCCGGAAGAGCTAGTTCCTCTTCATCTTGAGGCATTGCGGTCAAGATCCGGATGCCACCGCGTTGATTTGCTCTAATGGTGAAGTCCACCCACATCTTGAATGTCCGCACAGAAAGTATATGCGGCTGCGCCAATTTGTAATAGTACACAGTACTAGGCTGGGGTGTCAGCCATCTTCTTTATTTCTAACCCCTTCTTCCTCCTCGTCTCCCCCCAACCCTGCCTCACGTCCACGTACATATATATATATATATATATATATATATATATATATATATATATATATTGTGAGGTACGTTTGCAAAAGAGTTCATACGCGACTGCTCCCCAGTGAGGTTTGTCGTTCTTCTGTGTCTTCGGAGGTAATATACTTTGCGTGGAAATTAAGGGTAGCCGCGGCCTCTGGCGAAATTATGCCTTGTGTATAACTTCTGACTGCTGTCTGAAGGCCGCTTAGGATACATCGGCTATCAGGAGAAACTAGGTTAGGGCTATTGCCCCTTACGCGACCTCAGGGTGCCTGCTACGCACACTACTTGAGCTGACCAGTTGTTTGCCAGTATTGAGGACTGCCGCTGCGAAGGCACGTAGATCCGCACATTCTGTGGCGTCTAAAAACAGCGCTTCTATATCCCTATCAAAGGCTTGTAGTAGAGGCCGGGTTCTCTATTTTTAACCTGATTTAGTTAAGGGTGTGTGAAGAAGAAGATGTGCCTGCAGCGAGCACCATCGCCAACGCCCGACTCGCTCGGCTCGTGCTTCGGTCCGTTGCTGTGCCGATCGCTGGACGCTTCTTCACGCTGTCTCGTCGCTGTCTTTAACGGCTAATAAACCTCCTCACATTTGATGGAAGGTGCTGTTAATCCCCATTGCTACACCCTGGAGCTTCGAAGCCGCACGCTACCACCTGTCATGACTGCCAACGCCACTACATCGACGCCTTCGCTCCAGTTCAACTGCCCTGGCCATCCTACGCTACGGGAGCCGAAGGTCTTCAGCGGTGCGGATGGGACCGACGTCGAAGACTGGCTCGAGCACTACGAACTGGTGAGCGCCAACAATAAGTGGGATGAAGCCGACAAGCTGGGCCACGTGATATTTTATCTCACTGGCGTCGCCGAATTGTGGTTTAATAACCACAAACACAACATCCCCACATGGAGCGTCTTCAAGACGTCGTGTGCTGAAGTGTTCGGTCGGCCGGCTGTCCGCAAGCAGAGGGCAGAACAGCGCTTGCGCGTCCGCTCTCAGCAGACTGGCGAAACCTTTACCAGCTATATTGAGGACGTCGTCGACCTTTGTCGACGTGTGAATGACACCATGCCCGAATCTGACAAGGTCAAAAACATCCTGAAGGGCATCGACGACGGCGCATTTTAAATGCTCTTGGCAAGGAATCCAGGCACAGTTTCTGAAGTCGTCAGCTTGTGTCAGAGCTACGACGAGTTGAAAAAAGCAACGCACTCTGACTAGGCAGCCTCAGCCTGGTGGTGAGTCGCTGTCCAGTTTCGACTCCATGCCCGACAATTCACCATTGCTTCAGCAAGTCCGAGCCTTCGTCCGTGAGGAAGTCGCCCGCCAACTTTCCCTAGTGCCATTTACTCACGAGACCACCACCCGTCTACCTGCCCCGCTTCGCACTGCTATATCGGAAGAGGTTGCACAAGCTGTTCCTCTTGCGCACTACGAGCCACCTCTATCTAGCCGTGGTCACTGCCCGGGTGTCGCCCAGCCGGTAAGCGCTCCTGTCACCTATCCGCCAGCCATTCAGCCTGTGGCCGCGCCCCTAACCTATGCAACGCAGCCTGTGGCTCCTCCTGTCGCCTTTTCGCAAGAGATGCAGCCCGTCGCCGCGCCGCTCACATATGCGGACGCTGTACGTAGGCTCCCGCAACCACCCTACACCACGCGCTCACAGCCCGCACACCCGGCTGCTTATACTGCACCTTGGGCGGCAGCACCAGTCGCCAATCCCTGGAGGACGCCCGATAACCGACCGATTTGCTACGCTTGCTTCACTCCCGGACACGTTGCTCGCTACTGCCGCCGTCGACCTCAGACGTTCAGCAACTATGCCCGGTCATCGCATCCCGGCAGCCAACCCTTCGTCCAATACGGGCCGGTCTCGCCCCCTCGCTATGTGCCTACTGACCACCTTGACTTCCAGCCGCAACGCGCACCCTCTCCTCGTCAGCGATCGCCCTCCCCCATGCGTCGCCGGCCCGGACCCTCCGACCAGGAAAACTAAGCAACGCAGTTCAAGAGGCAAGAACTGCGCCGTTTTCGAACTGTCTAAGCCCTCGCTCCTCTCCTGCTAACGTGGTCGCAGTAACTGTTGAAGGTTATCGTACTTTCGCCCTTGTGGACACTGGCGCCGCTGTTTCTGTTATTGCCGCTAATCTCTGCCGTTTATTACGCAAAGTAACCACGCCGCTTTCGGGACTGTCGCTTCACACCGCAAGCGCACAGCAAGTAACGCCTCTCGCAGCCGGCACTGCAAGAGTCTCCATCGAAGGCATTCTTTACATCGTGGAGTTCATTGTTCTTCCTGTCTGTTCGCATGACGTCATCCTCGGGTGGGACTTCCTATCCCGCCATAATGCCGTCATAGACTGCGCACACGCCGAAGTTGAGTTTTCACCCTTGTGTGATGTCCCATTACTGGACGCTCCTCATCAGCCGCCGAAGTTGCTCGTTCATGAAGATACCGATATTCCGCCTGGAAATTGCGCCCTTGTTCCCGTTTCATGCAACGCCTACACTGACGCTACAGTTCTTTTAGATGCGGAGCATCTAATACTCGAGGCTTGTAGTGCGGCGCCGTCCGCAAGCTTCCTCCTCCTTCTTCCACCATCTGTGCATCCCTTCCTCCTCTACACACCGCGCGCGCTTCACTCCTCCACCATCTGTGCACCCTTCCTCCTCTACACACCGCGTGCGCTTCTCCTCTTCACGAACATTCGCTAGCTGTATAATGTAGCGCGCATGCGCCGTCACGCTTCGAGAACATCGGCAGCTGACGCGCGCGCATGCGCCGTCGCGCTTCGAGAACATCGGCAGCTGACGCGCGCGCATGCGCCGTTGCGCTTCTCCCCCTTCTCGAACATTCGACAGCTGACAGTGCATGCGCCGTCGCGCTGTATATATACTCAAGGTCGGTGCTCGCTCGCTCAGTTGCCGCTCGTCGGTTGGTTTGTACGGCGCGTCGACGTCCGAGGTCGCAATGATCGACGTCCCTTCGACCAGCGCCGGCCAAAGTGTTGGCGGAACCGCAACCAAGTCGTCGTCCGAAGACAAGGCAGCGCGGAGAAGAGCTCGCGACGCCGAACGTAAACGTCGGCGTCGAGCGGAAGATTCTCAACTTAGAGAACGTGAAGCCGCTGAGAGACGTCAGCGTCGAGCAGCAGCACCCGATTCGGCCGCTTTGAAACGTAAGCGTCGACAAGAGGACCCGGACTTTCGAAAACGGGAAGCCGACTGCAAGCGTCGGCGACGAGAGGCCGATCCCGATGCTGCCCGCGAGCGCAAGCGCGCCGAGGTAGCGGCGTGGCGCGCCAAGCAGTATGCCACGCCCAATTAACACCCCGTTAACCAATTATATGCTCCGCATCCTCCTCAGTGTTCCCCCGAGGGAAGCTGCGGGCAATTTTTTTATGCCTTCCGATATCTTCAAATGTCGTCGAGCTTTGCCGCTGCATTTCGCAACAATTGACCTTGCCGCCGGAAGAAGCAACATGTTCGTAAGCAATCCGCTTTCCACACCTGTCACATCGCTTGCGGGGGAATGTCTCGGCCGCGTGCAGGATCTCGACCCTTCGTTTTTGTTTGATGTCCCGGACGACTACTGCGACCACTCAAAAGCACTGTCGGCACTCGGGGACTCGTCCAATGATACGTTTTCCAGCGCCATCGCCGACACTCTCACTCCCACCGAACATGCCGACCTGCTGGATCTTCTGCATGAGTTCAGGAGTTCGTTCGATGTGTCGCAACCTCAACTGGGCCGCACATCACAAGTCAAACATCATGTTGACACCGGACTACACCAGCCACTGCGTCAAAGACCATACCGTGTCTCCGCTGAAGAGCGCCGCGTCATCAACGATCAAGTCAAAAATATGCTTCGTAGAGACGTCATTCGACCATCTCACAGTCCCTGGGCGTCTCCCGTCGTCCTGGTGCGTAAGAAAGACGGATCTATCCGAGTTTGCGTGGACTATTGTCGTTTGAATAAGATAACCCGCAAGGACGTCTATCCTTTGCCGCGCATTGATGACGCCATTGACACCCTTCACGGAGCGGAATTTTTCTCGTCGCTAGATTTGCGGTCTGGCTACTGGCAGGTCCCAATGGCAGAAGCCGATCGCCAAAAAACGGCATTTATTACGCCAGACGGACTATATGAATTTAATGTCATGCCCTTTGGGCTTTGTAACGTGCCTGCCACGTTTGAACGTCTTATGGATAATACGCTACGTGGCCTCAAATGAAATATGTGCCTCTGTTACCTCGACGATGTCGTGGTTTTTTCCCATGACTTTCCTACGCACCTCCTTCGCCTCAGGCACGTTTTGAATTGTCTGACCAACGCTGGTCTGCAGCTTAACCTGAAAAAATGCCGCTTCGCTGCACGCGAGCTCGTAGTTTTAGGCCACATCATGTCCAAGCACGGCGTATTACCAGACCCAGCAAAACTTCGAGCAGTCGCAGAATTTCCCAAGCCGACGACCATGCAAGAACTTCGCAGTTTTGTAGGCCTATGCTCCTATTTCCGGCGCTTTGTTCGCAATTTTGCATCTATCATGTCACCGTTAACCCAGCTTCTTCGCGGTGACGTGAACCTCACCTCCTGGTCCCCTGCGTGTGACGTTGCCTTCACTACTCTGCGCCGTCTGCTCACTTCCCCACCTATTCTTCGCCACTTCGACCCGACGGCTCCTACCGAAGTGCACACCGACGCCAGCGGCGTCGGGCTAGGCGCGGTCCTCGCTCAACGAAAGCCCGGCTATACAGAATACGTTGTAGCCTACGCTAGCCGCACTCTGACGAAAGCCGAAACTAATTACAGCGTGACAGAAATAGAGTGTTTGGCTCTGGTGTGGGCGCTTGGAAAGTTCCGGCCGTACTAATACGGCCGCCCGTTTGATCTAGTAACTGATCACCACGCGCTTTGCTGGCTCTCCACGTTGAAAGTTCCTTCTGGCCGCCTTGCGCGATGGGCACTTCGCATCCAGGAGTACGACATTCGCGTCGTATACCGCTGCGGACGCAAACACTCTGACGCTGATGCCCTGTCCCGCTCACCTTTACCACCAGATCAGACGTGCGGAAACACTTGCTTCCAGACCTTGTCATCGCTAAATCTCGACTCGATCGCCACCGAACAACGTCGTGACCCGTGGATCGCCTCTCTTATCGAATACTTATCTGGCACGCCCCACCTTCCAGTATCTCGATCCCTCCGACGTCAAGCTTTCCATTTCGCCATTCGCGATCAACTTCTTCATCGGCGCAACTACGCTCCCGATGGCCACCGGTGGTTGCTGGTCATTCCACGCACTTTACGATCGCAAGTATGCGCCTCCCTTCACGACGATCCGCAATGTGGCCATGCCGGAGTGTTCAAAACATATGAACGCCTTCGCCATCGCTATTACTGGCGCGGCATGTACAATTTTGTACGTAAATTCGTGCAGTGCTGTCCTGACTGCCAGCGACGTAAATCAACACTGCCACGTGCGACTGGCGCAATGCAGCCACTTCCATGCCCTGCCAAGCCATTTTATCGCGTCGGCGTTGACCTCTACGGTCCCCTTCCATTGACACCAGATGGTAATCGGTGGATTATAGTGGCGGTTGAACATCTGACACGCTACGCCGAAACAGCCGCGCTTTGCCGAGCGCTACAGCTCAGGATGTCGCCTCTTTCATTTTGCAACGCTTTATCCTTCGACATGGTGCACCTCGAGAGCTCCTTAGTGGCAGAGGCCGCGCTTTCTTTTCCGAGGTCGTCGAAACTCTGCTTTCGGAATGCCACGTCATTCATCGGAAAACGACAGCATACCGCCCGCAGACTAACGGATTAACGGAACGGTTCAACCGCACGCTAGGTGAAATGCTCTGAATGTACGTGGCATCTGATCATAGCAACTGGGACCGTGTTCTTCCATACGTCACGTTCGCATATAACACCGCAATACAAACCACCACGGGATTTTCACCTTTTTTTCTTCTTTACGGACGTGAGCCTTCCCATACAATTGATACCCTACTTCCTTACCGTCCTGATGCTTCCGAGTGTCCACCTATCTCCGACGCTGCTAGACAAGCCGAAGAGTGCCGCCAGCTCGCCCGTGCGTTCACCTCGGAAGAGCAACAACGCCAGAAAGAAACCCGTAGCACCTCTCTTCCGGATCGCAGCTATGCCCCAGGGTCTCTTGTGTGGCTTGACACCGGGACTCTCCTCGAAACTTGTCCCCCGGTACGAGGGGCCTTACACTGTTTTGGAGAAAACCTCTCCGGTTAATTTCCTAATTGAACCAGTTTCCCGATCGGACGACATGCGCCGGCGTGCACGTGACATCGTCCATGTTTCCCGACTGAAACCGTACCATGAGCCTTTGCCTGAAACTTCTTAAGTCGCCAGGATGGCTCCTTTTTCAGCGGGGGCGATTGTGAAGAAGAAGATGTGCCTGCAGCGAGCAGCATCGCCAACGCCCGGCTCGCTCGGCTCGTCCTTCGGTTCGTTGCTGTGCCGATCGCTGGACGCTTCTTCGCGCTGTCTCGTCGCTGTCTTTAACGGCTAATAAACCTCCTCACAGGTGAATGTTCTTGGGTATGTGAGCCGCACGGCGCTTTTCTTTGACCAGGCTGGAGAGAGATGTTTTGTCGCCATGCTGCTTGTGATAGGCTATCCTGAGATTGCCAGGATGCTCTTGCCCATTCTGGCCCGGGTTAGTCTGCCTAGTTGTGATATTTGGTGTGATTCTATTAGCTCTTCTCCAACCTGATTTTTTTTTGCTTTTCGCGTGGGGGCTCGAGAAGGTGCTGTTCGAGCGCATGCAAAATGTCTTCAAGGAAGATGACTACGCCTCGTTTTGCCTACTACTTTTGAATGTTTGGAGCCTTACTTTAAATGAGTTCTGTTTTTGTCTCACTGCAGGTTATGCAACATCGCTTCCACTTATGCCTTTTCTTAATGCTCGTTTTCGCGCCCCTCGTTTGTACCCATGCTCTTCAGCTCTCTTGCTTCTTTTGTTGTTTGCCTCACCCCCACAGTACGAATAATTTACACGCAAGGCATTGTCCTCAGTGCTTGCAGGACTAGCGGACAGCTTAGCTCACCAAGCTAGCTTGCTTAACTGGGTGATGTTCACAACTATATTGTGCTTTCTACCCTGTTCCTTATTATCATCTCCTAAAGTCACTGAGATGTCCTTGCCTATTGGGTTGAAATGCTTGTGGCACCGCATGCAAGATCCACTGTGCTCGCAGAGACATTAGAACTTGACTCGTATATTGTACCATTACTCAACTTGGTACTACTTCAGTACACTTAGCTTACTTGCCTGTGGCGTTGTTACTATACTCAAGGCTTGAGTTGCCTTTGATACGCCTTTTTGGACAATTATTACGTGTTCAGGCCCAAGGAATGACTGAAGCTAGATTAACTCTTTTCAAATAGCTGAAACGAACTTCGGCCCACAAGGAACTCTCTCCCGGAATGTGTCTGGCTCTAGAAAGTAACGACCTCGTCCTCTTCGTTAGTCGATTTGTAAAGGCACGCATCATTCTTTAGCAGGTGCTCGTTGTTCGCGACCTGTCTCTCCTTTCTCGAGAACAAAAGATTTACCTGTGTCTCACAGTCACCTTTCCCTTTCTCAAGTGAAACGTCGAAGCGCTTGAATAACGCTGGCTTAGCGACTTCGTATTTCTCCAACTCCCCGTTAAAAAGGCAAGCCAACACACATGTCCATGTCTCTTGGAAGAACGCAAAAGAAACCAACAGTCAAAGAGTCTCGGTCTAGCGCTACCTCTGCGCAAACACACTTCAAAGACGCGAGAAACCTTTCGATGTTTCGCCGATTTTGAGTGCGTGTAGCTTACACCGCACTTGGTGGACCAGTACATGTTAGCTTGCTTGCTTGTTCCTTTCTTTTGTGGCTCTCACCCACTAAGGGGGATTGGCCAAGAAGCCGGTGGTTAATGCAAGTAAATACCTATAGATTTTCTAGATTAGGGGAATATGATTACTGTGTTTTGACTGTGAAATTAATTTGGCGCAATGTTAAAAAAAAGAAAAAAAAGAGGGGGGGGGGAGAAAAAATAGAATTTGTTGAATATCTGTGGTGGAATCGTTATATGAAATTCTCCTGAAAGTTGAATCATTGCAGTGTATCAGCTAAATAATAAGTGGTAGTGTGACTAGTAAAATTCGAGAGCTAATGGCTGACTCAGCAAGGTAATCTTCTTGTGTTATATATGAATTCGCAGAGAGCCCCGCAGATGTTCCTGTCACTATGTCCCAATGAAATGGCCCCAAAAGACAAAATATTGGGAGTATTAAGTGATATTCCTAATTTTCTGAATAAAATTTCGAAGCAGTTTTTTCTTTGATTTTTGAATCGGTGACATGTGATAAGAAAATGGTCGATATGTTCAGGTTCGTTACAGCTTGAGCACAGAGGGGATGGCACCAGACCAGACCTCTTTAAGTAGAAATTAAGAGGTGGTACACGGCAACGTAATTTTGTTACCAAGACTTCCAATTTACGCGTGGAACACCATTTTAGATTTTCCTGTCATGAGCTTTCGTCTGAACTTTGTCTTCACCTTCAATAGAAAGCTTCTACCAAAAATTTTCACCAACAAAGCGCAACCTGCCCTTCAAGTCTGTCCTAGAGCACCCGCGGCGTCCCTCGACTGTGGGAGCCTAAGCTCTTTGGCGGTGCTGATGAGACCGACGTAGAAGACTGGTTTTCCCACAACGAACTAGTGAGGGCTAACAATTCCCGCTGTACGCAAGTGCCGTGCCAAACAACGGTTGCGCAATCACGCACGCAAGCCTTCCGAATCATATACTAGTTACATCGATTGATGATATGTGGGGTTTAACGTCCCAAAACCACTATATGATTATGAGATACACCGTAGTGGAGGGCTCCGGAAATTTAGACCACCTGGGGTTCTTTAACGTGCACCCAAATCTGAGCACACGGGCCTACAACATTTCCGCCTCCATCGGAAATGCAGCCGCCGCAGCCGTGATTCGAACCCGCGCCCTGCGGGTCAGCAGCCGAATACCTTAGCCACTAGACCACCGCGGCGGGGCTACTAGTTACATCGAAGATATTGTTGATCTTTGTAACCGTTTCAACGCCGCCATGCTTGAGCATGACAGTATTCAGCACATTCTCGAATGAATAAAGGGTGGTGCATTTCACATGCTCCTGGCCCGTGATCCTATCGCCGTTGCGAAACTCGTCACTCTAATTTAAAGTTTTGACTAGCTGAGGAAACAGCGCACCCTGACTCGGCCATTTTCCTCGTACGCTGGCGTGCTCTCTAGTCTTACTTCCGTTCCCAAGCACTCACCAACTTTGCAAGAGATGAAGAACTTTGTATGCGAAGAAGTTGCTCGGCAAGTTTCCTAGATTGCCTTCACGCAGCAGCCGCCGCCCTCTCGTCTTCCCCTACCACGCCGGAATGATATTGCCGAAAAGGTCACTCAGGCTGTTCCCGTCACTCCCCCTCAGCAGACTGTGGTCAAAGATGTTTTCTATGCGCTGGCTCTGCAACCCATCGCCGTGCTTATTACGTATGCCCAGGTTGTACGCAGGCAACACCAGCAGCATTTTCCAAGCATGCATTCACAGGCTCTCCACTCCACCCCTCTTTCGACACCATGAGTAGCACCGCGAGTCAGTGATTCATGGCGCACTCACGACAATCGTCTGATTTGCTACACCTGAGGTACTCTCGGACACGTTGCCCGATATTGTCGCCATCGCTTCTAATTATTTCACGACGCTACCCACCTGTTCGCATACGACCCACAGCCCACGCACGCAGCGACTCCCTATCTCTTACTGCAGTTTGGCTACACTGACTTTCCCAAGCCTCAGTCTCCCTGGTCGGCATCTCAGTCTCAATCTTCCCGCACCCTATCTTCTCGCAGGTGAACGCCTTCCCCAACGGATCGCCTACCCGAACCCTCCAGCTGAGAAAACTAAACGCTACAGTTCCGGAGGCAAGAACTACGCCTTTATTGAAATGCAAAAGTCCTCGCCCCCCTCCTGCTAATATCATCGCCATATCTTTCGATGGCGTTTCTACATTTGCTCTCGCCGACACCGCTTCCACCGTTTCTGTTATAGCCGCCAAGCTCTACCACTTCTTGCGCAAAATGACAACACCACTCTTTGGACTACCGCTTCGCACGGTGTTACGACTCACACCGCCGCCGACACTGTTGCGTAGTGCGCCGAGATCACGGGCCGCCAAGGTCACCAGCCGTTTGGTAACGCGTGTTTCTCAGCTCGTGACTGCTTCTGGGCAGAGCTTATAGACGAGCAGACAAGAGGACGGTGAGTTAAGGCAAGATTTATATACAGCATAGCAAGAGAGGCGTTACATATTCTGCACTGGGGCCGACAGCTTAGAGACTCGGAGAGCCGAGATGTCTTCTCCTTGACGCATACTTCGGCTCTTTGCCAACGTGCCATTTGGCTTTTTTATAGACCTCGGGTAATCCCTTGCGTCACCAACGTTCAATCAGAACCGCTGCTGGCGGCGTCAGCTCCTAAAATCAGGACCCGACCTTGGGTGGCGTGATGTTCCTCCAATCCGAAGCTGCTGCGCTGGTTTGCACCCAAGGACGAGTGATGTTGCCACGCTTTGCGTAAGACTCGCCAGACTAGATGGCAGCAATGGCTTCATCGGTCTGCGATCCGGCCGGTGGGTTGAGATAGCTCGCCGTGCGTTGCGTGACACAGACCGGCGCCACCGCTTGATGACGTCGTTGAGTTGATGGCGTCAGGTGGGCTAGCGAGATTGACTTTGCAGAGGCAATGAAGCACAGTCCGGACTCTCAGGCGTAACAGCACCCCCGTCGCCAGCCAAAGCGCCCGAAAGACGAGCTTCTTCCACGTGGCTCGGATGTCAGGCACGCTCGTTCGCAGGTTTTTCCTGGTACGCCTCCAGGTTCAGGTGCGTGGGCACATCTCATTCTTGAGGACGGATCCCAGCTCTACTGGCCTGTCACCAAAACTGGTCAACCAGCTTCGCTCGTCTCTTCTGAAAATTTTTGGTCTCAGCACTTGTCGATGGTTCTGCAACTTGTCAAGAACATTTCGACAACAGACCACAAATTACACAAGCAAGTGCCCTCCGTTACCCGACGGAACACTAGACAAAATATTGTACAACATATACCTAGCTACGTGTCTATCTGAATTTCGTTCCCTCCACATCAAGAGGCGCATGTGAAACACAAGACTCTAAAAGTAGGAACTCAAATTTTTACTCGTACAACGTCATGAAATAGAATTAACATAATGTTGGCCCCTTGACACCACTCTGGACGAAAGCGCTCGGCTAAGGCCATGATGAGTACAAAACTTTACCTTGACTCGCCAGCGAAAGACCAAAAAGTAAAAAAGATACTAAATAAAACGCATGGCTCAGTGCGTTTTTATTAGCGTTTAGCTTTCCTTTTTTTGTGAATGTCTATGTTGTGTTGTTGGAGTATCATACTCAACCTCAGTTACCGGCTACTTTTAGGCGACATGCTATTTAACTAGCTTAGAGAACGGTGGTTCATTTCGACCACAAACCTCGAACCAGCAACATAACAGGGTAGCTTTTGAATGGCCTGCACGAGGCAAGCGCATTCTTTTTTTGAGGTACCGTGTGCCTCTTTCCTGCATCTCAGTTTTCGACTTAAATACAAAAGTGGCCTTTTGTTACCGGCGCTGTCTTCCTGACATAATATAGCTCTCATTCCGCGATCACTCACGTCGCATTGAACGACAAAGCCCGTTGAGAAATCGGATGCCATGAAAACGGGCTTTTCGCTTAGGGCCTGTTTCAGGTTGTAAAACACATTCTCTTTTTTCGAGTTCCATACCACTTTAACCGGCTCGGACTTTCGAAGTGCATCAGTTAGAGGGCTGGCAATGCTAGAGTAATTTTGCACATAATGCAGATAGTATCCAGCTAGGCCCAAGAATGCTTTCATCTCAAATTTTCTGGTTGGTCTTGGTTAGTTCACGACAGCGGCTACCTTATTTCTGGAAGCCTACGCTGGCCACGCCCATCAACGTATCCCAGGTAAGACACCTCACTAGGTGACATTTAGCCGGTTTCGTGGTAAGACCAGCTTCTTTCAACCTGTTGAACTCGACTCGCAAATGCTCTACATGTTCTTCTCAGCCATTCGAGAAGATGACGACATCGTCAAGGTACGGCTGAATGAACTCAAAGAGGCAATTAAGAACGTGGTTCATTAAGCCTGACAAACAAAAGGTGCATTTTTAATATAAAGCTCAGCTAAGTGGACGATATGTTCCGAATGAACAAATGAACGCGGCATAGCCACTAGCACGCTCCATAAGGGGGACTCGCCAATACCATCACACGAGGTCTAACGTGGAACTATAACTAGACTGTGACACAGTTTCTATCCTTTCCTCTAGATTGGGCGGGCCCTTCCATTACTTTGGTGGGCCCTTCACAATAAACTTCCAGCTTGTTCTTTTTGTACGGCCGCAGCAGCAATACCTGACTACCCACTTCAAAGGTGTGTGTTTTTTTTCGGCCGATTTGCGTAGTACTTCAGCCTTCATGTGGCTTTCCACAAGATTTCTCGTTTTTCGAGCATCTGAAGGAGGTCGAGAACACACGCAAATAGATTAGGGTCCTCATCAAATCCCTCCCAGTTCTAGCGTAGCATTCGCAATGGTGTTCTCAATCTCCTGCCATACACAAGCTCGGCAGGGCTAACAACAGTGCTCTCATGAGGAGCTGTTCTCAAAATGAACATAGCGAGAGGAATACACGCTTTCCAATCGCATTTGTGCTCGTAGCAAAGAGCTCTCAGTATCCGCTTCAAAGCAGAATGCATTCGCTCTACCGGATTTGATTGCGCGTGATGGATCGAGCTGTGCACTACTTTTAATCTGAATTTATCCAAAAGGGTAGATGTAAGGCAGTTGGTGAAGACACCACCGTTGTTGCATTTGATTTCAGATGGAAATCCAACGCGTGCGAATAGACAGAGCAGAGCATCCATGACATGAGGAGAATTGGGCTCCTTAAGTGTTATCGGTTCTGGAAATTTTCTGGCTACACAGAGGGCAGTCAGGATGTACCAAAAAGCTTGCCTTGACTCTGGCAATGGTCCGAAGATATCAATTACTAAGTGCCGAAATAGTTCGGTGATAATTGGCACAAGCTTCATGGGTGCCTTAAACTTGTCCGTGGATTTCCCCGCTCTCTGAGAAGTGCCGCAAGAACATACAAAGTCTTCGATATCCTTCCAGCATTTCGGCCTAAAAACTCAAGGAAAACTCTAGCCTTGGTCTTCTTTGTGCCGAGGTGCCCTGCCCACGCGTTTTTATGTCCAGTTCCAATATTTGGCTACGATACTTTTGTGGCACCAAGAGCTGCTCATACTTGCGGCAATGCACATATTTGTAGCTCCGATACATGAGCTCTGCCTTCTCATAAGAAGAAAATTGTTTTTCTTTGTTCCCAATTTTACGTTTTCCATTAGCGCTTTAATTGAGAGCTCCTCACGCTGCTCTCGAATGAGCGTTTCTCGATCAACCCTCGATCACTCATTCGAATTTTACGCTACAGGCGAGAGCGTTGCACCCCTCTCGTTCTGACTAAATGGCGCCATGTCGTCTCCACCGCCGACAGAGACAGCGCCAGTCGCTTCGACGACGGGCCTCTCGAGTGACTGCTGAAATGACTCACCGAGATAAAATCCCGTCCGAGGTTCCGTTGGCTCACCGCCAAGGTCACGCCGATCCGCCGATTTTGCAGACGGTGTTTCACTACAATGAACAAGATAAGTTCCTGTGAAAGCTTGCGCGCTTGCGATCGCATGAGGACTATGTACGCTAAGTCGGAGAAGAACAATTTACCCTGCTCTTTGAGAAGCTGCTCATTGTTATTCGGAAAAAGATAAGGAAAACGATCGGGAAGCGTGGCAGATCCAGCCGCTTCGGTGCGAAGCTTACCGAACGGGCCCTCAATGACAACCGTACCGATTGGTAAGCAAGCACTCTATAGTGTTCGGTGACTTGCTGGATCTACGCGTCTTCTCCTGTAAAGTCGTCCGGAGACACAAACGAAGGATGCACAACATCCATGGTTCGTGCTGAGTTTCGAAGTGCTTGACACGTTTTCCCATTCACACTAATTTTCTGGAGATATGGCTCTAACAATCGCATTTTCTTTTTCGATTCTCGGATTGTTGCGAAAGCAAACTTTTGTTTACAGTTTACGATGACGTGCTCTTTCTTTTTGCAGTTGTAGCAGATCAGAGGCTTCCGTGACTCAGATGACCGTGTGGTATCAGTGCACTGTTTGGAAACCTTATTCAATTTCTCTGCTTACGTTTGCCTTTCCCCTACAGTGTCCTTCGTAAGAGACGGGTCCTTCCTGAAATTGCGGTACGGAGCGGGTTTCCGTTGATCAGGTTTCCTTGAAAAGCCCTCTTTCCTTTCATCTTTTTCAATGCACACTGCCCTGCTATGCAACTTTTGGCGAGTATAATACTCCTCAGCTAACTTTGCTGCCTTGTTTAGCTGTACTTCGCCAAGTTTGTCCTGCAGTCAAAGCTTGATGTCATCCTCGATGCAGCGGTAAAATTGCTCCAATGCAATGCATTCTACCAC
Source organism: Rhipicephalus microplus (assembly GCF_043290135.1). Taxonomy (NCBI): domain Eukaryota; kingdom Metazoa; phylum Arthropoda; class Arachnida; order Ixodida; family Ixodidae; genus Rhipicephalus; species Rhipicephalus microplus. The sequence continues at coordinate 76,635,411 of NC_134700.1, read as the reverse complement.
CTTATCGCAGTCTTCATTAACATATCCGTCCTTGAGCCATTCAAATAAATCGGCTTTAAGACGAAACGCGAAATCAACGTGTGACTCATTGCCCTTTTTTGCATACCGGAACCTTTGCAGGAAAGCCTCGAGTGACAATTTATAAAGTCTCAAGAGCACTTCCCTTATCTCGTCATAGCTCAGCAAACGCTTCGCTCGACAAGTACGTTATCACGTCGGATACTTCGCCGGGAAGTAGAGCTAACCAGTACTGCGCCCAAACGAACCACTCCAAGGCATTTCGCTTACAGACGTGTTCAAACTTGACGAGATACTTTGCTATGCCCTCGCCTTTTGCAAACGGTGGCAGTTGGTCCCGAATTTTATGACCGCTGACCTGAACCATCACAGACGCTACACTAGGCGCCGGCGAACACTGTAGGATTGCCAATTCTATTCGTTTCAACTCAAGGCGCTCCTGTCTCTCGGACTTCTCACGCTCGCCACGTTCGCGCCTTTCTGCTTCTTCACGTTGGCGAACTTCTCGCCTGTCAGCCTCCTCGCGGCGTGCTTTAATATCCACCAAGGCCACATCGACATCCTCAGCCGTCGCTCCTTCATCCTTCAAGATCTCGAGAATTGCTTGCTTTCGTTTCGCATGGCAATTAGAATGGGGTGGAGCACATTTGGCAAACACTCTCAAATCATGACAGGTATATTGCCACTATCTTTCAAGAGGTAGGTATGTAACAGCTGCATCTTGCCGGTGCTTACCTACGGAGCAGAAACGTGGAGACTTAAAAAAAGGTTTAGCTTAAATTGAGGATGACGCAGCGAGCAATGGAAAGGAAAATGGTAGGTTTCACTTTAAGAGACATGAAGAGAGCAGGGTGTATTAGGGAACAAACCGGGGTTAAAGATATCATAGTTGAAATCAAGAAGAGCAAACGGACATGGGCCGGGCATGTAGTGCGTAGACAGGATAACCGCTGGTCATTAAGGGTAGCTAACTGGATTCCTACAGACGGCGAGTGGGTTAGAGGGAGACTGAAGGTATAGTTGGCAGATAATATTAAGTAGTTTGCGGGTATTAATTGGCAGCAGCAAGCGCAGGACCGAGTTGAATGATGGAACATGGCAGAGGCCTTTGCCCTGCAGTAGACGTAGTCAGGCTGATGATGATGATGATGATGATGTTGATGATGATGTTGATGATGTTGATGATGATGATGTGAGCTCTACTTCTGAGTCTTGGCATCGTTGGCCGACCACTCATATGCTCCGGTCAAGGGGTGGTATTGCGTGGAGGGGGTGGCAGTTGTCATAACCATTCAATCGAATTGTTTTATACAATTAAGTTGACGAATTGATAGGTAGCATTTAATTACGATAACAGAATATACTTACATCGACATTTGCGTACCTATCGCACTACCGCCTTTTCTGGTTAGCGCTACCTTGAAAAAAAAGTCACAGCTTTGCCGTAAAGGTGAAGAAATGAACGCGATAGCAACAATTTGAAAGGACACGCGTGAAATGAAAAGCATATTGATACGTGTCCCGCGTTTCTCTCACTCGATTTACACATGAAACGTTCTCACAGGGACGGATGCACGCGAATAAGTGTCTCATTTGTTATTTCGTTGAGTCTGAAAAGCTCGCGCTTTTCGCGAATGGAGACTGCAATGATAGCAGCGACCTTTGTGCGCCCGGTAACTACAGCAGAATTGTTCCAAGTAAAGCCTGAGGCCACCCAACTTGTACGATTTTCTCTTTATCGCCACTGCGAGATAAGGGCGCGTGAGGGAGCGTCGCTCCTCTTCTCTAAGCCGCGCAAAGTACGTGTAGGAGATCAGAGCGGGCGCCGCTGCGCGATGTGGCGACGTGCGCTCCTTGCGCCATCTTTCTGGCAATGCCAAAAACACAGCAGGGGTAAGTGGTAGATACAAATACCTTGCCGTTTGAACAGTGAACAACGTTGTCTGGGGTGGCTCAGTGGTTAACGCCTCGCTCTCACGAGGCGGAGGCCCCATGCTTGATTCCGCGTGCAGTAGTGCTTTTTCCTGTATTGTTTCTTTTTTGCGTTTTCACATATATAGTTATGTATGCATATACGATGCATAACATCGACCCCGACGCTGGCGGCAAAATCCAACCGACAGTGTCTTCATAATTGCTATTGCAATAAAATGAATTATGAAAAAAAACACGAAGGCTGATGAAAAAAGATAGTCAATTACCGTTAGCTTGACCTATGTACGGTACAGGCGCTTTGCCCGTTGGTGAACATGCGCATTCGCTCCACATGCGAGCCTTCTGCTTTATGGGATAGCATAATGAGAGCACAGTAATTGGGTCACTTCGCGTTTCGAATTCTGGTGCACGAAAATGTTTTATCAGTTGCAAGAGCTCGTGAGGAATGCGTGCTTGTGTTTTGTGGCCTGTCTCATCCCTGGCAAAACAGGTTCTTTTCTTGTAGTCTTTGGCTGTCACAACAGTCAGTGGCTGTCTCATGCACCTGTGTTGACTGACGGTGGGCATTCGACGAAAGCAATAAATGGCGCCTACGTGGTGCTGTGCGATAGTTGACCCTGTAGAATAACAGATTTTACCAAATAGTCCTAGAATCGGTGTTACGTTGCTGCAGTTTTTCTTGACCCTTTTAAATACGTTGGCTTTGTTCGTGGTCATGATATGAGATGCGCACAGCCGAGCACTCGGGGCAAACTATGGCCTGGCGGCTGCGGTGTCTTCCCTCCGGCTCTGTAGACCGCCGAAGCTTGAAGTCAAGCGAAGGAGGGCGCTCTGAATCTTGACCTCTACCAGGCACTCGAAGCAAACCGAGACCGTGACGCTGGCAAACTGCTTCCAGCCTGCTTCTCCCCGAATAAACCAAGAAGCCCTTTGCGACTTCTAATCTGTTTATTTTGACCACCTTCACAACGACTGTTTGAAGGCAAGCTTACCTCAGTAATAGTTGTGCTAGGGCTCTCAGAACTTTCAAACACGAATGATTATTCACAAATATGTCTAGTATCTTGCTTGCCCTCAATGTTGTCCTCCTCTTTCAGCGGTTCGACTAGGCATTTCCTTGTTTCTTGCTGGCCAACTAAAATATTATGCGGAGCATTCAACCTATGTTCTGGCGACGGCTGTCATGTTGGCGCGTGTTCGAGCAGCCCGAATGAATCTGCAAGGTCACCTTGTTTTTTTCGAAGGCGAGCTTTGTTTGTTCAGAGCATATTTACCATGACAGGGAACGCTCAGTAACGATTGAGGCGACATCGCGCTACCAAAACGCGCATTGGCAGGGCGGCGCTGTGAGTGCGCGACGAAGCAAGACAGGCCGCGTATCGGCTCCATCGATTTTTGACTGGAGCCACGGCTGAATCATCTGCACTTCGTCAAGCCCGACGTTCATCGACGCCGCAAATTATCTGAACCCCGTTGGAATCAGTTTGGACCCAGCGGGTTCATGTTAGAAATTTTTACGGCCGAAGTTCACCCTGCCACGGGGGCGGCGCCATTACGCCTATTGACGACACCGGAACCTATAACGCCGACGGCGTTGCACCGGTCAGCTAAGGTAACATTGCAGCCACGACGTCTCACCTGCAGGGTTACGATCTCTAAGCCATGACTTGGTCTTCAGTTTTATGCTCTCAAGACGACAACTCATCTGTTCCGAGTTTTCAGCACCAATCGCTGAATGAAGCGGTCGCGCGTCCGTTCAAGCAAATACGTCGGCGTCCAACGCCATTCCGGCCTCCGGAACACCAGCCGGCAAAAAGCAGCCTCCAGTATCGTGCGCTGCAGGAGGCAAAGGCAAGGCTATTACGAACTCGAGGCCTCACCCAATCGCAAAACTAGGCCCAGACGACTTCATGGTCGTGCTCAAGCCACGCGAACAAGTGTCGCTGCACCAAGCTTTCTCGGAAAACCACTACAGAGCCGCCTTTACAGCCTACCTCTGACCCGAGCTGGCGAAGTCGGTCATGGTTGTGTCGTCTCATGAACAAAACCTCATCTGGATCTACTCCCCGAACCCGGTGGCAGCAGATCTGATTCTCAGGATATTTTCGGTGAACACTGAGCATGGGGTGATCCCGTTCCATGGATACCTCTGACAAGATGGCCGCCATGTGTGCCATGGCGTCATCGTCATCAGCAACTCAGACGCCACTAATCGCTTCGAGAGCGGGTGCGATGGAGAGCAGGCACCATCGTCGAGGTGAGGGAATTCGGATCCTTTAACAGGGATCGGGTCACCTTCGCCAGGAAAGTGAAAGCACGTTTTGTGCATTATCAGAACATGCTTATTACCGTGCGAAAATATTACCAGACTATTCCAGCCTGCGGCTTGTGTGGGTCTGTCAGCCATCGAGCGGATGCATGTCTCAACACGCAGCCCAACACGTGCGGACTCTGCAGCCAAGAAGCTCCACTTATGGAGCGGGTATGGGCCCCTCACGAGTGGGTTCCGCGGTGCTCAGTATGTGGGGGTGAACATGCGGAAACTCGCAAGAAGGCAGGGCGAAATTCCATACCCACAATAGCCAAGGGAGGAACAAAAACCAAATTGGCAGCTAAGAAGAAGAGCCGCCATCTAGGCCTCCCCGCTAAGCCATCGAGCCGGGACAACGACAACACTGTGAAGCCGGCACCATCTGCTGGCAACGATGGCAAGTGGCCGCCGTTGCAGCCACCACCACAAGCAGACAACGGAAAACGGTCGACGACATCACGACGTGGCGAGACCAGGACCTAGGCCAACGTTACAAAACATGGAATGCTGCTGAGCGGTACAGACAGAGCCTCCCCTCTCCCCCTCCCCCCTGTGGCACGCACTGCCGAGCAAACTAAGATAGCAGCTTTCGAGGGCAATATTGAGATGTTGCTCAAAAAATAGTGCTCGTAGAATCCAAATAGAAAGAGCTAACCTCCTCACCCACAACTGAGGCTACGGAGAGTGAGTCTACGGCCCCGGTGGCAGCACTGAGCGTAGAAGCTGCACTTGAGGCTCGTCCAGAGGCCCGCATAGACGCCCGCCTTAATGCCTTAGAAAATCGAATATCCACGGCCATGACCTCTTCTATCGCCAAAACAAAACGATCCCTACAATCATCGCCCAGCACTTGGCACAGTCGTCGCGTAGCGTCTGGCGATCCGGTGGTCTGATTAAAGTGTCTGGGCGCTATTCCGAAACCTCGCGTCACGCCATAGAAAGTGATGTAGATGATGATGATAGCTGCACGCTTACAGGAATTGAGGACGCCACCCCCGGCGCGAATGCTGGCTCCACAGCTGCGTCCCTACAACCACTTTTTAACTTGATTGACCATGGTGGTCCACCTTCAAGTTAGACTATTTTTATGTTACAATTCGGCCACCCTCATTCAACTCACTAATAGATGAGCTGGGGATTCCGCTCTTGCGCCAAGCGGGCTCACCTCTGGCTTTGCTTATCGAATCTCGCTTCACTTCCCGAAATGGTTGCCTTCCAGGAGCCAGGGAGCAGTGCTGCTCTTCCAAATTATTCAATGTTCCAGCAGGACCCTTCTTCCGGCATATTCCTGCAAAACATTATACAGCCAACCAAGTGGATTTGGAACTTATGACTGAATGTTACTCTGCGATGGTCACCCTCCTTCCGCTCAAGAAACGAGATTCACCATTACACATACTCAACATCTACTGTTCTCCAAAACTTAAAAATATTCTTTCGCAACACTCTTCAGTCGCGCCCTTAAAGCTGTGAGCAAGGATAAACTTGTGATCGTGGGCGATTTCAACGCTCGCAGCACGCTCTGGGGGTAAGTGCGTGATTAGAAGTGTGGGCGCAAGCTAGCGCAACCACGCTGAGTCTCAGTCTTCACACTGACTATGCATATCTAACATGAGTGGGTAACTCCCTGACTCGGGACACGTGTACAGACCTTACCTTCCCCAAAAACATTAGACACGCGACTGCGCCAACACCAAGAAACCCTTGGCAGACACCACTGCATACTCAACGCAACCATCAAAACCACAACACTGGCGACCCCACGCCCAAGCCTGCCTACCCCACAGGACAAAGTTCCGGAAAAACTACACCGATCTGGCCCCGATTCACGAAACAGGTTACCATGCGTGGTCACAAGAGTCGGTTACCCACCTTCGTTCGACGAAAAGTCAATTTTAACTCTCAGAGGCTACGCCAGGAATGGCCAACCACCTCTTTCACCTCTGGGAGGCGTGGCATAGCCTCGTTCATAGATGACGCCGCCAAGAACACAATCGGAAGCTCAAATTTCGTATTGCCGAGCTCACCCAACGAGCGTCTGAGTACGCGGCCCAGCTCAACGACTCGAATTGGGTGGAACTATGCAACACGGCAGCTAAACAAATGTACAGCCGGAACACTTTGCGTGTCTTTCTCGCCTTACTTGATCCGACCCAAACCAAAGCTGAGATACAAAAACATCTCCAGTAGGCTATGCATGCCTTTGATGGAGACACTTCAAAATTAGCATACAAACTACACGATGAATACCTCTGTGTCCGACAAGACATACAAGGGCCAGCGTACTCGTATGCAGGTTCCGACAACGAGGACCTGGATCAGCCGTTCCGGCTCTATGACCTGAAGGCGGCCCTGGCTGAAATGAAGTGAGGAACGGTACCGTGAATACACAAAGTAACAGTGAAATTACTTGACAATTTTCCCGGCCACGCGTACAACGCACTCCTCGTGTGCATAAACACTATCTGGCTTGGTGCGACACCCCTCCCAATCAAATCAGAGACTGCCCTGGTCACTTTCATTCCAAAAGCCGACAAAGACATAAAACAAATAACCTTCGCCCCATCTCCCTCACGTCTTGTGTGGCAAAGCTGATAGAGATTTAGGTGCGAGATCGGCTATCCAAGTTTTTGGAGAACCAACAGGTATTTGCTGACACCATGTTCCGGTTCCGCCCACACCGGTCCACACAGGATGTCTTGCTTCAGTTTGACCACTAAATTCTAAATCCCATTGGTTACCCTCTTAATGACAAGGCAGCACTCGCTCTTGACTTGAAAAGAGCTTTCGACAACGTTACACATGGCATCATTCTGACGCACCTTTCGCGACCCAACTGCTGACACAATACGTTTCAATACATTAGACAATTCTTCTCTGAGCGACATTCATACATCCGAGTACAAATGGAAGAACACGGCCCCTACCAATTAGGAACGTGGGCTAACCCACAGGGCGTGGTCCTCTCACCTTTACTGCTTAATTTGGTTATGATGAACCTACCGGCTCAGCTGGAGAGTGTTGAAGGCATACAACCCGCACCTTTCGCCGACGACACTACTATATGGGCTAAACATGTATCGGTAGGTGACATATAAGCCAACCTGCAGCAAGCGGTGGAGATTGTGGATACCTAAGCCCGCCGCTGCGACCTTCAGTGCTCCCCAACCAAAGCGGAATTTGTGCACATTCGCTCTTCGCCAAAGCTGAACCGAAATTGAACTGGCCTTGCGACGTGGACACATCCCGAAAAACGAGGAGATCAGAGTACTGGGTCTGTTTATTCACAAACATCGCCGAGTCGTTATAACATTGAAAAAACTGGGTGGGGACCAGGTAAGCCGTATGGTCCACCGGGTTTCCAACAAGCGCGGGGGGTTACATTGCAGAGACACCTTGTGGCTGACGCATGAATTCGTAACCAGTCGAGTCCTCTACTCGGCTCCTTACCTCTACCTGCGCAAGTTCGACGAGAACGCCCTTGAGATGATTCTCAGGAAGATGTACAAGCGTGCCCTCAATCTCCCAAAAACCACGTCCAATCAGCGCCTGATGAGCCTTGGGATGGTAAACATCTTTGCAGAGTTCCGGGAGGCACACTTGGCCAACCAATACACGAGAATTTCAAAGACTCCGTCGGGTCGCCACCTATTAGCCCGACTACAAATTCACCATCCAACAGAGACGGGGAGCACGTACGCATTCCAGAAGTCTGGAGATATGCCCGGCATGTGCATCCTCTTCCGGCCAACATGACACGTGACGACCACTGTGGCAGGTGCCTTGCGCGGGAGGAGGCACTAGCTCACCACTATGGGAACAAACACAGCTTATTTTGCGTGGACACCTCCGGCCCTCACCAGTGGGGAGGTACACGGCTGCAGTCGTAGGCGGCTAGATAGATAGATAGATAAATAGATAGATAGATAGATAAATAGATAGATAGATAGATAAATAGATAGATAGATAGATAAATAGATAAATAGATAAATAGATAGATAGATAGATAAATAGATAGATAGATAGATAAATAGATAAATAGATAAATAGATAAATAGATAAATAGATAAATAAATAGATAGATAGATAGATAGATAGATAGATAGATAGATAGATAGATAGATAGATAGATAGATAGATAGATAGATAGATAGATAGATAGATAGATAGATAGATAGATAGATAGATAGATAGATAGATAGATAGATAGATAGATAGATGGATGTTAGCTCGCTTCATCTGCTCGAAATATTGAAGAAGGCATTCTGTAACTAAAATGTTGAAGGTATGAAATTTAGAAACTCTAGAATTAAGGTGGAAACAGAGATTGAAAAAGCTTTTCCAGATTTTACATGCAGGGGCAAAAATAAACAAAGATGATTATTTGACGTGCTCTTCAAAAAAGTTTCCAAGAACAGCACGCAGTGCATTCGTACAACTAATTCACGCGCGAACTGATATATTCCAATGTTCCTTCTTTCCTGATGCTATTAAAATGTAAGAGCCACGGCCCCCGAAGACTTATCATATCAAAATAAGTTTTCACCAGTGCGAGTGCGTGTATCCGTTCTAAAAGTCTATACCAAACACATGAGCCTACCTCAATTCACTACATTTGTAAAGAATGAACACTGATTTCTGTGATTCATGTTTTATTACTTAAGCTTACATTATATATCAAAATAATTTTTATGCAGTTGTAGATCTCGATCGAGTGTTTATTGATGTGAAAAGTGGAGAAGTATCACCATGTATGTGTACTGACAATACCAAAAAGATTTTTGACCAGTTACGTTTACCTGTAACCATTATTACCCTTTTAAAGAACCAACCCAAAACTATAATATTTTCTAATGTTGCATATCGAAGCAGCGCTGCAAACAATACAGTCCCTTCTTTATGTTTACCGAAGTTTTTATAGCGTAATTGTAGAGCAAAATAAGAGGAGATGGAGAACGTGAACACTACAAGCCCTTGTGGTGTTCATTTTCTGGATCTCGTCTTCTTTTGCGCTACATTTACGCCATAATGAATCAGTTACAACTCGCTCGCCTCTCCGTCTTGCTTTGCTGAAGTTATGTTAAGAAATGAAACACAAAGTCTAAACAACGCATCGGAGTTCCGCTGACTTTCTACTGACTTTAATAAAATTAGCCTAATATTTTGTCTGGGTAAATTAGTTACATGTTTGGCTTATCAACACTCGCGAGATCACGAAGTGTCGTTCACTGGCCGGAACGATCACACAATTTAGGTTCCTGCAACAACCTTCTGTCGATGACAACCTTCGTTTCCCCTTGTATTCGCCTGTAATATTCAAGAAGCGCACGGAACGATTTCCTTTTTCCGAACGCGGCTGAAGGCTTCGCACAATCCTCACTGCACTGGCTTGGTCTGCGCCATGTTGGTTTGTGGGAAACGGTGGCCGCCCGACGGCGATGCTGCCTATGTCACTCCTCGAACAGCCAATGAAAGCCACTGAGTGATGCGCGGGAGCAATTACATAGAATCCATCGGAGCAGTTGAGGAGCAGCCACCGGAGCATAATCAGGGAATAGGCCCCATTTTCCTCCGGTTTCCTTCGTCTGCCACCCACCGAAGTAAAAGGGGGAAAACGAATGTATAAGCTCTAGTACACTTCAGTTTGAATGCGGTCACCGGAGCCGAGTGAGAGCATCAACGCCCAATTCCTCCCACCTGGGTACATTTTTGGTTACAGTGTACTCAGCGGCGTCTCTCAACAATATCCTGGTTTTCGGGCATGCAAAATCGTGATTACAATATTATTATTAATATTATTATTATTATTATTATTAGTATTAGTATTATTATTATTATTGTTGTGCGAGTCCAGCGAAAAATCTTAATCACTTACAACTATCGGAATGACTGTTGATCTTGTTCTAACACTGCCAGAATATTATCACTGCCATCACTTTATTTCCCGTAGAAATCGCGCGGACATCTTACCGCAGTATTCATGAACCAACCTTAAGTTGTGGCTAGTTATGACAAATCTATACGAAAAGCAACACTACACTACAAAACTGCGCGAAAAATCGACAAGAAACAGAGAAGGCACACACACAAGCGCAGACCAAAACTGCCGGGTTAGAAATGGGAAAAGTAACACATGGAAAAGAGCCCATACAACTAGTAATATAACTTAAGAGTACTGAACGCTGGGCGAGTTGGTAAATCATCACTACAAAACTGCGCGAAAAATCGACAAGAAACAGAGAAGGCACACACACAAGCGCAGACCAAAACTGCCGGGTTAGAAATGGGAAAAGTAACACATGGAAAAGAGCCCATACAACTAGTAATATAACTTAAGAGTACTGAACGCTGGGCGAGTTGGTAAATCATCACTACAAAACTGCGCGAAAAATCGACAAGAAACAGAGAAGGCACACACACAAGCGCAGACCAAAACTGCCGGGTTAGAAATGGGAAAAGTAACACATGGAAAAGAGCCCATACAACTAGTAATATAACTTAAGAGTACTGAACGCTGGGCGAGTTGGTAAATCATCACTACAAAACTGCGCGAAAAATCGACAAGAAACAGAGAAGGCACACACACAAGCGCAGACCAAAACTGCCGGGTTAGAAATGGGAAAAGTAACACATGGAAAAGAGCCCATACAACTAGTAATATAACTTAAGAGTACTGAACGCTGGGCGAGTTGGTAAATCATCACTACAAAACTGCGCGAAAAATCGACAAGAAACAGAGAAGGCACACACACAAGCGCAGACCAAAACTGCCGGGTTAGAAATGGGAAAAGTAACACATGGAAAAGAGCCCATACAACTAGTAATATAACTTAAGAGTACTGAACGCTGGGCGAGTTGGTAAATCATCACTACAAAACTGCGCGAAAAATCGACAAGAAACAGAGAAGGCACACACACAAGCGCAGACCAAAACTGCCGGGTTAGAAATGGGAAAAGTAACACATGGAAAAGAGCCCATACAACTAGTAATATAACTTAAGAGTACTGAACGCTGGGCGAGTTGGTAAATCATCACTACAAAACTGCGCGAAAAATCGACAAGAAACAGAGAAGGCACACACACAAGCGCAGACCAAAACTGCCGGGTTAGAAATGGGAAAAGTAACACATGGAAAAGAGCCCATACAACTAGTAATATAACTTAAGAGTACTGAACGCTGGGCGAGTTGGTAAATCATCACTACAAAACTGCGCGAAAAATCGACAAGAAACAGAGAAGGCACACACACAAGCGCAGACCAAAACTGCCGGGTTAGAAATGGGAAAAGTAACACATGGAAAAGAGCCCATACAACTAGTAATATAACTTAAGAGTACTGAACGCTGGGCGAGTTGGTAAATCATCACTACAAAACTGCGCGAAAAATCGACAAGAAACAGAGAAGGCACACACACAAGCGCAGACCAAAACTGCCGGGTTAGAAATGGGAAAAGTAACACATGGAAAAGAGCCCATACAACTAGTAATATAACTTAAGAGTACTGAACGCTGGGCGAGTTGGTAAATCATCACTACAAAACTGCGCGAAAAATCGACAAGAAACAGAGAAGGCACACACACAAGCGCAGACCAAAACTGCCGGGTTAGAAATGGGAAAAATAACACATGGAAAAGAGCCCATACAACTAGTAATATAACTTAAGAGTACTGAACGCTGGGCGAGTTGGTAAATCATCACTACAAAACTGCGCGAAAAATCGACAAGAAACAGAGAAGGCACACACACAAGCGCAGACCAAAACTGCCGGGTTAGAAATGGGAAAAGTAACACATGGAAAAGAGCCCATACAACTAGTAATATAACTTAAGAGTACTGAACGCTGGGCGAGTTGGTAAATCATCACTACAAAACTGCGCGAAAAATCGACAAGAAACAGAGAAGGCACACACACAAGCGCAGACCAAAACTGCCGGGTTAGAAATGGGAAAAGTAACACATGGAAAAGAGCCCATACAACTAGTAATATAACTTAAGAGTACTGAACGCTGGGCGAGTTGGTAAATCATCACTACAAAACTGCGCGAAAAATCGACAAGAAACAGAGAAGGCACACACACAAGCGCAGACCAAAACTGCCGGGTTAGAAATGGGAAAAGTAACACATGGAAAAGAGCCCATACAACTAGTAATATAACTTAAGAGTACTGAACGCTGGGCGAGTTGGTAAATCATCACTACAAAACTGCGCGAAAAATCGACAAGAAACAGAGAAGGCACACACACAAGCGCAGACCAAAACTGCCGGGTTAGAAATGGGAAAAGTAACACATGGAAAAGAGCCCATACAACTAGTAATATAACTTAAGAGTACTGAACGCTGGGCGAGTTGGTAAATCATCACTACAAAACTGCGCGAAAAATCGACAAGAAACAGAGAAGGCACACACACAAGCGCAGACCAAAACTGCCGGGTTAGAAATGGGAAAAGTAACACATGGAAAAGAGCCCATACAACTAGTAATATAACTTAAGAGTACTGAACGCTGGGCGAGTTGGTAAATCATCACTACAAAACTGCGCGAAAAATCGACAAGAAACAGAGAAGGCACACACACAAGCGCAGACCAAAACTGCCGGGTTAGAAATGGGAAAAGTAACACATGGAAAAGAGCCCATACAACTAGTAATATAACTTAAGAGTACTGAACGCTGGGCGAGTTGGTAAATCATCACTACAAAACTGCGCGAAAAATCGACAAGAAACAGAGAAGGCACACACACAAGCGCAGACCAAAACTGCCGGGTTAGAAATGGGAAAAGTAACACATGGAAAAGAGCCCATACAACTAGTAATATAACTTAAGAGTACTGAACGCTGGGCGAGTTGGTAAATCATCACTACAAAACTGCGCGAAAAATCGACAAGAAACAGAGAAGGCACACACACAAGCGCAGACCAAAACTGCCGGGTTAGAAATGGGAAAAGTAACACATGGAAAAGAGCCCATACAACTAGTAATATAACTTAAGAGTACTGAACGCTGGGCGAGTTGGTAAATCATCACTACAAAACTGCGCGAAAAATCGACAAGAAACAGAGAAGGCACACACACAAGCGCAGACCAAAACTGCCGGGTTAGAAATGGGAAAAGTAACACATGGAAAAGAGCCCATACAACTAGTAATATAACTTAAGAGTACTGAACGCTGGGCGAGTTGGTAAATCATCACTACAAAACTGCGCGAAAAATCGACAAGAAACAGAGAAGGCACACACACAAGCGCAGACCAAAACTGCCGGGTTAGAAATGGGAAAAGTAACACATGGAAAAGAGCCCATACAACTAGTAATATAACTTAAGAGTACTGAACGCTGGGCGAGTTGGTAAATCATCACTTGTGTGTGTGCCTTCTCTGTTTCTTGTCGATTTTTCGCGCAGTTTTGTAGTGATGATTTACCAACTCGCCCAGCGTTCAGTACTCTTAAGTTATATTACTAGTTGTATGGGCTCTTTTCCATGTGTTACTTTTCCCATTTCTAACCCGGCAGTTTTGGTCTGCGCTTGTGTGTGTGCCTTCTCTGTTTCTTGTCGATTTTTCGCGCAGTTTTGTAGTGATGATTTACCAACTCGCCCAGCGTTCAGTACTCTTAAGTTATATTACTAGTTGTATGGGCTCTTTTCCATGTGTTACTTTTCCCATTTCTAACCCGGCAGTTTTGGTCTGCGCTTGTGTGTGTGCCTTCTCTGTTTCTTGTCGATTTTTCGCGCAGTTTTGTAGTGATGATTTACCAACTCGCCCAGCGTTCAGTACTCTTAAGTTATATTACTAGTTGTATGGGCTCTTTTCCATGTGTTACTTTTCCCATTTCTAACCCGGCAGTTTTGGTCTGCGCTTGTGTGTGTGCCTTCTCTGTTTCTTGTCGATTTTTCGCGCAGTTTTGTAGTGATGATTTACCAACTCGCCCAGCGTTCAGTACTCTTAAGTTATATTACTAGTTGTATGGGCTCTTTTCCATGTGTTACTTTTCCCATTTCTAACCCGGCAGTTTTGGTCTGCGCTTGTGTGTGTGCCTTCTCTGTTTCTTGTCGATTTTTCGCGCAGTTTTGTAGTGATGATTTACCAACTCGCCCAGCGTTCAGTACTCTTAAGTTATATTACTAGTTGTATGGGCTCTTTTCCATGTGTTACTTTTCCCATTTCTAACCCGGCAGTTTTGGTCTGCGCTTGTGTGTGTGCCTTCTCTGTTTCTTGTCGATTTTTCGCGCAGTTTTGTAGTGATGATTTACCAACTCGCCCAGCGTTCAGTACTCTTAAGTTATATTACTAGTTGTATGGGCTCTTTTCCATGTGTTACTTTTCCCATTTCTAACCCGGCAGTTTTGGTCTGCGCTTGTGTGTGTGCCTTCTCTGTTTCTTGTCGATTTTTCGCGCAGTTTTGTAGTGATGATTTACCAACTCGCCCAGCGTTCAGTACTCTTAAGTTATATTACTAGTTGTATGGGCTCTTTTCCATGTGTTACTTTTCCCATTTCTAACCCGGCAGTTTTGGTCTGCGCTTGTGTGTGTGCCTTCTCTGTTTCTTGTCGATTTTTCGCGCAGTTTTGTAGTGATGATTTACCAACTCGCCCAGCGTTCAGTACTCTTAAGTTATATTACTAGTTGTATGGGCTCTTTTCCATGTGTTACTTTTCCCATTTCTAACCCGGCAGTTTTGGTCTGCGCTTGTGTGTGTGCCTTCTCTGTTTCTTGTCGATTTTTCGCGCAGTTTTGTAGTGATGATTTACCAACTCGCCCAGCGTTCAGTACTCTTAAGTTATATTACTAGTTGTATGGGCTCTTTTCCATGTGTTACTTTTCCCATTTCTAACCCGGCAGTTTTGGTCTGCGCTTGTGTGTGTGCCTTCTCTGTTTCTTGTCGATTTTTCGCGCAGTTTTGTAGTGATGATTTACCAACTCGCCCAGCGTTCAGTACTCTTAAGTTATATTACTAGTTGTATGGGCTCTTTTCCATGTGTTACTTTTCCCATTTCTAAACCGGCAGTTTTGGTCTGCGCTTGTGTGTGTGCCTTCTCTGTTTCTTGTCGATTTTTCGCGCAGTTTTGTAGTGATGATTTACCAACTCGCCCAGCGTTCAGTACTCTTAAGTTATATTACTAGTTGTATGGGCTCTTTTCCATGTGTTACTTTTCCCATTTCTAACCCGGCAGTTTTGGTCTGCGCTTGTGTGTGTGCCTTCTCTGTTTCTTGTCGATTTTTCGCGCAGTTTTGTAGTGATGATTTACCAACTCGCCCAGCGTTCAGTACTCTTAAGTTATATTACTAGTTGTATGGGCTCTTTTCCATGTGTTACTTTTCCCATTTCTAACCCGGCAGTTTTGGTCTGCGCTTGTGTGTGTGCCTTCTCTGTTTCTTGTCGATTTTTCGCGCAGTTTTGTAGTGATGATTTACCAACTCGCCCAGCGTTCAGTACTCTTAAGTTATATTACTAGTTGTATGGGCTCTTTTCCATGTGTTACTTTTCCCATTTCTAACCCGGCAGTTTTGGTCTGCGCTTGTGTGTGTGCCTTCTCTGTTTCTTGTCGATTTTTCGCGCAGTTTTGTAGTGATGATTTACCAACTCGCCCAGCGTTCAGTACTCTTAAGTTATATTACTAGTTGTATGGGCTCTTTTCCATGTGTTACTTTTCCCATTTCTAACCCGGCAGTTTTGGTCTGCGCTTGTGTGTGTGCCTTCTCTGTTTCTTGTCGATTTTTCGCGCAGTTTTGTAGTGATGATTTACCAACTCGCCCAGCGTTCAGTACTCTTAAGTTATATTACTAGTTGTATGGGCTCTTTTCCATGTGTTACTTTTCCCATTTCTAACCCGGCAGTTTTGGTCTGCGCTTGTGTGTGTGCCTTCTCTGTTTCTTGTCGATTTTTCGCGCAGTTTTGTAGTGATGATTTACCAACTCGCCCAGCGTTCAGTACTCTTAAGTTATATTACTAGTTGTATGGGCTCTTTTCCATGTGTTACTTTTCCCATTTCTAACCCGGCAGTTTTGGTCTGCGCTTGTGTGTGTGCCTTCTCTGTTTCTTGTCGATTTTTCGCGCAGTTTTGTAGTGATGATTTACCAACTCGCCCAGCGTTCAGTACTCTTAAGTTATATTACTAGTTGTATGGGCTCTTTTCCATGTGTTACTTTTCCCATTTCTAACCCGGCAGTTTTGGTCTGCGCTTGTGTGTGTGCCTTCTCTGTTTCTTGTCGATTTTTCGCGCAGTTTTGTAGTGATGATTTACCAACTCGCCCAGCGTTCAGTACTCTTAAGTTATATTACTAGTTGTATGGGCTCTTTTCCATGTGTTACTTTTCCCATTTCTAACCCGGCAGTTTTGGTCTGCGCTTGTGTGTGTGCCTTCTCTGTTTCTTGTCGATTTTTCGCGCAGTTTTGTAGTGATGATTTACCAACTCGCCCAGCGTTCAGTACTCTTAAGTTATATTACTAGTTGTATGGGCTCTTTTCCATGTGTTACTTTTCCCATTTCTAACCCGGCAGTTTTGGTCTGCGCTTGTGTGTGTGCCTTCTCTGTTTCTTGTCGATTTTTCGCGCAGTTTTGTAGTGATGATTTACCAACTCGCCCAGCGTTCAGTACTCTTAAACGAAAAGCAAGGTGCATTTCTGAAACCTCCCTTATCCTGTCATAAAGGCGCCTTTTGAAAGGCGTCCTCAACTCGTGAAGCCTTCGCACCGAGATTGGGCTATAGGTGGCGGCACCGTCTCGCGGAAGTTTTGATAGGCGGTCGGTGGCGCGTATACGTATAAATACAGCGGTGCTTCGTTGCGTGTAGTCTGAGCCGATTGTCAGCAGATAAAACAGGCGTTCACTACAGTGTACTGTTAATATTTACGCTCTTGTCTACTGAATCGGTGCACAACTCCTATGCAACGTTAACATTACCCGCGAGTTAGCGCATTCTGCCTTCCATAGGGATGCTCGCCCTTGGTTGCCTCTCTTCACGCTTTCCCACTAAATCACGCCTTTGCTGTGTTGTTTGTACGTGGTTAGCTTGTATTCCGCCTGCTACGCACTGCTGTAGCGTGACTGAACTATTGTTTACATCTCTGTCGCCTGCATACTACAAAAAAAAAGAGAAAGATTGTAGAAAGTCCGCACATCTGTGCGATTCGTTCAGTACCATATTTCGCACCTCATGTGCATATGATTTGTTTTTCTCAATCTGTTGACCATGAAATGGAGGATTGTCGATAAATCTACTCAGAAAAGCTTAGTGGTGCACGGCGCTTTGAGCTACAGTGCGTTTACCACTTGTACGCACATGTTCTTGCACCAGTAAAACTCTTATATAAGAGTTCAGCAGAAAGCTTTCAACGATAGATTACGTGCATGAGGGTGCTACAACGAAGGCTTGGTTAATAGGACAAGCATGTTTTTTTTTCAGGCAAAAATCACCACTGCCTTCCATCGGTCAATAAAAATGCCACAGAAACGCTGACAACAAAGTAAAAAAGTTTAAACCCTCAATGAAATCTTACGACGGTATACCGGGTGTTCAAAATTAAGCTTTATGATTTTTTTAAAATTAGGCGCTCGAAGGCACGTGAGAACCACTTGTGCAAATAAGTTAAGCGGCTAGGGGGACAGAAAGTTAGATGATAATTATCGCTGTCAGCAGCCCAATTAACTAAAATTTAATAATTAACTTTTTACTGGCTGCGGTAAGTTGGCATGTTTATATTGAAAAAATGTAGGCAGTGGTGTTTGTACACAGTTTCAGTTGGAAGATTTTTTCTAGCACGCCTGTGTTCCGAGATATCCGGCTCCAAAGTTTAATTGTCTTTCGCACGATTACGCATGCAAGAGGGTGAGGGTCCGCGCAAAGCTCCTCCCTAAAGTGACGCATCTGTTGCGTGTGGTGTTTAGTGTGTGAAGAGGGTGGAAGCGTAGGCATAGGTGATAGCAATTACCCTTGCCCTCTTCGGCCGTCGAAATCAAAAATCGAAGAACGCTTGCAACCAGTGTCGTAACACGCAACTGCAGAGCCTCTAACGATAGTGGCAGATACCATGCCGAGATAATGGTGCGAGCGGAGAATCTGGATGCCAGTGCGCGTGCGTAATAATCACTAGAGAAGCATGCGTGGTCGTTGCCTGGGCTACGCGAATAGCGTGACTGCTGATGTCCGAGTACTGTAACTTTTATTCAAACAAGAGCAACAACTCCACCAATAATAACTGAAACAGTTTTATCCTTGCTAACGCATATTTCCTGCTGCTACATAAGCATATTTCGGTCATGCACAAATCTCATCGAAACTCTTCACCTCTCAAGACGTCAATGCCCCAAAAAGTGTTCAAAATGCCTGCCTTCGGCAGCAACGCAAAGCATGAACCGCTGTCGCGTCGACTCGATGACTCGGCGCAGTACTTCTGCAGGAATACTCGCACAGGCAGATGTTATCCTGTCCTTCATGTCATTAACATCGCTGGGCTCTGTTACGTAAACTCGATCTTTAACGTAGCCCCAAAGGAAAAAGTCGAGCGGAGAAAGGTCAGGTGATCTTGGTGGCCAAAACATCGCTCCTGCGCGCCCAATCCACTGTTGTGGAAAACGTCTGTCCAACCAGTTCTTCGCCCTGGAAGAAAAATGTGGTGGTGCTCCATCGTGCTGAAACCATACTTGGCGCAGGTCATTCAGGGAAAGACTGCAGACAAGATCATCAATGACAACACCTAATATTTCTTCTGTGTACATCTTTCCGTTCAAGTTGTCCTCAAAAAAGTGAGGTCCGATGATCCTGTCCCCGAGTATGCCGCACCACACATTCACACTCCAGCGAACTTGATGCTTGTGCTGCCTCATCCAGTGTGGGTTTTCTTGTGCCCAATAATGGGCGTTGTGAAGATTAACACTTCCATTTCGGCAAAACCGAGCTTCATCAGTCCAAATTATTCTGTGCAAAAAGTCATTTTCTTGATCAGTTTTGATGAGGCCCCAATTGCAGAAGTCAACTCGCCTTTCAAAGTCCGCCTCATTTAGGTCCTGATGAAGGTAAACGTGATATGGATGGAACTTGTGCTTTCTTAAAACATTTGTGACTGTTCCGATGCTGCGACCGCACTGATCGGCAATCTGTCGGATGCTGAGCTCTGGCATCGAGGTTACGCACGCGACAACGTCGATTTCAAAGTCTTCATCGACGATTGCCTTCCTGGTCCGTCTCGGAAGGTGGACAGAGCCTGTTGTGCAGAAGCGTCGAAACAGGTTTGTGAAAGTGGGCCTTGTTGGAAGGGGACGGTGTGGGTGGCGAGACGCGTAAAGCTCCATTGCTAACGAAGCGTTGCCATTCATTTCAGCCATTGCAAGCACCACGTCTACTTTTACTTTGGTAGAATACCTCACGCCAGAAGCAGCCATATTAGCTCGAAAGGACTCCACGTGGATTTCCTTGGTAGACCTTCAATGCAGAGACGCTGTGCTCTAACCGGAGGCACCCTAGTGCAGGACGGTCCTGCTAACGCGTTCACAAGAAGATGTCTCAGTGTGATCTAAAGTCACGAAAAAACGTCGCGAAAAATGGTCTCCTGTTATCGCGTTCATCAGGATCATGCGTAAGGCTCATGGCGCACCGCGCTGTCACATTTTGATTTCGCCGGCCGAAGAGGGCAAGGGTAATTGCTATCACCTATGCCTACGCTTCCACCCTCTTCACACACTAAACACCACACGCAACAGATGCGTCACTTTAGGGAGGAGCTTTGCGCGGACCCTCACCCTCTTGCATGCGTAATCGTGCGAAAGACAATTAAACTTTGGAGCCGGATATCTCGGAACACAGGCGTGCTAGAAAAAATCTTCCAACTGAAACTGTGTACAAACACCACTGCCTACATTTTTTCAATATAAACATGCCAACTTACCGCAGCCAGTAAAAAGTTAATTATTAAATTTTAGTTAATTGGGCTGCTGACAGCGATAATTATCATCTAACTTTCTGTCCCCCTGGCCGCTTAACTTATTTGCACAAGTGGTTCTCACGTGCCTTCGAGCGCCTAATTTTAAAAAAATCATAAAGCTTAATTTTGAACACCCGGTATATACGACATGCCTTCTGAGTATTTTTAATGTCTGGACCGTTTAGAACTTTCTTAAAACTAAGCACACGGTTGCACACGGCAACTCTGTTTTAAGTAAAGTTTAGGTACCGATGTATTGCAGTTTATGTGCTAGTAATATTTCTATGTAGTGGTGTCACAAAACGAGCGCTCAAAAAGGGCGCCCCGCCAAATTCTCGCGACGAAACGCCAGAGTGATGCCGCGAGGTCAACTAAAAAATAAAAGGGAAGAAACAAGCATCTAAAGACTCCCCGGCGCACGCCCCTCTCCCCTCGGAAGCGTAGGTTCACCGACGAACCTCCTCCACCCACATCAGCGGCCGAGCAAGCACTGGAATTTTCTAGATGGAAAGGGGCGGGGTGATGCTGGGTTGCGTCATCCGTCGCGGACGGCCTTCGAACCGTCTCGCCTTCTCCCCATCCTTTGCTGCGCATCGCGCCGACGAAAGCATGAGAACTTTCTGGAATCTCGCGCGGAAGGTATTTAATCGAGGAGCCGAGATGAGAGAGTAGGAGAAGACGGAAGTTAGCGCCAAAGCGCGTTGGGTATCCCGCCGTGTAGTCGGCGAAGGTTTTGTCCATAGGGACAAAGCAGGAGAAGAAGAGGATTTCCACCAGAGGGGTGAAGGCTCGAGCCACAGGCAAGAGCGCGTGTGTACCGCTATCGAGCGAAGATGCGTGGCAACAGCTGCGTATGTGAAGCCGACGTGTTTCCGGCGAAGTTTGAAGCTTGGAGAGCGGCCAAGTGAAGGCGTGAGCTTTCCTGGAAAAGAATTTTCGGGGCCAGCGGAACGACAGAGGTTTCCTGGAAGAGAAACTTCGGTGCAGTGGAACGACAGAGGTTTCCTGGAAGAGAAACTTCGGGGGCAGCAGAACGACAACAACGCAGGACTTTGAGTGAGTGATTCTCGGAAGAGTATCATCCAGACTTTTGTTCCAAGAACTTTGGACTGAATAGGTTTTCATTTTTCATTTCATTTCATTTTATTTTATTTCAAGTTCTCTTTTTACATGAAAATACACAGCACTGGTTAGACCCATAGCCACTGGCTAGTAGGGGGTCTCAATAAATATGCATTTAAAGGAACAGATTGTGTTAACAAAGCAGATAGTTTATAAGTACACTTCAATCATACAAGAAAAAAAAATCGGAACAAAATACAAGAAGGAAACATATTTGTGATAAGTCATTTGCAGTATCTTGCAGCATTGTTCCATGCAAACAACGGACTGTATGTATACAATACATCAAATACATAAAAGTACGTATACCATGTCAAGTATGATTTTGTTAGACAAATAATCTATATATAACGAAGTGGAGATTACAACGAAGTGTGTGTTAGTGTACCTGTTCATTTTTCTGCAGAAAGTATTTTTAAGAGCACAGGCAAAACTTTTGCTTTCTTTTATTTGGCATGGTATATAATTCCAGACCTTTACTCCAGCAAATTGTAGCAATCGTTTGCCATAAACATTGTTAGTAGGCGGAAGACTGAAATTATGTAATGTAGCACGTCTGGTAAGGCAGCAAGAGGATGAAAATATTGATATATGAAAGGGCAGGTTATAAGAAATGACATTATAGACAGTAAGTGCAATTTTTTGCTGTCGTAAATTATCGAATGGTATCATTTCCATATTACGAAACAATGGCGCGCTGTGTTGATCATACCTACCATTGTTTATTATTCGAAGTGCTCGCTTTTGTAGTATACGTAAGGGTTCTAGATATGTTTTAAAAGTCCATCCCCATGAATCTATGCTATATGTTAGGTGACAATGAAAAAATGTGAAATAGAGAACTCGGAGAAAACTACTTTTAAAATAATTTATAGTGGTTAATAATGTACTGCATCCAGATCGCAGTTTAGCGCATACAGAGTTAATGTGGCTTTGCCAGTTTAGCTGGCTATCGAGAATTACACACAGATATTTGAATTCTTTCGTCTTCTCAAGCACGCAGCTATTTATTCTAATGCAAATGGACTCATTACTTATATCTCGATAACGGGAGTGGAAAATAGTGTATTTAGTTTTCTTTGCATTCAGTGTTAGTTTGCTCGCTATAAACCACTGACAAACATTTTTTAGTTCTGCATTACATTTATGCTTGAGATCCCTTATATTGCCTGCAGTAACAATAACGGCTGTATCATCAGCGTACATTAGCATCTCCGCCGATGTCGATATATTTGGTAGGTCGTTTACGTACAGTGAAAACAGTAAGGGTCCAAGAACGGAGCCTTGTGGTACCCCTGTGTCTATATTTTACAGGGAGGAAGTGAGATTATGCATAATCACCATTTGTTGACGTTCGCTCATGTAACTAGAAAATAAGTCAAAAATTTTGCCACGTAAACCGTAGTGTCTTAATTTCATTAGTAATATATCATGGTCAACTGTATCAAATGCTTTCTTTAAATCAAGAAAAACTACTGCTACAAGGAGGTTATTACTTAATGCTTCGTTAATCTTTTGTGATACAGATAGTACAGCAGTGGCGGTGGAATGGTGCGCCCGAAATCCATGTTGCTCAGCGCATATTACACGATATTTTTCTAGAAAGACGCACATCCGTTTGGCTGGAATTCTTCCAAATATGTTATTTATTATGCTTAAAACAGATATAGGCCTATAACTTGAGGGATCAGAGCGATCACCCTCCTTGTACACCGGCACTACTTTAGCAGTTTTCAGACAGGATGGGTATGTTGACGTACGCAAGGAGTGGTTATATATATGGCATAGGATAGGGCCTAAGACGTCAATATTGTCTTTTCTTATCCGCGCTGTGATCCCATCTATCCCTCTGGCTTTATTCGTGGCTAAATTAGCAGTAGTATTTTGAATTTCGTCGAGACTAATGTTGCGTACCGCAAACGTATTCGGCATAGACGGCGAAAAACATTGAGGAGTGGAGGAAGAAAACTGCATTGCTAACGTCGGACCAATTTTAGTGAAATAATGATTAAAGTTATCTACAGTTTGTGCATCAATAGAATCAGGTAGCACGCGTTGTCGTGGTTGATTGCCAACAACTTCGTTTACGATCTCCCAAGTTTTTTTAGAGCTGCCCTGAGCTTGTTCTAATAGGCGAGAGTAATATTCCTTCTTTCGCTGCCTAGTAAGGAGCACGGATTTATTCCAGAAAATTTTGAACTGGCCAAGGTAATATTTATTATTTTTATGTTTGTTCAATTTATCGTATAAAAAATCTTTCGTCTTCAGCAGGTCAAGGATTTCTGCTGTCATCCAAGGACATAGCGGGGTCTTATATGAGCGCGCAGATACGTTTGAGCGGCTATTTCCAATGGCTCTGATAAGGAAATTTATTAAGTTCTGAAGTTCAACATTGACGTCATCGTTATATAGACTGTCAGGGTCAATGGCGAGAATGATGCTTCGTAGTAAATTGTAATCTATTTTGCCCTCTGTTGTGATACGTGGTGTGCTGCTTTTTCGTGTGTCATTTATGGAAACAAAAACAGGAAGATGATCTGATATCGCTTCATCATAAACGCCAGCATTCATTCCAGATGTTATGTTCGTCAAAACATAACATCTGGGTTTTCTATCTCTTTAGTCTTTAAGTGACTTGGTTGTTCAATGCATGCGACTGCATTGTAGTGTGTATTGTTGTCTGTGTCCGTTGTTTCGAGTGTGGCTGATTGTACTGTGTAGTACGTTGTTTGATTGGTGACATGTTGTACTCAACTATTGTGGAGTGTGCATACTTGTGTATTGTTTTGATCTGCCATTACTGAGAATATAATTTTGTTTTGTTTATCAACTCTCGGCTCTGACTTGTTCTTTGGACCACATCCGGCGTCCGCTGGCGCACCAAATAGGACCACTTCTAAATTGTCCACGCTTTCGTGGTGTGGTTCGGGGGGCCGATACTTCGGCCCTTGGAATTTGCCCGGCGATCGCCTCCCGAATTAACGGGACCTGTGACAATTAATCTGGCGTCCGCGACAGGACCTTTTGGTGCACAGTGTGTCCAAAGTAGTGAGAAAGAGCCTCGAGTTGTTGATGGTGCTATCGGAACGATTTTCTGTGTTGTTCAGTGTTCTCGTTAACGAGTGCAGGGGAGTGTTCCGATAGACTGATTTAGGCAGATACTTTTTGGCACGCAGCAAGACTTTATTTGCGAGACACCATGGATCTCGAAAAGTTAGTAGCTCTTGGTGAGAAGATGGGTCTTTCTGGCGCCGAACTACGGAAGTGGGTAAGCCAGAAGAAGAAAGAGGCGGTGTAGAGAGAGAGGTTGGCAGCTGATGAGAGAGTTAAGGAAGAAAAAACAGCTGAGTTGGAACGAGAGAGGTTGGCAGCTGAAAGGGCAAGAGAAGAAAGAGAAGCAAAGGAGCGACAGCTGAAACAAGAAAGAGAGGCAAAAGAGCGACAGCTGAAGGAAGAAAGAGAGCAGCAATTGAAGTTGGAGCTGGAGAGAGAAAAGTTGGCAGCCGAAAGGGCGAGAGAAGAAAGAGAAGCGGAGATGGCTGAAAGGAAATGGCAGCGGCAGCACGAGATGGAACTCGAGCGGCTCCGTTTGCAACAGCGAAGTAACACTCCGGTCTAAGCTAGAGTTGAAAGCAGCGAACGGGAGGACCACGGCTTCCGCTTGAACCCAAGCAAGCTGCTCGTAGCGTTTGATGAAAGAAAGGACGACCTTGACGCGTACCTTCACAGATTTGAGACGATTGCAAGTAGCCAGAATTGGCCGGAACACCAATAGGCAACTGCTTTGAGTACTTGCTTGAGTGGTGAAGCACTCAGTGTGTACGGTAGGCTGATACCGACCGATGCAGCCAACTATGCAAAGGTGAAAACTGCTTTGCTGAAGCGATTTAGATTTACTGTGGAAGGATTCCGGGACAGATTTTGGACAGGAAAGCCAGCTGATGGTGAGACGGCTACGCAGTATGCCGCCCGACTTTGCCATTATTTCGACAGATGGATTGAACTTTCAGGGACAGCGCAGGAGTACGATGAGCTTAGAGAGCTCCTAATTAGAGAACAATTTCTTACTAGTTGCTACCCAAGCCTGTCGCTGTACTTGAAAGAGAGAAGAGCTCAGTCACTTGAAGGCATGCTTGAATTGGCTGATCAATTCTTGGAAGCGCAAGGTGGAACTAATTTGGCCAAGGTCAAGAAGGAGTGTCCCGAAGATTAGAAAAATTTGGCACCCGAACAAAAGAAGCGTGCACCGGAGAGTGTTCCGCGATGTTTTCTGTGTAACCGAGTAAGTCATCGCGCGAACAACTGTCGAACGATCTTTACGAGCCCTACGGTAGTAAAATGTTTCAAGTATGGTCAGGCTGGGCACAACGCAGACGCATGTCATAACGGAGCGAGTCAGACTCACCAGGTATCCTGTGCGCAAATGGCACCAAAAACCGTTGATGACGTCACTGATGGATTCGTAGAGTTGAAAAATGGGGAGAAAATCCCTATTGTGGGTGCTGTAATGACAAAACAGCCAACCGTTGTTACGAAGGGAATGCCAACGCTGCCTGGAAAAGTTGCGGGCAAGAAGGTTATGGTGTTAAGAGACACCGGTAGCTCCACCGTTATCGTGCGGAGAAATTTGGTACGAGAAAGTGAGTTAACAGGCAAAACGAAACCAGTTTGCCTGATTGATAGTACGGTTCGGATGCTTCCCGAAGCAGAAATTGAGGTCGAAACACCGTACTTCAGCGGGAAGGTTACTGCTCTATGCATGACGACCCCCCTGTGCGACCTCGTCATCGGAAACATCGACGGGGCGCGAGGGCCGAATGATCCAGAACGATTGGGAGAAGACCCGAAGATGGAGCCCTCGCCATCCCAGCGACTGCGATATACAGTGGGGGAGCATCCCGTGACGGATCTCACTCGAGCCCAAGGTGGAGCCGCGGTGCAAGAGTCAGTGAATGAGAAGATGATCGTGTTGAATGAGTTCACGTGCTGGGCAGCTGGACTTACGTCGGCACGACCTCAACCGACCGACAGTGTAAAGGTGATGGAGTCGGCCAGCCAGGCCAACTGATGATTGATATGAGGGGTTTAACATCCCAAAACCACTATATGATTATGAGAAACGCCGTAGTGGAGGGCTCCGGAAATTTAGACCACCTGGGGTTCTTTAACGTGCACCCAAATCTGAGCACACGGGCCTACAACACTTCCGCCTCCATTGGAAATGCAGCTGCCGCAGCCGGGATTCGAACCCGCGCCCTGCGGGTCAGCAGCCAAGTATCTTAGCCACTAGACCACCGCGGCGGGGCAGGCCAACTGTCGTGACATGAACAAGTGGGTGAATGACCAAACAGGATCGGTTGAACGTTATGACCCATTAAATATGTCGGAAGTGACAACGATGGCTGAGATGCCGCCTCAGCTACCGTCGTTTGAAACGGCTCGCCGAAAAAGAACGTGGAAACACAAGAAGAGATCGAGCGAGCACCGCAAGAAAGGGCGCAAGCGCCGTTCTAAATTCACAGGATAAGTGTTGAGGACGAATCGGAATGTGTTTGACAGTGCTATATGTCGAGTTAATGTGGTTGTTGTCCTGTGTCACAACTTTATGTCGAGTGAATCAAAATTTTTGTTACGGTGATGTGATGTATAGTATGGTACAATTGTTGTAAAGACAGACCATTGTACATTTGTATTGCTTGAAGTATATGATGGAGTATTGTATTCATGTACCTGTATCTATATTCTATGTGTTGTGAGATTGAATTGTAATGTATAATTGTATTGAGTGATCTATTATGAATGTGACGTGTCATGAGCGACGGACTTTGTTACAGTCTCTGAGAGTGTGGGGACTGTTCGCGCTCGTTTGTGTGGTTTTGAATATTGTGAGATAATATTCTTAAAGTGGGGGCAGTGTCACAAAACGAGCGCTCAAAAAGGGCGTGCCGCCAAATGTTCGCGACGAAACACCAGAGTGATGCCGCGAGGTCAACGAAAAAAAAGGGAAGAAACAAGCATCCAAAGACTCCCCGGCGCGCGCCCCTCTCCCTTCGGAAGCGTAGGTTCGCCGACGAACCTCCTCACCCCACATCGGCGGCCGAGCAAGCACTGGAATTTTCTAGATGGAAAGGGGCGGGGTGATGCCGGGTTGCGTCATACGTCGCAGATGGCCTTCGAACCGTCTCGCCCTCTCCCCAGCCTTCGCTGCGCATCGCGCCGACGAAAGGATCAGAACTTTCTGGAATCTCGCGCAGAAGGTATTTAATCGAGCAGCCGAGATGAGAGAGCAGGAGAAGACGGAAGTTAGCGCCAAAGCGCGTTGTGTATCCCGCCGTGTAGTCGGCGAAGGTTTTGTCCATAGGGACAAAGCAGGAGAAGAAGAGGATTTCCACCTTAGGGTGAAGGCTCGAGCTACAGACAAGAGCGTGTGTCTACCGCTATCGAGCGAAGACGCGTGGCAACAGCTGCGTGTGTGAAGCCGACGTGTTTCCAGCGAAGAAGTTTGAAGCTTGGAGAGCGGCCAAGTTAAGACGTGAGGTTTTCTAGAAGAGAAACTTCGGAGAAGCGGAACGACAGAGGTTTCCTGGAAGAGAAACTTCGGGGGCAGCTGAACGACAACAACGCTGGACTTTCAGTGAGTGATTCTCGGAAGAGTATCATCCAGACTTTTGTTCCAAGAACTTTGGACTGAATAGGTTTTTTATCTCTTTAGTCTTTAAGTGTCTTGGTTGTTCAATGCATGCGACTGCATTGTAGTGTGTATTGTTGTCTGTGTCCTTTGTTTCAAGTGTGGCTGATTGTACTGTGTAGTACGTTGTTTGATTGGTGACATACTGTACTCAACTATTGTGGAGTGTGCATACTTGTGTATTGTTTTGATCTGCCATTACTGAGAATATAATTTTGTTTTGTTTATCAACTCTCGGCTCTGACTTGTTCTTTGGACCACAGCCGGCGTCCGCTGGCGCACCAAATATGACTACTTGTAAATTGTCCACGCTTTCGTGGTGCGGTTCGGGGGGCCGATACTTCGGCCCTTGGAATTAGCCCGGCGATTGCCTCCCGAATTAACGGGACCTGTGACAAGTGGTACCACGGTCAGATAAACACAACTGAGGCTCCTCACATGATCGATAAAATACAGTGCCGTATTTCTACACCTACCAACAGCGCGCAAGTTCATGACCTCGAGCCTGATTTTTTTTTGGGGGGGGGGTATCAACCGAGTCGCAATAAGAAGCCGAATTCACTCAACATTCAATATTTCTCCTGTTTGTGAGGATGCAAGAAGTGTTTCGCGATGTGCTTGAAATAGAAAGTGGCACGCAATTTGAAATTATTCTGCAGAATGAAGGGTACGATGACAATGAACAGCACTCTCGAAAGCTGCACTTACCCATCCTATTACGATGCATTAGCAGCCGAGCAAGACCAAATGCTTTTGTATGCCATTTTTGGCATACCTAGAAACAGTTACACTCGCGCTGACATGACCGGACAAACCACACTTTGAGAACATGCATGAGGTACGCGCACATAGAAACACGACGTGGCTAGCAGACGACACGAGGAGCAATCCACACTGGATTTTGTGAACAAGTTCCAAGACGGACGCCGTGTGCCTGCAGAGAAAACTAAAAACGTGGAAGCATCTGGCGATATAATTCAACGCTCGACACACTGTGCATCCGTGAATGACTGACCAAACAAGTAGAAAAGTGTTCGCGCCACTTAGAGAAGTTTTACTGGTACAAAAAAGTGTTTTTGCAACCATAGCAGGTATCCACTTATTTGTATACTCGTGACACGCTCGGCTACGAGACAGTGACAAGGCCGTCGCTCCGAAGCTCGAATGTGCCAACTCCATAAAAGCGCGAAGCGATGAGCAGCTGCATGCGGCATGAGACGGGGCTCAATGAACCTACAACCAAGGATATTTTCGTGCAGAAACAGCACAGTGAGCAGATTTTACCCGCACTTTTTGTGAAGCGGGGGTGGCACAAACATTCTTGCTTGTAGTAGGTCTCAACCAGGTTCCGTCGAGCGTTGAGGACTCGCCGTGGCAGTAACGTGTACGCGTAAGCTCTGTTCAATAATTCTTCTTTGTGGTGTACATAATAAAGGGAATACGCAAAGTTGTCATCCCCCGCCATGTTTAAAAAAACCTTAAGGTCGGTCGTAGGCTATCTTGAACGAGCCTTACTTAAGTACAAGAAACGTTGCGCGGTAACTAACAGGTAGGTTCTCGAAACGTGTTAATGGCGGACTTATGGCTAAGGTTGACTTAAGTCTAAAGGATGAGGTTGAGTTAGGTTCGTGAATAGGGGGGTTATTTCGTTACAAACAAGGTCACGCTATAAGATCATGCCCTCTCCATCTCAGTTTGTAAGTTTTCAGATTCGGCGCAAGTTAACCAGAGAGAAACCACCATTTCGTGTACTTGCCAAATTGTTTCAACGCTCTTGCTCACAGAATAGAAAGTCTATGTAATGTTATTTTCACGATCTTGAGGTTTTCTAAAGCCCCTCTCATTGTTTCTATCCCTGATAAAAACTATGACAGGGGATTCGATAATTTGAAATAATGACAGGGGTTGAGATAATTTTTCACACTGTATAGATTCTTCTCTTTTTCTCTTTCCCGGAAGTATATACGCCTTCATTTTTCGCTATCGTTCCATGATTCTCGTATTTCCTTTCATTATTTCTATTTTGCGGTCATTTTCTTTTGTCTTTGCGTTCTCGCTCTTTCTAATTGATTTTCGTAGACTGTCCTCTATTGTTTATTTATATTGTGTCATTTTTGCGTGCGCCTGCACAAAGATTATATGGTTGTTCCTGGGCATGTTAAAAAAATTCTTGGCTAATGATTGGTTATAATAAGTTTGTCACAATATGGTTATTATTGAGAAAAGTGGCGCTTTAGGCTAAACTGTGATGTTCATTATGAAATTTTTTCTAGGTGAACCTAAGGTACTTGGACACGACGAACCCCAAAATTGACTTCCTTCTCGTCGGCGTAACAAGGGCTAAAGTAAGAATAACTTTCAAATATGCCATTTTTGCATGCCAATATCAAGCGCGCGATTTCCATATAATTAAGCGCCAAAAGTTATCTAACGGAACTCGAACCATGCATATTCATATGTGCTTTTTGTTGCACCCGGAATACATCAGGATTTTTTTCGTGCTTTTATCTAAGAGCATCGTTTTCACTGCTGGTGGTAAATGTCCTTATTTATCTCCCCAGCGTTCTTATGAAAGCATGAAAACACTTCAATTGCGGCACATCTCGAAAAGATAAGACTTCTGGGGGCCGTTGGAGAAACAGCTCAAAGCACCAGGACAGACAACATGAGTTGATTGTGGCGAAAACATAAATAGATACTTAATAACGTATCAGAGAGACATGAAAACCAAATAAAAAAAACAAAAAGCAAAGTGAAGGCAAAGGCAAAAAAGGGAGAAAAGATATGAAGTGTACACTAACGCAAAAAGGCTCGATACCATTGGCTAACAGAACTAACGGTATGAACCTGCAGTATGAACCAGCCACGTGAACCGCAAAGTCAGAAACCTATCATATCATTTAACAGTGTCCATTTAAAGTTAGTGAATAGAAAGTCACAAAAGAGTGGCTGTCCAATTCACTCGAGAAATCTGGTACTAATTGCAAAAGTGATAGCTTTCAAGGGCAGGTTACAAGATGTATTATGACCGTTTATCCGCGGAAAGTTGCTCAGAAGATTCTCCAACAGATTAACTCTACCAAAGCCACGTCGCAAGAACAAAACAAATATGTGGATCGAAAGCACCACTGGAAGGCCACAGTAATACGGAATCTACACTAATTGTCAAATAACTTGAAGTGATTATGTCAACGTACGAATATATACGTAGCTTTAACCGCGCCTAACATGCTGTCCAGGCTTTGTAATAAGGTGTTCATTGTAACAAGAAACATACATAACAGTTTGGTAAGTGTGCTGCAAATGTATACATATTGACATGTGCAAGAGACCACGTCGGCCAGTCTAGCCGCTGTATTGATGAGAGGCTTCGGGAACACCACTATAACGTAGCAAGGGCCATGAGCGGTCATGTTGCGACTCTCAGCAAACAATGAGGCTGCTATCACTAATTCAGCAAATGGGGAGTGCGAGCTACAAAGCGCAATCAACGAAAGCGTGAAATAGTCGAAGCCCACGAGATTTCCATTTTAAAAGCCTACATGTGTGAGCACGCTCCAATTTATTAACTAGTCGAATTCAATAATTAAGTAGCGGTGAGAGAGAAAGTACAGGAATTCAGAGTTTCACTTCGGAATTGGTTCGAGGCAATAAACAACGTAATTGACCTTAGCAATGACACAATGAATGATAATCATACTAATCATCAAAGAGAGTGCAATGAAAGTCGGATGTACAGCACACTGGCAAACTATGTCAGGAGACAAAAAGGAAATCTTATCAAGAGACCACAAACCATTAAAGCCTCAAATGCAAGACACAAAACAGCACTTTCGGAGCTTTTGGAACTGATCAATAGGCGTAAAGTAGCCGAAATTAGAAGGTATGACGTGGAGAGAATCGAGCGAGTTGCAAAATGCGGCAGAAGCCTAGAAGCTGCGAAGGCAAACTTATGCGTATGCAAACATCTTATGTGTGCATTAAGGAACAAGGAGAGAGAGAGAGAGAATAAAATGAGAGAAAGGTAGGGAACTTAACCAGAAACTGGAGCATCCAGTTTGATATCCTGCACTAAGGGAGGGAAGAATGGGGAATAAAAATAGGAAAGAAAGCTAAGAGCGAAATAGATGCGTGAAAAAGAAAAGAAAAAAGTGAGCGTGTGAATGGCCTATTCACTAGGTCTTTACTGTATTGTGTCTCTAAAAGAAGCAGGCTGTCATGTTGGCTAGAGCTGCGCCACCCAAAAGAGCCTTGGCGGTTTATTTGGAGCCCTTGTAAAGCAAACAATATGAAAGAGGGAAAGGGAACAAAGGGAGGACAGAATAAGGGAGACATACAGTCAAACTGATAAGCTGCAATCTGATACATGTTCTCGTGCTGATTAAAAAAACATTTTAGAAAACTTGATGAAAGTTGTTGTCGTAATGCAATCGTCGAGGTTCCGCACGTTTCCTGTTAGACTTTCGTGCACTTGAAAAATCGAAATCGTCCCCTTCAACGTGGGCCCCTTGCGTTATAGCTGTGGGATCTGCTATGCCTTGTTGGTCTCCGTGCGCTTGTTCGCCAGGTGTATTGCTGTCCTGACTGGCTCGATTGACCATGTTTTCAGGGCTGTCGGCGTCTTGGTCTTCATCCTCGCTTGTACCGTTTCCGGCTATGCGCAGCAGGTGTTGCCTGTTTCGCCTCAGCATCCACTGGTTCTCGGTCTTCACCATGTAAGATCTTGGTGCGGCTTGCTCGCTTACTGTCGCTGTGCGTGACCAGTGTCTTATGAATGCGTACTGCAGTTCCACTTCCAAGCGGTGGTAGTGCCTTTCCCTTCGAAGACTGGCGGCGCTTTTCCACTGTAGTTCCGGGATGGCCTTGGTACTCGGGAAGGGTCGTGCGAAGGTGCCGGCCTTGCAGTAGTTCACCCGGAGGGCGACCATCTTCTAGTGGGGATGACCGATAGGCTAAAAGCCCCAACCAAAAGTCACCGTTGGAGTCGTTGGTCTTCTTTATGATGCGCTTAACAATCTGAACCCCCTTTTCTGCCAGTCCATTTGACCGAGGGAATTTCGGACTCGATGTGATGTGCTGAAAGTCGTATCTTTGCGCGAACTCTCGGAACTCTTGCGATCCAAACTGGGGCCCATTGTCAGTACATACATGAACCGGGATGCCGTACCGTGAGAATATGGCCGATATTTTATCTATGACTTCTTTGGCCGTTGTGCTTCTTAGTTTCTCTACGTCAGAGAAATTGGAGTGGGCATCGTATACAATGACATAGGAGGCTCTCCCGAACTGAAAAATGTCAATTCCCACTCGGTGCAATGGCCTGTCCGGGGTTGGCTGCATGAGAAGGGGCTCACTCGGCTGCTTGTATGCATACCTCTGGCAAGTACTGCACCCCCGAATGAAGGAGTCAATGGCACTGCTGAGCCCGGGCCAAAATACTAACCTGCGTGCTCTCGCCTTGCATTTATTTAGTCCGGGGTGTCCATCGTAAATTCGTCGAAGATTTTCTGCTCTCATGGCTTTGGGTATGACCACTTTGCATCCCTTCAGTAGTGTACCTTCTACCACTGACAGTTCTCCGGCAAAGGGCTTGAGTTCACCTTCGACGGCGTCATCCCGTGAGATTCGTTCCCTCACCTCGCTCAAATACGGGTCGTTGTTTTCTTTTCCAGACGTACCTTCATGGGCGTGCTTACGATGCCGGAGACGACCTCTGTCGCATGAATGTCGATGTCTGTGAAGGCACTCTATGACTGTGATGGCATAAGTGCACGTGACAGCATGTCCGCCAGAACCAGCTCCTTGCCAGGCACGAACTGCAAAGTATAATCATATTGTAAAAGCCTGATAAAAAAACGCTGCAATCGTGGTGGCATGTCTCCAATGCCCTTTTGAGAAACGGCAAGCAGGGGCCTATGGTCAGTTTCGATTCATACCTTTCGACCATAAACAAAATGATGAAATTTCTCGCATGCAAACACTATACCGAGCGTTTCCTTTTCAATTTGCGAGTAACGGGTCTTGCAAACGGTTAATGTTCTTGATGCATACGTCACTGGGCGCCAGTCATTGCCATGTTTCTGCAGCAGGGCCGCGCCTAAACCGGTCCCCGAAGCGTCCGCAGTGATCTTAGTGTCCTTCTTGTCAAAGAGCGCGAGTAACAGTGGGTTTGTTAACGCATTGCACTCTGCTTCCCATTCCCGCTGATGCGCTGTGGTTCATTCAAACGTAACGTTTTCTTTCACAAGGCCGCGAAGCAAGATTATCTTATCACTCAACGACGGCACATATTTGCGAAAATAGTTGACCACGCCCATCATTCTGCGCACGGTGTGCCTATCTGTAGGTGTCGGCAGTGAACGGACGCTTTCAACCAGGTTGCGACTCGGACTTATTCCCTGCTCACTTATTACGTCACCCAGGAACTCAATTTCTTTCACGCCAAAAACGCATTTCCGCAGGTTAAAAGTCAGGCCCACTTTTTGTGCCCGCTTCAGCACGGCCTGCAGGCGTTCGCTATGCTGATCCTTGCTGACGCCCTACACTAAAATGTCATCTGTGTATATGCGTACACCTGCCAATCCTTCAAATATTTCTGTTAGCGTTTTCTGGTAAATTTCGCTTGCTGTCAAAATTCCGAGCGGAAGTCGCAGGAAGCGGTAACGCCCGAACGGCGTCGCAAAAGTGCACACTCGTGATGTAGCTGCGTCCAATAAAATTTGATGAAAACCTGCCTTGGCATCTAGGCGCGAAAAACATGTTGCAACTGACAGCTCTGCCTCAATCTCTTCCCTTGTTGACATAGGATAGTGCTCACGCTTTATGTTCTTGTTTATTTCCCTCGGATCCATGCATACACGAAGGGCCCCATCTTTCTTACGCGTAATAACCAGAGGGCTCACCCATTCTGTCGGTTCGTCCACTTTCTTGATAATGGAGGCAGTTTCCATGCGTTCCAGTTCTTGTAGAAGAGGCTCTCTCAGGGCCAAGGGTAACCGTCGGGCTGGGTGCACGACTGGAACAGCATCCTCCCGCAGGACCATCCGGTATCGCCTTCCGACACAGCCTGTACCCTGAAATAAGTCTGGAAAGGCCTTCTCGGGTTCCGGCTCGCTCTACCTTACCGAATTCTCAGATTTCGGGACAAGCCCAAATTGCTTACATGCGTGCTGCCCTAATATGGCCTGGCGACCTTTTTTGACTACGAAGAAGGTCACAGCATGCGTCGCGTCGTTTAGTAGCAGCAATTCCTTGCTATATCCGACATGCTTGATGGCGCTGCCGTTGTAAGCCTTCAAAACTGCACTACTTTTCTGCAGGTCCGCTGCTGCCTTGAAACGACGGAGAAGAGACCACGGAATTATGTTGGCTTGTGAACCTGTGTCCACTTTGATGCTAATTTCCTGTCCGCCTAGCTTTCCGCTCACCGTCCAGTCTGCGCTTTCCCCGAGGCTGACACCGTAGACACCGATGTCCAAAATGTCATATCCGTCGTCTGCCTCAACTTCTTGTACTTGGTCTATGTGCCGGCTCGGTCGACGCTTGCAGCATATAGCAAAATGGTTCGGCTTATTGCAAGCAAAGCATGTCTTTCCATACGCTGGACATTGACTTTGCGCGTGCTCCTTGTTGCACTGTTGGCACCGAAATCTTTTTTGTTGTGCTGTGCCCTGTGGGCGTAGTTTAGTTACAACGTTTGACTCGACCAAGCAGCAGTTTGTCGTGCTGAAACCTCGGCTGCTTTACAAATCTGCTCAGTCTTCTGTAAGGTTAAGCCCTTTTCTCGCAGCATCTTTCTCTTTATCTTCGGGTTGTTTGTGCCAAAAACAACCTGATCTCGTATCATGGATTCTTCTAGCGTGCCGAAACTGCATAGCTTCGCCTGTTTTTTAAGCTCTCACAAATAATGCTCAAACGGCTCTCCTTCGTTCTGCATGCGAAGGCGAAAAACATGCCTCTCGTAAACCTCGTTCCCCTCGTCGACACAGTACTCCTCGAACTTCCGCAACACTGTCTGGTAGTCTTCATTGCTCTCACCTTCTGCGAACGAGAAGTTGTTGTAGATGTCGAGGGCTTCCTCACCGGCGATGCTGAGCAAGATTGCTGTCTTGGAGGCTTCCGTCCTGGGTGGTTTAGTAGGCATCGCCGCGAGGAAAAGTTCCAGTTTTTGCTTGAACATTTGCCAATTTCTTCGTATGTTGCCTGCCAACCGCAGCTGTTTTGGATGCTTGACGTTTTCCATTTTGACGAGGCTTTGGCACTTCCGACACCATGTATTGTGTCTCTAAAAGAAGCAGGCTGTCATGTTGGCTAGAGCTGCGCCACCCAAAAGAGCCATGGCGGTTTATTTCGAGCCCTTTTAAAGCAAACGATATGAAAGAGGGAAAGGGAACAAAGAGAAGACAGAATAAGTGTGACGTACAGTCACACTGATAAGCTGCAATCTGATAAAGCTACCACGCAAAAAGTTCAATAAGGCTTTCACTGGTTTTCTGTGCGAAAACAGATCATGTCGCCTTGCAAGCACTGACAGTTCTGATAAGGGTCTGTCGTCTAGGCGAGCTAACGCAGCCGCTAGCTGCTGTCTTTGCACGCTGTAACGAGGGCAGTGACAGAGAACGTGCTTTATCGTTTCATCGCTGCCGCAATGATCACAAGCAGCACTGTCCTCCATCCCGATTCGGAAGGCGAAAACTTTGGTGAAAGCAGCACCAAGCAACAGTCGGCAAAGCACGGTTGTCTCAAGTTGAGAGTCCGGACGGAGGCCGAAGTCGACGAGATGTGTCCAGTCTATGCATCGTGTGTGCCGTAAGCACTCACCGTTCCACAGGGATTTTACTTCTTCATTAGCGATTTTTTTAATTTTCATTGCAGCCGAAATAGATGCTTCTTCGCCATCGTCGTGTGCTGATTGAGCAGCTGCATCGCCAAGTTCGTTGTTCGATGTGCAGCAGTGCCTTGGAAGTCACTGAAACATGATTTCGTGCCCTTTGTCGAAGAGGTGGTGAAGCAACTCTCTAATTTCAAGCAATAATTGTTCATTGCTTTATGGCATAGAGACACGATCTCTCCAATGATATTCACCGCGTTTTTACTGGAAGTTTTCAGGACTTTAGATTGGGAAGAGTTAGGGATAAGAGGTAATAGAGAGTATCTAAGTAACCTGCGATTCGCTGATGACATTGTCTTGATTAGTAACT
This sequence comes from Rhipicephalus microplus, assembly GCF_043290135.1. Lineage (NCBI taxonomy): Eukaryota > Metazoa > Arthropoda > Arachnida > Ixodida > Ixodidae > Rhipicephalus > Rhipicephalus microplus. Next base: position 76,598,216 of record NC_134700.1, on the reverse strand, counting down.
CACGGGACGAATTCCAGCTAATGTATACTGAACTGCATATGAAAAGCATAAAAGTATGTCTGAAAATTAATATGCAGAAAACTAAATTAATGTACAACAGTGTTGGTAGAAAAGAACACTTATTGATAGGTGGAGAGACGCTGGAAGTTTTAAAGTAATATGTTTGCTTAGGGCAGGTAGTAACCGCGGATCAGAACCATGAGAGTGAAATAACTAGAAGAATGGGGAAGGTGTGGGTCAAATTCTGCATATGCTCTCAATTCATTATTGGTATTCCACACTAATCTTGAAGAGGAAGGTATATATCAGCTGCATCTTGCCAACGCTTAGCTTGCAGATACCCGGAGGCTTACAAACAGGGCTCAGCTTAAATGGATATTGACGTAGTGAGCGATGGAAAAAAATTATAGGTGTAACTTTAATGGCAGAGAAGACAGCCGAGTGGGGCAGAGAACAAACCAGGGTTAAGGATATCATAGCTGAAATCAAGAAGAACAAAGAGACATGTTCCGGGCACATGTCAATCAGTTTTTTTTTAACGTCTTTTTTTATACTTTTAGCTTGGCTGGCGCAGTGTCTCCAGGTTCTTTACCTTCAACCGAAGAACTAAATGGCATTAACACGATGAAGCGATAACGTTATTAAATGAATGACTTCGTTTTGAATGTCTCGAAGAAAACCACTTTACGTGTTGCCTCGTGATTCAATGTTGAAGTAAGATGAGTATGAACGAAAGCATAATAAAGTGTTATCAGAGTATGGAAGAAGAAATGCAACCAAGTGTTGAAAGCGCGTGTACCGCAGCTCAGTTTCCTAATTACATAAGAGACTTCTAGTTTAAATACAAGGTGGCAATCAAGTTCCCCACGAAGAAATGTGCGATGATTGATTGGAGATATTATGTGAATGGTAATAAAAATTCTTGAGTAAGATTGAATAAATGGTTATGTGAGATAAAGGAGGCAAATTTCGCCATATTATGGTAAATTTGCAGCTTGATATTTTTCACAGCGCGTATACATTGTGACGGATTGTTTTCATTTACCTTACTTGTTAGCGTAGGTACGCAGTGATTAGAATTGAAAATTTGCATGTCCTCAGCATATAAACTACAATTAGATAAGGAAAGACAAGTTGGCAAGTATTTTTACTTGGTAAAAACAGTAGGGGACTGATATGAACCCCTGTGATACACTTATGCTAGTAGTTCTCAAGTAGAATAAAAATCAGATGTATCGATGGTTTAGTTTTTATTTTGTAAATAACTGCATATAAGGAGCAAAGGTTAGCCGGTTATTGTAATAGCTTTAGGTTTTGCGAAAAAAATTGCGTGCCTAATAGTGTCGATTGCTTTGCAAGGGTCTACGAATATCAATGCTGCAAATTCACTTTTGTCAGTCACTTTTATGAGGTAATTGGTAAGCGTTATGAGAGCTATAGATTTGTTGAAAAGCTGGAGCTCAAGCCGGACATTGAAAGAAAAAATACTGAGTTTATTCAAATATTTGTGATTCCATTTTCAATTATTTTTTTGACTATTCTACTCCTAAATTTAAAAACCAAATGGCTGTATAATTCTGTAATTATATTGTGCATAATTTTGTAATTATTTGTGTATAATTCTGAAATGGTGTCAGATCTCCTTTGAAGACAGGTAAGACGTGACCGGGTTTTACATATAAAATGACAATTTTCTGAATTGGCGTTTTAATATTGTTGTTATTATTTCATAAGCGCAAAGGGCATTGTTGAATAGTGACAGGTACAATTGCGCTGTGTGGCATTTTAAGTGCGGCGCACTTGAGGGCCCTAGGCTGCCGCATGCTTTCATCTTTTGTAGTAACTTACGCAGAACCACATGTAAATATAAAAAGAAAACAAATGAGACCTGGAAAGAGAGAGAAAGGACTTAAAACGGGAAAAAGCAAGAGTAAACTGAAGTAAATAGAAAAAACAAACATAAACGGGAAGAGGAGAAACAAAGAGAAAAAAAGAAAGAGAAAACGAAAGAGAAGCAAAAAAAGCTGCTTAGCCCTGCACTTCCGACAGGCTTCTTGGCACCACTAGTGTGCACCTACCTTATATTTATGGTTTTGCGTCGCAGGCATGGGTAACTACTAAACATGTCAACAACGTGATCCCGCCTATAAAAGGACAAACATAGGTCTAGCAGTGCAGTGTTTCTCGAGTATGAATGTTTGGAAACCGCTTATTAACTGATGAAAGCGATGAAGGACCCACTGCAGTAGGAGAGAATAAAATAAAGGAGGCGGAAATGGGCACAACATTCAGCGCAAAATAGGCGTTTTTTTTCATCCTCGTAAAGAATGGCCGAATTAAAGTGCCACACCAGCTAGATATCAACAGCTGTTCCGTCTGCAAACACGTTCAACCTATTTAAAACTATGTCTGCTCTTTAAATATGCAAGCCTGGAAGCAGTATGGTCGCTTATATATTCCGGAATTAATAGTAACAGCGCTAACACACGAGGCACCACACATAAAAAAGACACGACACACACGAACGCTGACTAGCGACTGCTTTATTTTTGCTGTCGTCAAGGCCCAAGGCAGCCAAGGAAGAAAATAAGAGTCTGCGCATGCGTACTCTACAGTTGTTCTATACATCAGTGAAACAGTAATGTCGGTGTAATATATTCATGATAACAAGAATTCCTTCATGTCGCGTTTTAGGGGCGAAGCTCTTTAAGGCGTGGGCTGTGCGTCCCCTGTATGTAGCCACCTCTCGTTTAGTTCTTGCAGTGTTCACTAGATGGCGGTACCGTCCCCTGTATGTAGCCACCTCTCGTTTAGTTCTTGCAGTGTTCACTAGATAGCGGTACTTGTAGCTGAATATGAAAAGATGCAAGATGTTATAAACTAGACGACGGTACTTGTAGTTGATGAAAATATGCGAGATGTTATAAAATAGGAATGATGTCACACATGGCGCGTGTCGTTGGTGGAAGGCAATCGTTCGATTTAGTGTGGCGACGTACGCCAGGGGGAGCGTTGTAATAAAATCGAGTGGGCAAAATGTACGGAGGATTCATGGTTTACCAGGTTTACCTCCGGAGCTTCGCCCACTCATCATCATTCACTTCGTGGATATGGCGGCATTTTTTTTACCTAATGTTCGAGGCGTAGTGTGTGCTTGGTTTGGTACTTTTACACCCTAAATAAGTACTAACAAGGCCTGAATCAAACTTTATCGCTTACATGTGCCGTGTAAAAGTGTGTCAAAAGTTTCACTGTCACATACTACTAAAGGCTACACTCAAGCCAATCCACCACAAGGCTAAACTGTTACGCGATAATGCAGAACAGGCCACGGTCACGAAATTTTGAGTGCCGCTGGAAAAGGTTCTTTTTTTTAAAATAGGTTTTGCGGATCCCCAATATTCGCTTCGCTAACCGGCATGACAATCACGCTTATTTTAATATCAATACAGTGTAAGTATAAAAAGGGGCAGGCGGTGACAGCAATCATTTAGACAGCTTTTCCCACCCATCCCATCGTATAACAAACAGTGCATCAGAGTTGGAGATGCAGCGTTAGGCTCGCGTACTATACATTTGCTTTTTTTTAAACAGGACTACGAGTTCGCTCGAACGGAGGGCCGTTATATTGACTCGGGAGAAATGATAACCGGACTAGAGCTTTACAAAAGTCAAGGAAGGATACCAGGGGCCCATGATGTGGTGTACCTTATCACTGGGTAGGTAAAGCATGTTTTTCATTTTATTTGTACATCTCTATGCAAAAGAATAAAAACAGGCCGGCTTCTGAAGCTCTAAATTTTATTTTTCGAAACAAATATTTCGATGACACTTGAGCTTTGTCCTCAAGACTGACACGCGATAACGCAATTATGCAGCGTTCGCATCGTGTACTCAATTGCTAGCCTCACATCACTCACGGCGGACACAGGAACCATGTTTTAAGAAAAGGAACCACGATGGCGTTACCAGATTGGCAATTTAAAACTACCGCAAGATGGCTGCTTCAAATAGAATGCCCAGTGCTCACTACACCGTAGTTTCTCCTTTTACTAATTGAAAAGTGTCAGGTATACGCTTCCGCAAGGCAACACGTGCAGCTGCTCACTTGGTCGAGGGCGTTCCTGTGGCTGACGATGATTATTCTTGCCTGCACGCTTTCTAATCGGCCTGCTATAGGTAACTAGAACCACTATAAGGCATGCCTTTGTACCACCTCTTCGGTGCAGAATTCACATGGTCTCACGCCTTCTGCAATAAATACCATGCTTCTACCGCACAATAGAACTTCTGTTGAGGTGGGCTCCCCGCGCTAGTGAAAACGTTTCTGTGTAGGCTTTTCTGGGAGCGAAGCTGTTTCAGCTTGGTGTATAGGTGGCGTCTAAAACAGAAGACTCGGTGCGTATGCGCCACAGAAATCGAGAATATGCCAATTATCTTCTAGCATGTATCATGTCCAAGCATAGTAGAGTGTTGCAAGTGCGTGGTAAAGGGAAAACAGGTTGGGTGTGAGTGATGTTAGGGGAGGAGGATAGAAAGGAAGAGGCCAAATTATAGCTATCCATATACAGCACACACACGTTTTTTTATTTTGGTGGAACAGCGTCATATTGTCAAGCTCACCACGCCATCGCAGTTCTGGGAACCCACTGGCTTATGGTAATCTCCGCGTTCGCATGACAGCTGAACGTGTGGCTGCAGTTGCAATCACTTTCTTCGTCTTTGCGCACTGTCTTTTGTATGAAGTCATGCAGTCTGGATAGGAAATCAGTCTACAAGGGGTTCAGCAAGAGGTTAATTACATGAGCGTGAAATATAATAATATTCGGCGTCAATAACCTGTCGAAAATTGTCCATAAGCCATATATTTTCGGCAGAATATTTCCTTTTGACGAACTCGCAAATATTTTCACTCGTTTTAGCAGTGTAGAGAAGTTCTGCCAACCTTCGTAGATATGATTATATTTTTTCTTGGGCTTTACTCCAGTTTCTTCTTTTTATTTTTATATTACTCAATGTGTTTATGCAGTCACATCAGCTACCGATTGTTGACGTCGTCGGCTGTGACAAACACCATTTTATGGCACTGTAGGACTTTTTTTTTAGCTTTGACACTCCCATCTGTCCTATTTCTCGAAAACTGACACATGAGGCCTTGCGACAGAGATTTATTACATATATACACTCCAAATAGCTTTATGGCTTAAAGGGCCTGATAGCTGATTTTTTCGACCAATTTTTTATGGCATGACAAACACTAATCTCTCGTGGTGTTTAGAGTTAAAGTAGATCATACCAAAGGCATCAAAGAATTTTACAAACAAATTTTTTTTTAACTAAAAGGCTCTAAACACAAATTTTGCATCCAGCAACGCTGACAATTGGTGGCGACGCCACCAGCCCTTCTGGCGATTTGTGAAAGCTCTCACCGTTCTTCTTTCACGGCAGTTCCTGTAACTATACATACCCACCATTATTTCAAAATTTTCAACTGGTTTTAGAAATACCATGCTAATAAAATCAGATGAGGTTCCAGGGTACACCTACTCTGCAATTGTATCCCGTTGCCTCACCCACTCATATGTCATAGGTGGCATGTCCCTGCGTTGTTACTCTCTCGACACACATGCCAAGCCAATTCACCAAAAATGTCACTGCACATATGCACGGCCGTGCCGAGAAGCAGTGCACGTCATTTCTGAGACGAAGTGTAGGTAGCAAAACAATGTCGCTTCAAAATGTTACCCACCGGAAACTGCGCGCATGGTCGCATGAGCACGCTCAAAGCTTGTTGAACAAATGTTGACAAGTATGAAGTCATTATGACAAGCGAAAGGCAGCGCCAATTTAAGGCATAATTATGGCAGATCCCACGTACTGTGGGAATCGATGAGGAAGGTTGGTATGTCACTTGAAAGTCAGCACAACGTTACGAGGTAGGCGTAAGTTATGCTATACATTACTTCTATTCCATGATTATTCTATGGTTTGCATGTGTCATTTACCTTAATGGTCATCTATTCACGTCATGTGATACAAAATTTAGTATCACGTGACATGATATGTGGAGCTAGCGAAACGGCCGTGGGCACGCTATCAGATTAGCATGCAGACGTGCTTTACATCACACGCATGTCATTACTGTCATGCCTGCACGTGTCATTTACCTTGGTCACCTATTCACGTCATGCGATACCCAATTTGGCACGTATGGAGCTAGCAAAATGGCTGCGAGCGCGCTAAGAGCTTATCATGTAGTGATGTTTAGGATGACACGCATGTCATGATTATCATGTTTGGACGTCTCATTTACCTTCATCGTCTATTCACGTCACTTGATACCAAATTTCATAGATTAGTGGAGCCATTAAACGACTGTGAGCACGCTATGAGCGTAGCATGTAGTCATGCTATACAGGACACGCATGTCAACATTATCATGTTTGGACGTGTCAATTACCTTCGTCGTCTATTGACGTCACCTGATACCAAATTTCATATATATGTGGAGCTATTGACGCGGCTGCGAGCGCGCTATGAGCGTAGCATGTATTGATGTTTTACATGACTGGCATGTCATGATTATCATCTTTCGACGTGTCATTCACCTTCGTTATTCATTCCCGTCCCGTAATACCGAATTTGGCCCGTCAGCGCGCTATAAGCGTAGCACGTAGTAATGTTTTACATGACATGCATATCATGATTATTATGTTTGGACATGTCATTTACTTTCGTCGTCCATCACGTCCCCTGATACCAAATTTACTATATGTGGAGCTAGCGAAAGGGCGGCGAGCGCGCTGTAGGCCTGTGTACTCAGATTTGGGTGCACGTTAAAGAACCCCAGGGGGTCAAACTTTCCGGAGTTCTCCACTACGGCGTCTGTCATAATCAAATGGTGGTTTTGGGACGTTAAACCCCACAAATCAATCAATCAGGGCGGCGGGCGCGCTATGAGTGTAGCATGTAGTCATGTGTTACTTGACACACATGGCATGATTATTATGTTTCGACGTGTCATTTACCTTCCTCATTCATTCACGTCCCGTAAAAACAACTTTGCTATATGCGAAGCTGACGAAATCACTTCGAGTGCACCATGAGCGTGGCGTGAACTATTGACTAGTCATAACATGGAAATCATGATATGCATGTGATAACTTCCACGTTCGGGTCTGTCACTTTTGCTCTTCATGCAGTGATGTCATACCATACCGGTTTTGCGAAATGGCATGTGAACGAAACCACCGCAAGAGCAGCAAGACCATGAAATATAAATGATGACGCTCATGACACATATGTCATGCTTTTCTTGTTTTTACTTGACAATTATGTTCTTCATCCAGTTAAGTTATGGCATACCAATTTCGGTATCCATACCATTATTAAGATGGCCAGGAGAGCTAATAGTCTTAGACAGACAGAGACACAGAGAGATATAGACAGAGACACAGAGAGATATAGACAGAGACACAGAGAGATATAGACAGAGACACAGAGAGATATAGACAGAGACACAGAGAGATATAGACAGAGACACAGAGAGATATAGACAGAGACACAGAGAGATATAGACAGAGACACAGAGAGATATAGACAGAGACACAGAGAGATATAGACAGAGACACAGATATAGACAGAGACACAGATATAGACAGAGACACAGATATAGACAGAGACACAGATATAGACAGAGACACAGATATAGACAGAGACAGAGATATAGACAGAGACAGAGATATAGACAGAGACAGAGATATAGACAGAGACAGAGATATAGACAGAGACAGAGATATAGACAGAGACAGAGATATAGCATTCTGGAAGAAATCTACAGGGGATCAACTGCTACCATAGTGCTTCATAAAGAAAGCAACAGAATACCAATCAAGAAGGGTGTAAGGCAGGGGGACACAATTTCCCCAATGCTATTTACCGCGTGCTTACAGGAGGTTTTCAGAAGCCTAGAATGGGAACAGTTAGGGATAAGAGTCAATGGAGAATACCTTAGTAACCTGCGATTCGCCGATGACATTGCATTGCTGAGTAACTCGGGGGACGAATTGCAACTCATGATTACGGAGTTAGACAAGGAGAGCAGAAAGGTGGGTCTTAAAATTAATCTGCAGAAAACGAAAGTAATGTACAACAACCTCGGCAAGGAGCAGCGCTTTGAGATAGGTACTAGTGCACTTGAAGTTGTAAAAGACTATGTCTACTTAGGGCAGGTAATAACCACAGAGCCGAACCACGAGATTGAAGTAACTAGAAGAATAAGAATGGGGTGGAGCACATTCGGCAAGCACTCTCAAATTATGACAGGTAGATTGCCACTATCCCTCAAGAGGAAGGTATATAACAGCTGTATCTTGCCGGTACTTAGCTACGGAGCAGAAACCTGGAGACTTACAAAGAGGGTTCAGCTTAAATTGAGGACGACGCAGCGAGCAATGGAAAGAAAAATGGTAGGTGTAACCTTAAGAGACAAGAAGAGAGCAGAGTGGATTAGGAAACAAACGGGGGTTAAGGATATCATAGCTGAAATCAAGAAGAAGAAATGGACATGGGCAGGGCATGTAGCGCGTAGACAGGATAACCGCTGGTCATTAAGGGTAACTGACTGGATTCCCAGAGAAGGGAAGCGGGTTAGAGGGAGACAGAAGGTTAGGTGGGCAGATGAGATTAAGAAGTTTGCGGGTATAAATTGGCAGCAGCAAGCACAGGACCGGGTTAACTGGCGGAACATGGGAGAGGCCTTTGTCCTGCAGTGGACGTAGTCAGGCTGATGATGATGATGATGATGATAGACAGAGACAGAGATATAGACAGAGACAGAGATATAGAGACAGAGATATAGAGACAGAGATATAGAGACAGAGATATAGAGACAGAGATATAGACACAGAGATATAGACAGAGATAGAGATAGAGACAGAGATAGAGATAGAGACAGAGATATAGAGACAGAGATATAGACAGAGATAGAGACAGAGATAGAGATAGATATAGAGACAGAGATAGAGACAGAGATAGAGATAGATATAGAGACAGAGATAAAGACAGAGATAGAGATAGATATAGAGATAGAGACAGAGATAGAGATAGATATAGAGATAGATATAGAGATAGAGAGATATAGATAGAGAGATATAGATAGAGAGATATAGATAGATAGATCGATAGATATAGATAGAGAGATATAGAGATAGATATAGATAGATAGATAGATATAGATAGATAGATAGATAGATAGATAGATAGATAGATAGATAGATAGACATAGATATAGATAGATAGATAGATAGATAGATATCTGTCTGTTCACCTAACACTATTAGCTCTCCTGGCCATCTTAATAATGGTATGGATACCGAAATTGGTATGCCATAACTTAACTGGATGAAGAACATAATTGTCAAGTAAAAACAAGAAAAGCATGACATATGTGTCATGAGCGTCATCATTTATATGTCATGGTCTTGCTGCTCTTGCGGTGGTTTCGTTCACATGGCATTTCGCAAAACCGGTATGGTATGACATCACTGCATGAAGAGCAAAAGTGACAGACCCGAACGTGGAAGTTATCACATGCATATCATGATTTCCATGTTATGACTAGTCAATAGTTCACGCCATGCTGATGGTGCACTCGAAGTGATTTCGTCAGCTTCCAATATAGCAAAGTTGTTATTACGGGACGTGAATGAATGAGGAAGGTAAATGACACGTCGAAACATAATAATCATGCCATGTGTGTCATGTAACACATGACTCCACTTTTTGTGCCCTAGATATCTTCAACTTCATCAAGGAGCGGTTTAGTCCCCTTGTTTTAACCTATGAGTTGCCTGTTAATAACACTCTCAGATTTTTAGATATCGCTCTCATTTTTCACCTAGACCACATTTCTTGGATGTACAAGCCGAGGAGTAACAAACCCTTGCTTCCGTACCACTCCGCCCATACTAAGCTCGTAAAACGAGTCATTGTAAATATGTGCTTTAGTAACGCCTTACAGAGGTCTTGTCCACATCTGATGGCAGCTAGTTTCAAGGGACAAGCAGAACGACTTCCGGACACTGGCTACCCCTCTCACGTATAGGTTTCCGTCGCGAGTATTCTGGTCAAGAAGCTTCAGTCCTTGCAGCAAGCTCTCCCTCATGATGAGCCAGTAAGACGTCAGAAGCTTGCCCTAGTGCCTTATCTGCATGGAATCTCCCACAACTTGAAAAAGGTTGGAGAGCGGGCCAATGTAAAAGTGGTGTTTTCTGCCCCGAAAAAGCTCTCGTACTTGTGTATGAAAGTTGTTTCACATGCAAAACCGGGGTGCTCTAAAAAACACCTAACACTGTTTGTCACATGCGCGCAATTTGTAATCTATCAGATACCTGTTTCATGCGGTAAATATTACATAGGACAAACTGACAGGTGCATTAATGACCGGCTGCGCGAACACGCTTGCAACGTAAGAAATGGTCGAGATGGTTTTTTGGCACTACGTTGCAGCACGTGTGGCTGCAAACCACTTTTTCATGGTACGGTAATCATAGGAAAAAACAGAAATAAAGTGACAAGGGAGATTATTGAAGCAGAAAAGATTAGTAGATTAGGGATGAACTGCGTCAGCACTCCTTCTCTCGGTCTTCGTGAAAAAGAATTGTCGTTTTTGAGATCATAAGTGTTTAGCGCATGGCAATAGAGGGTTTTCATCTGTTTATCTGTTGTCTTCGAATTTCGTGAGCATATATACGTACGCTCCTCGAAATAAAGATTTTGTTGGAAGTAAGCGCTCCCTTCAGTCCCTTTCCTTGTCTTATGTTTCTAAACGCGTACGTCGATCAACTATGGTTAGAAGAGCCTGCACAACTCTCAAGGTATCGTTTTCCTTCAGGCCACTGCGTCGGTCTGCAACTCTCCTTACGAAATGCGTGAGCTGGAAGACTATGCATTGAAGTCCAGGAAGCGTGGCGGCCTCTGATCTATCGTGGTACAGATGCAAGCCGAGCACGCGAAGCGACGTGGCGTTCAGTGTTTGGACATCGTGAAGGATGATGCATGGGTCTGGCACTTCGCAGGTTGGAGGTCTTCCTCGCGTGCGGGCTTGAGTACCAGTGCAGGCTTGAGTCCTCTTGCCTCGAGTCCAAAGCGTAATATCGTCCGCGTAGATTGTGTGACGTAGGCCCTGTATTTTTTCGAGAAGTCGAGTGAGCTTAAGGAGGGCCACGTTGAAAAGGATTGGTGACACAACACAGCCTTGAGGTGTACCCCTGTTCAGCAGCTTAAGTTTTTCGCTCCGTATGTTTTATATTCCCACCGTCGCCATACGACCGGTGAGGAAGCTTTGAACATAGCCACAAATCTTGGAACCGATGCCAGTATCTTCGAGATTTTGTAGCATTGCTTTATGGCTAACATTGTCAAGGCGCTTTTCACATCAATGGCAAGAAGGGACGACTTGCTATTCTTGCTCAAGTGATCAATTAGATCTTCCTTGAGGAGTAAGAGGATGTCCTGCGTAGAAAGCAGCTGGCGGAAGCCGAGCAAGGTGTCTGGGAAGTACCCGTTGTCCTCAAGGTGCGACGTGAGCCGGTCATGGATCATATGCTCAAACAGCTTGCAAATTCACGAAGAGAAATGGGTTTAAGGTTGTCAACTGCTATGGACTTGTTGAACTTAAATATCATGATAACCTCCGAATGCTTCCACGCGTATGGAAGCTCTCCTATGTCCCAGCAGTCATTGTAGTACTTTAGGAGAGCAGTCATAGCCTCATTGGGTAGCTGTTGGAGGTGCTTGTTGGCTATCCCGTCTTAGCCTGGACTCGTGTTTATTGTAAGCTTGGAAAGAGCTGCTTGAAGCTCTGCTGGTGTGAAGGGCCTGTCAAGGTCTGAGTTGGGCATACCTTCGTATTCTTTGTGTGGTGGTGGCATTGCCGCTGATTGGACAGGACCACGCAGCTTGTTGCATAGTTCGTGGAGCAGGTGTTCCTCCGAGCCGTCGTAATTGTGTGTTAGCTGTCGTACTCGTTGCCGCTGCTGCGTCTTGGTGGGGCGGTCACCGAGGAGAGTCCGCAGCAGGTGCTACGTCTTGTTCGTGCTGAGCGTACCCTGGAGCATATCTCAGAATTCGCGCCAGTTCTGTCTCGCTAGGTTTTCGGCATACTGTTATGCCTCTTCTGACAATAAAGAAATTCTTTTCCCGAATTTTTTGTTCAATTTGGGCCTCTTCCATCTCTTCAGTAAGGCTCGTCTGGCCTCCCAGAGGTGTAGTAATTGGGAATCTACTGCCGGAATGTATTCATTAAGCTGCATTACTTTGGTGCACCGTTTGGCGGTATCCATAATCTTGGTGAGCCAGGCGTTTATGTCCGCTACTGCGTTATCACCATCGAGCTCGTTTCTGAAGGCGTTCCAATCTGTCAGTCTTGCTGTGCCTGTTTTTGTAGGTCGATGGTCATATTCAATTTCGAGTTGAATTATGTGGTGACCGCTGCCAAGCGTCTCGGGGAGACAGGTCCATCACACCTTCTTGACATCTCGTGCAAAGGTGAGGTCGGGCGTGGTATCTCTCGAGACGCTGTTTACCACTTTCGTGGGCTGTAGCGGATCATTCAACAATGTGAGGCCGTGCTGCTGAGCGGAGCCGTGGACTCTCGCGCCTTTCTTGGTGGTGATGGCATAGCCCCAAGCTGTGTGGGGTGCATTGAAGTCCCCTACGACCACTAACCGGTGACCTTTTGTGCGTTTTCCGAGTTCGCGGACGAAGTAATCGTAGTCCCTGAGCTGATCTTACGGTGGGCTGTACACGTTAGTGACGTAAAGGCTTTGTTGTGATTTTCGTTCCGGTACGACTTCCACGATGGAGTGTTCAACTGTAGTGACTTCTATCTTGTGTACTTGGGCCGCAACAGTTTTCTGAAGTAGAATGGTGGTTCTTGGGGTAAAATCAATGGTGTTGTATCCTGCGAGTCGCACTTTTTCAGTATTGTTCTCTTGTAGAGCGATGAGGTCTGGTTGATTTGCTTTTATAAATTATTGTAGATTAGCCAGCCGGGGTCTGTATGATCGACAGTTCCACTGCCAAATGAGAAAAGGCTGTTGCGGAGTAGAGATCCTATTCTTAGAGCCTTCCATCTTCGTGAATATCTAGTACGTTTACCTGCTCACCGTCGGGAGAGAAGGAGTGAGAAACTTTTTTCTCTTTGGGCTTTTTTTTCTGTCATGGCAGTCTTCGAGTTCCACGTGACTAATGCAGTTGTTCTTGAGATGAACCACGAAGTTGGTTAGCTGCGACTTGAGATCATTGATTTGGGCTGTGTGAGTGTCCATCCTACGGCTGAGCGTCATGAACGTGTCACCAATTTGGGCGGAGATGGGCTCCGACTTCGCCAGGACGAGTGCTTTGAGCGTCGACTCCACTGCTGATGTGCGTTGTGGCTCTACTGTCGCCGTGAGCTGCGAGTCCACAAGGGCGGCGGCTTTTGTTTCTATAATGGAGAGTACTTTGGCCTCCACGATAGCTTCAATATCCATGGTGTGGGGAGTTTTGTGGCTAGTTGTTCAGCTTGGTGCTATTCTTCGAACAGTCGAGTGAGCCTCTCTATGCTTGCATTCTGCTTCTCTATGATCTTTTCTTGTTCATTGCATAATTTTACGAGCTTATCGACAACTGCACCTTGTTTTTGGAGCTGGTCACGCTGGTTTTGCACAGCTTTTTGCTGATTTAAAACCATTATTTCCAAACTCTTGAATGCAGTGGATTCAGTAGATGAGCAATCTGAAGTGTTCTTGCTGTTCTGTGAAGTAGAATCTACGCGAGTTGCATCAGCATAGCTGAGGCATTGGGCGGAGAGTAAGCGGGATCTTGTGCGAGACCTGGGGCGCGATCGCCGAATAGACCTAGACTTGCTTCGGCCACGCTTGTCGTGCAATGTGCCACTGGGGCTAGGAGATGGTTTATCAAGCTCGGTGAAGCCTTCACTGCGGGAACTACAGCCATTCTCTCGGGCTTTCGCCTTTTCGAGTGTTTGTTGTCTAACTCGGTAAGGTGGTGGGTTTGGTCATAGCTTCTTCTAGCAATCCTTGCCGGTGGTTTCGTGGGGCAGTTCGCATACTTTGCAGTTGGGAATACATTCGTGATCTGTGGTGACTGCGTCTTGTCCGCACTTGTAAGAGAAGCCTTCTCTGAGTCTGGGACAGATATCTTGTCGGTGCCCAATGGCACTGCATTTGCGACAGAACTGCACAGACTTTCGCTGGGTTTGCAGCGGTAGTATCCACTCTGGTAGATGTAGTACGCGACGTGTGGGCCATCTAAAGTGATGGCGGCAGTGGAAGACTGACCAAGCATGCGAGCGCCAAGGACCGTGTATCGTGAGTCGACTCGGAGGCCAGCTACAATTTCGGCACTGCTGGTTCCTGGGAGAAGTCCGTAGATGGCACTTCTGCATACATAGCCGGGATGTCTCACGTGGGGGTTCACACTGAAGAAAGTGTCGCCTCACTGGATGGTAGCAATGCTTCTCAGGTTGGTTGCGCGTTCTGTGTCGGCGGTACTAGCAATGATAATGTTTTCCACGCTCTGCACTTGAACTCGAACGTTGTCTTAGAAATCCTGTTTTGTGAGACCGCTTGATCGTCCGATAGCGTGCGTAAGTGATGTTAGACTTCATTTAAATAAGTCGAGTCCGGCTTGTGGCCTGTAGACGATTTTAAAGTCATCTGTAGGAAAAGGGGACATCTTCAAAATGCGTTGCTCCGAAGCTTTTTGCGTGGGAACGGGCTCTTTCTCGGGCTTCTCGTCGGATGCTTGAATCCGGTTTGGCGCTCGTTTTTCTTTGCGTTCGACTTGCAGCCATTCTACATGCTCCTTTCTTGTTGTTTTGCCACTGGTAACATCATACGTCCATGCCGATTTCTCAGTGGGTGTCTCGGCGTTCACTTCTGTTTGCATTGATGTTGCTTCTTCTTGTGGTCCTGTAGTAGCCATCAACCCGCTTTGAAAGCCTACGTGGCTGGTAGCAAGGGGCGTCTCCCTCTAGTCCCGTTTCCTGGTCGAGAAAGGAACGTGAAGCACCTTCCCAGGCCCGCGCGTTCGGCGGGTGTACATGCAATGCAAGCCACAAGTGCGAGACGCGCTCGCACGTTGGTCGCGGCGTTAGGGTTAGCGGGGAAGATCTTGGCGTCCAGATGTTAGGATTTCGGTGTAGATAATCATTCACCACTTCGTGGGAGGTGTCAGTCTTTTTCTTGCAACTTGGTGAATAGGCCAGCACCAAAACCCAGAAGTAGCACAGCGTTGAACCACAAAAACTAGCAAGAAAAGCAGGAGCCCATGTGAAGTGCAGCCGCACTGCGTAGCCCCCTAGCGGAAACCTATGTCGTCAGCGAGTACTTCATATGTCAGCTATTGAGAGTTCATCCGATGTCGATCCATACAGCTTCCGTTTCATTGCTGCCGCTGATTGTTTCATTTCGTCAGGAGATGAACAAATTCTCACGATCGCTTCGAATACTATGATTAACAGTGACATGTTCATAGCTCCATCAGTTCGCTCCAAACCTGCGGGGCTTACCATTGCACCCAGCCTTGTGCGGGTTAACGACGGTAAAGCAATGGTCACTGCCTTGAACCCAACTTCTTCGCCAGTAATGCTGCCCCAGGGCACTGCTGTGAGCTGCTTCGCTGACAGGGAGCTTTTTTCACAGGGTCCCCTTCACGCAGAATTACCGCCTTTGTCCGCTACAACTGATATCAATGTTACCATTGTTGCTTTAAATGCTACCATAGGCCTCACATGACTGCCGAGCAAAAGGGAGACCTTTTAGACCTTTCCAAAAGCACAGCATTTCGTTTGACGTACAATCCAAAGCTTTGGGCTGCACCTCCGTTGCAGAGCACAGCATCGAAACCGAAGGCAGCTCCATTGTACGCAGCCACCATTACCGTTTGTCTTCGGCGGAACGGCCAATCATTGAGGAAAACGTCGCCGACATGCTCAAACGGGACATTATTCGACCTTCATCCAGCTCTTGGTCGCCTCCTGTGGTGTTGGTCCGGCAAAAAGGTGACTCTGTCCGCTTTTGTGTTGATTAGAGAACACTCAATAAGATCACGAAAAAGGTGTATATCCGTTGCCACACATAGATGATGCCCTGGGCTTCCTCCAAGGCGCAGAATATTTCTCCAGCCTCGACCTCCGATTCAGATATTGGCAAATACTTATGCGCAATGCAGACAAGGAGAAAACAGC
This sequence comes from Rhipicephalus microplus, assembly GCF_043290135.1. NCBI lineage: Eukaryota > Metazoa > Arthropoda > Arachnida > Ixodida > Ixodidae > Rhipicephalus > Rhipicephalus microplus. The sequence goes on along the minus strand of NC_134700.1, from coordinate 76,581,961 downwards.
ATTTGCAATGCCTGACAGGCTTTACGAGTTTAACGTCATGCCTTTTGGCTTATGCAACGCTCCAGCAACATTCGAACGCATGATGTATACTCTCTTACGTGGCCTCAAGTGGAAAACCTGCTTATGTTATTTAGACGACATCGTAATTTATTCTTATACTTTTCCTCAGCACCTTAAGCGTATGGACGAAGTTCTAGCTTGCATTTCGAACGCTGGCTTTCAACTCAATACAAAGAAGCACCACTTCGCCAGCACAAGCATCAAAGTATTGTGTCACCTTGTCAGCAAAGATGGCGTTCGATTCGACCCCAACAAGGTTGCTGCCGTAATTAGTTTTCCACGTCCAGGCAATCAAAAACAATTGCGAAGTTTTTTGGGCCTGGCGTCTTACTTCCGCCGCTTCATCAGTCACATTGCTGCCATTGTGGGGCCGTTGCACAAGCTTCTGACGTCAGGAACGGCCTTCACTTGGACTTACGAGTGCGAGGGCGCTTTTCAAGCCCTTAAGCGTGCTTCGACATCAGACACCGTCCTCCGTCACTTCGATGAGAGTGCACGCACTTTCCTGCACCCAGATGCCAGCGCCCACGGAATCGGTGCTGTCCTCCTCCAGCGCACCGACATTTCACGTGAGTGAGTAGTTGCATATGCCAGCCGCGCACTAACACCTGTGGAGCAGAACTACTCAATAACAGAGCAGGAATGTCTCGCTGTCATTTAGGCCATCCAGAAATTTTGACCTTATCTGTATGGACGCCACTTCACTGTGATTACCGATCACCATTCCTTATATGCTGTTGTGAGTGAAGTGCGCGAGTCAAGTGACTTTCAAATTTGGCGCGTAAGATGAACTACTGACAATGTGTGCAAGATGGCGTATTGCGCCAGTGCGGCGAACACTGGCGATTGGAAAAAGAAGAAAATTCAAGGAAATGGGAGAAAAATCCAGAGCCAGGGCATCGAAGAACGAGGAAGAAGAGGTTCGGGCTCGTGCTTGGGAGAAGAAGGCTAGGGTGCGGCGTGCGACCTCGTCGGGTGCGAGTACCTCCTGGGCGTCAGGGCATCCACCTAGCTGGCGACTGTTTCCACGGGGTCCTGGTGACCATTCAACCGCAGCGGCTATTGGCGAATCCTTGGCAAGACCTTGGTCTGATGTTCGAGCGGAAGACAGCGCAGCAGATGACGTCTACCGGGAGCGGGAGCAAGCCGTCGGGCTACGGGCCCGAGCTTATGCACTCTCACCACGGCAACTTCCCCAATGGACTATTGAAGGGCGTGAACCGCTGGTGAGCCGTATCCGTCTTCTTTCGCGTCCGGACTCAAACACGAGGACTTTAACGAAAAGGACTGTTTAGACTCTTAGAGGTTTCCGCTCGCTAACGAAACTGACAGTGCTAATTAGTTAACATTTTTCTGATCTTAGTATTTTCCTTTTTGTGTTTTTTTGTGTGTTTGTGAAAGTATAATTTTTTTTTTGCAAATCAAACGCTCACTTCCTTTTCTCGTGAGAGATTAACGTTTCACAGCTAGCTCGACTGGCTTTATTTACTGAACCTGTCACAAATTGGCGTCCGCTACGACAGGACGTGAGTGTTTGCCACTAAAAAGTAGATTTGAGTAAGGCTAACTAAAAAAGTAAAATGGGCTCGCGAGAGTTGATGGCGCTGGCAGAACGCATGGGGTTGGAGGGAGCAGAATTGCAGGCTTGGTTTGACGCACGAGAAGCGCGTGAGCGCGATGAACGAGCCGCGGAGAGAGACGCGAAGAAAGAACAGTTGGAGCTGGAAGGCCGCAATTTACAGCTACGTCTTGAAGTAGCAAAAACGGAGAACCAAACCCGAGAAGCAAGCCAGCGACACTTGGAAGTAGAAGAGAGGACGCTGCAACTGCGCCTGAGAGTAGCTGAGGCCGGTGTCGGTCAGCCTATGGTGGCTGACACGGGCAACCAAAGGAACGCGCCTATGGTAGTGAACCCGCATAACTTTATACCCGTTTTCAACGAGGACAGAGACGACCTTGACGCCTACCTGAAAAGGTTTGAGAGAGTGGCGACAGGTCAAGATTGGCCACGGGAAAAGTGGGCCACGGCTCTTAGTTTGTGCCTTGGCGGAGAGGCTCTGAAGGTATTTGGACGGTTGTCACCGAACGATTCCCTGTCATACGACGAAGTCAAATTGGCACTGCTCCAGCGTTTTCGCTTCACGGCTGATGGCTACCGTGAGAAATTCCGGAAAAGCAAGCCTGAAGACGGCGAAACTGGAAAACAGTATGCCACGAGACTCCAAAGTTTCTTTGACAGGTGGATAGAAATGTCTCAGACAGAGAGGAATTTCGATTCAGTCCGTGACTTGATTGTAGCCGAACAATTCATGGCGAACTGCAGTAGTCAGCTGGCGCTCTTCTTACGGGAGAAGAACTGCAAGACTCTGGAAGCCATGGCAGAGGCAGCTGATATATACATAGAGGCAAAGAGATTGAAGAACTTATTAATAGTTCAGAATAAGAGTGAGGACACAACTGGGAAGGCTAAATTGATTTCAAGCCCAAGAGCAGAGATGCAATGTTTTGTTTGTGGCCGTAAGGGGCACAAGGCTTCTGACTGTCGAAGTAAACCTAAACAAGTATTTTGTACAAACTGCCGTAAGTGGGGGCATGATGTGAAGGGCTGTCAGAAAATGACTGGCACTTCGAAATCAACTACATCTTGTTTAATGCTACCCAAAGAAGAGACCGGTCCACAACAATCCATGATTGATGGCGACGACTCGGACCGAGACGACAATGTTATGGGCACGGTGAAGACGCAAGCGCAATGTAAGAAACGTCCCATGCCAGTGTTACCAGGGGAAGTGAATGGACAGATTGTTCGAGTCCTAAGGGACACCGGAAGCAACACGTTGGTAGTACGCCGGTCATTAGTACCTGATGAAGCACTAACTGGCACTACCGCGACGTTGTGGTTGGCTGATGGCAGCACCATCGTAACCCCTGAGGCGGAGATACGTATCAGATCTCCATACTTTTCCGGCATGGCCATCGTCAAGTGTATGCCGTCGCCACTGTATGACGTCATAGTTGGGAACGTACCGGGGGCCCGTGACGCCAATGACCCCGACGTTTCGCGGAAACTTTCTCAAGATCAATTCATTAAGAAAAAAGTTCATTCTGCGGACGAAGGTAACCACCCAAATTCTCAACTGGTTGGTGCCGCACGTCTCAATAGTTCGCGAAGGGCCATCTCTGTTGGGCTCCCTGGCCAGATGTCTCGCAAAATGTTTCGCGAAGAACAAGAAAAAGACCAGACGCTTGACATCTGCAGAGCCAGAGTGGGTAAGAAGTTTGTTAGAAAGGGCTCGACATCTTTTTCTTTCGTAGCCAAGAATGGTATTCTTTACCGACAATACTTCCTGTCCCCTGGTAAGATCATTGAACAAGCCATAGTCCCGAAGTCCCTGAGAGGCCAAGTGTTACGTTTGGCTCATGAAAATGTCATGTCAGGTCATCAGGGTGTAAAAAAAACAATAGATCGAGTTCTGGACGCCTTCTACTGGCCTGGGGTACAAGAAGATATCCGCAGATATGTCCGATCATGTGACGCCTGTCAAAGGACTTTACCGAAAGGCAAGGTGGGCAAGGTGCCTCTAGGGCGTATGCCGTTGATCGACACCCCTTTTGAACGTGTGGCGGTCGACATCATTGGACCGATAACTCCAGCCTCGGCAAAAGGCCATCGGTATATTTTGACTCTTGTGGATTTCGCCACTCGCTACCCTGATGCAGTGCCTTTGACAGCAATTGACTCAGCTACAGTGGCCGAGGGACTTGTCGAGATGTTTTCTCGCATTGGTTTTCCACGAGAAGTCTTGGCTGATCAGGCATCGTGCTTTACCTCAGATCTAATGAAGGAGGTGAATGAACTACTGGCAGTCAAGCATCTTAGCTGCACTCCATACCATCCTATGTGCAACGGGATGGTAGAGAGGTTTAATGGAACACTCAAGCAAATGCTCCGCAAAATGGTTCAAGAACAGCCTAAATGGTGGGATCGCTTGCTAGCACCTCTTTTGTTTGCTTATCGTGAAGCCCCACAAGCAAGCTCCGGGTTCTCACCATTTGAACTTATTTATGGCCGACATATTCGAGGACCTCTGAGCATCTTGAAAGAGCTATGGACTCATGATCAGGAGAACGAAGAACTTAAGACGACGTACGGATATGTCCTGGATTTAAGAGAGCGAATTGAGAAGACACTAGAGCTGGTACGACAAAACCTGAGCCGAGCACAGGTGTCGCAGAAAAGGTATTACGACCGCCACAGCAAGCAACGGGACCTGAAAGCTGGTGACCGTGCATTGATCTTGCTTCCCACAAGCAACAACAAGTTATTGATGCATTGGAAAGGGCCGTTTCCAGTCATAGAAAAGAAAAACGACTATGACTACTGGCTGGACCTTGGACACAGCAAAAAACTTTTCCACATAAACATGCTGAAAAAGTATGAAGAACGCCGTGAAGAACAGCTTCCTCAGACATCATCTTTTGTCGTTCTGGAGGAAGATGGAGAAAAACAAGATTACGTGGACCACGGATAGAGAAGAAGCGTTTGAATCACTCAAAAGGGCTTTGTCTTCTGGGCCAATCGTCAAAGCACCCGATCTGAAAAGAGAATTCGTGCTTCGGTCTGACGCCTCTGATTCTTGTATAGGCGCTATCCTTATGCAAGAGCATGATGGCATCCTCCACCCTGTGTCATATGCCAGTCGTCAACTTCAGCCTCGCGAAAAGAGATACTCAGCAATCGAGAGGGAATGCTTAGCGTTGGTCTGGGCGATAGAAAAGTATCATGTTTTTCTGTACGGAACGTCATTTGTCGTACAGACCGATCACCAACCACTGCAGTATCTCTTAAGGGCAAAACACCTGAACAGTAGGGTATTACGGTGGAGCCTCGCGTTACAAGAATATTCATTCCGAGTCGAGCACATTAGAGGCTCTGAAAATGTCGGCGCAGATTATATGAGCCGGTTGTGAATTTTTACGTTTTCTCGAGACAAGCGACTACTTCAAGTTGTTTGTTTGTTAAGGACATCTTGTGAATGGACGACGCGTGGTGACTTCTCGCGCACTGAACTGCAGTTTATTTTTCTTCGCAAAAGAAACTTTTCAAAGGGGGGACTCTTGTTGTGAGTGAAGTGCGCGAGTCAAGTGACTTTCAAATTTGGCGCGTAAGATGAACTACTGACAATGTGTGCAAGATGGCGTATTGCGCCAGTGCGGCGAACACTGGCGATTGGAAAAAGAAGAAAATTCAAGGAAATGGGAGAAAAATCCAGAGCCAGGGCATCGAAGAACGAGGAAGAAGAGGTTCGGGCTCGTGCTTGGGAGAAGAAGGCTAGGGTGCGGCGTGCGACCTCGTCGGGTGCGAGTACCTCCTGGGCGTCAGGGCATCCACCTAGCTGGCGACTGTTTCCACGGGGTCCTGGTGACCATTCAACCGCAGCGGCTATTGGCGAATCCTTGGCAAGACCTTGGTCTGATGTTCGAGCGGAAGACAGCGCAGCAGATGACGTCTACCGGGAGCGGGAGCAAGCCGTCGGGCTACGGGCCCGAGCTTATGCACTCTCACCACGGCAACTTCCCCAATGGACTATTGAAGGGCGTGAACCGCTGGTGAGCCGTATCCGTCTTCTTTCGCGTCCGGACTCAAACACGAGGACTTTAACGAAAAGGACTGTTTAGACTCTTAGAGGTTTCCGCTCGCTAACGAAACTGACAGTGCTAATTAGTTAACATTTTTCTGATCTTAGTATTTTCCTTTTTGTGTTTTTTTGTGTGTTTGTGAAAGTATAATTTTTTTTTTGCAAATCAAACGCTCACTTCCTTTTCTCGTGAGAGATTAACGTTTCACAGCTAGCTCGACTGGCTTTATTTACTGAACCTGTCACATATGCTGCTTGTCGTCGCTGAAGAATTTGTCTGGGCGCCTCGGCCGCTGGATACTCCGTTTGCAAGAGCACACTTTTGACGTTGTGTACAGTTCTGGCAAACAGCATCAGGACACCGACGCTTTCTCTCGCTGCCCTCTGCCACTTTCATCTCCAACCAAGCATTCTCAATGCCCCTCAGGCGATCAAGCGGCTTCCTCTTCACTCACGTTATCTCCCCTGGAAGTTGCTGGGTCACTATCTTTAAACAGCAGCGCTCAGTTTGCCGAGTGCCGACGTGACGACCCCTACTGTAACCGCATCATTGGATACTTGAATGGCTCGACTTCTCCACTTAAACTACGTCATCACCTACGGCAGTTCAAGCTAGAGCACAATGCCCTGCAACCCTATACTTTAAATGCGTATGGGCATTGGTTGGGGCCAGTACTTCCTCGATCGCTGTGAAAACAAGTTCTCGACCCATCACTGGACACTTAAGATTTAAGAAGACCTAACTACGTCAGGAGCCATTTCTTACGAATTACGATGTCGTCTTTTGGCCTGGTCTTTGAAACTTTGTGGATAATTATGTCGCTTCTTGCGCACTTTGTCAATGGCCGAAAAGACCAACTTCAGCTCCTGCTGGCCTATTACAACTCATTCCATGTCTCGATACACCTTTTCCCGTTGTCGGAATAGACGTCGTCGAACCACTTCCCATAACTACAGAATGTGAGAAGAGCCTGCACCACTACTGTATGGCAGGTAATTACAGCGGGCCACCGCTGGGTCGTCACAGCCGTCGACCACCCCACACGATACGCGGAGTCCACTCCTCTGCACACTAGCTCTGCCTTAGTTTTTGCCGCCTTCTTTTTAGAAGCCATTGTGTTGGGTCGTGGTGCACCTCGCGCGTTGTTGAGTGACCGAGGCAAGGCCCTCCTGTCTACAATTCTTGAGTGAATTCTAAAAACTTGTGGCACAGTTCACTAGACCACATCCGCTTACCACCCGCAGACAAATGGGCTGACAGTGATTCCACCGGACTCTAATCGACATGATATTCATGTACATCGGACCGAACCACGATAACTGGTGCAAAATCTTGCCATTCGTAACGTTTGCACGCAACACCGCTGTTGAACGAACCACCGGGTATTCACCTTTCTTCCTCGTCAATGGTCATGCGCCGACAATAACCATTGACGCCTCTTTATTGAGTGTAACAACAAAAACGTCTACGACTACGCTAGAACATTTCCTCTCCAGGCTCGCTGACACACGGCAACGTGCTGTCATCCGAAAGCTGTCATCCGAAAGCTTCTCCGAAAGCTTCTCCGAAAGGTCTACCCATAGGCGTCCGCACGAGCGGGGAAAAGGGGGCTTGCCACCTGGGAGAGGGGCGCTAAATCTGTTCTATACATTGACTAAGCAGCGGGGCACTCCTTCAGTCATTTAAAAGGGGGGTGTAAAATCTGCCTCATACACTGATTTATTACAGAGAAGGCGCCCTGCAATAAACCTTGGCCCCCTCCCCCTAACGGCAAGCACGCCTATGGGCCTACTAACCCTTTCAATGCAGAGAATTTCGACATTCGCAGTGTGCTCGAAGGGACGGGAGATGTACCTCTCGCCGAAGTGCAGCTCGCACACAGCCGCGTTTTCTTGAAGCAGTTTGTCAGCTCGAGGGATCGCTCTCCATCACTGCGCTAACAGAGCTTCGTCCTCTGGAACGCCGAACAACGCATGCTTCTTTATAGCTGATTTGTAGCCTGTAGTACACTCAGGACGAAGCAATGACTGTTTTCGCGCCATGAGAGTGCATACAGAAGGATTGCTGCCGGAGTGCCATTAGAATAAAAAAAAACGAGGACCAACGCGCCCGACGAAACTGTCGGAAACGTGCAAACAACGTATAAACGATTGTGCGCGTCCCACGTGGCTCCTCTTCGGAGGCTTCAGTCCGCTCAATAGGCGCCGCTTGCCGCTCTTCCCGCTTTCCTATTCTAGCTACTGTACCTACGTGACCAGAGTAACGCAACTGTTTTCTAACGCCACCGGCTCCGCTAGCAACCATGCATTGCGGAGAAGCTGTCGCTCAGGCTATTAGGTGACCGGTAATATGGGCAATCGCAGGGAAATGTGGGATACGACGGTTTCCGCTTCGACGCACCATGTGGGTTAGCAGCGGCACGCGTGCATTATAGGGGCGAAGCTCCTTATAGCGGCACCCGTTCGTCCCTCATAGTCGTGGTAGTAGTGTGTATCCAGTCATACAATTTGACCTCCAAGGTGGTGCCGGTGCGAGATTTCTTCTGTGCGTTGTTGAAAAATAAAAAATTCGCAGCGTGCGCGTAAATTAAAAGCTGAATTCTCCTGTCTCTCATTCCCCCTTAGCAGCCATTGGCATGTACATTGAGTGCTATCTGACAAGAAACGGTTGCTACGTTATACTCGCTGGGCGTCACCTCCTTGGTTTTACAAAAGTTTAGCGAGCGTTGTGATGCAGTTCCATGAATAAAGTGAACTAGTATATACCATGAACTCGAGGTGGTTAAAGGTGGGAAGTAGACACGAAGTGCAAGCCGTAAGAAAGTGTGCGTGTGCCTCCTCTCGTTCAGTCCTTGGAATGTCCGCTGAATAGCGGTGCTTCTATATGAGGAATATATGATGGAAAGATACGAGATGGTGGTACTTGGAGTGTTGTATAGGTGGACGAACGGACACACAGACAGAAACATGAACGGACGCACGGATGGCTGCATGGACGGATGGACGGACGCAGGAGCGGATGCATGGACGAACGCACAGATGGACGTGCGGATGCACGAACAGACGCACGCACGGAAGGGCGGATGGACGCACGGGCGGGCAAGGTTCCTTTTGGCGTTGCATAAGTGATTGCCAGACTGGAAGGGTGGTTGTTGCCAGATTGCCGCTAAATTTGGATCAAAACTTTTTTTCTGTAGTTGTGGCTTCTTTGTAAGAATTCGGTGCTATCCGCGGTGCATTTCTTGGCTGAAAATTTTTTTCCTGTAGTTGTGGCTTCTCCGTAAGAGTTTGGTGTTATCCGCAGTGCATTTCTTGGCTGAAAAATTTTCTCTTGTAGTTGTGGCTTCTCCGTAGGACTTTGGTACTGTCCGCGGTGCATTTCGCGAGTGTATGAGCGACGCTGGCCGCTTTAATTAACAGAATAAACCGAGCCTGCAGAAGTCGCGCGTGGCGCTGCCGTGCAATTAAGAGGCAGTTTTAATTCCGTTTTAATTAACGGAATGAACCGCGCATTGCAGAATTCGTTTTAATTACAGAATGAACCGCGCCTAGCAGAAGTCGAGCGCAGCGCTGCTGCGCATTTAGGAGGCCGTTTGAATTAACGGAATGAACCGCGCCTAGCAGAAGTCGAGCACGGCGCTGCTGCGCAATTAAGAGGCCAATTTATTTAACGGAATGAACTGCGCCGAGCAGAAGTCGAGTGCGGCGCTGCTGCGCAATTAAAAGTTTGTTTTAATTAACGGAATGAACCGCATATTACACAATTCGTTTTAATTACCGGAATGAACCGAGCCTAACAGAAGTCTAGGCGCGTTCTCTCGCGTCACAGTATTAGGGATGACGGGGAAAACTGAATAGAGTTGCAGGAGGTGATGCGCTGCCCCCCTCCCCCCCTTACTTTTCTTTTTTTTTTCTCTCTAAGCTGATCGTGTGGCGTCAACCGCGTGCTACGACGGGTGACGCTACGCTTCCCCTAGCTGTGTCAGCACAAGACATATCGTTCGGACTCGTATATACATGTGATGAATAAGCGTTCCAAGGCTGGTTAATCGGGGTACGTCGGATATGCTACAGCTATGTACGCCTGGAAGGCTGCTTCATCGAAGCAGATGGAGCGAATTAAGCACGACTTGCGCGTACCTGTAAATGGGACCCGGCCGACGAGCCGCCGTCGCTTACAGGGCCCCACCCACAATAAGCACAAATTGTCTCTAAGCTCAAGAGCGCAGTATAGAACAATAGGGTGGGTACATAAGAATAAAATGGCATAATATGTCTCACTACACGCTCATCACTCACGATATGGCAGGGATCCCTAAACGGGATATCGGCGAGCGATCACCTCCATTAATCGAAGGAAAGGGTCTTTCACGTTGAGACGTGCAACGAACAGGTACGTCTCGAGAGGCAATAAAAGGAGCCTTGCCCCTGTCTACTCTGCATCGTGAGTGTCCCGCGGAGCTGGGACAGCTAGCTGTTTCCTGCAACCATTGTACCTGAAGTGTGGGTCTGCTCGTTTTTTTTTTTTTTTTTTGCCGGGGTGATTGTACGTGACGACTTACTGACCCTGGGTCACCATAATTAAGCCGAGGTCCTTGCGAATTCCCCATCACTCGCATGTCGGCGGCCGCTTCTGTGCTGTTCCCGACTGTCTTCAGGTCGAACTGCCGCTCGAAGCGATGGCGTCTTCGACAGTCCAATAACGCGACGGCTCCTGAAATGGTGACAATGTACTTTGCACAACTAACGTTACGGCATTTCATAAGGATCACGATCCGAAAGCTTAGGGATTGCGACCGAGATAGGGAGCACCAAATAAGGAAATTTAAGAGGTTTACGTGAGCAAGTTTGGCCATGTCTCGACGCCCAATGCACCGCGGTGAAGTACGTGCCCTGGGTGGTGTACCGTTTACGTGATACGTGGGTCACATCACGTAGCATTACGTAACGTCGTTCGCACTCCCGCTCCAGTCACCGTTGCTGTGGAGAAGGAGGGGCACCGAAGTGGAGTACGTGACCTAGGCGTTGTACAATTCAAGGCGTCTTCGCCTATCCCGTATTTTCACACATATGCTCGCGTCGCGTCGGCGCCGTGACCCACCCCCTCTTTCTCCGCAGACACTCGCGTCGAGTCGGCGCCATGTCAACCAACGTTAGAGGTCCAAAAAGGTTGTTTTATGTTTTTTATTCCAGGCGTCTTTGCCCATCCCGTCTTTCTCCGCAGGTGCTCGCGTGGCGTTAGGGCCATGGCCCATCCACTCTTTCTCCGCAGATGCTCGCGCCATGTCGGCGCCGTGACCCACCCCCTCTTTCCCCGCTGATGCTGCATCACGTAGGCACCCTGTCAACGTTAGAGTGCTCTATCCCCCTTTCACCTCATGACCCTTATAAAATGCCGTAACGTTAGCCATGCAAGCTACACTGTTACCAGTTCAGGAAGGGTCTCGTCATGGCCACGCCACGGATATACCCCAGCATTGTCGAAATCACCGACATCATAAGGTACCCTGCCGCGGAAGAGGCCTTCCTTCGTGAAATCAGACTGTCGCCTGCGCCATCGCTTCGACCGGCAGCACATTCTTCTCGGGACGACGGTGTACAGCGACGAGTGGGCCGCGTACCAGTGCATACCCAGACTTGTGGATTCCAACGGAACACCGCTAAACTTGGACTGGCACACCATGAACCACAGTGTCAACTTCGTTGATCCTACGACAGGCGCCAACACGCAAAGGATTGAAAGTGAAAGGCAAAAGGCCAAGCGCCGTCTCGTTCGCAACAGCAACAAGACGACTACCTCACTTATGCCATCTCACCTCGCCTGGCTTTGGTGGAGATCAATTAACGCACGTCCCAACGTGAAAGACCCTTTTCTTCGAATAATGGAGGTAATTGCTCGCCGGTATTCAGTTTAATTTTGATTAGCGCGTAGTGAGACATATTGTCATTTTATTCTTATGTTGATGTTGTCATTATGTTGTAATATTATAATTGTCATTATTATGTCATTTTATTCTTATTGTTGTATACTAAGCTCTTGAGCTGAGAAACAATACACAATCGTTATTTGAAATTTTGGTAGTTTGTGCTTTTTGTGGGTGGGGCCCTGTATGCGACGGTGGCTCGTCGGCCGGGTCCCACGGAGGAAGGAAAGGTAAGGAGAGGGCATGCCCAGCCGGCGCAGGGCGTAAAAAATATGGCGGAAATGACATCATGGCGGCCATATTCACTAGGCACAATGGCGGCGTTGCTATGGTTACGTGTTGCGCAGTGGAGATGGTCTAGCAGTGAGCGGCCGCGGCTGGCGTCGGAATGTGTGCCTCCCCAGGTCTCGTGCTGAGCCGTGGCGGACAATATCTGTGCTCTGCGCCGCGTTATTGGTTACGCAGTGTTCTCCTGGCTGTTACATTACTCTTAGCAACGTTTACAAATCCCTTTGTCCATCACGGGGTTTCAACAGTGCGTAGAACAAGTGCATATTCATGTGTCGTGCGGCGGATGACGCGGATGAAGCAGTTCGTATTCAGTGAAATTGCGTTGGGCACCATGACGAAGCTGAATGACGACGAATGCCTTGCAGGTCAGTGACGGTTGAGCAGTGCTCCTGCTTGTGACAACGGACGACGCTGTTGAGCCCAGCAAGACGCCGCGTGGACCATGTGCACATACATAGTTTCGTGTTGTGTGTGTACAGTAACAACTTGCATGTGCGTATTAAAACACCTTTTCTGTTCCGCTTGGTACACTCTCCACCAGCATTGCATGTAATCTCAACGTAACAGCAACCACGTTCAACTGTCACTAGCACCGTGCTCAAAGTCACCACGGTCGCAGAATGCTGACGCCGGTGAGTTTCACGTGGAACACGGACACAGTGGCAGGACGCTGCGTCGGCCGCGTGGCGGAATGCAACCGTACAAGGCGCACGACCGATCGTGTTGTCTGTACAGTTGCTGAATTAATGACGTGAAAGCACTCGCCGTTGTCAGTCCATTTAGCGCGCGTTCTCTCGTAGTTGCTTCGTTGTCGGCGAGCTGTTACTCCCTGTTATTACTCGGACGAAGCGATTTCGTTGAAGGTGTCCCGCTGGCTCAGAGTGATTAGCCCCATTCCATTAGTTTCGGATCGTCACGACCCACGCGCTGCGCAGCCCACGTGCTTTCCGAGCCGGAGAGGGAGTCACGCTTTCTGCTTCGCATTCATAAGTAAACAAGAGAGGAGAATTTGTCTAGTCAATATGACCGACTTCCGGCTTCATCGCGGCTTCACAACGAGTGACGTCAGGGCCTCTCCTTACCTTTCCTTCCTCCGTGACCGGGTCTCATTTACAGGTACGCGCAAGTCGCGCTTAATTCGCTCCATCTGCTTCAATAAAGCAGCCTTCCAGGCGTACATAGCTGTAGCATATCCGACATACCCCGATTAACCAGCCTTGGAACGCTTATTTATCACATGTATACACGAGTCCGAACGATATGGCTTGTGCTGACACAGCTAGGGGAAGCAAATGGACGGACGGATGCTCCGCCCCGCTCTCCATCATTCACTCCGTGTATACGTTGCCATTTTTTTTTGTACCGCTGCATTGAAAAAATCATCTTTCTGTGCAATGTCCCGTCGTAGCGCGCGGTCGACGCGACACGATGAGCTGAGAGAGAAAAAAAAGGAAAGTAAGGGGGGAGGGGGGCAGCGCATCACCTCCTGCGACTCTATTCAGTTTTCCCCGTCATCCCTAATACTGAGACGCGATATCTTAATCGCACAGCTGCGCACACAGCAAGAGAACGCGCCTAGACTTCTGCTAGGCTCGGTTCATTCCGTTAATTAAAACAAATTCTGTAATGCGCGGTTCATTCCGTTAGTTAAAACGGACTCTTAATTGCGCAGCAGTGCCGCGCTCGACTTCTGCTAGGCTCGGTTCATTCCGTTAAATAAAACGGCCAGCGTCGCCCATGCACTCGCGAAATGCACCGCGGATAGTACCAATGTCTTACGGAGAAGCCACAACTACAAGAGAAAACGTTTCCGCCATATTTAGCGGCAGTCTGGCAACAACCACCCTAAAATCTGGCAACAGACTTGTGCAACGCCAAAAGGAACCTTGCCGCACGGGCGGCCACACAGACGCACGCATGGACGGCTGGAATCAAGAACAAATGGACGGACGGATGCTCCGCCCCGCTCTCCATCATTCACTCCGTGGATACGTTGCCATTTTTTGTGTGTTTTTTTGTTTCTGGTAATCGTGGCTGGGACGATGACCAGCTACGAAAGCTATGAACGATAAGAAAACTTTTTACCGCACTAAAATGATCTGCAATGCTCTTATGTAGCTCGGGGTATACTGTCAGTTTCTCTAGCAGATCACTCAATACAGAAGACAGTTGTCAATTTATGATACGTTACTGCAGATAAAAATCATCATTTCAAAGATATCAGGGGATGGGGATGACTGTAGCAGTGTGCTAACCGTTCATTTCGGGATCGCTGCTTTGACCGACATCGTCGGTTTATCGACATGAAGCGCAGCACTTATTGAGCGCGTTGAGATATTGTTTTTTTTCTAGCCTTCAGCACGCTATAAGGTGCATTTTTTAGTCGATGGATTGATTGATTGATTGATTGATTGATACGTGGGGGTTAACGTACCAAAACCACCATATGAATATGAGAGATGCCGTAGTGGAGGGCTCCTTAAATTTCGATCACCTATTTCTTAGTCGAAGCCAGATGCTTATTGGAACGCTAATCTCGATCAAGCTGCAAGGCACGGCGGCACATAAACAATACATTCAGACATAGACGGCGCTGAATAATCGAAACCCTGCGCTTCTTGAACGCCGTTCTTACTTTGTGTGCCATGCTGGTGCACAGTTTAACCAAAATAAACGCAAATGAACTCGTCCAGTGCTTCGTCTAAACTTACTCTTGAGTGAACCTTTCGCGTTTTTTGTCATATAGTCATAGTATATTATATGGGTGCAATCGCCGGCGCTCGTCTCGTATGGCAGGCAGATTTCGTCCGCCCATTTCCGTGATATTTTTGCTAGGTGCGCCTGCGCGACAGTTTATTTCTCCATATAATATCGCACCAAATCTATGCGTAAGCTTTTTATTAGTGCGTAGTACATAGGTACCTGTGATAAAATGGTCTTCGCACACTCCGACCTAAACGTTCGGTACCCAAAGTCTACTTGTCGCTGTGGCTTTCTTCAGAGCCGCGGTCCACCTCATTTTGCTTTCTTCGTTACATGGTAATCGATATATGCATTTGCCTTTCACACTCGAGTTGGGGTAGCCAACGGCTGAGCAACGAACCATGGTTTATCAGGACGAAGATGAACGGGTGACCGCGCGCGCGAATCCCGAATAATCTGAGGCTGAGGCGAACTTGGTTCGCTGTCGTCAGCTCTTCTCGAACCGGAAGCCGGCAGCAGACAACGTGTCCCACAATCTCTCGCTCTTTTACTGGTCACCTATTTTCTGTTTTCCGACGCCACCACTGCCTCGCGCGAATCATCGCCAGTCAAGTTCAAAGCAAATCCGGCTGGTCTTCGCGCCTTTTCTGAACGCGGTTCATAAATGCGCGCGCGTGACTGCTGATCAGCTCTATGTGCGCACCACCGCCATTGGTGTCCGTGATCACTATCGCACGAAAAAAAAAGAAAACCTACGTAAATAAGCATACTTGTCTTACTTGAGAGTCGAACCCGAGTCTTTTGCGTGGCTGTACAGTATTCTACCTGAAAGCTACGCCAAAACTTGAAGCTGCGCTCTAATCTGGCATTATGTAGGCTGCATATCGGTTAAGTATTTGCGTTAACATGTGTAATAAAGCGTTTTAGAACAGTTAAGTAACAACCATCTGTCACACAACGCGAATCGTGTAAAGAGTGCGTCATTATGCTCTTACGCACTTCAAAAGTCTCAGGCATAATTCTTCATGGCGTTATAATCACCGGGACTAATCGGGTGATTTCATCTACCGTCTAGGTCAACAAATGTTGCATTTCACCAGCGTAACGTGAACACTGAATGTTCCCGCTCGTTATCCGGTCAAAATTCCGAAAATTCTCGCACTGTGAATGTCGCAAGACCAAAGAACTGGTATTGTTCGTTCTACACTTTTTGCCACACGCTGAGCAAGAGCGTCGCTTTTTTTACCACGTTATTTAGTCATATCTTGCGTTGCACTTTGTTGGAAGTCGTGCAGAAAATAGTCTTCTAGCACGGCAAACAGTGCGTGAAGAACGCAAGAAAAGCATGTCGATATGACATACGGCAGGCGTGTCACCTCGAAAAACAGATTGTGACTTCGCCGTAAAGCTGTGGTTGCTAGCCAGGCAAGATGGCAGACCTATGCGCTGCTCTGGTCCCGTAGGGAGCAGAGTAGCGCATAGGTCTGCAATGTACAGTCACTGTACCACTCACAAGAGTTACTGTGTATGCTACCTTAAGGTTGCATGTAGCGTAATTCTACCTCTCACTCTCCGCAACTCCACCTGCACCACCTGCTCCCATTGCTAGGGCTAAAGCCAACGTTACGAGAATAAACTCAGTTTGAAAGCTCCACCAGTGATCTGAGCCGCGGGGTGGTCACGAGAACTAATGGCGCTGCCGTACGATCTTGCTCTAGCGACGCGGGCCGCGCCTGTGGTGATCGGCGGTGGCAGCGACGTGCAAGCGGCTACCGCGAATGGTGCGTCACTTCTCGGACTGTTTTTGGTACTGCGTACTTACTTGTACGAAAACGTGTTTGTCATGTATGCGGTGAGCAAGAAGAAGCAGAGGATTTATATACATTAAGGTACGCGGACTAGCTTTGCGCCAGGCTCCAACAGTGGCGAGCGCAATGACGACTCCGCTTCACGCAACTTGTTCTTTCGTTTGTCTGTTTATTCATTAATTTATTTTCTGTGTGAACACTGTTACACAGTGGCGTGGGCTAACATAAAAGCCACTATAAACAGCTCGAGAGCCTCATATATGTTGCCTCCGATCTCCTAGCGGAGATGGGCTATAGCAGACAAACAATCGTAAGCGAATTGGCTGTCCAGAATTTCACGTTACCCGAGAAAATTCGTATTGTAGGGCAAAGGAAAATTATTATTATTATTATTATTATTATTATTATTATTATTATTATTATTATTATTATTATTACAACATGCGGTAGGAAATGGTGGATATGACAGAGGTGACGTCGTTGAGTATTATGTATATTGTGGGACAACAATCACGCAACAGTCACAAACACAACAATTACAAAACATGGAGGACGCTTGAGCTTCGCCTTCAAGAGTAGACTAGAATGGCGTAACCAGGCCCTGTGCGAATCACCTTCTCAATTACTAGCCTAGCTTCGGTCTGGGTGTATGCCTCAACTATGCCGTTAGGAAACTAACGACTGCGCGTGCAATAGTGGTCGTTTCAAAGTATTGTAAAATGTCTACAGCAAGTACAGTTGCGAAGTGCCCACTGCGCCATAATTCTTCCTTTTGTGAATTGGCAAAGGGGTCTTCACGCGTGCGTAGAGCAACACGCAAACATAAATGAGCGCCCCATAATGGCTGGGCCTTTCTAACACCCACTTGTTGCGAATTTCACATGCTAAGATGCCTGATGCGATTCTACGCTGGTACCACCTAATATTGCGTAGAGTGAAGAAATCCTCTTTGCTACATGAGCAAAAGAAGTGTAAACATAAGGCCTCTCTTTTTTTGGCTGGACACAACATAATTGAGAACTTCTACCTCATGAAATTTTTATTGTTTTTTCTATATCAGTTTCGATAATTGGCGTGCCTCTCTGGTGTAACACCTGATTGCTGCGCAGAGAGCCTGGGATTGATTTTCACTCATACTGAAGTTTCGTTTCGATTGTCAAGTTTCTTGATTTTTTCTTTGTCATGGACAAGATAATGTCTTTTCACTTACTACCGAAGGGGCTGACAGCGACGCCAACACGGGAACGTCTGTAAAAGAAGCTCGTTAAAGCTATCACGTGTAAAAAATATACCACCAACAAACATTATCAATATAAGTATAGGTGAAGAGACAGTCGTTCATTCTACAACTTAATTTGAGAGCGTGATCAAAGCACACAGTGAAAGGTAGTTCTAACCTCCAACCAAAAAAAAACCCGGAAGAGTGACCAGATGATCGAAATAATTTAGGACCACGTTACTATAGCAGGACTTTTAAATCAGGCGTAGTGAAGTGAATCAACTGCATGCCGTCATTTAGTCTTGATCGGGGTATAAACTAATTATGTTGAGAGTGACAGACTTCCAGAGAAATTCGGTGCAATTCAGAAGATGGTACTAAGCTTTGCGTCGCGAAGATAAAAAGATCATTGCCAAACACAAAGTCTATGACGTTCAGTGTGAGAATGACGGCATCGTAACGCACTACCATCATGTCCTGCTGGACCAGAAGTCTTGATCTGGCTTGGAAAGTGGGAGCTCGCACCTGGTACCCATCCGCGCTTGTTCCCAGCAATTTCACTCCATATATTGAAGTCGAAATGATCATAACCAAAGCGCTAAGCCTCCCCCCCCTCCCCGTCAAACACATGGCGCGTCTCGATTGCTCAGTGTCCCATTTGGGGGGGCCACCATAAATAGAACAGCAAGACAAAAGGCAGCAACACAAACGTGTGTGTGGTGGTGTTTTGCCAGTGACCAGGTTTTCTTTCATATAACAGTAATAGATAATTTTCTCACTAACAGTGTTCACATTTCTGAACCTAGAGCAGGCAACGGGAGCACATGTTGGTGTCAATTCTCGGTGCAGCGAAGTACACTCGGAAGCACTCCACCATGAGTGTACTGTGTCTGTGGGTACCTTCGTAAAAAAGTGAATAAGTGACAACGTGCCAAGAGGGCCTCTAGCATATCGCACAAGTACCCCTGGAGCAGGCGTGCCGAAACCAAAGTACACAAATTCAGATGAGGTGTTTTCAAGAAGGCTGCTCAGATAATCCCTTACGCGGCCTTCTTTCTACATTAAAATCAATTGAGAAAGCTGTCGAGATGCTTTTAATGAAAACCCCTTGGTTGACGACCTCCTTTGGATTGTGCTTGAAAAGTTGGAGTGGCTACCACAGCATCTTTTGAGTTATATCGCTTGTCACGAGAACGTGAGAGTAATTTTCATGAATATTTGTTGTTGTTTTTTTGTTTTGCCAGCAAACAAACCAGGAGCTTCTTGAAAAAGTGGAAAATGCGAGAAAGGAGGTCAAGTTGATGTAGCACTTCGCACTCTGCTCTCGATTGGTTTGATGAACAGTGCGAAGCAAAGACTTCTCTGGTGAACAGTGTGAAGCACGGGTATTGTTTCTTGAAGAAAGTCTTATTTTTGTAACTCTACAAAACATGAGTACTGTTTTATAAGGCATTTCTGCATTTCAGTAAGTCCACTTGTTTGAGGCGTTTACAGATGTTTGGGGCCGTATTTTGCCTAGGCCCGATGACAGTGGTTAAAATGCTAGCGGTCGTAATAAAATTTTTACGCTGAATATGCTCGTTCGTGTAGAATTTCCCGTATTTTCAGATTAAACCGAATGCAGATAGCGCAAATATAGGCAGGATATCGATTGTTAGCCAAATTGCAATGAGCAACACATTGATTGATTGATTGATATGTGGGGTTTAACGTCCCAAAACCACTATATGATTATGAGAGACGCCGTAGTGGAGGGCTCCGGAAATTTAGACCACCTGGGGTTCTTTAACGTGCACCCAAATTTGAGCACACGGGCCTACAACATTTCCGCCTCCATCGGAAATGCAGCCGCCGCAGCCGCAATGAGCAACACATCCTGGCCAATATATACAGGAGACCTTGTCAAGCCCCCTATTTTGACGTCAGATTCTGGACCGGAAGCGCAGAATAAATGGTTAACTTGAATAACAGTACAACAGGGCAGCCAGCGCGAGGAACAACGCAGTGAACCGCCGTGGTACGCCGCCATAGCTGACGATGCGCCGAGAGTAGCGCAAGATCAGACTACAGCGCCGCTAGATCTTGCGACCGCCGTTTGGTCCATCATCCTCCGCTAACGGAGATACGAAGCTTTGAAGCTGAGTTTATTCTACTAACGTTGGGTGAAGCTAAGCGGGCACGCCCGGAGTCATCGCTATAGGAGAGAGAGTGAGAGCGGAGAGCTAACACCTGCCGGCGCGCGGATGCCACAGGACACCTGAAGTAGCCTGACTAATAAATGTATTCGCACTTATAGTGGAAAAGAAAACCGCTTCGCTCGCATACGCAAGACTATTAGTTCTGAAGCTTTGCTTAGACGTTTCGTGCTTTAACGAACATGGTTGTAGCTGACCGCTAAATTACGTGTGTGCTCCATTCAGGCCTTATTCGAGCTCCATTTGCTTGCTTGCCATCAGGTTGTATTCCGAGAGTCATTCATTGATAAACGGTAGCTCAACACTCGCAGACTGAGCAGCCGCACTCAGCGTTTGCTTATGCGCGTTGCATATGCCAGACACAAGTTTCCTGTTTTCTATAGTTTTAAGTACAACCACAAAATGGTGCAGAGCTTCTCGCTGACATTTCGCTGTCTTACAATGCAATAAAAGGAAAGGTTAATTGCGCGTACACCTAAAACACGCAAAATTTGTTCGACAGCGCCACGCATACAAGCACCAGCTCGCACACTCGAAGCCATTGCACATATTCAAGAAAGCAATAAGGCAATTTTATTCAGACCCGTTCTCTTCATAGTCTGAAAATGTTTACATCGCAACAAGCAATAGGAAAAATTGAGAGGGAGGAAGAGCTCTGTGAGGGTTTGTACGAGTACAAAAAGAAATACAAAAGTGCTGAAGTAAATACTTCAATATAGAAAGAAGGAAGGAACTCAATGTGCGTTCGCCAAGTAGTAGCTCTTTGCGTGCCAACTCCGATGTTTTTTTCAGATTGCAGCGGCGAAAAAGTGGCCTCAATTTTTGTTTCAAACTGATTCAAACCACCGGCCTAGGTCTACGGTTCGCAAAAAAAAAGACACGCATAGTTCTGACGTACGACACCTATTTGACGTCTAGAGTGCGAGGGTTTGATTCCAAGTAAAACCAAATACTTTTGTTACGTATTTATTTACGTATGTCTTGAATTATCGCTCACAGATAGATAGATATGTGGGGTTTAACGTCCCAAAACCACCATTTGATTATGAGAGACGCCGTAGTGGAGGGCTCCGGAAATTTCGACCACAAGGGGTTCTTTAACGAGCACCCGAATCTGAGCCCACGGGCCTGCAGCATTTCCGCCTCCATCGGAAATGCAGCCGCCGCAGCCGGGATTCGAACCCGCGCCCTGCGGGTCAGAAGCCGAGTACCTTAGCACTAGACCTCCGCGGCGGGGCAATTATCGCTCACAGAATACGCCATTTTCATGACACAAGAAATGACGCTGGCACCAAAATTTATGCAAAATCAGCTCTTTTGCGCTATTTGGTTAAATGAAGAGTTTGAAAAAACGAGTGTCAAGTAGCTGCACATAACTGCGTGATGACGTGGATTCTCAAACAACATTTGATACCTTATTTCAGGTATGACATGACAAAATGGCTATCCAATGGAAAAAGGTACCCTGGCATTCGAGGTAAGTAGATTCTTTTTGAAACTAAACGGAATATCAAATACGCTAGAAGTAATGTATTCATTGCATTGACAGTAAATTTGTTCAAAGGTACATTCACTCAAGCTTGAAGTCTAAGCAGATTTTAGACTGTCGATTACGTTGTGGCACGCAGTAATATATTTTGTGAAAAGATTGCACGAACGAAAAATAGAGAATAACACAGTAAATAGAGCAGTAAGCAGTAACTTATGCGGCGCTGATACCTTTCGTTGGTAAAAACGAAAAGTCGGAAAGGCAAAACAACGAACGTGATAGCAACAAATTGGAAGGTCGAGCGCTGTGTGCAAGTTGATCAAAACGTGCCCTGCGTTTCTCACGCACAATAGACGCACAAAACGTACTCGCAGCTACAGTTGAATGCAAATAGGCGTCCCAGTTGTTAGTTCGCTTTGTCTGAAAAGCTTTCAAAATGAATGCTGTAAAGCAAAACAATGTAGCTCGTTGTTAAGTCAGGAGTCTAATGAGAAAAAGAGGAAGAAAAGTCCGAAGTAGCAGCAAAGCAGCTTCTCTGAACAGCCGCGCTGTGGAATATGGTCCGCGCACGTACTTCATCACCAGGCTTGAAATAACTTCCAGATGACGAACATTGTAGCGGCGTACATCTGCGGTTTGGTGACACTGAATATGGCGACCTGTGAGCCTACAGGCCTCCTCTGTTGGCTAGGCGAACTTGGTAGAATCCGTTTAATTCATTCTTAAGTTGTCGAGGAAGAGCATGGCGTCGAGCACCATCCCGACCTTGCGACTGTGGACCAAATGAAAAGGAGTGAAACCGGTACTTTTTTTAACATCATATTTAAATACAAAAGTTATGTAATAAAGGAGAAGCGTTTTGTTGCTTGTTTTGTGCATGCTGGCCAGCAGCCTTGTCTTTTTTGGTGGTACGACACATGTTGCGATTGATCTGCCTTGATAGTGGTCACGCACACGTCGCTGTATTGGAGGGGGGGGGGGCGTGTCACGAGTGGTCGACGCTGCCTGGAAATTCAGCGCGCTATCTATCTCCCGACGGCCTCCGAACACATCGTTCCCCACTACCGAGACCGAGGTGTGCAGCTTTTTAAAGACGTTAGTCTTACTTGGGCTATTTCGACGCAAAAATTTAGTCCGTTGGTCTGTCTGTACATTTGTCTGTTTGTCTACTGGTACAATACCCCAAACGGCCGAAATCAAACCCCATCCGCAGAGCCCACCAATATTGCTCAAGTTTCAGCATTCATACTTGTGCGATTATCAATTGCGAGATTCGGCAGATCCCACGTACCTGGTAATCGACATTATGCGAAGCATGCGGAGGGAAGGTGACCGTGTTGCAAATTTTTATTAAGCAACACGTCATAAAATGACGTTAAATATCTGTACAAATGTTGCACACACAGACATTTTGAAGAGCGGCAGATGTTTGTATAACCATGCAGGTTTTTGCATTTGCGCACGACGCCAACTGTAACATGCGTATTAGCAACCCCAGAAGCTGATATACAGCGCTTATGCTCGCAAGGATGGTGGCCCTGGACACTGATACAATAATCAACTTCAGCGCACAGAAACTAACCACAATTGACCTTAACCCGACGTGACAGTTGTATCAGAGGAATATATGTGTAATGTTTATGAAATTAGGTAGGCAGCACTGCAACCACTATTGATGTTTTACGAAGATTAGCGCCTACTTAAAGAGGAGTTCCGAGACCTGGTGTAGCTCTGTGATACAATGCTTAATTTCCACACAGAATGCTTGGGTTCGATTTCAGCTGGGACCCTGACATTTCTTCTTTGCATTCGTCTGGTCAACGCAACCAATGTCGGGTATTTCTTAACGCTCGCACATTCAAAATGCCCCTTGTGTTCTCGTCATTCCTGGGTCGATACTAAGTGTCAATCACCCGCGGCGCGTACCCACATACAGCGGCACATACCCGCCCGTGGGTACGTGCCACTGTCTGGCGGGAAGTGCTTGCCGACGTACGCGATGGAACTGTGGCATTACTCATGTCTTAACCAGCGCGTCATTTTCGTCAAACCATCTTACCCTCCCCCATGCTAATTTTGGTTCACGCTAAGTTAATGGGGTGACCATGAGAGCACCCAAACGTAAGCGGCAAGATAGATAGGTAAATAGATACGCTCAAAGTCCGTGAGGTTCGCTAAGAAATGCTTCGCATTTAAAAGAACGCCGACAAGGCGAGGTTGAAAAGTAACAAATGTGAAAAGGCGCAATTCATTCCATTGTCCAGTTGAGTTCCGAGAACTCTCACACACTTCAGGGGAGAGTGCAGCAGTCCGGCAAACGCTAGAGTTCGTGTGGGCGAGGCTCATTGTGGCGTTCTGGAGAAGATAATGGCGTCCTGCACAACAGCACTCACCATGACACGGCTTGAGCAGCTGTGACGAATGAGCAAGGTTGGAGGCCCTTGTATTATATGACGGTCGGATGCGTAGGCGCTGGATTCTCTGTCGGAGGCACTGTATCCTTTTTCGTGGCTGAGACAGAATCAGTGCTTCCAGCCTGCATGTGCGACAACCGAAGTTGACACAATGTCTGTGTCCCTGCGTTGTACAAATGGTAGCATTTAGTCTGCTTCGTAGTTTTCTGTCTCTGTTGCTCGGATCTTAGGCGATGCCTTGATATGTGATACCGAAGACATCCTTGGCGTTCCTTTCAGTGAAGATGGCTGAGATATAGACTGTCTTTCCTTCAGTTGCTGTTTTTCTGACAAAAATCCTATTCACAAATTTGCTTGTGATCTCAATTAGGTTCATCGTCGTGCTTGTGGATGTAACTGCAGTAGTTGCTGGATTTCTTCAAGTTCTTGAAGACACTGCTGATGTTGCGGAATCGAATCAGGTAGCATTGCTTTATCTACATGGGCCTTGTTATCTTTGCAAGTTTACATGACCGGTAAGTAGTTGGTAGTCGTTGAGTTGTCATAATTCTTGTCAGACAATGAAGCTTGTGCGCTGGGATTGACAGGAAGATCTTCGGGGGCTCTTGCGACGCCGTCTCTAATGGACGCTTCTGGCTCACGGCAACGTGCGAGAGTTTATACTTCCAAGCCTCCTGTGTCGTTTAGACTGCCAGGGGGCTGGAAACTGGCTGGTGACACTTCGACAGGCGTAGTTTGGTCGAATTTGAATGGGAATGTCGGCCCGTCTGCGCAGCTGTGGAGCTGACCTCTCCTAGCGCATGAATCTGTACGGTAGCGTCAGGGCTCGTTCGAGTACCCTCCGAATTCCCCTGCCCTATTCCGACCGTAGTGAGCGTGTGACAGGTAAGATGGGCGTTGTGAGTAACCAAATATCCACGCAATAGAAAAGCAGGAGGTATGTCAACACGTGAAGGTGATTTTGACTGTGACAACCGAGTGCAATTGTCTTCAGATGGTTGGCAACAACCAAGTCTTTTTTGGAAGCATTAAAATGGGCGATCACCTCTTCTTTCATCTTTTGCCACGATTCATCGTTTCCGAATATGTGTGCCAGGTAACACTTAAATGCCTCACCGAAGATGTAGTTAGTAAAGTTAGTGATCATCTGCCGTTCTGTCCACAATGCATAGGTGGGGTGAAGCTCTAATCTGTCGAACTAGTCCTGTACAGGTCCATTGTTTACTGATCCGGTTTATTTGGGAGTGCCACTGTCTGCCCATGATGCAGACATGACACTGGTCATAGCGCAAAATAATGGTGCGCTTCTGTGGTCTACGATCGGTCATTTCGTCTTGCTGAGGTATTCGAAGATCGCAGGTTGATGAAGTGCCTGCCAGTCCTTCATTCTGCCGATCTGTGAAAAGCCACGATGATTGGAACATGTGGCCTTGGTCATTTGCCAAGATTATTCTGTTCATGCCCACTCCTTCATTCTTGGCTTCTCCTGCCATGGTTATACGTCACACACACACACTATATATATATATATATATATATATATATATATATATATATATATGAGATCTAACAGACAATGTTGTTAAGAAAAGTATAGGAGAAGATATTAGACCAAAGTGTAATTATGAAGAAAATTGGGTGAAAAGATAACTTGCGGTGGGCAGAATCATGCCCACGGCAAGTTATCTTTTCACCCATTTTTCAGTAGTTGGTTTCTTCACTCTGACGAAGTCACAAACGTCAACTCTGGTTTCTCTTGCAGCCCTTTGAGCGTCCGTGTATCGTTTGCTGTTCTGTTGTTTTTGCTTTACCCGCCCACGTAAGCGCCGGAGTTCTGAGTTAGGGTCATCAAAGAAGGTTACCGACGGATGACCGACGACATCGAGTCGAGTTCTTGGCAGCCGCCCGTGTAGCAGAAGAGCTGGAGCCCTTGCCGTTATAGCATGCGTTGTGCATCGGTAAACACCCAGGTACTCTGTTACCGCCTGGCGTAAGGGTGGCTGCTCAAGAACCGCCACTTGAATAAAGCTTTTTATTACTCGGTTAAAGCGCTCCACTTGGCCGTTTGCTTGTGGATAGTATACAGACGAATGTTTGACCTGGATGCCGCGATTTTGAAGACTTCGAACTCTCGAGACGCAAACTGTGGACCGTCATCGCAAATAACCTCTTTTGCGTAGCCTTCGCGCGCGAACACAGCGACTAAGAAGCGTATTACTGTGCTGGTTGTCATCTCGCTACAGAATTGCACTTCGGGCCATTTGGAATAATAATCTACAAGCGTAACTGCATATCTGCAATCGTAGGGCTCCCTCTCAATTGGGCCTACAATATACTTGCCGAGTTTGAGCCCCGGCTGCTCTGGAAAGGGGACCGGTCGCAAGGGTGTAGCTCGCACATTGACGCTCTTGTTTGCTTCCTGGCATATACTACACATCTGGATAGCTAGCTCGACTTGGCGGTCCATGCCCGGCCACCAATACTTTTCTCGCAGCCGCGCTTTTGTTCGCACCACTCCGGGATGCGACTCATGTGCTGCAGCGATTACCTGCTGCGTGAGTGCCGTGGGAACCACAAGCAGTTCACCACGCAAGATAAGATTATCTACCACAGAAAGTTCGTTACGTACTTCGAAAGATGGCTGAAGCTCAGCAGATAACGATTTGTGTGCAGGCCACGACGATTGCACACAGATTTTGCTTTGTTGCAGTGCGCTATCATGTAATTGGGGCTGCTCAAACTGTTCTCAGGTAATGCAGGAAGGAATTTCGAAAACCGATACAACCTCGTCAAACAGCGTTTCTTCTTTCTGGAAAGACGACGCGGGCAGACGTGAGAGTGCGTCCACCACATGATTTTGCGACCCCTTGCGGTACTCGATCGTATAGTTGCACCGTAGTAGACGCTCTGTTCATCGCGCTACCCACAGGGGCGCCTTCCTGTTCCTTGGGTTGAAAGCAATGCCACCAAGGCTTGATGATCAGTGAGCAACGTGAAGTGGCGTCCCAACAAGTACACGTGCCACCGTTCACATGCCCACAGGCCAACGCTTCCCGTTCTCCTACCGAATATTTCCTCTCAGCTGGCGAAAAGACTCGAGACGCGAAAGCGACAGTGTGCAGTTTATTTCCACCCACTTGCTGTAGGACCGCTCCAACTCCACACTCTGATGCGTCCGTCGACACTAAGACTGGAAGAGATTCATCGAACATCCTCAGTATTGAGCTAGATGCCAGCGCGTCTTTTGTCTTTCTAAAACTAGCGTCTATCTCGTCAGACCAAACGAATCGCTGCCCCTTTCTTAGCAGTTCACGCATTGGTTCAACCTTCACAGCAAAATAGGGAATAAACCTAGAATAATATTCGAGCAATCCCAGAAATGATCGAAGGCTGGCTGGATCCGAAGGCGCTGGAGTGTCTCGGATAGAAGCAACCTTTTCCTTCAACGGCACAATACCGTTTGCGGTGATCCTGTGGCCCAAGAATGCAAGCTCTGGCGTATCGATGACGCATTTCGTGTTCAATTTGAGTCCTGCCTATTTTTGTGCACCTCAGCACTGCGGTAAGATTCGCCATGTGCTCCTCTTTTAACTTCCCAAACACAATGATGTCATCGATATAAAACAAGACGCCGCTGCAGCCCTGCAGAATGTTTCGACATCATACTGTGTAAATCAAATGGTGCCGACGTGAGCCCAAAACACACGCGCTTAAAGCTAAAAAGGCCGTTTTGTGTTATAAAAGCCATTAAATCGCGGCTCTCGGGGTGGAACATGACCTGATCGTACGCTAATGCAAGGTCAAGCTTGGAAAAGTGAGTTGCCCCTATTAAACTATGCAATAGCTCTTCTAAATGAGGGAGGAAAAAGCTACCTGCTATGACGGCTTTGTTTACCTGTCGAAGATCTACACAAAGACGGATACCTCCATCTTTCTTTTCAACCACAACAATAGGGGACACCCACTCGGATGCCTTTATTCGCTCTATCACGTCCATTTTTTCCAAGCGGCGCAGTTTTTTTGAGACTCGTGGCCGCAGTGAGAGCGGAAGGCGCCTGAGTTTTGAAGCAACTGGCTGAACTGTCGACCGTGTTTTGACGCGATGCCAAGACCTGGATAGAAAATGGCACCGAGCTCTTCGACTAATTCTGATGAAAGGTGAATGGACTCCTGCGGCTCTGTCATGACTGCGGTGTGCTCCGTTCGAGCGCTAGTACGCACCGCTATCGTTTCAAGGCACTGTAGTGACTACCCATCAATCTGCAGACTGAGCGCCCTAATTGCATGAATATCCAAAAGCGAGGTGCCCTGTTCAACGACATAAAAAAGAAGCTTTGTTGTGCAGTTATTGTACGTGACATCAGCAAAGAAGCAACCGCACACTGGAATGGGTTTCTTCGAATAGTTCAGTAGTCTAATTCGAGCAGCTGAAAGCTGCTGACCTTCAAAATGCTGCCTAAATAGGTCATGTGTTAAAACTGATACTGATGACCCTGAATCCACGAGGAAAGTTAACTTCGTTTCATCAATTACTACCGATACGCAGATTTGGGGACGAGTGGATGTCGTCACGGCAAGAATGCTCAATACTTCTTCAGTTATCAAACTTTCGTCGTCTAGTTCACGAACAGGAGTGGCGTTTCTGTTGCAGACCGAGCGAAAATGACCCATAATACCGCAAACATGACACCGCTTGTTTTTGGTGGGGCAGCGGAATGAAGATGCGTTGTGCCGAGGTTAACCGCAGCGGTAACACTGGCCCTGTTGGCTGCGCGACCGCTTCGAGGGGTCGCTGGCAGAAGATGCAGGCGGAGGGGTGTTTTCGCGAGCATTTATGCTCTGAACATTTGCAGTAGCAAATTATTTGCAATCATTGGTTGCCTGCTCAAACGGCGTCGCTATTAGTACAGTTCGAGCGAACGAAAGAGAAGACCCTTCAAGCACCAACCACTCGCGCATGTTCCGAGATAATACGCCCGCAACGAACTGGTCACGCAAGGAATCTTCCAGAGACGGAAAAGAGCACGTAGCAGAAAGCTCACGTAACGCGGTAATGTACTCATTGATTGCTTCACCAACTTGCTACACGCGCCTACCGAACCGGTGCCATTCGACCACAACATTTGTTTTTGTCGCGAAGTGCGCATGCAGCGCTGCGACAGCGGTATCGTACGACGACGTTTCATGCTGTATCTAAGAACTGCACTTGACATCTCCCGAATGCGTATCAGTAGTTGGCTCACCGGACTTTGCGTTGACCGAAGACTGAAGCGGTAGTGTGTGAAATATGCGCTGACCTTCTACGCCAAGGCTAGGGATTAGGAGAACCTTGCGACGGTCCGGCGCACAGTCCGAAACACCAGATGCGAGCAGAAAATTCTCGAAGATGCGGATCCATTGCGGCCAGGCAATAGCAGGGCGGCCAAGCGTGGGCAGGAACGGGGGCGGTGGTGCCAGTCCGGAAACAATCATGGCGTGGGAAACAGTCGGCGAAAATGACGAAAATCACACCCTCTCTTAAATGAGCATCCTCGTAGCCAATGTAGTGGCGGCGTGTGCCGCCGGTTAATGAACGACTAGACAACTTGAGTGCCCATATGAACAAAAGCCCCTTTACTCCACCTTGCGCATGCTTATATACATAAACAACACTGGCGCCACTTGCGGCAGTGATCGTGGAACCGAAACCAAACAGACCAATATACAACAGTTAGAATCTTTGTGCTTGGGAACAGAGAATGCTGGTCTTGAGATGTCGCGGATGGCAGCTTTTGAAGAGCAAGTATTGTTGCCTGTCCGTAGGTTTTCTGTATGCGGTAGTTATCAACGCACCTTCCTTCATTCGAATGAGTACACCAAGGGAGCTTATTTCAGTGTTCGAGAAGGAAGAAGAAGAAGAAGGTGTTTAATGAGAAGAAGAAGGAGAGGTCGGCTTTGAAAGCGGGTTTTTCGCCTGCTACTCCTCATAGGGCTAAGAAAGAAAGGGAAAGAAAGAGGAGGGTATGATGAGGGGTCATTGTGGTATGGCAAAATGAGTCACTGCACACAATGTCTCATTTGGTGTAGTTCATGCACAAATGTCTCTAAATTAGCAGATTCTGTAAGGATGGGAATCTAAACATGTATTACTTAGAAAGGCGAGCAGGCCCTTTCAACTGCTTTGGGCGTGATCCACGCGTTCCCAAGCGCCTAAAAGTTTCTATTGCGAAAAGGGTCAGCAGTATAGGTCATGTGTGAGGCGTTAAAACGATTATCTTTCAACTGCGTGTAAAGGGCGCACACACAGGTTGTGACTAATACTGTCTGGCTTGTTACACAAGTGGCAGTTAAAATTTTGCTCTTGTCCAATCTTGCATTAGCATCGTCACGTGTATGCTACACCCAGCCGCAGTCTATGTAGTGGCGTTTCTTGGTCTCTCCTTAGTCGGAACGAAAAGCGAAAAGCACAAGAGTCAAGCCTGTAAATGTGCTCGGGGCGATCATCTGGATCATTCCATAGTCCTTGCATAGATGTAGTTAGTATGAAGAAACAACTACCGGTGCGTTGTGGGTAGCGCGACTAATTCGGCTGATGCAGAGCGCGTAGCCTGTTCTCGGCCCGTCAACTAGCGAAGCTGATCGGTTCCGCTAAGGCGAAGGTGAGAGACCTGCGCACGGGAAATAAAGGAGACTCCTTCATTCACTCAGTTCACAAGCAGAGCTGTCAAGGTCGCCCCTGTTTGGGACTAGAACGGGAAGGCTTACTCGGAAGAGCGTCTGGCGAGAAGCAGGCCAGGTGCCGCCATCTGAGTTTCAGTCATTGTTGGCATGCACGCGTGCCATTGAGAATGACGCGCGGACGCGACCGCTAGGCTGACCGAGACATTGTGGCGGCATGGACACCAGCTTATTCTACCCCGCTATACGCCATTACCGAGTATTGTTAGGATGGCGGGGTGCCTCGCTGTTGCATGCGCACCTGGTCAGCGCACATGGCAAGCTGGTGTAATCTCCGCGCTTACGTAGGCTTCTACGAAGCGACGTTAATGAGAAAGTTGATGGAGCCCGAGCGTGAGAACGGCTATCGACAGAGGTCGGCCAATACATGGCCTGGTATGGGAGAGAATGTGACACGGGGAGAACCTATATATGCTCTCATGTGTTGTATTTTGTGACAGGATTTTTACCATTGTAGTGGTTGTTGGGAAAGTTTTTTTGCGATTGGGTGTGGCGATGCGAGCCCACACGTGTGATTAGCTTGTGTGGCGAGCGGAAGTTTGGGCTTGGACTCGGGCAGACAACTGAGGCTGCAATATAGCGTCTCTTCACCGGTCTACGGCTCTTCCTTCGCACTGTCACCATGCACTCGAGTCATCGAGGGGACCCATTTCGAACCTCAAACATCTTCTCTCTTTAGCTACTGTAGAAGCTAGTCGAGGAGGAGGAAATTAACTGATGTCTTCATACCTTTAGACAGCAAGGCGTTGATGTCATATTGGGAAAAGTAAATTCATATAACTTCGCTACTAGTGTGCGCCATTTTTGCTTCTGCATCAGCTTCTTCATTCCCAGCTATGCCACAACGACTGGGAATTCATTGCAACGCAACGGTATGTCCGCATTTAAATGCCTCATTCAACATATTCATTATGTCACACACCAGAGGGCTATATGCAGTGTCTTGTTTCATGTAGTTTCTAAGTAGCTGAAGTGCTGCCTTGGTGCCGCCAAATAATGTACATTTCGCTGGACTCTGCTGTAAAATGTAGCACGCAGCTTATCGGACGCCGGTCAGCTCGGTGGCAGTAGATGATGTCCGGTGTGCTATTTTCAAGCGTTGAGTGATTCCCATTTTAGGCACAGTGATTGCTGCTGCTGAGGAGGTTTGCTGACAGAGCCATCTGCAAAAATTTGTACTGTATATCCTTACATATAGTCAATATACGACAAAATGAAATGCTTGAGATCAGCAGTTCGTAATTTTGACTCCTTTGTTATTCCTGGGATCGAAAGTCGCACGATTGGCTTAAGAATCGTGCACAGTAGTGTGTCGGAGATAACATGTGGTGCATAATTTGAAGGCACCTGATCTCGGTGTGACATAACAGCTTGTGAGTATGCAGCATTGGGTCGTGTGTTAAAAGTGTCTGCCAGTGGATGGTCTCGATGCCTTGTCAGTAGCCTAAGATGTACTCGTAGTGGTTCGTGCCAAAGATAAACACGAGCTGAACACGCACGTGCTTCTGCAATAGTGCCCCATGTAAATGTACATCGAGGTACTCTAAGGCAAATTCTTAGGGCACGTGCTTGAGCTCCCTAGAGTGTACGTACAGCCGATGTGCGAGGATGGGAGAAAACAGGAGCATTGTAGCGATGGTATCCAATAAAATGGGCCTGGTATAGCTGCAGTGGAGATGATTTCGATGGTGCCCATGATTTTCAGACATAAGACAAATGGCTTGAACAAAGCTGTCTAGTTGTTTTTTTTTTTTGAGCGATGATATGTGCTTCGACTAAGTCTAGATTGATGATAACTCCGAGGAACTTGTGATGAGTGACCGAAGGTATTATGGACCCATCGATCACCATGGGGTAACAAGCCATAGACGTTCTCGTAAACGACAGGGTTGCACTTTTCGTCAGTGGCAGTAGAAGTCCGCAGGTATTGAGGTATGCAGACGTTGCCAATACCGCACGTTGTAGGTTCTTTTTTTATTTATTTTTATTTATTTATTTATGGTACCCTCAGGGCCCGAAGGCATTACAGAGGGGAGTGGCAATAAAGAATAATACAGCAAACGGCAAAACGTAAAGGAAAGGAAGGGAAAATACAAAGCGATTGGCAAAAACACAGAGTAACAAAGAATTAAATGTAGTAGCGGTAATACATTACAACGATTTTGTTAAAAAAAAAAAACGGCAAAACGGCAAAACTTAAAGGAAAAGAAGGGAAAATACAAAGCGGTTGGCAAAAACACACAGTAACAAAGAATTAAATGTAGCAGCGGGAATACATGACAACGATTTTGATAAAAAAAAAACACGACATATATAACACGAAGCAAAATCAAACATCGCAATACATGTTTTGCAAAAAGGCCCTAAAACGTGATGTATCGGTAATAGCCGTAGCTGATTGTGGTAGTAGATTCCATTCGGATGTGGTTCTTGGAATGAAGGCATGCGAATAGGTTACGGTTCTACAGCGGGGAACATGAACTTTTTGCAGATGGTCCAATCTGGGTGATATGAATGAGGGGGGTTTAATAAACTGTTCACGAAGATTTTTGCTATGATAAAGTTTATGAAGGAGACTGAGTCGGGCTATTTTACGCCGAATGGCGAGTTCAGGAAGGTTGAGCTGGGACTTCATTAAGGTAACACTGGCCGTGCGGTTATAATTGGCTAAAATGAAGCGAACTGAACGATTCTGGACTGCTTCTAATTCATGTGTAAGTGTAGTGCCACCAGGATCCCAGACGGATGATGCGTATTCAAGTGATGGACGAATATAAGTAGTGTAAAGAAGTTTCTTAAGGGATGAGGGCGCCATGTAGAAGTTCCTGCGAAAATACCCGAGAGAACGGTTAGCCTTGGCGATGATGTGCTCCACATGGTGGTTCCATGACAGGTTACTGGAAATATGAACACCTAGGTATTTGTAAAATGAAACAGACTCGAGGTGGGTATCATTGAGATGATAATCTGGATACGCAAGTGAGGTGCGGCACACACGCATTGCTTTGCATTTTGAAATGTTTAGTTCCATGTTACATAATTGACACCAGGTAAATATGTTATTTAAATCCGTCTGGAGCGAGGTAACATCATTTTGGTTAGTTATTTTCCGATAAATTACACAGTCATCTGCGAATAGGCATACCTTTGATGAGACATTAGTTGGCAGGTCGTTCATGAAAATTAAGAACAGTAAGGGTCCCAACACAGAGCCTTGGGGAACACCCGAGAGCACCGGCTGGACGGGGGAATCAATATTGTTAGCAGAAACAAACTGTGTTCGGTTGGAAAGAAAGGCTCGAATCCAGTTAAACACGTTAGGGTCTAGGTTTAAGTGTTTCATCTTAAGAAGTAGTAACTGATGACTGACCTTATCGAATGCCTTAGAATAATCTAAAAAAATACAGTCAATGGTGAATCCAGAATCGAGTAGGACATGCAGGTCGTTTGTAAAGACTAAGAGCTGCGTTTCGCAAGAAAAATTCTTGCGGAAACCGTGTTGCGAGGGTGTGAAAAACTGGTTAGACTCGAGAAAGTTAACAAGGTGGGTGAAAATGATATGCTCAAGTATTTTGCACGGGACAGATGTCAGTGAAATTGGACGGAAGTTTGATGGATTGTGTGTTAGCCCTGATTTGTGAACTGGCACTATCTTACCGACCAGCCAGTCTTCCGGAAGGCTAGAATGCTGCAGGGACTGTGAAAAAATGCATGACAGGATAATAGAGGAGTATTCAACAGTGTTCTTCAGGAATTTAGCATTGATACCATCAACTCCACATGATGATGAGTTTAAGTTTCTTAATGACCGCACGAATACCTTCCGAGGTAACGAAGATAGCGTCCATAGGTAGGTAATGGGGTGACGGCAAGGAGATTTGGTTGTTGATGGTCGCCTGGTGAGAGAAAGCTTTTATGAATGTGTCATTTAGTACAGATGCGCATTCTACGTCGGGCACGGGATGCCCTTCAGCTGTCAGCAAGGCTATAGCGCGGCGCTCGCTGCCACGCATGAAATTCCAAAACTGTCTAGGGTTATTTTTCAGCATAACCGGTAGAGTGTGACTAAAAAAGGAAGACTTAGCTCGTTTCACTTCAGATAAATAGGTTGTGGCAGCAGATTTGTAAGTAGACCAACGTTTATCAGACGGGGATTTGACAGCAGCACGATAAAACCTTTTCTTACGGTTTGAAAGGCGGTTTATGTATCTGTTGTACCATGGAGCACGTGTATTGGAAAGAACTTGTTTTATAGGGATATGTTTAACGGTTAGCTCTGAAACTTTAGCTTTAAATAAGTCCCAGTTGCTCTGCACCGATCTTTCAGGGTAGTTGGGTAAGAACTCATCTAGGAATGTGCCCAAATCCTTGTTAATTGAGTCAAAGTCAGCCTTTCTGTAATCCCGTATAGTTTTAAGCTGCTTACGCATGCGTGAGAATGGCAGCAATATATTTGCTTGAATAATATCGTGATCACTGATACCAGGTACATTGGACACTGAAGATACAATATCTGGTTCTGATGTCAATATAAGATCAAGAATGGATGACGTAGTATCGGTAACGCGCGTAGGAAAATTAACAAGCTGCGTCAAACCAAAATCTGAACAGATGCGAATAAAATGCTCCGCTTCCGCTGAGTTAGGCAAGGAATATGAATAAGAATTTGACCACACAATGTTAGGGAAATTGAAATCGCCTAGTAGAATCACAGCTGCGCGAGGAAACAAATCCTTCACATGGCTCAGACAATCATGTAGGTCATTGCAAAAGTTTGCACTTCCTGAAGGTGGGCGGTAACATACGCCAATGACAACTTTTCTAAAAGCCACGTTGAGGCAACACCATGTTGCCTCCAAAACCGAGTCTATTGCAACAGCGTAGTTTTCAATGCTCTCATTCACCGCAAGAAGAACACCACCGCCACATCTATTAGGTCTGTCGCAGCGATATATTTTGTATTTTTTATCACAGCACAGCAGCTCTTCGTTTTGTATTTTGTCGCAAAGCCACGTT
The DNA here is from genome assembly GCF_043290135.1 of Rhipicephalus microplus. Lineage (NCBI taxonomy): Eukaryota > Metazoa > Arthropoda > Arachnida > Ixodida > Ixodidae > Rhipicephalus > Rhipicephalus microplus. The sequence continues at coordinate 76,546,486 of NC_134700.1, read as the reverse complement.
TCAGTTACCGCAATAATATCGGCGTTTGAATCATTAACTGCTGCACTCATTTCATCTTTCTTGGACAGGAGGCTGCGAACATTAGTAGACAGCACGATCAATTTTCTGTGGTCAACGCAAGTGCCACCACCCCTTGCTTCATCCTAGCTTCCCGAGGAAGCATTAAATTGTCGACCAGAACGAAGTTGCCGAGAAGAGGAGTTGGCGACACTAGCGTTATTAGTTACGCGTCTGGATGGCCCGATTTCATGCACTGTATCAGTAACGTAGTCGTAGCCATAACATTTCTCATTTGCAAAAAGTTTGTTATAGCGCACACTGAAAGGGCAATGAAGCTCTTTGGCGAAGTTGGTCAGCATTGCTCTAGTACGGCGAGTGTTAGCAGAAAAATCCTCCCGCATAACCACTTTGCTTCCTTTGAGCATGTGACGTTTTGAAAGAACCATTTCTTTCGTTTTGTAGGTGGAAAATTTTACTATAATCGGACGAACTTTATTAGTGGAAAAGCGGCCGATTCCATGTGCGCGTGCAACGTTATCACCAGATAAAGTTAGATCAAGGGACTGGCGAAATAAGCTCAAGATAGTTTCCTCAGTCTGCTGCGTAGTTTCAGAGGCATTGTCTGCGATACCAAAGAATACTAGATTATCCCTCCGAGAGCGATCCTCAGCCTCATCGAGACGCGCACGTAGACCAAGCATGTCGCCCTGCACTTGCCTTGTAAGTTGACTCGTTGCCGTCAGTTCGCGCTGAATGTTGTCTATAATGGATGTCCGCTTTTCAACCGTTTCCAGGCGCGTCAATATGTTGGAAATGTCTTTAGTAAGCGAGAGCTGATGTTGCTTAAGCTCCTGGATGTCACCTGACATTACCTGACATTTTGTACTTGCAAACGCGTTAGACTCGTGGTCCAAATGCAAATGTCATCTGCGTACACAGACACCGAAAATTTGTCTCCGAGTATAACGAGCTTTTTAATGAGGCCAAGTGGTACGATATTAAATAATGTTGGGCTCAGGACTGCATCTTGAGGCATGCCATGATAGACGGGGTGCTTGTTTGTGTCACCGTCGGCAGTACACATAAATTTAGTTCGTTCTTGAAGATAGCTGGCTATTCATTAATGCAAGTGGCCGCCAGTGCCACAGTCTTCAAGAGCATTTAGAATGGCGTCATTTAGAACGTTGCCAAATGCACCGTTGAGATCAAGACACACTGCAGCCGTTAATCGGCGGCGCCGTTCATGATATTCAAGAGTTGTAACCAAATCAATCACACTGTCAATTGATGACCTTCCCTTCCAGAAGCCAGTCATGGCGTCTGCATATACTCTTTGCTTCTCTAGTAACCATTCCAAGCGCATCATACCCATTCGTTTTATGAGTTTTCCCACAGAACTTGCTAACACCACCAGTGTGTAGGATAGCATGATCACGGGAAGACTTGCCTCATTTCAGAAATGCCACGATCTTGCTAGTTTTCCAGCGTGTCGGTATAGTTCCAGATGCCCAAGAAAGGTTGTACAAAGACAGCTGTTCTTCGGTTGCCCGAGGACCAAGGTGGCGCAGGGTAGCATAGGTTATACCTACAGGTTCAGGTGCATTGGAATGTTGCGAAGTAGACACAGCCGCACGAAGCTCTTGCAGCGTGAAAGGATGGTCGAGACGGACGTCTGGCGTAGAGATTCAGATAGGTGCATGCGAAATTCTTCTGCGATCTGTTTCTCGATGCATGTTGTCATGATGGTCAATGCACGGAAAGGACGCAGTTGCTGAGGCGAAGATGGTAGAGCTCATACGAAGTGCCATATCTAAAACAGTGGTTCTTTTGGGTTCAGGGTGGTGCAAAGTGACTTCAAGTTTTGGCGGCCAAGCTTTTCTAAGTACCTCTGAATTTTCTTTTGCACGTTAAGGGAGGTCCTCGGGCCTGTGATCGATTTCGTTCACCTGTATTTGCGTTCAGCTCGACGACGAACTGCCCGCAGCTCATCGTATACCACATAAAGCGGCTTCTTGGAATTAGATGTGACAACACGTGTAGCGGTCTGTACTGCTGTTGAAATTCTTTCTTCAATTTCTATCGGAGAAACTATAGAGCTACAAGACTTTTCTAGCTCTTTTTGAAAAGCCTCCAAATCTGTACATCGCCTTCGAACGCTTGCAACGCTGGTATATCATCGTAGTTGTATGTAAGTACGAATGTGATCACTACCATATGTTTCAACGTCTGCGCACCAGACGGCGGATGTTGGAAGGGACCGAGTAGCAATTGCTAAGCCGAGACAGCTGCTGTATGTTGAGCCACGGAGATATGTCGGTTATCCGTCGTTTAGAATGTGAAGGCTATTGTTGCTTGTGAAGTCTAGTAGTTGTCTTCCCCACGTACTTACGACACTGCTGCCCCAAAGATGGTGATGTGCATTGAATTCACTTAGGTTGAATGCTGGGGGGGGGGGGCACTTGGTTAAATGCTTGCATGAATTTGATCAGCTCGTTTTGCGAATGTGTCCGAATTATGAGTATATCGTCTAGGTACCGTTTAAAGATTGAAGGTGTGATACCACAAGATGAAAGAAAATTGAACTTTATATGGTGATAAATATTATGAAGTCTTGATTTGGAAGACCTTTATTAGGCCCGAGGAACCGGCAGCCGACAGCTACGATGAACAAACCAAGAGGATGGTGCTATGGGACAACGATGAGGATGCATGAGCAACACATGATAATGATGATAATGTACAGGTGAAGATGATTGGTATACTAAATGCTCACATTATTTCCGCCCACGTGAAAGCGGCCAGCCTAGCCGCGGCAAGTCAAGGGTACAGATAACGTCGCATGAAGGGCTTCATACGGGAGATCTGGACGACCTCGGTAGTTCGATAACGGTGATCTGCTGGGGCTACAAGGGACGTCACGCGATCATTCACTGGTGAAGTCTCTTCAAGAACTGTGCACGGCCCGATAAACCGTGGCTGAAATTTGTCGCACAAGCCAGGTGTGCGAATGGGCGTCAAAACGAACACTTCGTCCCCAGGTTGAAAAGATAAATCACGATGCGATTCATCATAAACTAGCTTTCTATCTTGCTGTCGGGCTTCAGTATTTATACGAGCACGTTGGCGGCACTGTGCGAGTCGTAAAACGTATTTCTCTAAAGGGGATGGAGATGAATTCGCATGACCGGTAAAGAAAGAGACGTCCAGGAAAGGAGTAGTGGAGCGTAAAAAAACTAGGTAAAATGGTTAGTAGCCGGTTGTTCATTGAATGGCCGTACTGCTGGCGAAAGTGACGAATGGTAGAACTACATCCCGGTTCTTGTTGTCTTGTTGAATATAGGCGGCAATCATGTCAGCAAGAGTGCGGTGGAGTCGCTCAGTGAGGCCGTTAGTCTGGGGATGATAACTGGAGGCAGCCTTGTGAGTTGTGCCGGAGGCGTGAATAAGTTCGTTCACTAGTTGTGAAAGGAAGGCCCTTCCACGGTCACTGAGCATTACAAGTGGAGCACCATTACGCAGTATATTGGCTCGGGAGGATGAAATCGGTAATTTCAGAAGCTGAACCAGTAGTGACGAATGCCGTCTAGGCGCAGCGCGTCAAATGGTTAACGGCTGTTACAATTCACCGGTTTCCAGCAACACTGACTGGAAGGGGGCCATAAAGATAGACGCCTACAACTTCGAATGGTGTGGCTGGGCACGGAAGAGGCTGTAGTGTACCGGCTTGAGCAGATGTGGGTAGTTTTCTACATTGGCTGGTAGTGCAGGACCCGACGTACTGAGCTGCACTAGTGGTAATGCCTGGCCAATAAAACCTATTTCGAAGGCGATCGTATGTTTTATGGTAACCAAGGCGACCATCAGTCGTATGGTCATGAAGCCCTCTGACGACTTCGGACCGAAGCGATCGGGATAGAACGGGAACCCAGCGCTGACCGTCAGGATGGTAAATTTTGCAGAACAGCACCGAGTTGTCCAGCTTAAATTGCGAAAGTTGGTGATGGAGCCTCGCATTAGGTGGACGGGAGCTGCCAGTGAGGTAGCCTATAATACTACGACAGTATGGGTCAACCAGCTTCCGAGAAGGAAAATTGTGGGGGTCGTCCGAAGGCAGCTGATTCATAGAGGCGAGAGAGGAAACCGCCGTAGACGTGGACTCCGATGGTGTGTTGTAGAAAGTGATTGCGGAAACGCTGAGTGGAGCCACTGGTAGTGGGCAGCGAGGAAGAGCATCGGCGTCACTATGCTTTCTGCCACACCTGTATACGATGTCAAAATCATACTCTTAGAGGCGTAGACTCCAGCAGCCGAGGCGTCCCGACAAGTTCTTGAGTGTCGAAAGCCAACATAAAGCGTGATGGTCGGTCACAATGGTGAAATGGCGGCCGTGCAGATAAGGACAAAATTTCTGCACTGACCAAACGATGGCAAGGCACTCCTGCTCGTTGATCGTGTAGTTCCTCTCGGCTGCGGAGAAGGCGCGGCTGGCGTATGCAATGACTCGCTCTCGCGAAGAGTTGTCGCATTGCAGGAGCACGGCTCTTAAATCGCGGCCGCTAGCGTCTGTATACAGGAAGGTCGGTGCATCATCGTGAAAATGAGAAAGTACAGGGTTGGTCATGAGGGCACTCTTCAACCTGTCGAAAGCCGCTTTACATTCCTGAGACCACTGAAAGGGCGTACCGGAAGCAAGTAGCTTATGGAGTTGTGCGGCTATGGAGGCAAAGTTTTGTATGAATCGCCGAAAGTAAGAGGCGAGACCAAGGAAATTTCGCCAATCTTTCGGTTTGTCAGGGCGAGGGAAGCGAAGTACCGCAGCAGTTTTCTCAGGGTCTGGACGAATTCCGTCCTTGCTCACAACATGACCGAGGACCTTGATAAATCTGCTGCCGAAATGGCACTTTTTGGTGTTAATTTGAAGACCAGTGCCCGCAAGGCAAGTCAGAACCTCATCCAAGCGTTCAAGATGTTGAGAAAACATCGATTAAAAGACAACAATATCATCGAGGTAACATAGGCAAGTCTTCCAATTCAGGCCACGCAGCACAGTGTCAATCATGCGTTCAAAAGAAACGGGAGCATTGAATAGACCGAACGGCATAACATTGCATTCGTATAAGCCGTCCGGCGTTGCAAACGCAGTTTTTTCTTTATCTTCTTTGAGCATGGAGATTTGCCAATAGCCGAAACGCAAGTCGAGGCTTGAAAAGAATTCTGCACCTTGTAAGGAATCGAGGGCGTCGTAGATGCGTGGCATGGGGTATATGTCCTTCCTAGTGATCTTATTGAGCACTCGGTAATCGATGCAAAATCGTACGGAACCATCTTTTTACGCACCAGAATAATGGGAGACGACGTAGGACTGGTTGAGGGTCGATTTATCTCCCGTGTCAGCACATCGTCTACGTTTTCCTCAATGATTTTTCGTTCGGCTAGAGAGACGCGGTACGGACGGCGGTGCACAATGGATGTTCCGTCGGTCTGAATACGATTTACTGTAGCAGTTGTCTGGCTCAGGGTAGATGACTGAAAGTCAAAAGAGTTTTTATGCTTTTGCAACAAATCATGCATCTGTTGCTTCTGTTAGTCTGTCAAGTCTTTGTTCATGGCTTCTGTAAAGGCCGAGGAAGCAGCATGATCTGCAAGATGGCCTTTAGAGGAGACAGGGGTACAGGCACGACGCACACAGGCTCCAGATCGGCAACGCAGGCGATAGTAGTGCTCCGCGGCAGTAAAATTTTATCTGGGGTGGTGTTCGTAGCAGCGAGGACAGCTCACTTATTGTTGAAGCGAGCCACACCTGATGCGAGAGCTATGCCTTTATTAAGGCAACGGGGCGACGGAGTGACCAAAATGTCACCAGAGTCGACGTGGTTGGACAAAACTGTGACTAAAATCATATTGTTGGTGCGCGCTGGAGGAATTAAAGTCTTGTGTTGGAATGCAGTTTGTCCTCCAAATACTGCACCGCTTAGTTTTCCGGACGCCGAACAGAAGCGAGGGAAGCAGGCTCAAGAGGAGAAGAGGAGTGATGGTATGGTGATGGTGAAAGACGTCGAGTTGATCGATCACTACTGCACAGTTCACCCGATGCTGGCGGAGATGAAGATCGACGTGGCGGTGACGAATAACACTTGCCCATGTCAGCGATGTCCGAATGAATGTAGTCAAGGCAAGGTTCAAACTTTAAGAAAAACTGTATTGTGCTATGTTACAGGTGAATCGGCAGTGGTTACATGTATAAGGAAACTGGACTCGGTGCAGGAGCTCGATCGGATACGTCCGACGCCACTCTCGTCTCGGCTCGCTCTGCGGTGCGTCGCTCGGCGGTCCCGGCTCTAATCTCGGCTCGTTCTTCCCTCTCTGGCGATGCGTTGCTATGCGGTCCCGGCTCGAAGGCTCACTTTTGTTTTTAGGGGCGAAGCTCCTTAGGGCGTGGGCTGTGCGTCCCCTGTAGCCTGTATGTAGCCACCTCTAGTTTAGTTCTTGCAGTGTTCACTAGATGGTGGTACCGTCCCCTGTATGTAGCCACCTCTAGTTTAGTTCTTGCAGTGTTCACTAGATGGCGGTACCGTCTCCTGTATGTAGCCACCTCTCGTTTAGTTCTTGTAGTGTTTACTAGATGGTGGTACTTGTAGCTGATGATGAAAAGATGCAAGATGTTATAAACTAGAAAGCGGTACTTGTAGTTGATGAAAGACGCAAGATCTTATAAAATAGGAATGATGTCACATATGGCGCGTGTCATTGGTTGAAGGCAATCGTTCGATTTAGTGCGGCGACGTACGCTAGGGGGAGCGATGTAATAAAATCGAGTGGGCAAAATGTACAGAGGATTCATGGTTTACCAGGTTTACCTCCGGAGCTTCGCCCACTCATCATCATTCACTTCGTGGATATGGCGGAATTTTTTTAATCTTCGTTGAACCAATGGGCAACCGCGTCGAGTGGGCGCGCTCAGGGCTCGGAGTCCACGTTAACGCAGTGCAGCGTTTCCCGAGCAAGCACGGAGACGCTGCTGGAGAAGGAGGCGCTGCCGGAGAATGAGACGCTGCCGGAGAATTCAGCTGTGCGAACTCGAGTGCCGCTGACACGGCCCTCCCGAAAATTGCGCCTGTCCTCAGGCGTGCGTGTCGTTAGATGGCGATGGTTCCGTAGCTCCTAGGAGCGGCTCCTTATATCTACGAAGCTGCTCCACGTTGACAATTTCTTGGTTGATCATGCCCGGTGTGTGGGGTACTCTTTGGATCTCGGCCCTGTTTCCTCCGACGAGGGCCGTTATCTCGAACGGACCTTCATAGCGAGGATCTAATGTGCCTCGAGCGCTCAACACAAGCAGGACGAGGTCCCCCGTTATGAACCTCGGAGTTCGCCGCTTCTTGTCGTATCGGACCGTTGTTTTGCGCTGACTCTGCAGTAGCCTCTCTCTTGTCTCCGCACGTCCCCTTGCCAAGTCGTGTAGTCTATGAGACTCGTCGATGTCTCCCTCGACTGAGGCGAGGTTGAGCTCTCCTGGCAGTTTTGGGTCGTAGCCGTGCATGAGTCGAAATGGGCTGTGGCCACTGTGACGATGCTTCGTGGCATTGATTGCTATCGTTGCTCGGGGTAGTTCCTTCTGCCATTTGTCCTTGTTGTTCAGCATTTTGCGTAGCACCTGTTTCAATGTTCCTACCATTCGCTCGATCAGTCCGTTTGATTGTGGCCAGTACGGTGGGGAGTTCTGATGAGCAATTCCCAGTCTGCGATGGAATTGGTTGGTTTTCTTGTTCACGAATCCCTTGGCTTGGTCCGTAATAATGACGCTGGGAACTCCAAATCGCGGAATCCACCGGTTTGTCAAGAAGTCAAGGTAGTGCGTCGACGAAGTGCTCGGTACGGTCACGGCGTCCATGTATCTCGTGGCGTGGTCGATACACACGAGGATGTGGTCTCCCTTCTCGTTTAGCGGACCCATGTGATCCAGGGATATCACCGCGTTTGGCTCAGTAGGAATATCGCGTGGGATGAGGCAACCTTCATTCCGTGTCGTGCGGGCGTTGATAGTCTGGCACGTGTGGTGGGAGTCAACATACTCGCGGATGTCTTTTCTCATCGATGACCACCAGTACTTTCGCTGGATCAGGTCTCTTGTCTTCTCGACGCCTAGGTGGCCGTTGTTGTCGTGAAAAACGATCATCACACTGCTTCGGAGGGCAGCGGGAATGATTACCCTCCAACGGACCCGTCCTCCCTCGAGAGATTTCTTCACCAGTATGTCGTTTTTGATCTCGTAGTCTGAATATTTGTGCTTGGCCTCCTCCCGAAATCTTTTGCAATCAGTATCCCTCTCCTGAAACTCGCGTAGGCGACTGTGTTTGCCAACCACTACTGCGTAGCAGTGAAGGTCTCGGGTCGAAACGCCCTGGTCGAAAGCCTCTGCAGATTCCGACTGCCTTGAGAGGGCGTCAGCAGCGGAGTTCTGGCGTTCTGGCTTGTGCTTGACGTCGAAGGTGTACTCTGCTAAGTCGAGCGCCCACCTCGCAAATCTGCGGTTGCTGGCTCCCTTCTGGACGAGGTATGACATGCTGAAGTTGTCCGTGAACACTGTAAAACGAGGGCCTCCTCTCATGTAGACCGAAAACTTCTCAGTGATCGCCCAGTGGAGCGCCATGCACTCGAGCATATTAGAGTGTAGACCACAATCGTGCTCGTTTAGTTATCTGCTTGCGTACTCTATGATTCGCTCCTTTCCGTCTTGAGTTTGAGAAAGCACCGCACCCAGCCCGGTTTGCGAAGCGTCGACGTGAACGTTAGTCGGGCAGTCTGGGCAGAAGCTCGCCAATATCGGCGGGTTCTTCAAGGCGTGTTTTATGGCGTTGACGGTTGCTTCATGAGCGTCAGTCCATACGAAAGGAACGTCCTTCGCCAGAAGGTGCCGTAGCTTGTGCGTGACCTTTGCAAACTCCGGTATGAACTTTCGGTAGTGGTTAGCGAACTGCAGGAAGGAGTACAGCTTCTTTGCGTTGCGATGCAGCTCGAACTTCTCGACAGCGGCAACTCTGGATTCGTCCAGTGTTCGTCCTTCGGCGGAGATCACGTAACCCAGGAAAGATACTTTGTCTTGAATCAACTGGCATTTCCGGAGATCCATCTTCAAGCCGTTGATCACGACTCTCCTGAGTGCTTCGTTCAGCAAATCCAAAGCCTTCCTCACTGTTGTGGCTCCCTGCCCGACATCGTCCATGTACGTAGCTGTCCTAGGTAAGCCATCGAACGTGCGACGCATAACTCTTTGCATGGTCTGAGGGGCCTTGCAAAACCCAAAGGCCATTCGAAGGTATTCGTACTTACCGTCAGGAGTGACGAATGCGGTCTTGTGTACGTCGTCCGGCTTCATTCGTATAGTCAGAAATGCCGTCTTCACGTCCAACACAGTGAAGTAAGCCGATCGGTCGCGCATGACATCGTCTAACGTCTTCCATGACGGGCATTGGATAAGAAGGGTTGATGGTTTTTTTGTTGAGCTTGCGATAGTCGTGTACCATTCTTCGTGGAGTCGTCGGGTGGTGCGGTTGGTCGACGACTATCGTTGGAGCACCGTACTCGCTTTCGCTCCGCCTTATGATGCCCTTGGAGAGGTAGTCATTCACCTGTTCTCGGATGAACTTGCGATCAGCCAGTCAGCACCTGTACGGCCTTGATGACACTGGTATATTGTCTCTGAGTTCGATGCTGTGCTCGGTGTGAGGACACATGCCCAAAGTGTCGCCTTTGGAAGTGAACGCTTGGTGATGCCTTAACAGAATTGCGCGAAGTTGTTCCCTCTCTGCCTCGGTGGCATCCTTCGTTATCTTCCGTGTGGCGTCTTCGACTAGACTCGTGAAGTCTTCGTCGGGTGCGGGACATTTCGTGTTGAGGCGCACGTACCCTTCGTCTTCGGAAACACTCTCGTCCGATTGCCGGCAGAACGTCGCAATAAGCGTTTCCCCGGTGCGGTGTGGTGTGGCTTGTTTCGGGGGTGGCACTTCGGACGATGAAAATTTTCCGGAGGGCTCGACTGGAACGATAGTCACATCGTTTGACGTGTGAAACATTACGTCAACGTTCGCGACTCGTCGCCAGTCTGATCCCAGAATCAGGTCGATGCCGCTGGGCAGTTCCGTTACCACGACGTCTTCGAGTCGCACATTCGTGGTGCCCAGTGTCACATCAAGCGTTGCAGCGAGAGTTGGGCATATGCTGCGGTTGAGAACTTCAATGTTCTCGCGCGATACCCATGCGTGCGTGGGAATGTCGTCCATCAAGGCATTGGTACTCATGATGGATAAGTTGGCGCCACTGTCAATGCACACGCGGACAGGTCGGTTGTTAGCAGTACCGGACACTATTGGTAATGTGCCGCCCGTCGAATGCAAAAAACAGTTCGCTTGCCTAGGTGACGTAGTCCCTGTTTCGTGGCTGCTATTGTCCCTCTGTGATGTGTGGTGCGCGTTCAAAGTGCGCGCCTTCGAAAAGTGCGCGTCACGGAAAAAAAAAAAAAAAAAAAAAAAAGGAGAAATACCAGAGTGCACGTGCGGTGCTGCTTAAACAAGAATGACGACGTTAAAGAGCGTCAAGCACGAGGATGCGTGGCAGGACGTGAAGTAAACAAAAGGTAAAACATCCAATGGGCTGCGAACACGGAGATTTCAAGGCCCAATGGCTTGACACCACGAAACAGCAGTATCTCCAATGAGAACGAGACAAGTGGGCCAGAGCTGAAGCAGGAGCCTGAGCAGACCAGAGCAAGGGGAATTCGAGGCAGGAGTGCAAGCGGAAGGTCGTCACCGGACCGGGCGCTGAAGATGGGCCGTTGGGTTCCGGACCCGAGCCTACAGGACTTCCACCGGCCGGGGCCTCCTGCTGTCGGGTTCCCGCTCCAAAGGACCGTGGCCATCCGGTCCTGAACTCCTTTCCAGGGCCTGCGGACTTTGGTTCCGGCAGGCGAGCTACAGCCGTCGGGCTCCGGGCCCGAGCTGTGCGCCCAGCTGCTTGACTAGGTCGACCCTAGTTCCCGGACGCGTCGCCACCAGCCTGCGTTCTCCCGTCTCCGACGTGTCCACGCTCCTCAAGCCGAAACCATCACGATTTGGTAGGGCTTTTCGACGTGTCGCCAGCAGCCAGCGTTCCCTCGTCCTCGTCCAGCCCACGCATTGACGCAGGAGTCACGGCGTTCCGGTTTCTCATCACCGCCGAAAACCAACTTGTGGGTGAGACTGCACCGATACTCTTGCGCTACTCCCATCACTCAGCCCCTTTCGAACGTTAGGTTTAGTTACTGACTTTGAACGTTCTTGTTGGGTGTTTACAGATGTGTTTCGTCATGTCCAGTCAACTGTTTATTAAGTGTTTTGTTTTGTGAGGAATCTTTGCCTTTTTACTTTTCAATTAAACTTTTTGTGTGTTTCTTGGAAACCGAACGGCTTTGTCCTTATTAACAAAACTCTCTGAGGCTCAGCCCGGGAGAAAAACAAATCAGCAACAAGAACCCTGCATCACAAATTGGCGTCCGCAGCGACAGGACAAAGTCGTTTGTTTTTCCAGGAGATTTTTTTGACGCGGTTAACACGATGACGAACACGTGGGAGTTAATTGAGTTGGCGGATAAAATGGGACTGACGGGAGCGGAGTTTAGAGTATGGTACGAGGAGCGGATGGAGAGGGAGCGTGAGCAACGGGCTGCAGAACGAAAGGCGGCGAAGGAAAAGCTTGAATTGGTGCTTAGAGCTAAGAAGGAGGAGCTAGAGCGCGTAACGCGTGAAAATAAAGTGTTGCTAGAGCGTCAGACACGCATACTGAAGCAGCAGCTCCAATTAGAGAGGGTGGACTTCGAGCGGCGACTCGAGCTTGCGATGGCGAAAAGGGGGCAGCTGGCGATGCAGAAGGTCGAGCAAGCGGTGAATGTTTGCTCCGATAGCAGCGTTTGCTGGAGGGAAGTCGATTCCTGCAAGGTTGGCCTCGAACCTCGCGACAGCCTTACTTCGGAGCGAGAAGCTCAGATAGAGGAAGGCAGAGAGGTGGACAGCCAAGAAGGCAGGAGTCATGAGGAGTTTGTTGAAGCGACGGAAAGCTTCTCTGGTTGGGAACATATTACTTCCGTTAGCTGCTTGGGGACCTCTGAGAGGCCAAGCACCTATGAAGAAGAGCGCCTGGATATGGGCGACCTAGAAGCTGTGGAAAATGTTGTGGAGCAAAGCTTCGATAGCAGGGAACAAAGAAGTTCCATTCAGAATGAGGTGTGTATCAGAACGTCTCAAAGGCCGAGCACATTTCGGGAAGGGGTAGGGCTACCTCTCAATAGCTCCATGGAAGGAGCGCTAGAACGTCATTGGGAAGATGGCAGCGAATGCCATGAAGGCTCTGATATAGTGGCCACTGATTGTTTTGTACCGACAGAGGTAGCAGCAGGCACCACGTCAATGGTCCTAGACCATACGTATATCTCACTCAGAGAGAGAGGGGATTCTAGTTCACAGGATAGCGTAACTGCTATTTGTCCGAGAAAACACGATGGGAGTGCTGAAGCACTCTTCAAAATAAACAGTATCGAATCGGAGGTGGGCTCGATAGTAGGTATGGAGAATGCCAGACAGGGTCTTGAACCTGAGAACGTGATTGGTTTTGAACCTATAATTAAGTCCACTCAAGATGAGCTGTATAATGACCGAGCACAACGGCATCCCTTCTCAAGAATCCAGGAACCTCACACGCTTGTCGGAGCGTTTGGGCTTGCTGAGGGCACCCCGAGCTTGTGTTCATTAGATGGTGAACTAAAAGAAAGCATTTGTGTGAGAGATTGTGGCATTTGGACATTCGTGTCTCAGTGCGTTTCGTGTCGACGCCGACGGCTCGAGACCGCGCCCTGTTCCTCTGTGACCGGTAAGCGTTCATGTGGCCGGCGGGGGCGCAGACACGCGTTTCAGCGAAAGTGCATAAAAGCATGTTTGCCACAGTTACTTTCGAAACGTGCGAGAAGGGCAGTGCGTCTGGTTTGGGACGCGATAACCTGAGTGTAGGGTTAGAAACCGGTAGCTCTTTCTGGACTTCGACTTTTAGATGCGGACACAAGTAGCTTTGTCCATAGTCGATTTTGTAGTAAAAAGGTTTATTCCGGGTTTCAGAACTTTTAAATGCAATTGGGTGAATCTAAAGTTTAAGTGTGGACATTTGGACGATGTAGCGAACTGTAGCCCGGTGATGTGTTGAACTGCGTGGTGCAAATATGTGGTTTAATTGTGACGTAGTGCAGAACGCGCACTCATCGGCAGTTTTTTTTTCTAAAAAAAAAAAAACTTGAATAAAAGGGGGGCGTATGTGATGTGTGGTGCGCGTTCAAAGTGCGCGCCTTCGAAAAGTGCGCGTCACGGAAAAAAAAAAAAAACAAAAGGAGAAATACCAGAGTGCACGTGCGGTGCTGCTTAAACAAGAATGACGACGTTAAAGAGCGTCAAGCACGAGGATGCGTGGCAGGACGTGAAGTAAACAAAAGGTAAAACATCCAATGGGCTGCGAACACGGAGATTTCAAGGCCCAATGGCTTGACACCACGAAACAGCAGTATCTCCAATGAGAACGAGACAAGTGGGCCAGAGCTGAAGCAGGAGCCTGAGCAGACCAGAGCAAGGGGAATTCGAGGCAGGAGTGCAAGCGGAAGGTCGTCACCGGACCGGGCGCTGAAGATGGGCCGTTGGGTTCCGGACCCGAGCCTACAGGACTTCCACCGGCCGGGGCCTCCTGCTGTCGGGTTCCCGCTCCAAAGGACCGTGGCCATCCGGTCCTGAACTCCTTTCCAGGGCCTGCGGACTTTGGTTCCGGCAGGCGAGCTACAGCCGTCGGGCTCCGGGCCCGAGCTGTGCGCCCAGCTGCTTGACTAGGTCGACCCTAGTTCCCGGACGCGTCGCCACCAGCCTGCGTTCTCCCGTCTCCGACGTGTCCACGCTCCTCAAGCCGAAACCATCACGATTTGGTAGGGCTTTTCGACGTGTCGCCAGCAGCCAGCGTTCCCTCGTCCTCGTCCAGCCCACGCATTGACGCAGGAGTCACGGCGTTCCGGTTTCTCATCACCGCCGAAAACCAACTTGTGGGTGAGACTGCACCGATACTCTTGCGCTACTCCCATCACTCAGCCCCTTTCGAACGTTAGGTTTAGTTACTGACTTTGAACGTTCTTGTTGGGTGTTTACAGATGTGTTTCGTCATGTCCAGTCAACTGTTTATTAAGTGTTTTGTTTTGTGAGGAATCTTTGCCTTTTTACTTTTCAATTAAACTTTTTGTGTGTTTCTTGGAAACCGAACGGCTTTGTCCTTATTAACAAAACTCTCTGAGGCTCAGCCCGGGAGAAAAACAAATCAGCAACAAGAACCCTGCATCACACCCTCTTCGCTCGTTTCTCGTCCGCTCTGATCGTTGCTGGCGTTTTCGGCTTTCTGCAATCACGGGACAGGTGACCGATGTCGCCGCAGTTGAAGCACGAACGAGCAGAGATGGGCCGCGGGTGTTGAGCTCCCGAGAAATCGCTGCGCGGGTTGGCCTTCGGCAAGTTGTCAGAGCTGCTGGCTGGCACCCCCTGGTTCGAACCCTGACCACGGCTTGCTGTAGACGATGACGGTTTCTTGTCGTTCTCGGCACACACGGTTGTGCGACGCCTCGCGTCGAGCAAAGCCACTCTGTCAATGAGTTCGGTTACTGTGCCACACAGCTGCGCTGCGAGTGGGTTGGCCCATGTGTCGTCCTCGATGCCGCTGAGAATGAGGGAAATACGTTCTTCCTCTGCTAAACGGTACGACGCCTTGTTCAGAATGGCGTTCATCGAGTACATGTACTCGATGATGGTCTCGTGGCTCTGAAGGCATCGCTTCGTCTGCAGTTGGAGGAACTCCTGCATTGTCAGCTTTCGTTTGAATCGGAGAATGAGCGCTTCCTTCCATTGCTCCCAGGTGTCATACTGTGACCCGTAGGCGCTGTGCCAATCCTTGGCAGATCCCGTCAAGCGGCTTGCTGCTGTCACCAACGTCAGCGATGGCGTCCAGTGGGCGAGCGCTGCGATTCTCTCCACTTGCGTAATCCATTCGTGAGTACTTTGTTGCGGCATCCCATCGAACAAGGGGATTGAGGATGACGTGTCGCTTGTGGAATGAATCTGGATCGGGCTCGTCGTCGGTGGACCTCTCGACAGCGTGTTGGCGAGCAGGGCTTGTGTGTTCACGAGCGCGGCGAGGATCTGGGCCATGGAAGGTTCTCCCTAGTGCGTTGAAATGGTCGGCGCGGCGGGGCGTGCCGCGTCTTGGTTGGTGCCGTCGTTCAGTGACGGTGGCCGCGTCGAAGCCGAGGACATCGTTATGTCAGCAGGGACGGAATGGTGCAGCCCGAGGGTTGGAGTCGTCACCTGTTCCGTTGGCAGTGAAGCTTTCTGATGGGCTTCGTGCAATGTCTCACGTTCACTCGTGGTCGCACGGTTAAGCTGGGCTC